>NC_141693.1:290870271-291470271 GCF_964263255.1 Lissotriton vulgaris
CTGGGCAACACCTCCCAGGCATCCGGGGCTCCCTCCTCCATCCCACAGAGTGGCAAAGTACCCGGGACGGGCTCCATGGGTCCCAGGCCCTGTAACCCCGGAGCCCTGCAGCCCTGGAGCCCTGCAGCCCTGGAGCCCCGGAGCCCCGGAGCCCCGGAGCTCGGAGCCCTGCTTCCCCTCGAGCCGTGGAGCCCTGCAGTCCCCGAGCCCTGCAGACCCAGAGCCCCGGAGGCCTGGAGCCCCGGAGCCCCGGAGCTGAAGGACTGGGTTCTTTTGGACCCAGCGGTGCCAGGGCACAACACCTGAAACCTTCGTGGGTAACCTGTTCCGGCGTACAAGTCACAGAGACACGGGACACTTCCTTCGGCGTCAAAGAGTCAAGGTTTATTTACTGCAGGGAACACAGAAATCACAGGAAGTACATCGAGTGTAGTTCGGGAAGACTGCTTCAAATTGGTTCTGTGGATCGCTCCTTTTATACAGTTTTTACCCATAGGCTAACATTGAACACAAAGGTTTACAACTTGGTTCCCACATCTAGCTCCCAGAGGGGTCGCTTTGGTCGGTTTGAAACACATAAGGTCCGGAACATAACTGCGGAAACATTTGGCGGTTCCCAACTGTAAAAACCCATCTTCCCACCATTAGCAAATTCCAATCAGCAATCAAGTAGATCGAAACAGGAACGAAGACAGGTGGAGAGGAAGACGGAGACAGTGGGGAGATCGGAAAGGGTGTAAAAGGGGAGGTGTCGGGAAACACGAGATACAGGCATCAAAGGGACGTGCCTAATGAGATGCACGGCTGAGACAATAAGTCCGTGCGGCAAGATGAGCCTCGAGCGGCGCCACCTGCCTTACAGTAGCAACCCCCTCGTCATAAAGACACTTTCAAAGGACATGTGTCTTTCGCAAATATCTTGGGAGTCCCAGGGTCGCGAAGCGGACAGCGTCCGTTCGCTGGCTACTTGAGGGCAAGAGACAAAATGGATGCCGTATCTAAGATGGAACCCGTGGGTACGGATGAAAAAGCCCACGTAACAAACGAACGGTTTAAGTTAGCACAGCGAAACTGCGCACACTTACTAAACTCGTCATTTGCGGTTCATAGATACCAGACTCGACCATATTCGTACGAGTCGGAAACACCACTTACAATTGTCACGGAACCTCAGACGCTCCTTTTGCCCTCATGTAGGCAAGCACTAGTCGGAATCATATTCGATATTCATCAGACCATCAAGATGTCGTTGTAGCATAGCTCTGTCCAACCGAGTCCCCTTGGTAACAGGTGGTTGTCTCATACACGTTGTAGCACAAAGGCCACATAAGGCAGGACCACACTGCACACAAAGGCAACACGTGAACAGGAACACTACCACAACTCCGATGACCATCAGAATCTTCCAACCCCAAGTCGACATCAGGCCCCAAAACCAACCAAGTAGCGTCCAATCCCCTACATCCACGTGTATGGATTCGGAGATCTTATGCAACTTCGAGATGGCTTGATAGACAGTAGGAGCATTATCTGGAATGAAAATGCAACAGCTCGAATGGATCACTTTACATACCCCACCGCGATCTGCCAAAACAACATCCAAAACCATACGGTTTTGCAACGTCATAAGTCTCTCCGCCTGAAGTTCTGTGGTGATATTACCAAGGGCACTGGCAGTAACATTAGCTGTCGATTCTACCACTCGAGTCAAATGTCTCAGGTTCCTACTATTAACCATAGGTCCCCAAAACGGGAGGAAACCCTTGAAAAAGTCTCCTGCCTCTTGACCGGCAGTATCCTCTTCGCTAATTACGCCTCGTACAACTCTAGTCTTATGGTAATCGGCATCTACAGTGAACGTCGGAGGCAACAAATTTGCAACAAAACATGAGCCCATGAAGTCTACGGGCAACCATGTGTATGCACGATCATGACAGATGAAGTACGTACCCTTGGCAGCCAGAAACACAGGGGTCGGGGACATTGGCAGAAGGTAACTTTCAGTGCAAGCACTTACTCCAAGTGAGGCTTGCGAACCACGACCCACGAGACAAAGATTACCAGTGTGGGGTACGACCCATATTGGAGGCGAGCTTTTAAGCTGCTTTTCATTGATGAACATACTATATTCCCCTCTACTCAGGACCCTATAGGCTTGTACCTCTTCTTTAGGGATGAGAAAAGCATCATGGATCTCATCTTCCATATCCTCTATTGCCATCGACAGCACCCACTGATACGAGGTAGAACCAGAGTTGGGGGAACGTTGTTCTGGAGTGGGGTGGAAACCCAGTGCGCTTCGAAGCATTGTTTGGAATGCTCGAGCTGACCCTTGGGAACTATACGGTAACACCATATATGGAATTCCCTTACCGGTAGTATGTGGCATCAACCCACACACCCAACAATTAGTAGTGTTAACCACTAACTGGTGCTGGTGGAGGAGCTGGATAAAGGAATTGTTGCGGAATTCCACACGTCTAGCCTGTTCGTGTTCCGGTAAAATATGAAAGGAATGGGGAGAAGCAGTAGTAGTAGTAAAAGTAAGGTTAGGGTAAGGAGTAGGAGTAGGGGTAGCAAGTAAGAAGTGAGACATAGTGTAATACACCCCACCCGCCAAGAATGCAGAAGCAGTTAAAAACAATACAAACAATTGGAATACAACACATTTAGTACGACTGAGTTCCTGCAGTTTGTCTCTGTACGCCTGAGCTCCTTCCAAATCGTTCAGCTTCGAAAATGCCATTTCCCTATGACCGTCCGCAACGTTTCTTGACGCACTTCGTTCTGTGCAGCAATAGTCAATCCCCAGGAGTTCCTAGGAACCGACGGTCTTTAACCTAACGTCAAGACCTACTGTCCAGAAGGAAGTACGCGCGCGGCCCTACGGCCCTCAATACACAATATGTATTTATTTAGCACAATAATTCTCTGCTGTGGAAGGAAAAAGTTACAAGGAAAAAGCTTGATATATGTACAAAACAAGTTTCAACGATACGAATGTTCAAAGTTGATCATGGGAAACGAAAATATTGCAGTTATCAATTTCAACAAAACAAGGAATTTTTATTAGTCCTTAATGCGAGAACGCAAAGAATATCGATGTTTCCCGGGACGTGTCTGCTCGTCAAACAAAGGATCCGTTGAAGAGACAACGTCCTGCTGATCAACTTGTTGATTTGGTCTTAAGTCTTTTGCTGACAATGTTCCAACAATGGCTTTCTGCTGCGCTGAGGGTTCTCCAACAAGCTGTGCGTCGCTAAAAGGTACAAACGCCGGCAATGTCTCTGCTTCTGTTGACGCAATGCCTTTCCTTACCCACGGGTCTGCCGGCAAAGGAATAGGGACTCGCTTACAATGGGTAGCATGTACCCAATTCTTCCGTCCCTCAAGACGAACGGCAGTCCTCGTGGCCAGGAGCACCTGGTAAGGTCCAACAAAACGGGGGTCCAGATTCTTCTTGCGTGAGAAGTTACGGGTAACTACCCAGTCACCGGGCTGGAGCTGGTGGCCTGGACCCTCCGTCTGCGTCGGCAAGGCGTCGTAAACCTGTTGATGAATTAACCTCAGTTTAGCAGTCAAGTCATGTAAGTAGTCAATCAACATCGGATACTCAAGATCAACGAATATACCTGGCCTAGGGACCCCCCACACATTCGCAGGACGGCCGAACACTATTTCATAGGGGCTAAGCCCTATCCGGGAGTGTACAGTCGCCCTAGTTGACAGTAATGCTAGAGGCAAAGCGTCAGGCCACGAAAGTCCAGTCGTAGCCTGAATCTTCGCAAGCTTTAGTTTAAGGGTGCCATTGTACCCTTCAACCAATCCAGCTGACTGGGGATGATTGGCACTATGGAATTTTTGATTAATTCCAAGGCCCTTACACACACTCTTCATCACACTTCCAACAAACTCACTTCCATTATCTGACCACACGACTCTAGGCATTCCATACCGAGGAAAATATTCCTTCAGTAGGATTTTCGCAGTAGACAAAGCAGTATTATCTTTGAGGGGATAGGCCTCGATCCATCGGGAGAACGCGCAAACCACAACCAAAACGTATTTCAGGTTATTGCATCGCTCCATATGGATGAAGTCCAATTGTATCACCTCAAAGGGATACGAAGGGGGAGCAAAACTGCCAGGAGGAGTTGGGGTTCCTTTGCCAGGATTGTACATTAGACACACCATACAATTCTTCACCAGACGTTCAGCACACTTCGTAATACCATCATTCTTCCACACATCATCCAACAACTTGCAAATACCTTTCGCGCTAATATGTGCTAACCCATGTGCCATTGTCACAACGGCCAGTACATACGCATCAGGCAACATCCATCTTTTCTGATCCGACAAATCAATCCAGCAACCATTCGCATCCAACCTTCCCGTACTTTCTTTCCACTTCATCTTTTCCGTATCGGTGGCCTCATTCTGAATTGCTTTCACACTCTCTATAGTGTTCTCACACATACTCCATTCTGTAGGCCACCTAACCGAACTCGTCACGTACATTCGAGTGCTAAGGTTTCGGGCAGTCTCCTTAGCAATCTCATCTGCAAACGCGTTACCACGACCAACATCATCCGTCACTTTACGATGCGCACTACACTTAACAATCGCAACTTGAGCAGGCAAAGTCAATGCATCCAAAAGATCATTCACAAGCTGGCCATGCTGTATTTTCGTGCCGTGTGACGTCAAGAAACCACGCTCTCGCCACAATCGTCCAAAGCTATGCGCTACACCGAAAGCATACTGGCTATCGGTATACACATTCACACGTTTACCTTTTGCTAACACACATGCTCTAGTAAGAGCAATCAGCTCTGCAGCTTGGGCAGAATTCTGATTCAATCTCGCAGTCTCAACAACAGTACTCAACGTCACAACAGCATAAGCAGTAGTCACATCACCATTCGGTAATTTAAAACATGACCCATCCACATACAGAGTGCCGTCCGGATTTTCCAATGGGGTGTTTTTAAGGTCCACTCGACCCTTTGTTTCCTCTTCTGTACGCAAGTAACAGTCATGTTCTGCTACTTCATCTGACTCTGCACTAATTGGTAACAAAGTTGCCGGATTTAGGACATTACAACGTTTTATCTGAATGTGGCTTGCCAAGAGCGTCAATTCGTACCCAGACAACCTCGCACTCGTCAAGTGCTGAGTTTTCGTTCGATTCAAAAGAGTGTCGACTGCATGCGGAACCATCACCGTAAGCATATTATCCATGACCAGTCCTGCTGATTGCCGGATGGAGACCGCAGCTGCCGCAGTTGCTCTCAAACAACTCGGCAATGCTCTAGCTACTGGGTCTAAGGTCGAGGAAAAATATGCACATGGACGTTGCTTACCACCAAAAGGTTGCGTTAAAACACTCAACGCACAACCTTCTCTCTCGTGAACATATAACGTGAACGGCTTGCTGTAATCAGGGGTACCTAACACAGGAGCCGAACACAATGAATCACGTAATTCAGAAAAACTTTTCTGACATTCATCCGTCCATGGTAAAGGAGTTGAAACATCCTTGCACGTAAGAGCCACCAATGGTTTCGCTAGCAATGAAAAATTAGGAATCCACTGCCTGCAGTACGACGTGATACCTAGAAAGGCACGCACATCTCTTTGGGTGTTTGGCACAGCCATTCGCGCAATCGCTGCAATTCTCTCTGGGGTCAATCTCCTTCCCTCCTTTGACAATAAGTGACCTAGATAGGTTACTTCTTGACAGCAATATTGGAGTTTAGAAGGTGACACCTTGTGATTTAACTCACAGAGATGTTGCAGCAACGACACCGTAGCAATTTTGCAAATGTCCTGAGTATCAGCAGCCACCAATAAGTCGTCGACATATTGGATTAAAGCCGCACCAACCGGCAACCGAAACGCATCCAGTTGACCCTTCAAAGCTTGACTGTAAATCGATGGACTTTCACAGTAGCCTTGAGGAGCGCGTTTAAACCGGAAGCTACGTCCACCAAGAGAGAAACCGAAAAGGTCCCTGCTCTCCTCGGCGATCGGGATGCTGAAAAAGGCATTTTTCAAATCAATCACCGAAAACCATGAAGCAGTAGCTGGAATCAGAGTCAGTAGCGCTGTGATGTCAGGCACAACAGGGAATTGAGGAACCACAATTTTATTCACCTCCCGTAAATCGATAACAAAACGATAAACAGGTGGTTTGGTAGGATCAGTACGTTTAAGAATGGGCAGTACAGGGCTATTGCACACGTTTCCCCGAGTCTCCTCAATAACATCTTTCTCGATCAAATCATAGATGATCGCCAACAAAGCTCGTTCACCATCAAGGGAGATACGGTATTGGGGAATACGTGGCAATCGCACATTCGATCTCAACTGAACAACATAAGGGGAGATATCAAGTAGGCCTACATCATTGGGACCCGTCGCCCACAAAGACGCAGGAAGAGAATCCAATTCCGGTGGAAGCTTATCGAGAGACAAATACATGGGAGAGACTACTCTCTCTCCTAACGTAAGCTTTACACCCGCAGGAGAACAATACAAAGTCGCATACAAACGTTTAAGCAAATCCAGACCCAAAAGATTTTCGCCACAACCAGTGGTTAAAATCAACGGAGCTTCGAGCTCACAAGGCCCAATTTTAAGGGGCAAAGGGCGCGAAACTGGATTGCTAACTGGGGCGCCAGAAAATCCAACGGATACATTTGTTAAGCCAGACAAAGGTGCGCCAGGGAGTTTCGAATGCATGATAGAACTTTTCGCTGCACCAGTGTCCAACAGAAAAGGCTCAACGACGTCCAATGTAGCAACTGCGACGTAAGGCCCTCTCTGATCAACCGGAACTGATACCACTCCCTCCTTTTGTCTTTGGCTGTCCTAGTAATTACTGTCGTCAGTCCCCTAATCGACGTAATAATCGTCTACATTGTACTGCGCAGATCGTCCTTGCGATGATCCACGTTGATCGAAACAATTATTAGAATTCGATAAATTGTCAGAGCGATCATTTGGAGCACCACGACCTCTACCACGTGATGCATTCTGTGAACCACCACGACCTCCACTAGACGAATTACCACTAATACGTTCGTTCAAAGCGGGACAATTGAATTTAATGTGTCCCTCCTGTCTACAATAAGCACATTGATTATACCCTAACGAAGATCTTTGAAAAGAGGAATCGTTACGCGACTGCGATCGATTCGATTGCGACTGTGATCTATTCTGCTGAGACGCATTCTGATTAGAACGCGGCGGATACGCTTGTTGTAACAACACTTTAGTTTTCAGCTCTTTTGTCTTTTTATCAGCTCGGTCATTTTCTTCTTTCTCTCTATTTTCATAATATTGTGCCGTAGCCAGTATCTGAGCTGAGGTAGAAACGGCCCATGCACTTTCTGAATTCTTCAATTTATTGCACAAATCGGGCAATAAGTTCGATACAAATTTGTCCACAAACAACCTCTGTCCACCCTCAGTACCCATATCCTGTCCACTATGATCGACAAATGCTTCCTCAAACCTCGTAAAGAAGTCTGATACACTCTCATCTTTCTTCTGCTTACAGGCTGACAACTTGTCCCAATTTACCCTCATAGCTGGCATAAGCGTTTTCATTAACGTAATGATTCGCTGGGGAAGAAGTTCAATCAACTGATCGGGTTTAGCAGCAGCCACTTGTCCAACATCTGCCGCTGTAATGGCAGCCCAATCACCACCTAATTCATTTGTGTGGTCTTGGTGACGAATCTTAGCCCATACCGGCTGCGGTACGACGTTGCCGAACAACATGTCGATATCGGCAAGATTCATTATCGTAGCATCTACGAGCTGCGATAATTCCTTATAATACCCAGCAGGATTTTTACGAGGATCGGGCAAAGATTGTTTCACCTGAAGCACTTCCGATCGTTTCCATGGGAGATGTATCCACACTCTCTGAAAATGTGCTGCCACTGGAGCATTAACATTAGTATTATCAGCTGGTATCCAAACCGGCGGAACTTCACGCATAGGATATTGGCCAGACTCTGCTTGTTGGCGTTCAATATCCTCAACAAACAGTGCGTGAGGAATAGGAGCGAGACGAAAAGACAGCAACTGCTCAATAGCACGTCGGACATTAGTATCGACTATCAGTCCAGTTGCGAACTGAAGCCGAAGATTAGACAGGGCGGTCAGCACCTCGTCAGGCGCTACGGCCGCTATCTGATCATGTAGGAGTGTACACATTTCGTCAAACACATATCTCTGAGTCGGTATGTTGAATTGACTAAATGTTTCAAGAACAACTCGGGGTGGATTTCTCTGCGGATTGTCCATCCAACCCATCGCCATATTGTATAGCGCAGCGCGTTCCCTATTACCAGGAAGCTGACTACGTCTCTGAGGTGGACCATCAGAACCAGCGGACCCAAAAACAGGTCCGAGCGACTGAAAGAAGCTAGCCGCAATGGGAGAATTACGATTACGAGTAGAGGGACAAGAGTAAGACACAGGACTAACAAGAGAAGGAGTAGAAACGTTAGCAACAACAGGGGTTAACAACACAGGAGCAGTAGCGTGAGTGGGAGTATGTGGAAGCGGAGGAGCAGTAGGAATAGAAACAGACACAGGAGCAGGAACAGTCGGAAGAGCGGGTGCAGGTTGAGGAACTGGTGGAGGAATAACAGGTGGAAGAACAGGTACGGCAGGGACCACAGGAACTGCGGTACCCTGTACGTACGGAGGTGGCGACTTCATAAGATAGGACATTAAAGGATCCTCAACTGCCTCTTCCTTCGTATCCGACTCCGCAGGCAAAGCAGGATAGCATTTATCTATGGTCATACGTTGTAGCCTCTCAAACACTTCCTTATCCTTATCCTCCTTATCACGCTGAAACTGCTCAGCTTTCTTTACTATGGTAGCAACATTATCTCGCTCACTACGTTTATTTTGTCTGATTTCTTTCTGTCGGGCTTCTTTGCGCCACAACCGAAAGGCATCAAACATGGCCGGCCTAGATTTACGTTCGAACAACTTTATTTCCAAATTATCTAAGATCGACGCTTCGAAGCTACCGTGAGGTGGCCAACGAAGATCGCCGTCTTTCTTTGTATATTTTATCCAATAATCGTTAAAAGCAATCGGGCCTAGCCCATGTTTGCTATATAAGTCATAAGTAGGAGTTCCAACCGGAGGTATCGGACACGAGTCCTCCAGCAGGGAATCCGCACCACAAGGTCTACAACAACTGAACAAAGTACTGCGACCAGGCATCTTGCACACTAGCCGAGTTTCACAAACTTCAAGGGTTACGGGATTTACCAAGTCCCAGCAAGAACAAAACCCTCGGTTTTTGGCGGCTGCAGTCGTCAAACAAATACAACAACAAAGTACGCTAGCAAAGTGTCACCGACAAAAACACTCACACAGCGTGTACAACAAAACAACACTAGTGTTTACAACAAAGACACTCGCTAAAGTGTCTACAACCAAGACACTCGCTAAAGTGTCTACAACAAAGGATTCTGGGAGCGACCCACAAATACTTAACTCAAAGATCAATGGCGTCCTCAGGAAGGCCCGTCAATCGTCTCGCTATACCAAGGTCTACGCCAGGCGCCAAAACAGGTCTACAGTCAGGGCAGCAGTCCGTCGCAGCCGTCAGGAGGCGGGAATCTTCGCGGGAAAAGTCTTCGGGCCACTTATTTCGACAACAGGATCGATGAAGCGGGGTGCACCTTCCCTCGGAGATTTCACACGAAGTTCCTCACGATCGTCGGGCTTGGACCGGTACCACTGATGCAGCCCCACGTTGGGCGCCAACTGAAGGACTGGGTTCTTTTGGACCCAGCGGTGCCAGGGCACAACACCTGAAACCTTCGTGGGTAACCTGTTCCGGCGTACAAGTCACAGAGACACGGGACACTTCCTTCGGCGTCAAAGAGTCAAGGTTTATTTACTGCAGGGAACACAGAAATCACAGGAAGTACATCGAGTGTAGTTCGGGAAGACTGCTTCAAATTGGTTCTGTGGATCGCTCCTTTTATACAGTTTTTACCCATAGGCTAACATTGAACACAAAGGTTTACAACTTGGTTCCCACATCTAGCTCCCAGAGGGGTCGCTTTGGTCGGTTTGAAACACATAAGGTCCGGAACATAACTGCGGAAACATTTGGCGGTTCCCAACTGTAAAAACCCATCTTCCCACCATTAGCAAATTCCAATCAGCAATCAAGTAGATCGAAACAGGAACGAAGACAGGTGGAGAGGAAGACGGAGACAGTGGGGAGATCGGAAAGGGTGTAAAAGGGGAGGTGTCGGGAAACACGAGATACAGGCATCAAAGGGACGTGCCTAATGAGATGCACGGCTGAGACAATAAGTCCGTGCGGCAAGATGAGCCTCGAGCGGCGCCACCTGCCTTACAGTAGCAACCCCCTCGTCATAAAGACACTTTCAAAGGACATGTGTCTTTCGCAAATATCTTGGGAGTCCCAGGGTCGCGAAGCGGACAGCGTCCGTTCGCTGGCTACTTGAGGGCAAGAGACAAAATGGATGCCGTATCTAAGATGGAACCCGTGGGTACGGATGAAAAAGCCCACGTAACAAACGAACGGTTTAAGTTAGCACAGCGAAACTGCGCACACTTACTAAACTCGTCATTTGCGGTTCATAGATACCAGACTCGACCATATTCGTACGAGTCGGAAACACCACTTACAATTGTCACGGAACCTCAGACGCTCCTTTTGCCCTCATGTAGGCAAGCACTAGTCGGAATCATATTCGATATTCATCAGACCATCAAGATGTCGTTGTAGCATAGCTCTGTCCAACCGAGTCCCCTTGGTAACAGGTGGTTGTCTCATACACGTTGTAGCACAAAGGCCACATAAGGCAGGACCACACTGCACACAAAGGCAACACGTGAACAGGAACACTACCACAACTCCGATGACCATCAGAATCTTCCAACCCCAAGTCGACATCAGGCCCCAAAACCAACCAAGTAGCGTCCAATCCCCTACATCCACGTGTATGGATTCGGAGATCTTATGCAACTTCGAGATGGCTTGATAGACAGTAGGAGCATTATCTGGAATGAAAATGCAACAGCTCGAATGGATCACTTTACATACCCCACCGCGATCTGCCAAAACAACATCCAAAACCATACGGTTTTGCAACGTCATAAGTCTCTCCGCCTGAAGTTCTGTGGTGATATTACCAAGGGCACTGGCAGTAACATTAGCTGTCGATTCTACCACTCGAGTCAAATGTCTCAGGTTCCTACTATTAACCATAGGTCCCCAAAACGGGAGGAAACCCTTGAAAAAGTCTCCTGCCTCTTGACCGGCAGTATCCTCTTCGCTAATTACGCCTCGTACAACTCTAGTCTTATGGTAATCGGCATCTACAGTGAACGTCGGAGGCAACAAATTTGCAACAAAACATGAGCCCATGAAGTCTACGGGCAACCATGTGTATGCACGATCATGACAGATGAAGTACGTACCCTTGGCAGCCAGAAACACAGGGGTCGGGGACATTGGCAGAAGGTAACTTTCAGTGCAAGCACTTACTCCAAGTGAGGCTTGCGAACCACGACCCACGAGACAAAGATTACCAGTGTGGGGTACGACCCATATTGGAGGCGAGCTTTTAAGCTGCTTTTCATTGATGAACATACTATATTCCCCTCTACTCAGGACCCTATAGGCTTGTACCTCTTCTTTAGGGATGAGAAAAGCATCATGGATCTCATCTTCCATATCCTCTATTGCCATCGACAGCACCCACTGATACGAGGTAGAACCAGAGTTGGGGGAACGTTGTTCTGGAGTGGGGTGGAAACCCAGTGCGCTTCGAAGCATTGTTTGGAATGCTCGAGCTGACCCTTGGGAACTATACGGTAACACCATATATGGAATTCCCTTACCGGTAGTATGTGGCATCAACCCACACACCCAACAATTAGTAGTGTTAACCACTAACTGGTGCTGGTGGAGGAGCTGGATAAAGGAATTGTTGCGGAATTCCACACGTCTAGCCTGTTCGTGTTCCGGTAAAATATGAAAGGAATGGGGAGAAGCAGTAGTAGTAGTAAAAGTAAGGTTAGGGTAAGGAGTAGGAGTAGGGGTAGCAAGTAAGAAGTGAGACATAGTGTAATACACCCCACCCGCCAAGAATGCAGAAGCAGTTAAAAACAATACAAACAATTGGAATACAACACATTTAGTACGACTGAGTTCCTGCAGTTTGTCTCTGTACGCCTGAGCTCCTTCCAAATCGTTCAGCTTCGAAAATGCCATTTCCCTATGACCGTCCGCAACGTTTCTTGACGCACTTCGTTCTGTGCAGCAATAGTCAATCCCCAGGAGTTCCTAGGAACCGACGGTCTTTAACCTAACGTCAAGACCTACTGTCCAGAAGGAAGTACGCGCGCGGCCCTACGGCCCTCAATACACAATATGTATTTATTTAGCACAATAATTCTCTGCTGTGGAAGGAAAAAGTTACAAGGAAAAAGCTTGATATATGTACAAAACAAGTTTCAACGATACGAATGTTCAAAGTTGATCATGGGAAACGAAAATATTGCAGTTATCAATTTCAACAAAACAAGGAATTTTTATTAGTCCTTAATGCGAGAACGCAAAGAATATCGATGTTTCCCGGGACGTGTCTGCTCGTCAAACAAAGGATCCGTTGAAGAGACAACGTCCTGCTGATCAACTTGTTGATTTGGTCTTAAGTCTTTTGCTGACAATGTTCCAACAATGGCTTTCTGCTGCGCTGAGGGTTCTCCAACAAGCTGTGCGTCGCTAAAAGGTACAAACGCCGGCAATGTCTCTGCTTCTGTTGACGCAATGCCTTTCCTTACCCACGGGTCTGCCGGCAAAGGAATAGGGACTCGCTTACAATGGGTAGCATGTACCCAATTCTTCCGTCCCTCAAGACGAACGGCAGTCCTCGTGGCCAGGAGCACCTGGTAAGGTCCAACAAAACGGGGGTCCAGATTCTTCTTGCGTGAGAAGTTACGGGTAACTACCCAGTCACCGGGCTGGAGCTGGTGGCCTGGACCCTCCGTCTGCGTCGGCAAGGCGTCGTAAACCTGTTGATGAATTAACCTCAGTTTAGCAGTCAAGTCATGTAAGTAGTCAATCAACATCGGATACTCAAGATCAACGAATATACCTGGCCTAGGGACCCCCCACACATTCGCAGGACGGCCGAACACTATTTCATAGGGGCTAAGCCCTATCCGGGAGTGTACAGTCGCCCTAGTTGACAGTAATGCTAGAGGCAAAGCGTCAGGCCACGAAAGTCCAGTCGTAGCCTGAATCTTCGCAAGCTTTAGTTTAAGGGTGCCATTGTACCCTTCAACCAATCCAGCTGACTGGGGATGATTGGCACTATGGAATTTTTGATTAATTCCAAGGCCCTTACACACACTCTTCATCACACTTCCAACAAACTCACTTCCATTATCTGACCACACGACTCTAGGCATTCCATACCGAGGAAAATATTCCTTCAGTAGGATTTTCGCAGTAGACAAAGCAGTATTATCTTTGAGGGGATAGGCCTCGATCCATCGGGAGAACGCGCAAACCACAACCAAAACGTATTTCAGGTTATTGCATCGCTCCATATGGATGAAGTCCAATTGTATCACCTCAAAGGGATACGAAGGGGGAGCAAAACTGCCAGGAGGAGTTGGGGTTCCTTTGCCAGGATTGTACATTAGACACACCATACAATTCTTCACCAGACGTTCAGCACACTTCGTAATACCATCATTCTTCCACACATCATCCAACA
Organism: Lissotriton vulgaris; assembly: GCF_964263255.1. Taxonomy (NCBI): domain Eukaryota; kingdom Metazoa; phylum Chordata; class Amphibia; order Caudata; family Salamandridae; genus Lissotriton; species Lissotriton vulgaris. The sequence continues at coordinate 290,884,086 of NC_141693.1, forward strand.
ACTTGCAAATACCTTTCGCGCTAATATGTGCTAACCCATGTGCCATTGTCACAACGGCCAGTACATACGCATCAGGCAACATCCATCTTTTCTGATCCGACAAATCAATCCAGCAACCATTCGCATCCAACCTTCCCGTACTTTCTTTCCACTTCATCTTTTCCGTATCGGTGGCCTCATTCTGAATTGCTTTCACACTCTCTATAGTGTTCTCACACATACTCCATTCTGTAGGCCACCTAACCGAACTCGTCACGTACATTCGAGTGCTAAGGTTTCGGGCAGTCTCCTTAGCAATCTCATCTGCAAACGCGTTACCACGACCAACATCATCCGTCACTTTACGATGCGCACTACACTTAACAATCGCAACTTGAGCAGGCAAAGTCAATGCATCCAAAAGATCATTCACAAGCTGGCCATGCTGTATTTTCGTGCCGTGTGACGTCAAGAAACCACGCTCTCGCCACAATCGTCCAAAGCTATGCGCTACACCGAAAGCATACTGGCTATCGGTATACACATTCACACGTTTACCTTTTGCTAACACACATGCTCTAGTAAGAGCAATCAGCTCTGCAGCTTGGGCAGAATTCTGATTCAATCTCGCAGTCTCAACAACAGTACTCAACGTCACAACAGCATAAGCAGTAGTCACATCACCATTCGGTAATTTAAAACATGACCCATCCACATACAGAGTGCCGTCCGGATTTTCCAATGGGGTGTTTTTAAGGTCCACTCGACCCTTTGTTTCCTCTTCTGTACGCAAGTAACAGTCATGTTCTGCTACTTCATCTGACTCTGCACTAATTGGTAACAAAGTTGCCGGATTTAGGACATTACAACGTTTTATCTGAATGTGGCTTGCCAAGAGCGTCAATTCGTACCCAGACAACCTCGCACTCGTCAAGTGCTGAGTTTTCGTTCGATTCAAAAGAGTGTCGACTGCATGCGGAACCATCACCGTAAGCATATTATCCATGACCAGTCCTGCTGATTGCCGGATGGAGACCGCAGCTGCCGCAGTTGCTCTCAAACAACTCGGCAATGCTCTAGCTACTGGGTCTAAGGTCGAGGAAAAATATGCACATGGACGTTGCTTACCACCAAAAGGTTGCGTTAAAACACTCAACGCACAACCTTCTCTCTCGTGAACATATAACGTGAACGGCTTGCTGTAATCAGGGGTACCTAACACAGGAGCCGAACACAATGAATCACGTAATTCAGAAAAACTTTTCTGACATTCATCCGTCCATGGTAAAGGAGTTGAAACATCCTTGCACGTAAGAGCCACCAATGGTTTCGCTAGCAATGAAAAATTAGGAATCCACTGCCTGCAGTACGACGTGATACCTAGAAAGGCACGCACATCTCTTTGGGTGTTTGGCACAGCCATTCGCGCAATCGCTGCAATTCTCTCTGGGGTCAATCTCCTTCCCTCCTTTGACAATAAGTGACCTAGATAGGTTACTTCTTGACAGCAATATTGGAGTTTAGAAGGTGACACCTTGTGATTTAACTCACAGAGATGTTGCAGCAACGACACCGTAGCAATTTTGCAAATGTCCTGAGTATCAGCAGCCACCAATAAGTCGTCGACATATTGGATTAAAGCCGCACCAACCGGCAACCGAAACGCATCCAGTTGACCCTTCAAAGCTTGACTGTAAATCGATGGACTTTCACAGTAGCCTTGAGGAGCGCGTTTAAACCGGAAGCTACGTCCACCAAGAGAGAAACCGAAAAGGTCCCTGCTCTCCTCGGCGATCGGGATGCTGAAAAAGGCATTTTTCAAATCAATCACCGAAAACCATGAAGCAGTAGCTGGAATCAGAGTCAGTAGCGCTGTGATGTCAGGCACAACAGGGAATTGAGGAACCACAATTTTATTCACCTCCCGTAAATCGATAACAAAACGATAAACAGGTGGTTTGGTAGGATCAGTACGTTTAAGAATGGGCAGTACAGGGCTATTGCACACGTTTCCCCGAGTCTCCTCAATAACATCTTTCTCGATCAAATCATAGATGATCGCCAACAAAGCTCGTTCACCATCAAGGGAGATACGGTATTGGGGAATACGTGGCAATCGCACATTCGATCTCAACTGAACAACATAAGGGGAGATATCAAGTAGGCCTACATCATTGGGACCCGTCGCCCACAAAGACGCAGGAAGAGAATCCAATTCCGGTGGAAGCTTATCGAGAGACAAATACATGGGAGAGACTACTCTCTCTCCTAACGTAAGCTTTACACCCGCAGGAGAACAATACAAAGTCGCATACAAACGTTTAAGCAAATCCAGACCCAAAAGATTTTCGCCACAACCAGTGGTTAAAATCAACGGAGCTTCGAGCTCACAAGGCCCAATTTTAAGGGGCAAAGGGCGCGAAACTGGATTGCTAACTGGGGCGCCAGAAAATCCAACGGATACATTTGTTAAGCCAGACAAAGGTGCGCCAGGGAGTTTCGAATGCATGATAGAACTTTTCGCTGCACCAGTGTCCAACAGAAAAGGCTCAACGACGTCCAATGTAGCAACTGCGACGTAAGGCCCTCTCTGATCAACCGGAACTGATACCACTCCCTCCTTTTGTCTTTGGCTGTCCTAGTAATTACTGTCGTCAGTCCCCTAATCGACGTAATAATCGTCTACATTGTACTGCGCAGATCGTCCTTGCGATGATCCACGTTGATCGAAACAATTATTAGAATTCGATAAATTGTCAGAGCGATCATTTGGAGCACCACGACCTCTACCACGTGATGCATTCTGTGAACCACCACGACCTCCACTAGACGAATTACCACTAATACGTTCGTTCAAAGCGGGACAATTGAATTTAATGTGTCCCTCCTGTCTACAATAAGCACATTGATTATACCCTAACGAAGATCTTTGAAAAGAGGAATCGTTACGCGACTGCGATCGATTCGATTGCGACTGTGATCTATTCTGCTGAGACGCATTCTGATTAGAACGCGGCGGATACGCTTGTTGTAACAACACTTTAGTTTTCAGCTCTTTTGTCTTTTTATCAGCTCGGTCATTTTCTTCTTTCTCTCTATTTTCATAATATTGTGCCGTAGCCAGTATCTGAGCTGAGGTAGAAACGGCCCATGCACTTTCTGAATTCTTCAATTTATTGCACAAATCGGGCAATAAGTTCGATACAAATTTGTCCACAAACAACCTCTGTCCACCCTCAGTACCCATATCCTGTCCACTATGATCGACAAATGCTTCCTCAAACCTCGTAAAGAAGTCTGATACACTCTCATCTTTCTTCTGCTTACAGGCTGACAACTTGTCCCAATTTACCCTCATAGCTGGCATAAGCGTTTTCATTAACGTAATGATTCGCTGGGGAAGAAGTTCAATCAACTGATCGGGTTTAGCAGCAGCCACTTGTCCAACATCTGCCGCTGTAATGGCAGCCCAATCACCACCTAATTCATTTGTGTGGTCTTGGTGACGAATCTTAGCCCATACCGGCTGCGGTACGACGTTGCCGAACAACATGTCGATATCGGCAAGATTCATTATCGTAGCATCTACGAGCTGCGATAATTCCTTATAATACCCAGCAGGATTTTTACGAGGATCGGGCAAAGATTGTTTCACCTGAAGCACTTCCGATCGTTTCCATGGGAGATGTATCCACACTCTCTGAAAATGTGCTGCCACTGGAGCATTAACATTAGTATTATCAGCTGGTATCCAAACCGGCGGAACTTCACGCATAGGATATTGGCCAGACTCTGCTTGTTGGCGTTCAATATCCTCAACAAACAGTGCGTGAGGAATAGGAGCGAGACGAAAAGACAGCAACTGCTCAATAGCACGTCGGACATTAGTATCGACTATCAGTCCAGTTGCGAACTGAAGCCGAAGATTAGACAGGGCGGTCAGCACCTCGTCAGGCGCTACGGCCGCTATCTGATCATGTAGGAGTGTACACATTTCGTCAAACACATATCTCTGAGTCGGTATGTTGAATTGACTAAATGTTTCAAGAACAACTCGGGGTGGATTTCTCTGCGGATTGTCCATCCAACCCATCGCCATATTGTATAGCGCAGCGCGTTCCCTATTACCAGGAAGCTGACTACGTCTCTGAGGTGGACCATCAGAACCAGCGGACCCAAAAACAGGTCCGAGCGACTGAAAGAAGCTAGCCGCAATGGGAGAATTACGATTACGAGTAGAGGGACAAGAGTAAGACACAGGACTAACAAGAGAAGGAGTAGAAACGTTAGCAACAACAGGGGTTAACAACACAGGAGCAGTAGCGTGAGTGGGAGTATGTGGAAGCGGAGGAGCAGTAGGAATAGAAACAGACACAGGAGCAGGAACAGTCGGAAGAGCGGGTGCAGGTTGAGGAACTGGTGGAGGAATAACAGGTGGAAGAACAGGTACGGCAGGGACCACAGGAACTGCGGTACCCTGTACGTACGGAGGTGGCGACTTCATAAGATAGGACATTAAAGGATCCTCAACTGCCTCTTCCTTCGTATCCGACTCCGCAGGCAAAGCAGGATAGCATTTATCTATGGTCATACGTTGTAGCCTCTCAAACACTTCCTTATCCTTATCCTCCTTATCACGCTGAAACTGCTCAGCTTTCTTTACTATGGTAGCAACATTATCTCGCTCACTACGTTTATTTTGTCTGATTTCTTTCTGTCGGGCTTCTTTGCGCCACAACCGAAAGGCATCAAACATGGCCGGCCTAGATTTACGTTCGAACAACTTTATTTCCAAATTATCTAAGATCGACGCTTCGAAGCTACCGTGAGGTGGCCAACGAAGATCGCCGTCTTTCTTTGTATATTTTATCCAATAATCGTTAAAAGCAATCGGGCCTAGCCCATGTTTGCTATATAAGTCATAAGTAGGAGTTCCAACCGGAGGTATCGGACACGAGTCCTCCAGCAGGGAATCCGCACCACAAGGTCTACAACAACTGAACAAAGTACTGCGACCAGGCATCTTGCACACTAGCCGAGTTTCACAAACTTCAAGGGTTACGGGATTTACCAAGTCCCAGCAAGAACAAAACCCTCGGTTTTTGGCGGCTGCAGTCGTCAAACAAATACAACAACAAAGTACGCTAGCAAAGTGTCACCGACAAAAACACTCACACAGCGTGTACAACAAAACAACACTAGTGTTTACAACAAAGACACTCGCTAAAGTGTCTACAACCAAGACACTCGCTAAAGTGTCTACAACAAAGGATTCTGGGAGCGACCCACAAATACTTAACTCAAAGATCAATGGCGTCCTCAGGAAGGCCCGTCAATCGTCTCGCTATACCAAGGTCTACGCCAGGCGCCAAAACAGGTCTACAGTCAGGGCAGCAGTCCGTCGCAGCCGTCAGGAGGCGGGAATCTTCGCGGGAAAAGTCTTCGGGCCACTTATTTCGACAACAGGATCGATGAAGCGGGGTGCACCTTCCCTCGGAGATTTCACACGAAGTTCCTCACGATCGTCGGGCTTGGACCGGTACCACTGATGCAGCCCCACGTTGGGCGCCAACTGAAGGACTGGGTTCTTTTGGACCCAGCGGTGCCAGGGCACAACACCTGAAACCTTCGTGGGTAACCTGTTCCGGCGTACAAGTCACAGAGACACGGGACACTTCCTTCGGCGTCAAAGAGTCAAGGTTTATTTACTGCAGGGAACACAGAAATCACAGGAAGTACATCGAGTGTAGTTCGGGAAGACTGCTTCAAATTGGTTCTGTGGATCGCTCCTTTTATACAGTTTTTACCCATAGGCTAACATTGAACACAAAGGTTTACAACTTGGTTCCCACATCTAGCTCCCAGAGGGGTCGCTTTGGTCGGTTTGAAACACATAAGGTCCGGAACATAACTGCGGAAACATTTGGCGGTTCCCAACTGTAAAAACCCATCTTCCCACCATTAGCAAATTCCAATCAGCAATCAAGTAGATCGAAACAGGAACGAAGACAGGTGGAGAGGAAGACGGAGACAGTGGGGAGATCGGAAAGGGTGTAAAAGGGGAGGTGTCGGGAAACACGAGATACAGGCATCAAAGGGACGTGCCTAATGAGATGCACGGCTGAGACAATAAGTCCGTGCGGCAAGATGAGCCTCGAGCGGCGCCACCTGCCTTACAGTAGCAACCCCCTCGTCATAAAGACACTTTCAAAGGACATGTGTCTTTCGCAAATATCTTGGGAGTCCCAGGGTCGCGAAGCGGACAGCGTCCGTTCGCTGGCTACTTGAGGGCAAGAGACAAAATGGATGCCGTATCTAAGATGGAACCCGTGGGTACGGATGAAAAAGCCCACGTAACAAACGAACGGTTTAAGTTAGCACAGCGAAACTGCGCACACTTACTAAACTCGTCATTTGCGGTTCATAGATACCAGACTCGACCATATTCGTACGAGTCGGAAACACCACTTACAATTGTCACGGAACCTCAGAGCCCCGGAGCCCTGCAGCCCTGGAGCCCCGGAGCCCCGGAGCCCTGCAGCTCCGGGGCAGGCAGATTGGTGTCATTTCGGTCCCGGCCATCTGGTCGCCCCTCTTGCCTCAGCCATCTGGTCGCCCGCAACGCTTTCCTATAAAGCGACCAGATGGCCGGACTTCCCTGGAAGTCCCGATGAGGTGCCATTCGCCTCCCGGATCCCAGCGAGGGCTCCGGGAGGTCGGGCACTTTTGCGCCCTGGGTCCCCTCTGTTACCTTGTGTGCACGGATTACAAGAAATGAGGGTAATTTTCCTCCGGATTGATAGGGACAAGGTACTCTGGGACCCCTCTCGGCCTAGCGGTTTCCGTTGTGCCTGCGGAGCCTGGCTGGGTTCAGGAGCTCCGGCCGGGGCACCGTCCTGGGTCCTTCTGCGTGGCAGGGTGCCCGGGATGGGTTCCGGAGGGCCCGGGAAAGGCTACCCCTGTGCCTCTGGGCCTTGGGGTCCCCGTGCCCTGGATGGGGTGCTCCGGCCCAGGGCCTTGTCCTCCGGCCTGCCGCACTGCCAAAGGCCCGGCACTGGGTTCCGTGGTGCCCGGGGTGCCTCCCCGTGCTTGGCTGGGTTCAGGAGCTCCGTCCTGGGACCCTCAGTTGCCCCGGGGAGATGGCCTCCTTGCCCGGGGCTCCGTCCTGGGTCCTGCCGCGTGGCAGGGTGCCCGGGACGGGGTCCGGAGGACCCGGGGTAGGCTTCCCCTGTGCCTCTGGGCCTGGGAGCCCGGCAGGGTCCAGGGGCCTCGCTGGGCCCCGAGTCGGGTGCTTGGGCCCTGGGCCCCGTCCCTCCGGCCTGCCGCACTGCCAAAGGCCCGGGACTGGGTTCTGTGGTGCCCAGGGAGCCTTCCCTTGCTCCGCTGGGTTTTGGGAGCCCCGTCTGGGGCCCTTGAGAGGGTGGCCTCCATACCCGGGGCTCCGTCCTGGGTCCTGCCGCGCGGCAGGGAGCCCCGGAGCCCTGCAGCTCCTGATCCCTACAGGCCTGGGGCAGGCAGATTGGTGTCACTTCGGCCGTGGCCATCTTGTCGCCCCTCTTGCTTCGGCCATCTGGTCGCCCGCAATGCTCTCCTATGGAGCGACCAGATGGCCGGACTTCCCTGGAAGTCCCGGTGAGGTGCCATTCGCCTCCCGGATCCCAGCAAGGGCTCCAGGAGGTTGGGCACGTTTGCGCCCTGGGTCCCCTCTGTCACCTTGAGTGCACGGATTACAAGAAATGGGGGTAATTTTCCTCCGGATTGATAGGGACAAGGTACTCCGGGACCCCTCTCGGCCTAGCGGTCCTCAGCCGGCAGCTGGACGGGCCAGGATGTTTCCCCAGCCCCGCGTCTGTTCCTGGGCCTGCCGCGTGGCAGGAAGCCCTGGATGGGGTCCAGGAGCTCCATCATGAGCACCACAGCTCCACGCCCAAACCCATTTGAACCGCCGCAGCGAAAGGGTTATTAATCAACAATTCACAGACTTTCTAAATCACCTCAATATAAAGCATCAAAAAAGCACTCCTCTTTTGCTTCAGGCCAATGGTCTAGTGGAATGGTTTATGAGCACCCTTAAGAAAGCTGTTCAGCGTGTGGCATTGAAGAAGCTCAACCTCAAAGGTGTTTTGAACAGTACTCTTCGGGCTAACTGTTCAACCCTCACTCAACAACAGGGGAAAGCCCTGTAACTCTCATGTTTAGAAGGGCCATTACGACCAAGCTGCCCCAATGGACCAACCTCAGAACCAAGAATAAGGGAGACATTCATCATAAACAAAAGATGAAAATATATGCTGTCAGACAACGTCATGTGAAATATTCCACTCATACAAGATGAGATCAAGTGCTTGTCAAATAACACAAAAAATAATGTCTGATGCTCCTTTCGAGGCTATATCATTTATCATTACTGATACCAAAGGACACATGGTGACTGTCCTGTGTCCTGGTAAGTCCTTACGAGAGACTCCTCTCACGTTCAATATGTGGCCCATCATTCCCCAAACATCAATGTCAATGTAGAGACTTGGTCCAGACAGACAGATCATAAGTATGTGCCTGCTGATGATTCCACCTCACCTTTGAAGATCACCAACACTTTGCCTGCAAGTTCCCGGCTTCCAGTGACCCAAGTAAGACGTGTGATTTAGTTGCCTGGACAGCTATAATCATCTGTGTATTTGTTTATTTATTTATTTGTGTATTTATTTATCTATTTAGTTATTTATTTATTTTGAAAAGTTTAAACTTTATTTAACAAACCGTGAGATGTCTTGTCTTGAAAATAAAGAAACACTGGAGCTCTTTTGGTCCCTACTGTACCTCGCAGGCCTGTCATGTAAGTGGTGGAAAGACGAGTTGAAAACAAGCTAAAAAGGTTGAGTTCTAACTTACACACAGCAGAATAAAGACGTGCACACCTACTCTCCGTGTGTGGCTTGGTTATTGGCAAGAACCGGGCCTGGTAGGACACTACAAATATGAATAATATAATGAAACCTACTGTTTACAATAAATATTATAAAAAGCACTACTAATTTACAATAAAATATGTAACCTGATGTAATATATAGAATTATATTAATATTGCAGAGCAGAATCTTTTATAAGTTAAGATCATATAACTGCTTAATATTCCAATAGATTTGTCATGCATATGAAGAGGGGTTTTACAATAATAAAAGAGATGATATTATGAGACAATAGAAAAGCAGAAAAAAGAGAATGGAAGCAACAAAAGAGGAGAGTAGATGAAGTGGCTTGCAGTAACATCTCGGTTCTAGTTCTTTGATTTTTCCCAGCTTGAATCAGCAATATTTAACAATACATTAAACTAGGGTCCAATATAGGGGTGTGGCTTGAAAGTGAATCATGGCAGCTGCGGGGGAGAGGTGCTCTGCAGAGGCCTAACATTCATCCTGACAAAACAGTCTGCTGCCGGACCAAGGACGAAATTTCTACGAGTCACCGAGGACCGGAGAAGCTGAGGAGCAAACGGAAATGGCAGGGCAGTGGAAGGTGGTGCGTGGGCAGATTACATGAGCAGCCCGGAAGCCATGGGCTAAAGTGGGCATGTGACCAGATGAGCACGGTCAGGGGCGCGGCACTCCTCACCACAGAGCGGGCCCACGCTGAGCTGGGACGAAGCAGAGGCAACGCCTGGGGGACGCAAACCGGCTGACCGAAGTGAGTCAGAATACCCTGAGAGGGAGCTGAGATGGCAGGTCTTGGCACCCAAAGTGGAGTGTTGGAAGGACAGCCGACGAACACCAGCAACCCATGAGGTAGGCCCGACACCGGGAGCTCCACAATCGAATGGGTGGTCTGCTTGGAAGCCGGGGACACTGAAGACTACCCACCCCCGAGGCTCACAGAGTTTCTAGCATACCATGTGCCATTACGTCCTCTACACCGGAAGATAGGTGAAGGAGCAGTGTGGTGGTGATTGAGCCTGTGCTGGGCCCAGGAGAGAGACTGCGTACGCCACTCTGAAACCCAGGGCTGAGAGGTCCACGCTAGACAAGACAAGACAGCCAGGAAGGAATGTTTTGAGGCTTGAGGCGAATATGGGGGAGGGCATGAACTGAAGCAGAACCTGGGAGAAACGCATGGTGGGTCTGAACATTGTGGGGCTCCTAGGACGCCCCACTCTCTTCCTCCTGGAACATGTGATTGTTCAAGGTGGGCACTGCTGAGGCCCAGTTTGGACACGGTGGGGACCAGAATCCAGAGAATGTCATATCCAAGCAAATAGTGGGGGAAACCTGGCCCTACTATGAAACCGGTTACCCCGGCGAAATGCCTGGGAACTTACATCTACGCCCTGAGGAACCCCTCCACTTAGGGGTTGGAATTGGAGAGCTGCCTTGTAAACATATACATGGTGACTAGGGATAGCACAAGTCACAAAGGAATTACATAGAAGGTTCAACAGGAGGTAATCGTGCAGGAACCACCAGGAAAATAAAGGCAAGCCCAAGGTGTGGCAGTGCAAGAGAGCCGTTGAAGCTTGAAGACCTACCAGGCCCCAGGGAGTTACCCCCCAGAATTTGGCCACCCTTACATTATGGACTAAGCGTGGCAAAAACAGGGGGGTGCGCCCATGGAGGAAGGAGAAACACCCCCCACCCCAACTTGCTGTCACAGACACTGAGCAATTGGGACAATCAAGCCCTCCATAATCACCTCAATAAAATATTAGCGGCTATCACAGACACAAAAGCAGCAGTGCAGCAAGATATAGGGGAGTTATACTTTGGCTTTGGATAATTACAAACGGAACTCCACAAACTGTTGGATAGGATGAAAATGGTTGAACAAACAATTGAAAAAATGCAACCAGATTGCACAGTCCCATCCAACAAGCTGAAGAATCTGGCAGCAAGAGTATCTACTCTGGAAAGACAGGCAGAAGACGCTGAAGGGTGCAAAAGATGCAACAACATATGTGTAGTAGGATTACCTGAAAATAAGGAAAACACAGATATGGTGGCTTTTTTAGAGGAATGGTTGTGGAGACCACTGTGGCCCCGGTCGGCTGACTCTGATTCGGGGGCCTCCGTCAGAAGTGATGAGAATATGCCAGATGTAACTACACAAACTGCTGACAACATAATCTGAACTGATCACGGCGATCCAGTGTAAGAGTATGTGAGTACAAGACAGATAAGATGCATGGGTCATGACGGCAGGAGGGAATCGTATCCCTGCCTGAAGTTATTGAGGCCTAAGTTAATAAGACACGCAGTGACTAACGTCTTACGCATCCCCAACAAGATAATACCGACTGGATGGGAAACAGGGACAATCTTGCAGTAACTGTTTCTTTTTTTTACAGGTGTGGACGGCCAGCCATTGCAAAGCTGCCCAGGGACAAAGGAGTTACTTGTTCGGGAAATGTTATGGTCTCTGAAGGATTGTTGTTATTGCATGTCAAGATGTCAACAAGAAGCGGGGGACAAGGGGAGGTTTTATTCAGGACGATCCCTATCATGTCGCTAGTACACCAAGATGTTAAGATGGTCTCCTTGAACATGAGAGGCATGGGGTCAATGTCCAAATGACACAAAATACACAGCTACCTCACACAAAGAGGCATACAGGTGGCGATGTTACAGGAAACACATCTTACTCTGGAAGAAAGTGCTCGACTCAGACGTCGATGGTGTGGTCATATGTATGCCACCACATATTCTGCATTCTTGAGGGGTAGCATATTATGGATTAGAGCAGGCACCCCCATTGAGGTGAGCAAGGTTCTCACAGACCTGGAGGGAAGATACGTCGTGATACAGGGGAAGATCCTAGGTACGGAACTCCTACTTGGGAGCATTTATGCACTAAATCATGATAGAGTCCAGTTCCTACACCGATTGTCAATGCACCGCTCCACACTCAACACTTCCCATATGTTGTCCGGGGGGATTTCAATTGCGTAGCTTACATAGAGATGGCCAGGTCAACTCCACCGCTGAACGACCCCCCCAGTAGTTAAGGTGACTGAGGGGTTGGTACATGGGGGATATCTGGAGACTACAGCATGGACATCTGAGAGACTATTCATATTCATATTCATTTGTATAAACTGCACACCAGGCTGGACATGTATGCTTGCTGCAATAGTTTAGGACAGTCCGTTACCCATACGGTATACCTGGGGCAAACTATATCGGATCACAACCCTTTGTTGCTGTGCATTCACCCTTTACCGGAGCCCACACTAACCCCCACATGGGGACTGGATCCTGTTCTCCTTGAAGATGGTCCATTTCGTATGTCGTTTCAAACAGCTATCACTGAATATTTTCAGTTTAACCAGGACACGGCCACCTCCAGGGCAACAGAGTGGGAGACTTTAAGGTGGTGGTATGAGGACAATGTATAGATCACAAAGTAGGAATGAGGAAGGAAATGTTGAGGAGCTTATCAGCCTGGAAACCCAACTACATGAGAGGGAAGCTCGCCTAGACACAGATGGGGATGCCCAGGAAGAGTTGAAGGACTTAAGACAAAAATATGGTGAAGCCCTAGAACGATTCAAATGCTTTGGCACACGGGAGTATCATGGGCGGGTGCATATGGAGGGAGGTAGAGTGGGCAGACTGCTTGCCTTGCGAATGCGGCCTGAGCATGGGAGAACCCCTATCTCCCAGATACAACTGAAAGAGGGGGAGATTACGCACCACCCTAGAGAAATAAATGACGCATTCCAGTCCTATTATGTCCAATTGTATTGTGAACCTTGACCGCAACAGAGGGAGACCATAACAACCTAAATTAGGGCAGCACTAAAAGAGATGGCTAGAGGGAAACCAACTGGCCCTGACGGGTTGCCAGTCACGTTCTATTCCACTGACGCTCAAAACCTGGCACCGAAATTAGTGGAGCTGTATACAGAGGCCTGGGACAAGGGGGAACTGCCTTTCTCCTCCAGGGATGTGCTAGTCATGCCTCTCCCCAAGACTTAAAAAATACACCCACAGGTATAGGATTTTCACCCACTCTCGATACTCAACGCAGATTTCAAAATCCTGAGTAAAATCTTGGCCACACTTCTCTTTAATTTAACACACACAGAACAGAAAGGGTTCGTGCCAACCAGATTCACCTCTAGGAATCTACGCAGGTTGTTTTCTGTGCTACATCACCCAGACTGAGACCAGTATCCAGACGCACGGATAGTATCAATAGCCTTAGAAAAGGCATTTGATTCGGTGAGATGGGACTTTCTTGAAAGCACAATTGAACGGATGGGACTAGGGGAAGAATGGACTAGATGGGTGAAAATTTTATATATGCATCCATCTGCACGAGTGAGGACAAACTGAGTGATTTTGGAACTTTATAATATACACAGAGCCACTAGGCAGGGGTGCTCCATGTCTCTGTTGTTGTTTGCTATCGCGATCGAGCCTCTTGTGATAGTTTTTCGACAACAGGAATACCTCATTAGTATTCGGTTGGGGCATAGGTCCCACGTGATCTCTCTCTATGCAGATGATCTGTGACTGTATTTAAGAGACGGGGAGGGGAGTGGGAGTACAACGGGCTCTGGCCATGTTAGATGAATATGCAAACCTAGCAGGGCTCAACATTAACAAATCTAAAACCTATGCCTTTCCCTTAAAGGAAGACTAAATGCAGCTGGGGACTCTTCTGACGGGCCTGGTGTGGGCCCCCCGCTCGTTTAAATACCTGGGAGTCCTGATCTTCCATAGGTTAGAGGATCTGCGAGAGGGCAACCTTAACCCAATTGTTAGATCACTGAGAACGTCCATACAGTTCTGGCACTCCCTCAAGCTGCCACTGATGGCCCGAGTAGCACTATCAAAAATGATCATGTTACCTAGATTGTTGTACCACTTTGTGAACCTCTGGGTGGTGATGCCCCCAAGCTGGTTCTTGGACCAGAACCAATTACTCTGGGAATTGATTTGGGATGAGGGGCTAAATAAGATAGCCCTGGAAATAGTACAAAGGGCAGCTGAAGATGTAGAACGGTGCGCCCCAGATTTGGAATTATATTATCTTGCAGCCCAACTCCAATGGCTGGCCCAGGGGTTGGATGGCCAGAATGTGGAACTAATGGGAGATATGGGTGGGAGAAACAGTCAGGGATGGTTAGTGGCTAAATTAGTACATCAGAAAGTGATCCTCCCACACCCCAATGTACTGTAGAAAGTAGTTTTATTCTGCTGGAAGAGATGTCTCCGGCGCACATAGAAGGGCCACCCATATACACAGGAAATACCCCTCAGAGGAATCCCATATGGTAACTCACTGGCCCCCTATTCCTGATCAAAACTGGCAGAGTGGCTGGGGCTGTTATTACATCGGTAGGAGACTGTTTCCACTTAGAAAAGATGATACCTATAGATGACCTAATGTCTCAGCATGATTTATCACACAGGCAATTTTTGACTTACCACTCACTGATACAAACGTTCTGAAACTTGTGGCGAGGTGGCTCCATCGAACCGCCCACACAAAGAGTGCTCTAAGTACTACTGACTTAGGGGGCTGTTCGGCATCTGGTGAAGGGATTATACCAAGCAATTCTTGAATCAGTTACAAAACAGCGAAGGAGATTATTGGGAAATCTCTAATGGACAAGGAATGGGCACGAGTACTGATGGGTTCCAAAAACGTATCAAGAAACTCTAACTTCAAAACGATTCAATTTAACTATATACATATGGTGTATCTAACCCCCATAGATTAAACTTAATGGGAGGGGAGGGTGACCAATCCTGTGCTAGATGTGGGTTAAGAGATGCAAGCATGGCGCATATGAGGTGGGACTGGACATATCTACGAGTTTTCTGGGAAAAGGTCTTGAACGCGTTTGGAAAAACATTAGCCCGTTCACTCCTGAACACACATGAGATTTGCCTGCTGGGCCTGTTTTCCAGACCCAAAGCCAGGAGAATAGGGTACTGTTGGACTTGGCCCGTCTGGCAGGTCCGCCCCTGAAGTTTTTATGGTATATGTAACCGGGGGATGGTGATTCCCCCTCTGAGTGCGTGTGAAGAGAGAGCGACCTACCCTTCCATAGGAATACATGGGGAATGGGTGAGTCCTCAGTAGTTCCCGATGCGTAGGGTGTGCAGAGTCAAGTCTGGTATGTATGAGCTCGTGAGATTGAATGCTGCACAACGGTATATGTGGCATGAGTGTGTCTAGTGTAGAAGTCCCCCTTTTGGAAGTTGGCATATTTGTGGAATGTGTGCCTGGCGTATGATTGGCCGAGGCTGGCTGGTGAGCCTGGCTCCCAGGATCTGGGAGGGTCTGCCCCGGTGGTGAATGGAGTGTTTAGCATGCTGATGTGAGGGGAGGAGTGAGCCTGGGTCTGCTTGTGGATTGACTGTCTGGTTTGAGTGTCATGAATGAGGCTGGGTCTTCCCCAGACAATGCTGGCTCCACCCCCTGGGGTGCGGCTGATGTTCCTAGCCTGGCCAGTGTAAAGAATCCCCTCATAACCAGTTCCAGCTGGTCCTCACCCTGCCTGCCCCTTCAGACCAAGAATGTGTGTATAAAAAGGGTGCTGTGACACTCTGGACTTGTTCTTGTTCTTAACTTGAATCTACCAGGGGCTGCTGCTGCTTGGGCTCAGGGTTGGCTTGCCTCCCTGGGCCCTGCCCTGCTCCTGGACTAAGGATGGCCCTTTCCCCTTCTTGGTGCTGCTGGGCCCCCCCTGAGGTCCTGGACTACCTATGGACTTTGTTATCCTGCATCTAGCTCTTGGGGAACGCTGTCCCTTATGCCCAGCGCCTGGAAGCGCTGATCCCTGCCCTCTGCCGCTTTGGGGCGCTTCATTCATGCCCTAGCGCTGGGAGCGCTATATTCAACAAGCCGGTGCCCACCCGGCGTCTGCCCCATACTACAGAGGTTCTACAAACCCCAGCGAGAGCCTACCTCGCTACTTGCCCCTTTAAATTCTCGAGGGAGCCTGGCCCTCGTTATTTCCCCCGAGTCACCGCCGCCGGCCCGGGACCCCTCGTAATGCTATTCCCGGGCCGCGCTGGGATTGGCTGCTGGCCCGGGATTGGTTGCTGACGTCTCCCCGGGCCGCGCTGTGATTGGCCGGCGGCCCGAGCAGCTGAGGAGACGACTGGAGAAGAGCCGGGAAGGCAGGGGTCGGTGGGAGCCTACTCCGCGCCCCTGCGTCCCACCAGGACAACTGCCGCTTCCCCCCCAGGGCCCCCAGGAGCAAGAGGGAGCCCCGGAGAGCGAGAGAGGACCGGCGCACCAAGACCGGTGAGTGCAGCAAGTGGGAGAGAGAGAGGAGGGGCGTCGGGACACATTGCCGGTGCCCGCCCCTCCCCTCCAGTGAACTCCCGGTTGTGCCTCGAGGCCCGAAGGGCCCCCAGTGATGCCGGGTCCCCCGAGGGGGGGCCCCGCCTGCCCACAGTCTCTTTCATGAGCCCCGAGAGGCTCAGTCCTGGCCCGTGGGGCCCCCGTGAGATCGAGTCCCCCGAGAGGGACTCCACCGCTCTTCATGAGCCCCGAGAGGCTCCATCATTGCCCCCCTGTTCCCCCCGAGCCAGCGAGGCTCCGCCCAGCACCTTTGTTCTGGAGCCCTGGAGGCTCCCTCATGGCGCCATCCTCCCCCGAGCCTGCAAGGCTCCATCAAAGCCCCTCAGCAGCCCAGCACTTCGTGGGCCGCTGCCACGTTTAGGTTTATTGGAGGCTACCTGCAGCCCACCCTGACATTGAGACTTTGGGCGTCCTAGCCCCCGAAGGCCAGTTGGCCTGTTGAGAGTACTCGCTAAATGTTAACTGTGCTCCTTGAGAGTTATTCTGTGTTTCCTTCCTATAGGTACGTCTGTGGTGTTATGTACCTTGCCATCCCTTTCGTATAACCTTGCCTCATGTATGTCGATACTGGTTAGAGTGAGTTCTATTGCTAGTCCTATGAGACCCCGGGGCGTGACGTATTCTAATGCTAAGCTCCTGGTGATTAGGTGTTCTAGTCCTAGTCAGAGGAAGCTCCCAGTTGTTATATGTTCTAAATGCCAACTCCATCATGTGCACATTCCTGGCAGTGGTCCCTTGGCCCTGCCCTGTACCTTTTCCCTTGTAACCCCTGCCGTGCCTCGAGCACATTGTAAAGTGTATGTTCCTATGTGTCCTTCTTAATACAAAGACTATTTTTCATATATACTTAGTGTGGAGTTCCTTTTGTGGGAGGCCCGGGATGTTGTTGTTGGTGGGTGCGTGCGCAAATGCTTCACACATGTCCTCCGAGATAGGCCTGACTGCCCACGCCGCGTTACCTAGAGGGTGAGCAGGGGCCGACTTTACATAGGAGTGGCGGTCTCTGACTGGCTGTGGCGCAAGCCCTGGCAGGCCGGGGGTCCCATTATCTACACTGGTGGCTAGCGGTGGGATCCGGACTTGCGCAGTACCACAACGATAACTGGCCTCCCTACAAAACTCTGTATTGTAAATGGTCGCAAAGAAAGGAGATTATTGTTTTTAAGAGGTTACTTAAATGTCCGTTCTGTGAAAAATGTGTTCTGGTTAGGTGGCCCTAGCTAGGGAGGGTAGATCAACTCCCTAGTGCAATGTGTTTTCTGGAGTCACCAGAAGGGTGGGATCCAGTGGTGGCAGCGTAATTGTGTTCAATGTGTATGGTCCCTGTCCCGTCCCTGGAGTAATGGTACCTGTGCCACATGGGGTCAGGTCAGGTTGCTAAAAATATCTGTTCTGTGGAAATGTTTTAGATTAATAGAAATACCCGTTCTGTGGAAAGTTTTTAAAGGTTACTTAAATGTCCGTTCTGTGGAAAAATGTGTGCGTATACACTGTGAGTTAGGTGTCCCTAGCTTGGGAGGGTAAATAATCTCCCTAGTACAATATGGTTTTCTGGATTCACCAGAAGGGTGGGATCTAGTGGTGGCTGCGTAATTGTGTTCAAATGTGTATGGTCCTTGTCCCTTCCCTAGAGTAATGGTACCTGTGCCACAAGGGTCAGGTTGAAGAATCAGAGGCGGTGGAAAACTGTCTTACCAGCCTAGGGGACGGTGTGTGGATGAATGTTGAGGTGTGCTGAGTCATGGAGTGTAAGTTCTCTGGGATGGGGAGCTTGCTGAATCAACGATAATCCTGTCCTTACCCCCCCCCCCGCTGAATGTGTTTTAGGCGTCAGGTGTCGCCCTGGCTGAATTTATGTTAAGTTGTATCCCGGACAAGGAAAACCTGCTGGCGCTGCCGCGGCTTGCCTTGGGGAGAGCTGAACACTGAGACCTGCTGGCGCTGCCGCGGCTCATCTTGTTGAATTTATGTTAAGTTGTATCCCGGACAAGGAAGACCTGCTGGCTCGGCCGCGGCTTGCCTTGGGGAGAGCTGAACGCTTCGTTCCCAGGTGGAAGACCAGTGGAGGGAGGAAGTTCCAAGACTGGTAGGAGAGTGTGTTCTGAGGGTGTTTCTCCTGGGAGAGCGCGGAACCTCAGAAGTAGAGGTAGGATGGGGCATTCTTGCCCGTGACCTCTGGCAAGCCTGAGGATGCGGACCCTAGGTGGAAGGAACAGTGGTAGTCGTGGCTACACTGAGAAAGGGAGTGGAGAATGGCTATTGTGGGCCAGGGGTTACCACCCCCCACTTCGGATTAGCAGGGACCAGTGGTACCTGGGTGGCCTAGGGCCCGGTCCTAGTCATGGACAACTAAGGAGTACCAGGTGGGTAGCCTGGTTGGGCCTATGTCTTCATCATTTTTTTTTTTTTAATTATTTTTAGTCTGTGTATGTCTATCGGTCCATGTGGCGTAGAACTGGAGCGTGTCCGGCAGTGCGGGCCGCGTCCATGTTTTATCGCCCTGCAGCAGGGAAGTCCATCACGGTAGTGATTGGTCTACCCTGCGTTTGGGCTGGGAGGGGCATGTGTTGGACTTGGCCCGTCTGGCAGGTCCGCCCCTGAAGTTTTTCTGGTATATGTAACCGGGGGATGGTGATTCCCCCTCTGAGTGCGTGTGAAGAGAGAGCGACCTACCCTTCCATAGGAATACATGGGGAATGGGTGAGTCCTCGGTAGTTCCCGATGCGTAGGGTGTGCAGGGTCAAGTCTGGTATGTATGAACTCGTGAGATTGAATGCTGCGCAACGGTATATGTGGCATGAGGTTGTCTAGTGTAGAAGCCCCCCTTTTGGAAGTTGGCATAGTTGTGGAATGTGTGCCTGGCGTATGATTGGCCGAGGCTGGCTGGTGAGCCTGCCTCCCAGGATCTGGGAGGGTCTGCCCCGGTGGTGAATGGAGTGTTTAGCATGCTGATGTGAGGGGAGGAGTGAGCCTGGGTCTGCTTGTGGATTGACTGTCTGGTTTGAGTGTCATGAATGAGGCTGGGTCTTCCCCAGACAATGCTGGCTCCACCCCCTGGGGTGCGGCTGATGTTCCTAGCCTGGCCAGTGTAAAGAATCCCCCCATAACCAGTTCCAGCTGGTCCTCGCCCTGCCTGCCCCTTCAGACCAAGAATGTGTGTATAAAAAGGGTGCTGTGACACTCTGGACTTGTTCTTGTTCTTAACTTGAATCTACCAGGGGCTGCTGCTGCTTGGGCTCAGGGTTGGCTTGCCTCCCTGGGCCCTGCCCTACTCCTGGACTAAGGATGGCCCTTTCCCCTTCTTGGCGCTGCTGGCCCCCCCCTGAGGTCCTGGACTACCTATGGACTTTGTTATCCTGCATCTAGCGCTTGGGGAACGCTGTCCCTTCTGCCCAGCGCCTGGAAGCGCTGATCCCTGCCCTCTGCCGCTTTGGGGCGCTTCATTCATGCCCTAGCGCTGGGAGCGCTATATTCAACAAGCCGGTGCCCACCCGGCGTCTGCCCCGTACTACAGAGGTTCTACAAACCCCAGCGAGAGCCTACCTCGCTACTTGCCCCTTTAAATTCTCGAGGAAGCCTGGCCCTCGTAATTTCCCCCGAGTCACCGCCGCCGGCCCGGGACCCCTCGTAATGCTATTCCCGGGCCGCGCTGGGATTGGCTGCCGGCCCGGGATTGGTTGCTGATGTCTCCCCGGGCCGCGCTGTGATTGGCCGGCGGCCCGAGGAGCTGAGGAGACGACTGGAGAAGAGCCGGGAAGGCAGGGGTCGGCGGGAGCCTACTCCACGCCCCTGCGTCCCACCAGGACAACTGCCGCTTCCCCCCGGGGACCCCAGGAGCAAGAGGGAGCCCCGGAGAGTGAGAGAGGACCGGTGCACCAAGACCGGTGAGTGCAGCAAGTGGGAGAGAGAGAGGAGGGGCGTCGGGACACATTGCCGGTGCCCGCCCCTCCCCTCCAGTGAACTCCCGGTTGTGCCTCGAGGCCCGAAGGGCCCCCAGTGATGCCGGGTCCCCCGAGGGGGGGCCCTGCCTGCCCACAGTCTCTTTCATGAGCCCCGAGAGGCTCAGTCCTGGCCCGTGGGGCCCCCGTGAGATCGAGTCCCCCGAGAGGGACTCCACCGCTCCTCATGAGCCCGAGAGGCTCCACCATTGCCCCCCTGTTCCCCCCGAGCCGGCGAGGCTCCGCCCAGCACCTTTGTTCTGGAGCCCTGGAGGCTCCCTCATGGCGCCATCCTCCCCCGAGCCGGGAAGGCTCCATCAAAGCCCCTCAGCGGCCCAGCACTTCGTGGGCCGCTGCCACGTTTAGGTTTATTGGAGGCTACCTGCAGCCCACCCTGACATTGAGACTTTGGGCGTCCTAGCCCCCGAAGGCCAGTTGGCCTGTTGAGAGTACTCGCTAAATGTTAACTGTGCTCCTTGAGAGTTATTCTGTGTTTCCTTCCTACAGGTACGTCTGTGGTGTTATGTACCTTGCCATCCCTTTCGTATAACCTTGCCTCATGTATGTCGATACTGGTTAGAGTGAGTTCTATTGCTAGTCCTATGAGACCCCACGGTGTGACGTATTCTAATGCTAAGCTCCTGGTGATTAGGTGTTCTAGTCCGAGTCCGAGGAAGCTCCCAGTTGTTATATGTTCTAAATGCCAACTCCATCATGCGCACATTCCTGGCAGTGGTCCCTTGGCCCTGCCCTGTACCTTTTCCCTTGTAACCCCTGCCGTGCCTCGAGCACATTGTAAAGTGTATGTTCCTATGTGTCCTTCTTAATACAAAGACTATTTTTCATATATACTTGGTGTGGAGTTCCTTTTGTGGGAGGCCCGGGATGTTGTTGTTGGTGGGTGCGTGCGCAAATGCTTCACACATGTCCTCCAAGATAGGCCTGACTGCCCACGCCGCGTTACCTAGAGGGTGAGCAGGGGTCGACTTTACATAGGAGTGGCGGTCTCTGACTGGCTGTGGCGCAAGCCCTGGCCGGCCGGGGGTCCCATTTCCTACAGGTACAGATTCACAGACTTAGCGCTGGTTCTAGTGAGAAGACAGATTGCTCAGCAGTGGGCGGCACGCAACACCCCCTCAATTACGACATGGGAGAAAAATGTAGCTATCTGGTCTAAGGCAGAACTGAGGGCCCTTCAGAAAGAGGATATATGGGGACTACGCAAACGTCCCATTGTGGAACTATGGGCAGAGGTACTGAGGGATTGGGAGTCCAGAAACATGGAAGAAACAGAAGGAAGATATGAGGTAGTAGAGGAATTGGGAGATGACACCCCTAATACAGGATCCCCAGCCAACCCAGTTCCCCACCTCGACAAACATCTAAATATACACACAGAAGCAATATCCTGAACTAGAAGCCCCTGCTGGGTTAGGTGACTTGCAGGAGAACCTGTTACTTATCATAGACACACTAAGGGACATATCACCACAAAGTTTATTATGGGTAGTTATTGGTTAATAAAATGGCAAGAAACGATTGCACGTTTTTTTTTTTACTAGATGATGAAGAAACTCCCTTAAGTACACATCTGATATAGTACAGAATGTAAGAACTAAAAGTATATTGCAAGCCACTTATGAGAGTGTACACTAAGGGGTCCATTAGGATGGCGGGCTGATTGCCCCGGCCTGGAGGGGCCATCCGCCCGCCATCCTCGCATCAAAGACCATCCACCATATTACAATGGCTGGGGGGGTTCACGGCGGACGTAAAGACCGTCCAACGCTTTTCCGCCCGATCGACAAGCCGAGCAGGCGAAAAAGGGTTCAATATGGTGGCGGTGTCTGTTAGACACCGCCAGACATATTAGCTTGTGGGCTGGGACATGCCTTTCCGTGGCGCCAATGCATGTAGCATCTGCTTGCGGGGGCCCGTTGCGGGCCCCCAGGGACTCTGGGGGGTGTGGGGGGTGCACATGGGGGGTACCTATGGTACCCCCCTACAGTTCCATGCACAACATGGCAGGCATCGCGCGGTGCCTGCCATGTTGTGCATGGAAGTGCACCACAGGCCTTCCTGGCATTGTGGCAGGCGGTGCTGAGTGCACCGCCTGCCGCAATGTCAGTAATGCAGGATGCACCCGCCAGTGTGGTGGGCAAATCCTAATATCTGCAATGGGACCCCCGCACCTATGGCAGGCAGTCCCATTCCATGGGGGCAATACTTAGCAACATTGAATTCAGATATGTGCAGATTAGCAAGCTTAGTAATGCTATATGACTGTTTGTATTTGTAAAGTATATACATACAATTTCAAAATGCCAATAAAGACATGTTTAAAAAAAAAAGTAGGTTCAATAAACATGGTTAATGTATCTAGATTTGAAATGTTTGTACATGTTTATCTGCCTAGATACCGACCCCATATATTGCTTTGAGGAGGCAGTTGACACAGTTTATCACTCATTTACTTTCTCTTATCTGAATGTCTTTGCTACACCCCACCCCATTCTGAAATATTTTTTTTATTTTAAAGTTGTATATTTTAAGACTTGTGTACTGACAACTTTCAGCTGACTCTATTGTGGACTACACCATTATGTTCTGTGGACTTTAGCTGAGCCAATTGCTTACCACTCGCTTTATTGTCAATCTAATTTGCTTGCTGCTTATTTGATGGCTTTCTTTCTACATCTAATCTTCACTTCTCTTCTAGGACCTAGTTTGTCACCGTCCATTTATTTGGAGGACATGTATGCTCCCACTGCTTCACATCAGGGAACTACTTTTTTCTTTTTCTTTCAGCACTACCTGGGAATGCAAATATTTTTGCGCTTTCTTTGTGTGCTGTTTACCCCTCATTTCCCTAAGCTAATCCAATGCTTCCCTCACTCCTCCCCATCAAGAGAGAGATGGTGTGTGTTCACCTGTCTATACATGTGTGTGCGCACATATATACATGTGTTTTTTTAATTCTTTGATCCCCCATCCATTCAATGTTGATGCGAAAACTCTGACGTGCAGACGTGATGGTGCATGCATGTGTATATGTCATCATGCTGAGGTGGCCGTAGAGTCAGAATGCAAAAAATGCTCTATACAATCATTTACCATATTGGGCCTTTCTTTTTAGTTTCTTTTTTAAATATTCCGCATTGGGAATAAAGCATTTTTGTTTGTGGATACTGCACAGCATCGGCAAACAGCAACTGGCTTGCTAAAGCTGTCTACATATCAACTTCTGCCTCACATTTGCTGTTTCTAAGCACTGTAAATAAGAGATTATAGTCTTTTCAAACTCATTGGTGCTAAATTAAATAACATCAGAAAAAATAAATTAGTAGATCTATTTAGCCACATTCTAAACCTAGATCTGCCGCTGATACACAGATCTCATCAGCGAATCTGTAACTCACTGATCTGTCCGAGAAGCATTGATCTTATGTATAATACGAACTCTCCAGATTCTTAGAGCCATTCAATACTGATGTTACTATGCCCAACTGAATGACACTCATTTTATCAGCCTTAGAAAGATAAAAGAATGTGCCAGCTCCACCAGGATTCAAAACCGACCTAAAAGTTAAACACAAATGTCAACAGTAAGTGTGCTTACCAATCTAGCTATCAATCTTTATTTCAGTTCAGTTTTGCGAACATATGTATTTTGAATATTTTACAGTATCCGGTTTCGACCAAATTTGTCAGGGCCAAAGAGCAGGATAAAAAAATACT
Source organism: Lissotriton vulgaris (assembly GCF_964263255.1). NCBI lineage: Eukaryota > Metazoa > Chordata > Amphibia > Caudata > Salamandridae > Lissotriton > Lissotriton vulgaris. The sequence continues at coordinate 290,908,055 of NC_141693.1, forward strand.
AATCTGTACATTTCGAGTCAGGTGATCGGTTGCCAATGCCTGGTACTCATTTTAGGTTTCGCCTGTACGGCGCTTGCGCTGTGCTTGAGAAATCTATTATTTTTAATATAAACCTACAAGGGACGTATATCCCCCCTCCTCTCTTTTCTGGCTTCTCATTGGTTCCTGCGTGTCTCACTTACCTTTCCTCCATTTCTATTGGTTGTAGATATTTTCTTGCAATTACCAATGCTTGTTCCTGATCTGCTTCTCTTATCAGTTTCCCACTGCCGAAATACTGTTAACATCTGCTTTGGTGGAGCTATATTTTAATAAAGTGTTGCCTTTTACTATTGCAGCGTATTTATATAACACTTTATCAGAGTGAGAGATTAAGTGATTTGCATAGAATCACAGGATGTTGCGCGGTGCGGCCAATACTCAAACCGGGATCTCCTGCTCTCAAATCTGCAGCTCTGGCCACTGCGCCACATCCTCTCCACTTCCTGTTATCTGTCAGGGAGCCCTTTCTTCTCTCAGACGATGATTGATGAAAACAGCTCTTTATTCATTACAAAGGCGAAACCGATGCAACACCAATGCTTGTTTAGAATATGGGCTGCGTTTTCAAAATATTTGTGTGATATGCATGTTTTAAACAGATGGTTTCTTAACGGGCCATGGGGGTGGGGTAAATTCAACCAGACGCTATTCAAAGCCCGGTTAGCCCAGAAGTAGATCTAGAGATAGAAAAGGGGGGGCCAATCGGCCCCCACGCATGCATGGCGGGGCCCGGCCCCTCCCATATCCCGTTCCCTTCGTGGTGGCTTGCCCCCGCCCCCTCGCCCCGGAAGTAGTTGTGCACTTCCGGGCCGAGGGGGCGGGGCCGCGACCTCGAAGGGGTTAAGAGCCTGGGAAGCGCGGGTAGCGGCCTCCTTGTGCCCGCGCTCCCCAGGCTCGCTCCTCGCCCCACCGTGGGGCTGTTTAATTTTCTTCATTTTCTCCTCTGCAGGTGCTCACCGCTGGGAGTACTGAGACACGATCAGCAGTGGTGTGGAGAGGAGACCAGTGCTTTTCGGGACGTAACTGGAGGCAAGGACGGGACGATCGTCGGCCGCGGTTTCTGTCTCCCTTTACAGGTTTTCGGGAATTGCACTGCGAGCTGCCGGAGGCCCGTGCATCGGGGGCTCTGCAGGACTGGAAACCGGTGATGGGAATGGTGGACTGGCAACTCGGAGCTGGGAACATGAGCGGGGGCCGTAAGGAGCGTCGGAGCTGTGGAAATCGCGCACATGGGTAAGGGTGCTGGGGCGATGCTGGACTGTTATAGTTGTACCTTAAGCGTGAGGGTTATCGATAAGACAGTGATACTCACTGATACATCTTGTAATGTGCCTTGTAGCGCTTGTAATTACCTTGGGGTGCTGTTGTACTTCTGGTTGCCTATTCCATAGTAAAAATAGCGCAAATGGGCTTCTTTTCATGTGGCTTTGCATTTTACTTTAGCAAACCTCCTCAGGCCTTTTAATGCAGCAGGCATTGGCAAGCGCAGTAATTTACAGCAGGCAGCCCTGTGAGACACGGGCTCGCCCTATTTTGGCTTTGTTTCATGGGCCTCGCTCGAATGCCAGCAAGTCAAGCAGAAAGGTGTGCTCACTCTGTCTACATTTGATCGGAAAACTGACTAATGGATTGTATATGCATCTCCCGTTACGAGCCCATCCCTTTTAAACACCATCAGATAACTCGAGTGAGCTACTGCGTTGGACGCGATTAGTGGTCGCCTGTCCCATTTTTTATAATTGTTTAATCTGAGACGCACAGAATAAGCAATAAAATAACAACTTTAATTTTAAAACGAAGGCAGCTTTCAATTTGTGGTTTGTGCAACGGACGCCAAGTAGAAGGCTCAGTGGATCGAGCACCTGCTGCCAAATAGGTGTAGAGCCTGAGGCTAACAGGTTCAACCCCAAGCAGGGCCAACTCTGCCTATCATCGTTGCCGAATCTAAACATAATCACGAATGTCTGTCATCATTAATTGCGTAAGAACCCTCCATCACAGCGGCGGTGCGTAGCTGGCCCTGGCTGCCCATGTTCGAGGTTATTGCCCTTGCGCCGTGACTAATCATGCTCAGTGTGTCATGTAACACTTGCGCTATGGCCAAAAGTGTTTTCGTGTTATCACCCTAGTGCTCAGGTTCTGTGTTTAAACTGGTACAATTCTATGGCCCTGGTCCTGTGGGTAATCCTGTTCCGTTTTATCACCTGGGTGCTTTAGTTTGCTCCGTGTTACCAACTTTCTACCGCCTTTCAGCAGTGGTTAAACGTGTTGTAGTTCGGCATGGTGCTGTCATTCATTGTGTACCATGTTGTAACTTTGGCACTGTGATTACAAGTTTCCTTAGATCACCCTGGTGCGGGCATTAAACACATTCCTTTCTCGCCGTGATGCTCTGGTTAAACATGCCTTTGGTGTTCACCCTGGGATGCTTATTTGATGTGCTCCATATTATTGCGCTGCTGTAATTCAAGGTATTCTATGTTATAACACTGACACTGATCGAGAGCTTCCTAGTTTCGGGACTACTGTGCAAGGAGTCACAGATAAAAGGCCTGTGATGTGCTGGTGACCTCATCATCCAGTCACTCTCAGAGGGAAAGCTAACAATCAACTCGACCGGCTAGAGACATCCTTCAGAAGAAGAAAAAAAAAAAAAACCTTTGGTGCTTTCTGGGCAACGCTAAACTCGTGAGCTGTACCAAAAAACTCACGAATCATGAAAATGATGTGTCTCCAAACATTGTTTTAGAAAATTCTTATTATCCATCCCCTATGAATGCTACAGACACTGACACAGTGGGTTTATTTCGTGTATTGCGTTATATGGCTCTGTATATAGTGATTTCTACCCAAATTATACGGCTTAAAGCTCTTTCTCAAATGTCGAGAAAGAAGCTATTTATATGCCAGGGCTGAATTAAGTCAGTTTTACGTTCCTCTTGTTGAAGACTGATAGAAGTACATACGTCCATTTACTCAATCTGATCTTTCATATTTCTATCTGTATCGTAATTTCATGCAAGCATGGAGATATTTCGTGGTGACTACACTTGTGTATTTAGAAAAAGACGATGTTATGATGCTCATTATAACTCTTTTTATGACTGGAGCACTGAGATGAGCCAGACAAACAATTTTCGTTAAATCTTTAGGTAAGGGAGAGCTGTGCCCTAGAGAGAGCTGGGTCATGCCCGGAAAAACTGTAATGCACTGACCAGTGAACATAAACATTACTAGTGGGATTTTAAAGGGTAGCGCTGTGGTGTCTATCTTTGCACCTAACTGTTTGCGTAGTTAGCTATCTTGGCTCTATTTGCCAGTTTGATTGGTCTTGTGTAAGCAAGTGAGACATTGGTCTTGAGGCAAGCAATAAGAACGAGTCGCTTACCCATAGTTAGTAATGAACTTAATTGTGCGTCCGTCGCAATCTTGGGGCCTGACGCCACTGCACTTGATGCACTAAGGATAACTACATCATGGTGCACTAACGATCACCCGTATTATTGTAGCATAGCTAACCTTCAACAGCCGTCCTGATGCACTCAACAAGGATAAGCTATGTAATGTGTCACAACTGGCACAGTAGAAAGATTATCAATTTGGGTGTTTCGGACAATAACATCCCTACTGCAAGGCATTAACAGCTGCAAGTATCCCTCCTTGATGGTGGCTTATCAACCATAATAAGGTCACCAGTTTCACTACTGGGATTCACATTTTACCTGCAGTAGGTGTCTTGACCCACTGATCTATCCTAAAGTTTTGATGTACAGTCACTATGTAGATGCTGCAAAAAATGCGTTAAACATTGATCTACCCAGATCAGGTAGCCATGTCGGTGCTTGTGGAAGTGGCATCACTTGTTCTTGGGATTCTAGTGGGCACATTGCACCAGTCCAAACGACCCTTATTGATGGTAGGTTAAAGATATCCTTATTAGAATGCTATCCTAGTGGTAGCTGTGGGGAGCAGCCTTCAGGCTAAGCCTGGGAGGAATGTAAAGCAGCCTGTTTTACCAGTCTATAATCTCATGTACGAGTAAATGATAGGAGAACCACACCAGGTGTAGATAAAACTTATGTATTTGTTCTAAACACATCCCTCTAGTCCCTTTATGCGGCTAGAGGCAAATAATTAGTCAGTAACTTATTTAACACACAGTAGATTAGCACAATATACGTTGAGCTCTAGGGGCATACCAAGCCATATATCAAAAAAGTGGTATAAGAACCACGAATGTCTGGGGATGCTTGTGATAATGTCCGGTTGGCTGGGATGGTATTTACCAGAAGCCAAAGTGGGGAGCTAAAAAGGCTCTTGTGCCATTTTTACAGCCTGGCATAGTTGGGGCTGTGCTAATCCTTTTGTGTAAAGACTTTGATGCTGCACTGTCAAACAGACTGTCCTTTTTTCACACATAGAGCCTATGCATAAAGGCGTGGGTAGAAAACCAGGATTAAGAGGCGAGGGCCTCGTCTGCACCACAATTTTCATTTAGTAACCAATGAATGTTGAAATAGGAAGCCAATTCTACAGCCTAGCATGGTTAGGGCGGTGCTGATCCTAGGCTTAAAGACTTAGTTGCTGCACCGGCAGACAGACTGTCCCTTTCAAACTTAGATCCTATGGCCTAAAGACGAGGGAGGAAACCCAGGAATAGGAGATGTCCTGGTCTGCAGCTGAATTCTAGTAACAATGAAGGTGCCGTGGCACTGCACTTCACACTGTGTAACGTCCTTAAGGAGTCATGTGGGCACTATTGGATTCACGGTGGACCCCATGCACTGCGTCACTATACTGCACACTGGGTACTATTCTTTAATGAAGGTCATTCTACAGGGCACTCTCTCCGTAACACTAATCCAAACACACTACTTGGGACACAAACTGAGGCTATGCTTAATACTTACAGTTGGAAGTGTTAATGAGTATGCATCGGGCGCTAATTTTATCTAAAACTTAGCATGTGATGGCAATGTAAGACAAGCATGTGTACAGCAGTTATCGCCAGAAACACTGATGGTTTGTGTTTATCTTTTCCATTTATGTATGGCCGGGTCCATGGTGGACATCTGTGAAGTGCTCCACACCCCAACGGCTGCAACAGGTGGACAGCCCAAGGAATGCGTACGTCAGGTAGAGGATGGCAAGCGACAACGCAAGTGTGATGAGCGAGCAAGGACGCAGGAGGTGCCAACACAGGGTTGATTGTTTTTGGTGTATAAACCCTAGATTGGGCTGGCCGCAGTAATGTAGCGGGATGTTGCTTCACATAAAGTGGCAGTTTTTTCCTTAACAGGAAATGTATCTCTACAGTAACGGCGCCTGCGCTCGCAGGGCCACCAGTGTCAGCATGGGATATTCATAGGTTACCAATTGGTAGGGCCAACGGTAGGGATGGGGCAGTGCACAAGGGTGTGCACTGCTAGCCTTGGCAACCCCTGGAATAATAGGCCTATGCAACGCCTCATCACCCCTGGTCGGGAAGTGGGGACTTTCATAGTACAGTAGTACCATACACGTAACATTTCCCAGAGCGTAGTGGCCAGGTGTGGGTGGTTAGACTTCACATTACGCCAGTGGGGGGGTACACTGATAGTACCAGGATACCCCGGTCACAGCAACTACAGGGACCCTCGATAGGCATGCCCCCCCCCCCACCCTCAGTCATTATCTGACATGGGGTAACGTTGATCGGGGTTAATTGGGCAAAAGGGGTTGTGGTGGAAGGGATAAATCACACTAGCAAGCAAGTTAGCAAAATGTAAAACCCAAACTGCACCATAGGGGGGGCTCAGTTTTTTCCCAGGCTGCAGGTAAAAGGGGGGGTGGACTCGGCGTGTGCGCGGAGTCACTCGGTGAAGAATTCCTCGGTAAAGAGGACCTAATTTTCTTGCAGGATCGGGTAGATGGAGGGCGGAGAGTGGGGGGTGCACGGTCTCCTTCCACGGCAGGGGGGGGCTTCGCCTCAGTCAGTTCAGGGATTATATGTCGGATTTACTAAGAAGACATACTGCACCTCCTTCGGCGGTGATCCTCCATCTAGGAGGGGAATGATCTGGCAGGTCTGGGTAGAAGGGTCCTCCTGGAAGAGATTATATCAGCAGCAGGGTGGCGGGCAAAGCGGTTACCGGGGGCGTGATTGTATGGTCACAGCTGATACCGAGAATGCAGTGGAGAGGGGGGGACTCAGTTAGCGCGTTGAATCACTCGGTAAAGAGGGTCAACAACAAGCTGGACAAGTTATTCAGAACTCCGGTCTTACAGACCATACCTCATGGGTGCATCTGGGGGGAGCACTTCTACCTGCGGGACGGGGTCCATTTAACAGAGGCGGGAAATGCCCTTTTCAGGAATATCTTGGCATGGGTTGACGTCTTTGCAGGTAGGTTATGACCTTTCTATAGGTAGGGGCGGGGGGGCCAGATAGTCGGTCAACTATGCTGGCCTGTGGCGGTAAGGTCATAATCGGTGAGCAGCATTTTAAGGTCCTTAGGGGGGGGCGGGCCCATTCACGAAAGGGCCGCCCGTCGGGAGGGATTGGTCTCTCCCAGAACTTCAGGGGCAGGATATGATATCCATTACTTAGAAGGGTGCGGGGGAGGGAGTCCACGCTTTCCTCAGGCTGGTAGCCACCCCTCACAGACACTATGACGTCATCAAGGTGCGCAAGTGTGGGCCCTCCTGTTATGGTTTAATGGAGTTCAGAGCGCACGTGGGTGAAACGTGCCCTGGGTTGCGCATGCGCCATCTCGAACGTGAGAGCGTAGCTGTAAAGGATCTGACACCGGTTAGCGACCTTGCCGTCCGACTTAATTATTAGAATGCATTAAATTTTCAGGATGTTTAGATTAGGTTAGGAAACACGCTGTACTAGATATTTGTTAAGGTTAGCCCATCATACAATGTCAAAATGGATGTTAAATCTAATGTTCTGAAATGTGCATTTAATAATTGTCAAAATGTTTATTTTATTAAAATTTTCATTTTATTTCATATTTTAATAAATACGGCCAGGGGGGCCCTGTCCCCCTGACTTCCAAAGACCCATGTCTTGACTTGTTGAATTAAGTAATGCATTTTGTGAAGTAAGGAGGGGGGTGGCCGGTAGTCCCAGACCATGAGAAAAGGGGGGGCCAATCGGCCCCCACGCATGCATGGCGGGGCCCGGCCCCTCCCATATCCCGTTCCCTTCGTGGTGGCTTGCCCCCGCCCCCTCGCCCCGGAAGTAGTTGTGCACTTCCGGGCCGAGGGGGCGGGGCCGCGACCTCGAAGGGGTTAAGAGCCTGGGAAGCGCGGGTAGCGGCCTCCTTGTGCCCGCGCTCCCCAGGCTCGCTCCTCGCCCCACCGTGGGGCTGTTTAATTTTCCCCACCCTCCATCCCTTTGGTTAGCGGAATTGGGGTAAAGACAATGGTAGGTATACTGTCTAGCGATGTCCAGGATCATAGGAAAGAAATGCTTGCTGCCTTAGGCCTTTTTCCCCGTCACAGGTGAAATGTGCATCTGTATATGCTTGGTGCTTTGCTGTGGTTTTTTAACTAATTCTTTCCCTAGGCTTTTTTCCCGTTTACAGGAAAATGTACATATGTAGATGTGTTGTGCTTTGCTGTGGTTTTAACCAATTTTGTCCTTAGGCCTTTTTTCCATCTTAGATAGTAATGTCGTATTTATTATGTGGGTTTGGCGGTAAGGTCATAATCGGTGAGCAGCATTTTAAGGTCCTTAGGGGGGGGCGGGCCCATTCACGAAAGGGCCGCCCGTCGGGAGGGATTGGTCTCTCCCAGAACTTCAGGGGCAGGATATGATATCCATTACTTAGAAGGGTGCGGGGGAGGGAGTCCACGCTTTCCTCAGGCTGGTAGCCACCCCTCACAGACACTATGACGTCATCAAGGTGCGCAAGTGTGGGCCCTCCTGTTATGGTTTAATGGAGTTCAGAGCGCACGTGGGTGAAACGTGCCCTGGGTTGCGCATGCGCCATCTCGAACGTGAGAGCGTAGCTGTAAAGGATCTGACACCGGTTAGCGACCTTGCCGTCCGACTTAATTATTAGAATGCATTAAATTTTCAGGATGTTTAGATTAGGTTAGGAAACACGCTGTACTAGATATTTGTTAAGGTTAGCCCATCATACAATGTCAAAATGGATGTTAAATCTAATGTTCTGAAATGTGCATTTAATAATTGTCAAAATGTTTATTTTATTAAAATTTTCATTTTATTTCATATTTTAATAAATACGGCCAGGGGGGCCCTGTCCCCCTGACTTCCAAAGACCCATGTCTTGACTTGTTGAATTAAGTAATGCATTTTGTGAAGTAAGGAGGGGGGTGGCCGGTAGTCCCAGACCATGTCACACCTGTGTAAGCATGATACGGGTGGTAGGAGTAAATCAGGGGCATGGCTGGTTAGGATGATAGAAGTCATACCTCACGGTGGGCTGACATTTGACTGACTCGTCCTCAGTCCTACTTGGAGACGTTTCAAGACCTTTGTTTTTCTCACAAGAATACACCTTGTACGTCTACACGCAAGGAGGTCCTGGCGTGGGCACGCCGACGCCGCGCGTCGAATGACGCTCGTGCTGAACAGGCTTTGTCCGACTCCCAACCCAGACAGATAACGGCGACACATCCAGGAGACAACCCCTTGCCTGATCCCCTACCGAAAACGTCGACTATCCTAATTAGGCATTATTAAATACTTATCCCTAATCCGCGCGGAATGTTCCTGTCTCCTAACCTTTGGTCCTTTTCGGGCGCTGCGATTCATATCTGCAAGAAACCTGCACTTTCCCACCAGCACCCATGCTGCCAGACAAACACTGGCGACAGACAGGGAAACCTGCTCGCTTATTTCACGTGAAAGAAATTCAAGAAATATATCAGAAAATCAGCAGCAGCTTTACAATGAAGTTGCGGGTGACTTTTTGGGTTCCATCCAAGTCTTCCCCTCTTGAACAAAGTGCCTCACCTAGAGGAGGCACTTGGCTTCCTCTTCTGAGTCTAATTTTTTATTAGCTATGAAAATTATAAACGATTAAAACCAGGACATATTTATTTATGTATTCATTTTTTATTTAATCTAAAATGTTTATTAAGCACCTCTGTGTCTTAAAGACAATGACGGACTGCACAAAAAATCAGCAGAAGCATACAATTCAATAACAATAGAAAGTCGCAAGAAGTAAAAGAATACACAACTTAAGTTACACATTACAAAATTAACTGGAATGCACTTGACAGTACAAAAATATCACTGCAGAATTTTCAAGAAACACTGAAACAAACCTCTGTTAGAGGAAATGTAGAAGTTTTATGCATTTAATATTGTTTGTGCATGATTAGCGATGTGCAGAACAGTAATCTTCACTCGAATTCACATGTGTTCACTTATATGATGCTATTGCCTTTGGGACAATTTTGATGTGACCTGTTAAAGTGCAGTTCTCAAGGTTTCTTCCGCCAGCCCACAGTATTCCATTTATTCACAGTAATTCACTGTTGATTTGTAACCAGTTTGTTCTGACATGTTCGGATGGAGCGGAATCTATATTCATGTAGTTGGAGAGTGCTTAGATGCTAAAGCTGCAAAACTCTCTATAATTCAAGGTTCTGTATTGTTGGAGTTGTAATTCTTTTTCTCTCACCATGATAAACTTGCAGTTTCTATTACATTGTATGAGAAGACATCCTATATAAACCCTTAATTATGGGGCGATCCAGAATTCGTAGGAGACCTTTCCATGCTATTAGGGAAGCTGTCTGATTTATTACTGATTTGCTGCACGTTTAGGACTTAGGGGCAGATTTATGAGGCCCATGCGCCACGTTTACGCCGCTGTTGCGTCACGCAAGGCAGCGTAAACGTGGCGCATCCCTACGAACGATTTACAACGTGACGCATCTAGGCAGATGCGTCACGTTGTAAAGCCCTGCGCCGCTTGTGGGCGTTCTGGCGCAGGGTGGGCGTTCCGGGGCAGGTGCGCCTCGCAAAAGTGGCTGAGTGAAATCTATGAGATTTCACTCAGTCACTTTTAAGCCAATGCTGCGTCAAAAGCCTGCGCCTGCTTGAAGCAGGCGTAGGTCTTGACGCAGCATTGTTAAAATGGGGCACCCCAGAGCCTTGCTGGAGCTGCGTCGCGCTTCCGACGCAACTCCAGCAATGCGCCACATTTCCGGCACAGATGCGTCACGCATCTGTGCCGTTTTTGCACCATGGTGCGCCGCATTATAAATGCGGCGCACCATGGCTGGCGGAGCTGTGGCGCACTGTGGCGCATGTTAACTGGCGCATCCCTGGGGATGCGCCAGTTAACATAAATCTGCCCCTTAGTATTTCCGATGATTTTGTCATTTTTCTGCATTGATGGCCTTTATGGGAATTGGTTTCCTATGTAACCTAGCGGTTTCTTCATTTAATTACTCTGTGTTGCACTTTAGAATTTTTATAAATCCTTAAAATTCGCTAATTGTGCCCTAGAACTCACTTGTTGAGTATGTCCTTTCTTGTTGATATGCTAATTTGCATCATAACTTCGGATACATTGCCTCATGAAATTGAGGTTTAACACCATTCCCGATCTACGCACCTGTGAACGTGTTATTGAAGTGTTAGATTTTAAAAGTATCCAGAGTCCACAAAAATTTGGATGTAGAACAGAGGTCTTCATACTGTGGGGCACGTCCCTGTGGAGGGGCGGGGGAGGGGGGAGGGGGGAGTGGGCAGTGGCTTTATTCCCGTTGGGGGGGTGGAGTGCAAATGCCTCAGTAAGAACTTGTAAATGAAAATTACCTGGAAGCTTGAATTTGTTTTTTGCCTCATTTCCAGGCTATCTTCATTTACAAGCACCAGTTGAAGTGCATGGCATTGCCAGACATGATTGAAAAGAACAAAATATTCTGTAACTGTTTTGTTCAGTTTTTTCATCTTCAGGCAGCTGCAGCTAAAATAACGAACACCCTAAATGAAAAATAATTCAAGGTAATACTTACAAAACCTCAATTTGTTAATGCAATCACTGTAGATGTCTTCATGTGAGGCCAAAGAGTCACAGAATAGAATCCTGGTGGGTCAGTGGTTTAACCCGTTGAGTGCTCATGACGAGCTTAGCTCATCATGAGGCATAGTTGAGCTGCACTCATGACGAGCTGAGCTTGTCACGGCTGTTGGAACGTTCGCACGCGGGTATAATTTCCCCGCTGTGCTGAACGTTTCAAAACGGGTGTGGTCGTGACGAGCTTAGCTCATCATGAGTGTAGCTCCACTGTGCCTCATGACGAGCTGAGCTCGTCACAAGCACAGCTGTGCCGCGCACGGCCCCCTTCCCCCCGCACAGCGTGGGGAAAACACCCTGCAGTGAAGGGGTTAAAGGGGCTTGTGTATATATCGGCCTACGAGGTTCCAACATAAAAAAGAAAGCACTGGGAATGTGAATATGTAATTCATTATTTAAATCTGTATTACACACAGAATACAATAGGCTGCTGCAGAATGGTTTAGCCAGTCACTGGGATTATGCGGCAGGGGAGGCACATTTTTTTGATAGTATTACTTCATTATTTTGTACTTTTTACACAGGGCAAAACTGTTTGGGAAATACTTTACCTTATTAGTACCAGTTTAATATTTATTTAACACCAATCATTTTTTGTCTCTTTAATTATGTCTTACATGATCAGCATCGGGGGCGGGGGCTGGAGGCAGCAGGAACCGTGCTCCTCTGCAGATGGCTCTGCTGATAATAATATATATTTCCCTAACTTTTATCGCTCCTTATTTTTTGGAACTATTATTTCCGTTTCCTAATTTAGCTTTTTCCCAAATCCTCTTCAATCTGTTTCTAAATTCTTGTTGTCCCTGCATTTCCTACCAACGTAGTTATTTATATATTTCTAGTGTCCTTTTTTTAATCAAATCAAACTGTATCTGCTCTGACTCTTATGCACTGTCTGTAGCTTGCTTTCTTCTGGTTTTTCAGTCAGTTTTCCCTCTACCCTTATATATTTTGTGGACTGCTTGGTATTGTAAGACTCAGAGAACCCATTAGTCCTTACTAATATTAGTACGAGTAGTACTACTACTCTGCTGTGCATATTGCATGCCCAAGTAAGGTATTCTACGCATGTTTGTTGAGATGAAGGCTTTCTTTTCTTTTACTTTGTCATGCTCAATCAGTAAATGATGGTCATGCCCACGTTAGACACCCCAAAGTTGTATATTTTACTTTTTCTCGTCTAGGCCTAGTACTATTTTTATTAGCAGGAGTTGATGGTGAAAAACTGATTACCGTGCACCCTGGCTGGAAGGAAATATGAGAAGGAGGACGGCACCATTATGTTTCCTAACCAAGAGAATTCAAGTCCGATTGTCCGTCCAGTTGGCCACTCTTTTTCTTTTCAAAAACTCAGATTCACCAATAGCTGTAGCTACTGAGTCCAGTCCTTTGGGTGGTCCTCTTCTTGAAAGGCTTTTCAAAAATTGCCACCAATAAAATACCCAACCAGATATTTTATTATTTTTGATAGGACTTACTATCTAATCTACTCTAGTACCCGAATTGTAGCGACGTGTGTGGGGTATGTATTGTATTTTCAATCTTGCTAGTGAAAATATAAATAGGGGAGGCATATATAGCATCTAAAAATGTAAAAAAAAAAATCTAGGTGTATCGACCACCAGTGCCAGGGCCAGCAGCGAAGGTGACGCGAGCCAGGAGGGAGCTGATATGGCAGCTGCAGGGGATGAGCCAGCAGCAGTGGCTGGAGGTGGTAAATCATATTCCTTACTTATTGACAAATTTACACTCACTGCAAGGGTGTAAACTGTACCGTTGAGACTAAGTTGAAGGATGGAAGGAGAAAGGATGGGTGACATGTAATATATGACTGGCAGAGAAGGATGCGTGGGGGGAATGAAGGGGGCCTTGGATGCATATAGGTGGCTGATAGGTTGCATGGGTGGTTGAAGGATGGGTGAAAGATGAAATATAGGAGGCCTGCCTGGGTGCGTGAAACTGTTTGGGTGAAAGGAATCCTCTGGGAATTTTAATGGGTCAAACTCAAAGGCAAGCAAGCAATGATGCATGGGTGGTTAAATGACAAATGCATGTTGTTGGTAAAAGCGATTGAGAATGATAGCCATGTTTGGATGGATGGATGACTGGATGGTATCATAGGTGAAGACTGGATGGAGAGAATATAAAAGAAAATTAAACTGTGCCAGAGTAGCAAAGCCAAGGGTGACGAATAAAAATAATGCTAGAAGGGAAATATCCATTGGAAGAAGAATAAAGAAGGACTGTTTTTTCAAGGTTTTGATTAAAAGGTTTGAGGTTGTATTTCAGAATCCTCCCTTGACTTGCAGTAGTTTGCAAGCACAACATATATATTGGGTATGTTTGTACCCACCCATCATCAATCGCCTCCCTCTGACACTGAGGCCCACACCTGTGTTTAGCCCCTACCCTTGTCATTTCAACTGTGTCAGCCATGGGTGGCCTATCGGCTGCATGGTTACAAATTACAATCAAACAATAGTAGTTCCTCACATCATCATGTGACGTTGTGCCGTATATCATCATTCATATTAGTAATCAAATCTTCTGCCATGTTGTAGTAGTCAGGGTGAAAGTCAAACTGAGCATTTGCCATTGATTTAACAGAGTATGGCCATAATAGAAAAATAGATAATAGTGTAGTACAGCTGCCCCACCTGCAGATACTAGTAAAGTAACGTGAATCTGTGACACAAGTATGTCTGTATAGGCCGCAAGCTTACTGAGCTGGCATGCCTACAAGATTAATTTAGCTAAACAAGAGGGAGAAGAAGATTACTTGTCTACTCCATAGTGCCTAATGCCTGAAACTCTAATCACATCCAAATGTTAGGGGCTGAGGAAATGAGGATACCACAAATGTTATGTACTGCTAGTGCTACAGTGCCACTATAATTTTATGCATATAATTTTGTGTTACTGTTTTGCTAAGAGTATTGGTTACAATTGTCTCTTTTCTTTCTTGATATAGCTACCTTCCCAATCCAACTGGCAGGAGTTAGCAGCCAGGACCCGGCAACAGAAGCTTGAGGCCATCAGGGATAAATATCGGTGGCTGGTGGCTCTTGCAGAGGAGGAGGAGGAGGCAGCAGCTGCAGCATCCAATGCCCGAGGTCCCAGCCAGGCCCCCTCCAGTGCTTCTTGTGGTACGGTGCTGTGGTCTGGCAGCCGCCCACTACAACTTAAACACTTCTGCCCACCCCTGTTGTTCTTACAAACAATTTCAGCGGCGCATGCTCCTCCGGATGGCTCGACTAGAGGCCAGGATGGAGGAGTGCTTACACATCCTAGAGTGCAAGCCCACCGCTAGACCTCAGTCTTCATGACCCTTTTCCCTTTTTTAATCTTTTTTTTTGGTGGGTGGGACTTGTTGGGTAGAGGTTGGGTATGTGGGAGTTGGGGAAAACTTGGGTGTTCTGTTCTTTTGTTATGGACATTTGCTTTTTAATGGAATTTTTTTGGGACTTGCTTTACTAGACATTGGTTGGGGTTAGGGAGAGGGGTGGGTCAGGTGTTGTGGGTTGGTTTTCTAAATTCCTTCTAGTTTATAATTGTTAGGGGAATACATTACTTATAGTTTTACATAGGATGTAATTCTTTTTTTGGGGGGGTTACTTTTTTACTTCATACTATTTCCTTTTGCTGCAGTGCCGCAGCCAGTTTTTGAAATCTGCTGCTATTGTAACACACACCAACCGATAGATGCAGTACCCTCAGTTGTCCTACTACTGTCAGTCTCTCCTCCAAGTCTATGCAGTCTGCAACTAAAACCCCTATGGACTCAGAAGGGTGTGTGAATTAATTAATTTCCATAGTATATACTTTATTGAATCCCCACACTACTTCTCTTACCTGTGATTGTTGATTGGGTGAAGCGATGGCTGCAGGGTGATGGTTTGGCTTCCCAAGGTGCCATGGTGGTGGAAGTAGCAGTAGACAGTAGCATTTGCAAAAAAAGAAAATGAGACAGTCACCTGAGGGAGACTAGGGAATGACTAGAAGACGTACAGTACACAAGAAGAAGTCTGCCAAACAAGAAACCATGAGAATAAGCAAGTAAAATAAAACAGAATGGTAAGCTAGCCTAGCACAAGCTACAAACTGAAGTCAACTCGAGCTAGGAAGTGGACAAGCTTAACCTTTAGTGCTGGAAGGATGATGATGCTGGCAATGAATTATGATGGATTATGTTCCTCTGGAAACAATTAAATACATACTGTACAAGGGTGGGCAATCTAATCTCTATATATTGCCAGTGTGGGCTACATATATACTTAGAGTGGTAAAAGATCCTTGCGCTGCCTTGAGTTAGTATTCCTTTCACCACATCCACCCCAGCAAGTGTGTGATCAATTAATGGGGTAAATTCAATTTAGTCACACCTCAATAAATCAGATCACACAGCCCGGGAGTAGAGGGTTAGGGTCTGATGAATGGTTGGGAAGAGGGATTTGAGAGGAAGGTTTGACTAAGATAAACACTACACATGGAGAGCATATTCATCTTGGCAACCAACCATCATAAATCTGTTAAGGGTTAAAAAGGAAATGCATGCATGATGATGATGAGTAGTACTTGACTAGTACAGGGCAGTATCTTATCTTAACAAAAATTTATACAGCGCACGTTCACCCAGGGGTTTCTTGGCGCTAACCGATAGAGCTGGAGACTAAGCCCAACGAGGAGAGATGGAAAACTAGTCCGGCGTCTGAACAAACAGCCACGTTTTAAGTTGCCTCCTGGACTGGAGAAGAGTGGCGGAAGAGCGAATCTCTAAGGTGAGGGAATTCCACAGTTTAGTGGCAAGCTTGGCAAACCTGCGTCCTCCTCTCCGTTGGAATTTAAAACGGGGGACAATCAGGAGAATCTGAGGGGCAGACCGCAGAATGCGTGGAGGGGCGTACTTGGGAAGAAGTTCCCGGATGAACCTGGGACTGCGTGCATGAAGAGCTTTAAATGTAATGCAGTCAGTTTTAAAGAGTGTGCGCTGTATAACAGGGAGCCAGTGAAGTTGCTTCAACAGCGGTCTGGCAGATTGCCAGTGAGGGAAATGATAGATACGTCTGGCAGCTTGATTTTGGGCCAATTGAAGACGTTTAGTGAGCGTTACCGGAAGGCCCAGATAGATGGCATTGGCATAGTCTAAATGAGAAAGTACCAATGCCATCACAACCTGGGTTAAAGCGGACTGAGTGAGCATTCGGCTAATCTTTTTTATTATATATTATGCAATTGTCTGTCTGTCCCCAGAAACACCCAAGTTACATACATTATGTTCTGTTGTACGGGGCTTCCCTTGAAAGATAGCAAATAAAGTTAAAATATCTGTAGGACTCAAATATAAGCAAACATAAACAACACACACAGTCATCGTAACGATTGAAGAGAAAAAAATAGAATACTGTATTAATGCCAAATTGGGAGTTGCATCTCCCATTCCTCTTGGTCCTTCCTTGGACTCTCCATCCGTCAATCATGGGTGCTTGGCGGATGCGTTTGGTAAGGTAAGTGTGAGTTGTTTTTCCAGTATGGCGCAGGGTAAAGGGCCTGTAGATGGAAAAACCAAAAGGATATTGAAAAATCAAGGATAAAAGTTAAACTGCATAATTAAGGAGGAGTGCAACAATAAGTCTTTCAGAGGCGGCATGGGAAAACCATGTCTGTTTCCGGCAGTTGCCTCCAACAACAGGAACAAGCCTCCACACCCAACCTCCATTTAGCTTCGAATTTGATCCAGACAGCACAGTAAGCACACACACACACAGCAACATAGCATTTTCCCAATTAAATGCCACCACCACTATACAGACATGTAGGTCTGGTGTTGTTGTTTACCTTTAGGCCCCTTCACGCCCTGAGTTATTCCACCAATCATCTCTGATCCTCCTCCTGACTCTGACTGCTAGTAGGGTGTGGTGTCCAACTCTATACCAACACTGTCCCCACTCCCGAATGAGTCCCAGACTTGTCCCAAGTCCCAACTCAAAAATGCAATGGATCGGCCTGCAGTAGTACAATTTTGTTATTGAACAACAAGAAGGGAAAGATTGGCTTGAGTCACTTTTTTGTGTGTAGAAGAATAGTAGACATTATTAACAACAAACAACAATCACTCAGCGTGCAATGCATGCAATCATTTACCTATTCTTCCGGAGCAGTCCCTCTAGGCTAGAAAAGGATAGATATATAGTCAGGGCCCAAGTTTGGAGGCAGGCACACATTTCACATTTGTTGAATTCTCCATCCAATGTCTGGCTTGACGGAAATGGCTTTAGGGCGAGTCAGGAGGAGTGGACTTACTTCTTCACTGACTGCACACAGTTGCAACTCCAATCTGGCAATAAAAGAGTAAGACGGTGGGGATGGATTTGTTGTGAACCAGAAAGATAGTGACACACACACATAATAAATGTTCCTTAGCTATATCTTTTTTTGGAGCTTTTTGTTTTTTGGGCGACAAAGAAAGAAAGAAAGTAAATCGAAAGCCTAGTTGTCAGGGAAGTAGAGCTCATCCTCAAACTCTGGTGGTTCACCCAGAAGTAGGTCACCAAACACACTACTTCCATGACCTGAGTTGCCGTCATCATCTTCCTGCTGTGCTACTTCAGGTATGGTGTAATCCGGTGGTATAAAGTGCTGATTCATTTTGATCATGGATAACCTCTCCACGTGTTGGGGGGAGAGACTGGTCCTTCTTACGATCAGAATGGCACCAGCAGCACTGAAAACACGCACAGCAGAGACACTGCAGAGAGCAGGAGGAGGAGCCAAGAGGACCGAATGGACCTTAACAGCTGAGGCTCTGTTGAGAAAGGGGAAGAAGTCACCTAAATGCGCAAATGAGCGTACATTTTTAACCCAGGAAATGCGCTGAGTAACCAGGGTTAACAGAGCCACCAAGTTCTTACAGGGGGTCCCCCGACAGGAATCAGGAATCGTCGAAGCTGTGGAGCTACGCGGTAACCCCAAGGGGCACTGGGACGACATCGAAGAGGGCAGCGGCCATCAGAAAGGAGCTGCATCGATCAGAGGGCTGCCCCGGAAGAGGAAGACAGCAGGTTGGTGGGGGCGTCGAAACTGAACGAGCCTCAGGAGCAAATTTGAGAGCTCCTGCTGTGCTGGAGAGACGTGGTGCATTACGATTGCACCCGGCACCTCAAATGTTGCCACCCTCGGGAGGGAACAATGCCCAAATGGTAGTGGGAATGAAGAATCACCCCTGGGTATGGGCTCCTAACCAGCAAGGCCAAGCCACTGCCAGTATTACAAAAAAGAATTTGCCAATGCTGCATTTCTTATTTCTTTTTACCTTATCTTACACATATGATTCGAACATTATGTGTGAACACCATTTGTTGTATGACTAAATCACTTTTTTATTTTCATTTCAGTTTTTTGTCATTTTGGTTATTTTTCACCAATTTTCGTATTTCAAAAGACATATACAAAACAACATATCATTATTATCATTGATTCATTTATAAAACATCCCCCTCTGACCAACAACAAACAAACTATCAGTAGCTACAGCTCTCAGTCATACTCATTCTCACACACACACACACATCACTATTATTTACACTTTGCAATACAATATTCTAAAAAATGCCATAGATCATATGTTTTAACACAAATCAAAATAATAATCAAAAATCATTCTCAGTAATCTTATGGCTCAGAATCTCAAGGGTCTACGCGTTTCGAACTCGCGTTTTAGTATGGAGTTCTCATCAGGACCATGCGCTGTCAAGAAAAGGGGAGACCCTTATTTAGTGTTTGGTTTCATTATTGACCATTTAAGAATGCTGGCTCGCTCAACAGCCACCTTCATGTTTCTTACCTCTCTATATTGAAAGTTTGTGTTTTTCTAATCAAATTAGCCGCGACGCGGAACCACCTATATAATGATAAAACAGATATATCAGCCCCTGTACTCTTAGTGCCAAATTACACGCATACAATTAATGTAGCAAGAAGCTCAACTTACTCTTTGTTTGTCACAGCATTCGTACTCTATGGACTCAACCCTGTGAAAATGCAAAGTGTGGTATACTTAATATTTAAAACCGTGGGAGGGTACATTATGTGTTACGGTATAATTTCTCCAAAGGCTTACTTTATTAGTATCGACCGTTCCTGTATGCAGGGGTTCTTTGATCAAAATACTCCTGTTGGAAAAACACTGTAACGAGTGATTTACAAGGAAAGAAAGGTCACATAACTAAGGTAGGTGCTGTGATAATTTGCGCTAAACGGCAGGCACCATTAAAACTGCCAAATAACACAAGGATCTAATATGATCTTTGTTTTTCCAACAGGAGTGTTTTGATCAAAGAACCCCTGCATACAGGAACGGCCGATACTAATAAAGTAAGCCAGTGCAGAAATTATACCGTAACACATAATGTACCCTCCCACGGTTTTAAATATTAAGTATACCACTCTTTGCATTTTCACAGGGTCGAGTCCATAGAGTACGAATGCTGTGACAAACAAAGAGTAAGTTGAGCTTCTTGCTACACGAATTGTATGCGTGTTATTTGGCACTGAGTACAGGGGCTGATATATATGTTTTATTGTTATATAGGTGGTTCTGCGTTGCGGCTAATTTGATTAGAAAAACACAAACTTTCAATATAGAGAGGTAGGAAACATGAAGGTAGCTGTTGAGCGAGCCAGTGTTCTTAAATGGTCAATAATGAAACCAAACACTAAATAAGGGTCTCCCCTTTTCTTTACAGCGCATGGTCCTGATGAGAACTCCATACTAAAACGTGAGTTCGAAACGCGTAGACCCTTGAGATTCTGAGCCATAAGATTATTGAGAATGATTTTCGAATTATTGTGATTTGTGTTAAAACATATGATCTATGGCATTTTTTAGAATATTGTACTGCAAAGTGTAAATAATAGTGATGTGTGTGTGTATGTGAGAATGAGTATGACTGAGAGCTGTAGCTACTGATAGTTTGTTTGTTGAATGGTCAGAGGGGGATGTTTTATAAATGAATCAAAGATAATAATGATATGTTGTTTTGTATATGTCTTTTGAATATGAATATTGGTGAAAAATAACCAAAATGACAAAAAACTTAAATGAAAATAAAAATGTGATTTAGTCATGGTGTTCACACATAATGTTCAAATCATATGTGTAAGATAAGGTAAAAAGAAATAAGAGATACAGCATAGGCAATTTCTTTTTTGTAACAAATGGTAGTGGGAGAACTGGGGGAATAATCGGGGGACCTCCACCTCCACTGGACCCGGGTAGGCTCTCAGGGAGGGCACGGAGACAGACGCCTGACTCCAAGATGGTGGCCAGGTGAGCTGTGGACGGGCCTGAGGTGCTGCAGACACCGGGGGGGGGGGCAGGTGAAGATGGAGCAGCTTGCCAAAGAGTTAGTGATGGCTGGGAAAGAAGCACACAATGGGCAATGCAGGCAACTGGGGGCAGCTTCATGAACCCCTAGGTGCCTGACCTCAATATGGTGGCCACCCAAGGGTAATAGAACAGCTCCAGACACAAAAAGAACTCCCACAGCCACAGACATTCAATATAAAAGTTGACCCTATAAGGCACTGAAGGGATCTGATACCCTGCAGGACCAAACTCAAAGCAGGGGAGATACCCCGGACAGGGAGGGAAAGCCTGAAGGGGCTGGCTGGGACTCTCGCTGGCAGATTGGGAGAGACCTAGCATGAACCCAACTGCTGCCCTCTGTGGTAAAATCCACCTCTACTTGGGGAATATCCAAGGTAGGCATGAGGACGCAGGGACAAGGGGGTCACTCAAGAAGCACTCAAGATGCCAGACGGGGTATACTGAGCCAACAGACCCACACATAGGCCCGAGCCTGGATGAAAATCTTTGACAGATGGGAAAACCCAGATTTCGGAAGAGCGGCACACACGAAGGGGCTACAGCACAAAACAAGGCGTGGAGAAGTGTGGCTCAATGATTAGAGCGGCAGACCCTGATGCAGAGGTCTAGCCCGGGACCAGGGTTCAATTCCCCGCCTCGGCGGGTCTTGGGCTCAAAATTCCACGGACCTGATAATTCTCGCCTCAGTGCCTATTCCAATCATGGAGTCCCACTCTGCAACTCTGGGCACTAGCTTGCTTAATCTCCACAACGGCCCCCACAACGCTAAGGATGCCTGGCCTCCACCTTGGGGGTGCCCAGGAGTGGATGCCTCACAGGGAAAGCCAGGATGGGTTCCACAGCGGTATTCGTACAAGCGCCTTGAGACCCTTGCGGGTGAGTAGTGCGCTATACAAATATCAATTTACATTTACATTTACTTGTCTCCGTAGGGAGCATTCAGTGGACACTAAGGACCCTATGCCACCTAAAAAGACGCAAACAAACAGAGTCTCCAGCTACTTCACTCCTACCGAGACAAGGGGGTCACCAACAGAAGGCAGACAAGAAGGAGAGATGGCGCTAACCAAAGAGAACCTGTTAGCCTGGTAAGAGGAGGAGCCTGTCCCCAACATGGCTGTGCGGAGCTGATGCTCCATGGTGAACCCTCTCACCAGCTTCCTGAGCGACATCCCGCCGCACTGTTATACTGTTATCCCACCCAAAACAATGATTACTCAACCAGAATGCTGTCTGATCTTTGCCGTGATATAAGAGCGCACAGCGGAGCTTCCGAGATAGGTACGACTACTGAAGTATGCAGGGAGACTGCTCCGGATTAGGTAGGGAAGGAGTACTCCAAAACACCCAGGGTCCCCCGCCCACTGGGATTCTACTTAAATGCCCAATACTCACCACCGCTGCTGGGAATGGAGAAGATCTGCAGACTTTGGAACTGTCCCTTCCATCTCTCCTCTCTCCACTCTTGACCTGGGGGCGAGCTGGAGGATGAGGCGGACAGCGTTTACTAGCAACACCGTGACTGGTGCTCTTGATGGAACTTTAAAGATGCCCCCTGGGCAGAAACCAAAACTGCCTGTACTTACAACGGTGCCCGAGCAACGTTGGCTGATGGCAGGTGGAGCTGTTATATGCAGCTATGGAGGAGTGTGGCTCTGGTTCACCCCTCGGCCGGCACCTACCCAGCCGGACATCGGACATCATTTTCCTCACCGCCCTGTTGTGTTTTCCTTCCTGCATTCCCTACCCCCGTTTACCATCCCCTCTACCTCTTCACTCCCCATAAAACGTGTGTACGTGGTAATATTCTCACATTATTGTGTAATATCATGTTTTTTTCTTTTCTCCTACGTCTATATTTGTCTATGTAATTATGGAACCTGTAACTCTATGATCTTCATGTAAAGCACTCTGATACCTCTGGGTCTAGCCAGCACTATGTAAAACTTTGCAAATAATACCGCGGTGCCCAAGCAACTTTGGCTGATGCCCGGTGGAGCTGTCATATGCAGCTATAGAGGAGTTTGGCTCTGGTTCACCCCTCGGCCGGCACCTACCCACCCAGACATCGGACATTGCTTTGCTCGCCACCCATTGTATTTTCCTACCTGCATTCCCTACCCCGTTTACCAATCCCCCTACCTCTTCGGTCCATTTAAGACGTGTGCACACGCTAATAATTCTCACATTACTGTGTAATCCCATGTTTTTTTTAATTTTCTACTATGTCTATACTTGTCTATGTAATTATGGAACCTGTAACTCACCGACCCTCATGTAAAGCACTCTGATACCTCCAGGTTTAGCCAGCGCTATATGAAACTTTGCAAATAAAAATAAATAAATGAATAAATAACACTTACTAAGGGGCGAGCCAGATAGTTTATTGTCAGCATGCTGAGCACTGGCCATTGGAGCCTTTTCCTATACAATACAGCAATGGGTTTTGGTCATAGTAGACCTCTGTTGGGTCATCCAGATAGGCCTGGACCATACTCAATGGTCATGGATGCTTCACTTTGCTTGGCCTCTTTTGCCCTTGCCTCAGCACTGGACTTAAGCCCTGCCTGTAGAAACCATTTCTGTGCCGATTTTGGGGCTGATGTTCCTGTTCTTGTTGATGTTGTCTTTGGTGTTTGTGGTTTTGGCTGCTGTGAGCCAACCACACTGCCCTTAGGCTCTGAAGTTGAACTTGAAGGCTGTCCCGCAGTACTTTGTATGTCCTGGAGGAACGGGCCTATAATTCCCGGCCATTCTTTTTCTAGCTGACTGGCTTGCTCAGCTATCTAAGGTTTATAGCTGCCAACATCCCAGTCTGAAAAAGACTGAAAGTGAACAGTAATGGTTTGTACCATGGATCAATAATTGTGGCACAAATGTATTGGTTGAATGACACAATGCCTCTTTGCACTCTCGTATTTTCAGCTAAGCAAGGGTCAAGCTCTCCACCACTCATATGCTTCTTTATTTTCCTCCACACCTGCGTACATTGCAGACACCTTTAGCTGTACCTGTAGTATGTGCAACAATGGGATAGCTTGCCCCGTGGTACAGTCCTGCTTGCTTACTTCACGTGCGAAGACCTCAAAAGGAAGCAGGATCTCTGTAAGGCATTTAAATATGCCCCATTTGTCCATCTGAATGATCATGCCTTTCACAGTAGCATCCCCTCTTTGCATGACATACTCATTGATTGGTCTGTGCTGCTCAAACAGACGTTCAAGTATGTAATAAGTTGAGTTCAAACGTGTTGGCACCATCTGGATAAGTGCTTTTACTTGTATTCTGTTATTATGTTGAATGATCTTCAGCTGCTTGTAGGCTTTAAAAGAATGGCTGAAATGTGTGCAGATTCTTCTGCAAGTGGTCAGGCAGTTACTGACTCGGTCTTCTTTTTTCAGAAAGTCTTGATCAATGATGTTAATGCAGTGCTGTGGACCCTGAAATAGCCACCACCTGCTATGGCCTTAACTATATTACTGCCAATCAAACACCTTGATGTCAAAGTCTTCCAAAATTTTTGCAGCAGTATGGGATTTCTCCATGGCGAACATAGCTACGGTTGCATGTTTCCGAGTTGCATTAAAAATCTCAGCAGTGTCAACACCTGCAGATATCTTTTCTCTAACGCCCACATAAGAAATCCATTGTGCAGTGGCTTGGCAACTGGTACACATGTCTGTTGTCAGGTGGATAGTGTGAACAGCACTCTGCTGCAAAGCTTGTCCAAGCAATTCCATCACGTCATGATGTGGTTCTGGAACAGCAACTCCGACGAAATAGGACCGCCTGGGAACCTTCCATTTTGGGCAGATTCAAGAAAACCCACCCCTTCCACAAAATAAAAATGGAGGAGGTTCAGCGCTAACATTTTAGCCAGCTTACTGGACCTGGTACATTTCTTTGGGGCTATCTTAAAGATGTCAGTTAGCAAGCAGTGGCACAAGTTGAAGAGATGTCTGTCTGTGGTCACACGTCACGTGACGTCGAGCGCAGGGCAAAGGACTTCTGCCTGGCAGTACAATGGTTGATTTTGCCTCTTCCTCTTTTGTGCACCTAAAAGCAAAGAAGCAAGAAGAACTTCAGCGAAATGTGGCATTGTTGTGGTTCAATTACTAGTACAAACAAATATAATATAATTTAGTGTGTGTTGTCACACTTGTTAGTGTTATTACCTCAGTTATTAAAACAATTAACAATACAGTGTAACCATTTGTGATACTTTGACAACAAGAGCTTTCATGGTGTACTGTGTACACAACACGCCGGAAGGATAGGAAAGAAGAACAACAAAAATACAAATGTAACGATTTGGCATTGTGCATCATGTGTGATGCAGCCCACAGGAGATGCAGCTGACAAATGACAACGGACGCAATAAG
This sequence comes from Lissotriton vulgaris, assembly GCF_964263255.1. NCBI lineage: Eukaryota > Metazoa > Chordata > Amphibia > Caudata > Salamandridae > Lissotriton > Lissotriton vulgaris. The sequence goes on from NC_141693.1 coordinate 290,932,921, forward strand.
CCAAGGGGAAGAAAGAGAAGACAGACATGCAGGCCTATCTGGCAAAAGCACAATAACTGTTGCCACAAAATAGCCGCCAGCCAATGGTCACACAACAACAAACAGGAGGCCTGGACAAAAATGAACTCTAGCAGGCCTATATGGAGTGTGGACTATGGACACAACTTTTACAAAATATTGAAATTTATGAAAATATATCTAGGTGCATGGCCCCAATTGAACAAACAACACCAATTTTCCCACCTACTTGTGAAATCTCAAATTCAAAGTCCTCAAGTCCAATGACATAAAATGCAGCAGACACAGAGAGTGATCCTTCCAGCTCCTTATCTAAATGAAAAGTGACCAGGAGATGGAAAAAGCGCTGGGAGGAGCCTGCTGGACAGAACAGGAAGTTAAAGACTCTGGGGCACTTCCTTCCTCTTGAAAAAAGAAGAAAAAAAGAAAAGGACTCCTTGACCAAAAAAGTACAGCCAAATGTAAATTTGAGGAGTTTATTTAATCCGAATCGTCATTTCTAGAGGTTTTGATGCTGCTCGGGGAGAGAACCTTCTGCAGATTGCAGTCGTGGTAGATTCTACACGTTCGTGAATTTTAAAAAATGTGCAGGTTTGCTAGGTTTCACTGGCTGAGCTAGAGCCCAAAATCCACAGATATCCACTTTGCTAAAAAAAGTGTCAGTTTTGAGTGGAAAAATGTGATGTATCAATGTTGCATTTGGGCCATTTCCTGTCACTGGCATTAGGCCTACACACACAAGTGAGCTACTATTGTTATTGGTAAAAATTTGGGGAAGGCTGGGTGTGTGGAAGTTTGTGGCTTTTCTGCAGATTGCAGAACTTTCCATCACAGAAATATGAGGAAAATTTGTTTTTTGGCAAAGTTTGAGATTTGCAAGGGACTCTGGGCAAAAAAACCTGAGATTTGCAAAAAAACCTGGGTCACAAAAAACATGGTGAGAGACATGTAAGTCACCCCACCTTTTATTCCCCCAGGTATCCATTTTTAAAAAATGTGTAAGTTTGGTTGGTTTCCCTTGGTGAAAGCCGAGCTAGGGCCCAAAATCCACAGCTGCTCACTTTCCAAAAAAGGGTCAGTTTTTGAGTGAAAAATTTGATGTATGTATGTTGCGTTTTGGGCCGTTTCCTGTCAAGGGCTGTAGGCCTACCCACTGAAGTGAGGTGTCATCATTTTGATAGGGAGAATGCTGGGAGGAAGGAAGTTTGTGGCTCCCCGCAGATTCCATAACTTTCCATCACAGTAAAGTGAGGAAAAGGTGTTTTTTTTGTCAAAGTTTGAGTTTGAGTTTAGCAAGAGATTTTCGGTTAAACAACATGGTGAGAGCCATGCAGGTCACCCTCAACCTAGGATTCTTCCAGGTGTCTAATTTAAAAAAATGTGCAAGTTTGCTAGGTTTCCACAGGTACCGGCTGAGCTAGGAGCTAAAATCCACTGCAACCCACTGTGCCAAAAAAGGTCATTTTCCGTGAAAAATGTGATGTGTCCATGTTGTGTTTTGCCCCATTTCCTGTTGCGGGCACTAGGCTTCCCCACAAAAGTGAGGTATCATTTTTATCGGCAGACATGTGGGAGCATAGAATAGTAGAACATTTCTTATCTTCAATTAGATTTTGCTACATTTGTGCCTTTCAAATGTAAGTTAGTGTGTAAGAAAGAAGACATTTTGAAAAATACCCACGAAATCATATGCTAGTACGAGTACCCACAAACCCAGAGATGTACAAGTAACTACTGCTTCTAAACACCATATCTTGTGCCCATTTTAGAAATACATAGGTTTTCTTGATACTTATTTTTCACTCTACATATTTTACCATATCAATTGGTCTATACTATATAATCAAAGCACACAGAACCTAGGGGTTTGAGGCGACATACAATTGCACCTATCCGTTAGTATAAATTCTTTATATTAATTTCTACAGTAGAGTAGTGTTTTATCTAGGAATATTTCACAGTCTTGCTAATTCATTCCTTGGTCTTTATGTGGTCTGGTGAGTTTTTTCCAATTTATCCAATTCAAAATTACTTTTTAGTAGTGGAAGTATGAGAAAGTCAGCATTCCTTACCTAAAGATTATGAAATTACGTTGGTCTTCATAAGATAAGTGGAACTCCTCTTTGCTAATATCAATATTGAACCAGGTTGACTTCTCTATTTTAGAAGGAAAGATATATAGTTTTATTTTAGAGATTAACTTGATCTTAATTTGATAAACTATCAGAAAGGAGAAATTGTATTCCTTACCAATGAAAATATTTCTTAGTTCCGGATATGTCAGAAGTTTCACTTCTTCAATGTGGTTAATTGTAAAATTCAACTCTTTGATATGGTCAATGTGGTGCTGCATTAATTATTCTGTAGAGACAGATGGATTGTACAGTTTTTGTTTAAAATCTAACCTGGTTATTATTACATGAGTTTTGGACATGCGTTATAAACGAAATCGCACTTTACTATTGCGAGTTTGCACATGTGTCATAACCAAAATTGCACTTTATCACTGCAAGATTTTCACATGCGTTTTAAAGAACCTACTTGAATGTGTTTTCTTTATCTTATCACTTTACTATTGTGAGTTTGCACATGTGTTATAAAGGTAAAGGTAAAGGAATTTGTATTTTACCGGATGCATTTTGCACATATATAGGTACTGTAGTCCCTTTTTTACATTCTGTGACTGTTTATCCGCCCTGGAAAAATATGATTATGTCTAGGCGTTGATATTGCGGTGCTGATTTCCTATTTTCTGCATCATATTTCTATATGTAACGCTTGTCTTATGCTTGTTTGCTATATGGTTATATATATATATATATATATATATCGAATAAAGCACTTTTGAATTGAATTGAAGCCTGGTTATTAATTTGGGATTCATCACTGTTTAAAATTATATTAAATTGAAATCAAAAATATAAAAAATAATAAAGAAGAGAGGTTAGAGAAAACTTTCGTACCTTTTGGATATTCAGAATATCTTTCATAGTATCCATGAGATTAGATCAGTCTTTTATGGTCTCAGATATACTGGGATTTTATGTCTCCAACATACTGAAAACAAGAGTATATATATATATATATATATATATATATATATATATATATATATATATATATATATATATATATATATATATATATATATATATATATATATATATATATATATATATATATATGTATGTATATATATATATATATATATATATATATATATATATATATATATATATATATATATATATATATATATATATATATTGAAACCAAACGTCCTGCTGCTTGGGAGCGCACACGACCTCCCTCTGCCTTTTGGCTTTGAAGATGCAGCCTGCCTCCGTGTGTCACTTATTTATTCCTGCTGCCAACGCGTTTCAAGGTATCACAACCCCTTCCTCCTGGGCTCAAAAACGACATATGAAGGCGCAGCTGCTTAAAATTACCATCCTTTATTTCAATTATGACGGCACCCACTGGGCGTGTGCACAATGTTAATTTATTGCATGATGGGACTTGAAGTCTTCAAAGTGCAACAACACCTTTCAAATGTTCGTTTTTGCAATCATTTTATTTCAAAAGCGACCTTAGTAGGTCGGACTCACTCTGACAGGCTCTATTTTGCATATAGAGCGACGTGCTGATCCAGCAATGAAAAGTTCAAACCGGCAGCCTTGTAACTGGTTAACATCCCCCAGCTTCCAATGGTGCAGCTCCCCACGGTCGGACCACCGTGTGAAATAGATTGAAACCAAACGTCCTGCTGCTTGGGAGCGCACACGACCTCGCTCTGCCTTTTGGCTTTGAAGATGCAGCCTGCCTCCGTGTGTCACTTATTTATTCCTGCTGCCAACACGTTTCAAGGTATCACAACCCCGTCCTCCTGGGCTCAAAAACGACATATGAAGGCGCAGCTGCTTAAAATTACCATCCTTTATTTCAATTATGACGGCACCCACTGGGCGTGTGCACAATGTTAATTTATTGCATGATGGGACTTGAAGTCTTCAAAGTGCAGCAACACCTTTCAAATGTTCGTTTTTGCAATAATTTTATTTCAAAAGCGACCTTAGTAGGTCTGACTCACTCTGACAGGCTCTATTTTGCATATAGAGCGACGTGCTGATCCACATATATATATATCCAACCAAAACCTTCTCCAGTCAAGAAAAGAGATCCGGGCCACTTGGAAGTGCAAAGCGTGTTTTATTTAATGGCTTTCTCGACGCGTTTCGCAGAGAAATCTGCTTTTTCATGAGACAGAAACCAAACAGGAAGTGCTCAATATATACAGTCACATGGTATTCAAATCATACTCATGGAAAACAGACTTTTTGGCATATCTGCGGGCTGAGTTCGAAGGTTACAGAGCTCACCAGGCAACAAAAGGAAATACAAACGTAAAAGCTGCAGAAAATGTTAAATGCATGAAACGTAAATTGCAATAATATTTAAACCAGGTTAAAGGTAAATTAGCAATGCGTGGAATTCGTTGTGCAAAAAACATATAGACAATAATTGTACATGCACGGTTACGATCCTTTGTCAAAATGTGATAGAATTAATCACACCAATTTGACACCTGTTTAAAGTTTTTAAATGTTACACCACTAATAAAGCCCCAGTGGGCACCGTGATAGTTCCCTGTCATAATTCAATGACAATCACTCATCTTACCAAAGCGTACTGAAACTGTCCAAACACATGGTTAACTTCACCATATTATTTCAATCAGGCCCCAGTGGGCAAAAGCACCAATTATTCCTAGATTTTAACGTAGTCCATTCATACACTTCTTGGGTGGTCTGGGGCTCCTAAAGATCGAACAGATTCCCAAATATGATCACCAGCCAACTCTGTAAACCAGAAAATAAGAGATATGCAATCAGTGACTGTAATAAAAGTGATAAGTGATAAAAAACAGTATTAGTTAAGAAACGGCAGGTATATACACAGACAAACTAGCATACTAACCCAGATGCACACTAAGTTCCTCATGTAAGTTATGACCATTCGGTTGAGTTGTCTTATATTTGATAATCAGTCTTGATTCGAGTCTCCTCATCTCCTTGATACGGTCTCCCCCTCTTTCCCTCATAGGAACTGTCTCCAGTACACAAAATGACAACATATTTGCATTGCCTTTGTGATGCGTTGCAAAATGCCTCGCAATGGGATATTGCTTATCTCCATTGGTTATGGCCCGCATGTGTTCGAGCACTCTTTTCTTGGCCGGGTGTTTGGAGCTGCCGATATAGTGTAACTGGCAGGGGCATTTTAATGCATATATAACATGATCAGTTAGACATGTTACATGCTTTGTGATTTTGAATTTGCTTGAATCTTTGGACAGTTGCACTTCTTTGGTGTTTTTACTGTTGCGACAGGCTTTACACCTGCCACAAATGTGAAAGCCTTGTACCGGATTTCTCTGTTTCACAGTTTTGGGTAAAAGAGTGGAGCAGAGAAGGTCTTTGAGGGATTTCGATCTTCTGAAGGTAAGTTGGGGATGCTCAGATATTGCCGGAGCTAAGTCTTTGTCTAGTTTTAGTATATTCCAGTATTTGCTCAATGCTTTACTCACTTCCCTGGAGTCACAATGGTAATCAGTAATGAATCTACTGATCACACCTTGGGTCGGTTGACATTCTCTCTCTTTTGGAATAAGAAGGCTTGTTCTTTCTCTTTCTTTTACCTTAGCCAGGGCCCTGGCTATGCATTTGCGACCATATCCTCGCTCTTTGAACCTTTCGCTCATAAGGATTGTTTCTCTGTTGTAGTCTATTTCATTAGAGCAGTTCCATTTAGCTCTCAGAAATTCTCCTACTGGAATGGAGTTGATGAGATTGGTGGGGTGGCAGCTAGAGGCGTGTAGCAAGCTGTTGCCCGCTGTACTTTTTCTGAATAGGGTCGTAGTCAAAACGTTATTTTTACTCTCAACCTTAACGTCTAAAAAATCAATGACTGTGGGATTCGTGTGACATGTAAAACTAAGATTAAAGTCATTAGTATTCAGGTCTTTGACAAAGTCCAATGCCTCTTGTTGGCTTCCGCTCCAGACAATAAAAATATCGTCTATGTAGCGGAGCCAACAAACAATGTTGGTAGGAAATGCTTGGGATTGGTAGACCACTCTCTCTTCCCACAGTCCCAAGTACAGACAGGCAAAACTGGGCGCAAAACAAGTCCCCATCGCGGTGCCCAGTAGCTGATGGTAAACAGTGTCGTTAAAGAGGGAGAAATTCTTGGTAAGGCATGTGTATGCCATATCAAGAAGCATCTCAGTATGGAGAAGGTAGGAAATGGACCGTGTTCTGAGGAAGTATCTACATGCCTCGATGCCCTGCTGGTGGGGAATACAAGTATAGAGGCTGTTAACATCTAGGGTCATGAATAGCCAATTCGGGTTCCAGGGCATGTCATTGATTTTCTGTAAGAAGTGGCCTGAATTCCTAAGGTACGAGGGTAAGTTTTGCACCAGGGGTTGTAAAAAGAAATCCACATACCTGGAGGTATTTTCCCAACAGCTACCCCTAGATGATACAATGGGTCTCCCCGGGGGGTCAGTCATACTTTTGTGAACCTTTGGCAGGAGGTAGAGAGCGGGTATCTTAGGATGTCTGTTAAGAATAAAATTAAATTCCTCTCGACTAATGAGCTCACTCTCCCTCCAGACATTAAGTTGTTCTGTGTATTTAGAAACACAAGCAAGATAGGTTGCCTTATTGCTTTTCTCATACTTAGTGCAATCACTTAATTGAGATAGGCCTTCATTAATATATAGATCACGAGGTAACACCACCATGTTTCCCCCTTATCAGATTTTTTGATAACAATATTTCTGTCATTGCTCAAAGATTTGATAGCCTTAAATTGCGCATTTGTTAGATTACAATTTACATAATTATTACTCCTAGACAATCTTTCAAAAATCTTTAACCATCGTTTTTTCGAAGATGTCTATAGATTCGTTAACAATTTGCGGTAAAAATACAGATTTCGGTCTAAAACCACTTTGATAATTCAAGCCAATATCCACATCATCATGTATCAGATTGAGCATAGGGTTATCGAGCGTGTCCAAGTCTCCCTCCAGTTCATGGAGTAAATGCAGCGTTTCCACATCTGCACCTGTGATACTGGTGGGCACTTGCACCAACTCGTGAGTCTCAGTAGTAAGTTTCGTAGCATGCCATTTCTTTAAACGCAGCTTACGAGTAAAGTAAAAAAGATCAATGCGACTTTGGGTATAGTCAAAGGAGGAGGTGGGGCAAAAGGATAATCCTAGGGACAATACCTCTTTCTCAGCCGTGTTCAGCTCTCTGGTAGATAAGTTGATTACTGTATTGGACTCCATTATTTCCCTTTCCTCTGGCCCCTTGTCCTGGATCCCACTGGGCTCGACACGTTGCTGGTATTCATGTTCACGTTGTTTTTTCCGGCGCCTTTCCCGCCTTGACCTCGTCCTTTTGCTCCTCCGGTTGGTTTGTTTTGCCCAGTTAATCTTCCCTGGGCCACCATAGCGAATTCCATCAAAATCTTGTCTTTTGGGCTCATGAGCTCCGGATTCTGTGCTTTTTGTGTGCTCGGCCCGGCTGGGGCAGTGGCTTGTTCCCTTGAATCACTGGGATCCCTTGTGATTGTGGCACTGGTCCCATCGGTGGAGGGAGGTGGTGTAGATTCCTGTGTAGTGGTTGTTGTTCGCAAGTGATCGTATCTCTTGGCAAAGGTCAACACTTGGCCGCACTCGTAGTCATTGCGGTCTCTGATAAATTTACTTTCCTTCTTGTCCCGTATTTCTTTCTCTAGTTTTTCCAACTTGATTTCAAATTTTGCCATTTCACTTTCAAAGTCTTTTTCATTCTCGTAAAGACCTTTTAGTTGATTAGTAATGGCCTCGATCTCTTCAGCCAATTTTTCACAATGTTTATTAGCATATTTCACGAGAATTTTGAGCATTCTCATAGAACATTCGTGACTATTCCCCGCCCATTCTTCCACCATGTCGGGATCGGGATCTGCGAATGTTGGGGTAGTGTAAATCCGCAATCCCCTCGGTATTCTGTCCACCTCGATATATTTTTGAAGTGTGGTGGCTTCCCACCATTTACTTTGTTCGGTCACCAACAGTTTCCATAAGGCATTCCAAAGACTCTGTTTATTTGGGCCAATGTTCCTCTGATTAGCATTCTCAGAGGGATTGCTGGTTGCAGGAGAATCGAGGTCAGTAAACATACGGCTTGCTGCTTCATACCGCCGTTGGTTCCTACTAGAAGCCATTACTGGTACAGTTTTTTAGGTTTATGCGGAAAATGTGAGCTTCCGCCTGCTTTGCATTCGTGATAACACTCCCGTAGCGGTATACGTTCCGTGTATCAAGCCTTTAGCCTCTCTGAACAATGTTCGCTGTAATGTATTTTGGCTCGTGATAGAAGATATGCAACAGACTCAAGTTCGTAACGGGATACGGCAGAAGACACAGTCACTCACCGGTACAGCTGGTAAAGACTGAAAGGGCGTTCTGCTTGTATTAGAGTTGTGCTCCGTTATGTAGATACTTCAATTTGGAGACGTATTCTCCCCAAAGACACCAAAGAGCTTGTCTGTTGTTAAACAGCGTTGACACAATGTTACCGTGTCCGAGTTCAAAAGGGCGGGCGGGGTTCCGTATCAAAACATCCAACCAAACGAGTCGCTGTAGACCCCTGCCGCTTTTCCAAGGCGATCCTCGGATGGGATAGCGAATCCCAATATATCCAACCAAAACCTTCTCCAGTCAAGAAAAGAGATCCGGGCCACTTGGAAGTGCAAAGCGTGTTTTATTTAATGGCTTTCTCTGCGCGTTTCGCAGAGAAATCTGCTTTTTCACGAGACAGAAACCAAACAGGAAGTGCTCAATATATACAGTCACATGGTATTCAAATCATACTCATGGAAAACAGACTTTTTGGTATATCTGCGGGCTGAGTTCGAAGGTTACAGAGCTCACCAGAGGCAACAAAAGGAAATACAAACGTAAAAGCTGCAGAAAACGTTAAATGCATGAAACGTAAATTGCAATAATATTTAAACCAGGTTTAAAGGTAAATTAGCAATGCGTGGAATTCGTTGTGCAAAAAACATATAGACAATAATTGTACATGCACGGTTACGATCCTTTGTCAAAATGTGATAGAATTAATCACACCAATTTGACACCGGTTTAAAGTTTTTAAATGTTACACCACAAATAAAGCCCCAGTGGGCACCGTGATAGTTCCCTGTCATAATTCAATGACAATCACTCATCGTACCAAAGCGTACTGAAACTGTCCAAACACATGGTTAACTTCACCATATTATTTCAATCAGGCCCCAGTGGGCAAAAGCACCAATTATTCCTAGATTTTAACGTAGTCCATTCATACACTTCTTGGGTGGTCTGGGGCTCCTTTTTTTTTTTTTTTTAAATATTTTTATTGATAAATATTTTCCCCACATTTTATTCCCCCCCCCCCCCCCTCCCCCATTACATGGACAAGGCACAATAAGTTTCATAAGGCAGCCACATACTCAACTACATATTCAAAAGAAAAAGGGAAAGTGAAATATTACAATATACATACTACATACAGATCCTATCATAATATATACGGATACAAATAATATATGTTAACATTCCATAATACATACATTCCTCAAAATACCTTATTCAGTTCCAGCCTTCCATTGAATCAAAGGACCCCAGATTTGTATACCCAGCTTTTTACCCTTTCTCCCTTTCCTAGAGTAAATAGCTGTTTCCAATTTTTGTATTGACAAAGTTTTTCCTAGCCATTGATGATACGTGGGAGGATTTGGATCTAACCAAGTTGAGGCCACAAGCAGTCTAAAAATCGACATTGCTACAAACAGAAAATATTTACAATTAATTTGTCCGTTGGGGGATATTCCCAACAAAATAGTTGCTGAGTCCAACTCTATTGTTGTGTCTAAGGCATTCCGGAAAAAATTCCCGATATCTTGTTTTATCTTATCTAAGTGTGGACAAGTAGAGAAAATATGTAACAAATTGGCCTCCATACTGCCACATCTAAAACACGAGATGCCCGACACAGCCCCCCATTGAGCAATTTTCCATGGCGTATAATACAGGTGATACAGGCTCTTGTAGTGCTGGGCCTGAAGAGACGCTGAGCATAGTAATTTACATCCCATCTCAAGTGATTTAGAGAAAATATCTCTTTCTCTAGCTATATCTAAATCTGAGGACCATTTAATTATCCATTTGTCAAGATCATCCTTTTTTAACTTTGTCATTTCTAAATAAAATCTTTTTATAGTACAGTCATTACCTTTTTGTGTGAGATCCATCATTATACTCCTCCCAAAGCCTAGAGCTCCCCCTTTTTTATTTAATATACAACTCCTTATTTGAAGGTATTTAAAGAAATGATTTGTGTTTAACATATACTTGTTTTTCAAATCTATAAATTGTAAGATGCCATTATCATCCCACATATCACCAATCATTCTTATACCTCGACTCTCCCATTCCTCATATACCATTCCTGAGAACACAGCCCTAGGTAATGAGGGATTATTTTTGAATCTAGTATATACACTATATTTCCCTATTCCAACTTTTTTGGAAAATCCTTTCCATATGCTGTAGGCCGCCATAATTATCTTGAAACTTGTTCTTTTAAAGTAACTTCCATCAGTAAATCTTAAAAAAATATTTTCAGCATTTGTACCCAGAGCTAAACCATATATAGCCAGCGAGCCTGTCTTATCCCATCCATCCATCTCAGCCCCCCCCAATTAATCCAACCATTCCTTGTACTGCTGCAGCCCAATAATATACCTTTAGATCCGGCAGTGACCACCCCCCTCTCTCCCTGGGAAGGGACATATACCTCAATGCCCTCCGGGTTTTACCTCTAGCCCAAATAAAACGATTTACCATACTTTCGCAAATTTTAAACCACTTATTTTCAATTAGAAGAGGGATTGCCCTAAAAAGATACAACAGTTTGGGTAAGATCAGCATTTTAATAATATTAACTCGCCCAACTAATGATAAATGTAAGTTCTCATAACAATCCAAATCTTTTCTTGCCTTTTCGATTACTGGGGCAATATTATTATCCACCAAACTATCTAAATTAGACATAATATTAATTCCGAGGTATTTCCCTGCCGGCACTACTCTTCTATCTTCACAAGGTGTAAAAGAGTTTTTAATAATCTGGGTTTTAGACGCGTTCAATGAGTACCCTGAGACTTGTCCAAATCTTAAGGCCTCGGCCTCTACAAATGTAGTTGCTTCCGTTGGGCAAGGTGTTATCACCGCAACATCGTCAGCATAGGCTAATATCTTGCATGGCCCAAGAGCTGTATTGACTGGGGTGATCTCTGGTGCTGATTCTATCTTCCGTATTAAGGGATCCATATAGATGGCAAATAGCAGGGGAGAGAAAGGACATCCCTGGCGAGTTCCTCTCTTGATTTTAAATTGACCAGTTATACCCCCGTTTATCCTTAATGCTGCACCTGGATCCATATATAGAGTCTGAATTGCTTTCAAATAGCCTCCTCTAATCCCAACTCTAGCTAGGGTCTGCCACAAATACTGCCAGGAGACCCGATCAAATGCTTTTTCCGCATCCAAAAGCATAACTGCCATCGGGTCTCCCGCCACATCAAATAAAGTTATAACTTTTCTAATATGGTGAGTTGTCCCTCTACCAGGAATAAACCCATGTTGGTTATCACTAACCAGGTTACTTATAATTCTTGCAAATCTTGCAGCCAGTGCCTTCGAATAAATTTTGGTGTCATTATTCATCAATGTTATTGGGCGGTACGACCCTGGTTCATTCGGAGGCTTTTCTTTTTTTAAAATTAATACTATATCTGCCCCGCTCCAGGATTTGGGAATGGATACCCCACTTTGTGCCGCTTGAAACATTTGAGTTAAATTATTACCTAAACATCCCCAGAAAGTTTTATAAAACTCAATCGGTAGCTGATCAGGTCCAGCAGCCTTCCCCGAGGGTAGAGCAGTCATTGCTTCTTTAATCTCAGTTTCGTCCAACACGGTCTCTAATTCCTCTGCATCTTCAGGGGATATAGTTTTTACCTCAATGTTCTGGAGATATTCATTTATTCTATCGATACTACTGGGATCTTTCTCATCATATAAAGATTGGTAAAACTTCCTAAAGACCTCCCGAATTTCTTCTGGATCTGAATGTAGTTGTCCCTTTTCATCCTTTATTTCCTTAATCGTCCCTGCTGCCGCTATCTGTCTGGTTCGTATAGCAAGGACTCGCCCTATTTTCTCACTGAACTCGTAACATCTCTCCTCAAGTTCTTCCTCTGCCTCACTCTTCACCTTCAGTAATTCTATTACGAATTGTTCAGTCGGCTCTCCCCTTATTACACAGTTATTAAGTTGTTCTTCTGCCTCCAGTACTTTTCCCTCTTTCTCCTTATATCGCAGTCTTTCTGTTTTCCTCTTGAAGGCGCTATAACTACACGTTTCACCGCGTGCTCCTGCCTTAAAGGCATCCCATACTATGCCAACTGCAGCAGTTCCTCTATTATATTCAAAGAATTCAGTAATCCATTTAGACATATGTTTTATATAGTCATCATCTAATAGCAATCCCCTTTCGAATGTCCACTCCCTTCTTATTGTTGTTCCCCCACTCTGCTTTATCGTTAGGATTAGGGGATTGTGGTCACTAAGTATCCGAGGAAGTCTATCAATTTCCACTATACTAATTAAATCATTGGAAACCAGGAAGTAATCCAGCCTAACGCATATCTGATGCGGTGCTGAATAATATGTATAACCGAGTTGTTTCGATCTGATTGACCCCCAGACATCTCGCAATGTATTATTTTCTAAAAGATCAGTAAGGGCCTTGTAGACCTTTTTTTTCCTCCCCTTATACTGTCTTATTGAGCCTGATCCTAGACCCTCCGCTCCGTCAATATTTAAGTCTCCACCTATAATAACTCGAGGGGCCCAGTCTGCCAACTCAGAATCCAAAAATTGCAGAATTTCTGGATCGTCCTGTGTAGAACCATATGCTGCAACTAATGTTGTCCACACCCCCCCTAGTAGTACCTCAAGCATCGCCCATCTCCCCCAATTATCTCTTAACTTTCTCCTTGTTACTACATTTTTATCCCTCGATAGAATCGCTACCCCTCTCTGTTTAACTCCTTGTTTAGAAGCAACTATTAATTGAAACCCCAGCTGATTAAGATATATATCATGGGTACTCATTACATGTGTCTCCTGAAGAAACACAAAATCTACGTTCATTTGCCGTAGCCGTATTCCTATCTTCTGCCTTTTCGTTACATCATTTAGGCCGCATACATTCCATGTCACTAATCTAATAGACATTTTTCATTTTATTTTTTTTCCCCAGCCAGTTCTCTTCAGACCCTATCTGCTTGCTTTTATTTAATGTTCTAGAAACGATATACAATACTAGGCCTAGCACACTGCATAAATAGACTTCCCTGTTAATTTCAATATTGTCTTCCACATCTTCAGTGTCACTACCCATATCATACAGTTGATACAAATTACTTTTGTCAAATCCTCTTAAGTGTCTTGTACCTTTGTGCCCTGTCCATTTCCCTGCCCATCCCCAACCCCACCCCAGACTGCCCACCCTCAGAGTCCCACCCCCCCTACAGGCAAATAGGTCCAACGGACCTATGTCTGGCCGACTTTTGCCTCCTGGATGTCAAACCCGTAAACCCCCCTAACTTTCCCTTCATCTTACTGTGCTCAGTGTATGTCCAACAAATACCACCCCTATTCGTGCTCAACCTCTACCCCAATTCTTCTTATATTAATACCAATCTTTACTTATTGAAGCAGAAAAAGCTACACCTCAAGAAAACCATCCAATAAAGAGGAGTAAAACATCAAATACATTTTTCATAGACCTTGAGCAAACAGTTTCCTCTATTATTTTAAATAAGTCCTCATATGTAGCTTTCGTCCCCAAAAATTACTTTACACAGTCTCTATTTTCCATATTATATTTATCTTCGTTTCTTTTGGGGAATATCCCTAAGAGCTACTGCATGATCATTATTCTCAACATTCTCCTTGTGCCTTGTTTTCCGTTGGTCTTGCAGAAAGTTAAGATATTCTTGTGCAAGTATCTCAGAGTAGAAAATGTTAAAGGTCCCATTTACTCCAATCTTCAAACGAGCGGGATACAGAAGGTAAGCCTCACAACCTATGTTTTGAAATGGGGTAATGAGCTGCCTCATCCTCCACCTTCTTTCCACAGTGGTGTGGCAAAAGTCAGGACGTGCAAAGAACTCTACGCCGTTGTATTTGCATTTAGCTTGGGGCTTTGCTTTGTTAATTATCTCTTCTCGCAGAAGAAAATTCCCCACGTATAGAAGTATTGCGCGAGGCTTACTCTGCGCTGCGTTCTGGATCAGAGGAAAACGATGCGCCCTTTGTATTTCATGGTCAAGATCCCATGTAGACAACTCTGGGAGGGCACCCTTTAATAAGTCAACAACATACCCCCGAACATCACTTCCTTCTTTCCCTTCCTGTATTCCAATCAGGCGAACATTGTTGCGTCTTTGTCTGTTCTCAAATTCCTCGAGTTTCCATAACATGTCGGCCGTAGTCTTATCTTGTTCTTTTCTGTCATCCTTCACTTTGACCATATCATCTTCTAATTTCCCGGTTCTAGTCTCTACTTCAGAAACTCTCTCAGCCATCTCCTCATACAACCTGCTGACCTTACGCAAGGAGGATTGTATTTCCCTATTCGCCTGTTTAGCCCTGCGCTTTGCTTTTTGGCTCTCAATGCGAGCCTCACTCTGCATTTGTTTTAATGTTGTAAATAAAACTTCAAAATTAGACATACCACCATCCGCTCCACGGTCCGCTGAGTCCAGAGTTTCACCATTTACAAACTCATCTGCCGGTATTCCAGAGTTCTCTGCCATCTTATCCAAATTTAGTTTTTTTACTACTGTTTTCATATTGCCTCTGCGTTCCTTTGACAATCTCTGTTGTCTAGATTTCCCTTTTCGTTTGCTTGACTTCTTTTTTTTGCTCTTAGTTTTAATTTTTTCCACAGATCTGATACTGCCCTCAGGATTTGTCTTTGATCTAGAAGAGACGTCTTTTTGCAATGTTTTTTTAACTGAATCCTTATATTCTTTATCAATAGGTTCTATCTCACTACTGATAGGAGTTGAGGAGTTTTCAGAGTCAGTCCCTGATACAGTCTCATTACTTCCCGTGTCAGTATTCACTGTTTCATCATCTGAACTCTCCGTCTCTGACTCCGTGTCTGTCGTTGATCCCAGACTTCCATTCATACTTTCCCCATCATCCGCCTCGTCATTACCAGTGAAAAAAACCTCATCACTGGGAGAGGCAGGAAGTGCATCAGGTAATTTGCGTGTGCTTGCATCCCTCTTATTAATTGAATCCAAGTTAATATCTTTATCAACCCTTAGCTCTGTTTCAATTAAGTTAGTTGCAGCCTCAGAATTACTTTTTTCTACAACTGTATCCTCCACCAGGCTTTGTTCTGCGCCTGGCCCTTTAACTCCAGATACCACAGGTGTCAAATAATTTGTGGCTTTCTCCTTTAAGAGCTTGGGTCCGCCCACTTCCACAGCAGTAGAAAAGTCTCCGCCTTCTGCTGCCTCTGTAACTTCAGTTAGAGGCTGTACCTCGAGCGAGCAGGTACCATCCCCATCTGCTCCTGCCTGTTCAAACGGTTCCCTCTCCACAGCAGGCTGCAACATCCTGCACAGGCTCACCAACGTGGGGACTCTCACTCCCTGTGGCAGATTCGACTGCAAAGTTGTTTGGTCAGTCGTTACTGGTGTTGCTGCGGGCAAAAAAGTCTCAACTATGGTCATCTGGCGGAGTGCAGTTTCCTTTCCAAGTACCTCCCCAGCGGTGAGTTTTGCTTCCTCTCTTCTCCTTACAATAGCTGACGCTGGGACAGTCACATTCTTTTTTTTCCCTCCTTCCTCTTTTTCACGTATTTTCTTTAATTTATTTTCCTTTGCCGCTTCTCGCCTTTGCTGCGCTTTAGATCGTGCTTTCCCTCTTAAATTAAGCGCTGGGGTCCCGAGGTTATCCATATCCTCCTCCGCCTCGGAGTCACGGCTCCAATCGTCTCGGTCACGATTCTTCCTCGAGTAAAGTGCAGGTTTTGTAGCCATAGATTTTGAAGCAACTTTCCAATAGCGACTTCCAGGTAGGGGCGAACGGGAAATCAAAGCTGAACAGTGCTTGTGCAGATATTTCTGCAGAGCCCACTTTTTCTCTTGTGGAAAGTCACATATCAAAAAAAGCAAGCCAGTGAGTTCTCTCAGCATCGCTTTTTATCAGTATCGAGTGCTCTTTTCTCCCAGTAAGAAAGGCAAATTTTCCACAGCAGATTAGATTAAATCAGCTTAGCTTGATAGTAGATCAATGAATCTGCAAATCTGTAAGTCTGCAATCTAAGCATATGAGCACATAGTACACCTCATCTTCCCAGTCAGGAGGGTTACAGGGTGCGACCATCCACTACGGCGTCTCAGCGGCCATCTTGCCCCTCGGGTGGTCTGGGGCTCCTAAAGATCGAACAGATTCCCAAATATGATCACCAGCCAACTCTGTAAACCAGAAAATAAGAGATATGCAATCAGTGACTGTAATAAAAGTGATAAGTGATAAAAAACAGTATTAGTTAAGAAACGGCAGGTATATACACAGACAAACTAGCATACTAACCCAGATGCACACTAAGTTCCTCATGTAAGTTATGACCATTCGGTTGAGTTGTCTTATATTTGATAATCAGTCTTGATTCGAGTCTCCTCATCTCCTTGATACGGTCTCCCCCTCTTTCCCTCATAGGAACTGTCTCCAGTACACAAAATGACAACATATTTGCATTGCCTTTGTGATGCGTTGCAAAATGCCACGCAATGGGATATTGCTTATCTCCATTGGTTATGGCCCGCATGTGTTCGAGCACTCTCTTCTTGGCCGGGTGTTTGGAGCTGCCGATATAGTGTAACTGGCAGGGGCATTTTAATACATATATAACATGATCAGTTAGACATGTTACATGCTTTGTGATTTTGAATTTGCTTGAATCTTTGGACAGTTGCACTTCTTTGAGGTTTTTACTGTTGCGACAGGCTTTACACCTGCCACAAATGTAAAAGCCTTGTACCGGATTTCTCTGTTTCACAGTTTTGGGTAAAAGAGTGGAGCAGAGAAGGTCTTTGAGGGATTTCGGTCTTCTGAAGGTAAGTTGGGGATGCTCAGAGATTGCCGGAGCTAAGTCTTTGTCTAGTTTTAGTATATTCCAGTATTTGCTCAATGCTTTCCTCACTTCCCTGGAGTCACAATGGTAATCAGTAATGAATCTACTGATCACACCTTGGGTCGGTTGACATTCTCTCTCTTTTGGAATAAGAAGGCTTGTTCTTTCTCTTTCTTTTACCTTAGCCAGTGCCCTGGCTATGCTTTTGCGACCATACCCTCGCTCTTTGAACCTTTCGCTCATAAGGATTGTTTCTCTGTTGTAGTCTATTTCATTAGAGCAGTTCCGTTTAGCTCTCAGAAATTCTCCTACTGGAATGGAGTTAATGAGATTGGTGGGGTGGCAGCTAGAGGCGTGTGGCAAGCTGTTGCCCGCTGTACTTTTTCTGAATATGGTCGTAGTCAAAACGTTATTTTTACTCTCAACCTTAACGTCTAAAAAATCAATGACTGTGGGATTCATGGGCCCTGGCTAAGGTAAAAGAAAGAGAAAGAACAAGCCTTCTTATTCCAAAAGAGAGAGAATGTCAACCGACCCAAGGTGTGATCAGTAGATTCATTACTGATTACCATTGTGACTCCAGGGAAGTGAGGAAAGCATTGAGCAAATACTGGAATATACTAAAACTAGAAGACCGAAATCCCTCAAAGACCTTCTCTGCTCCACTCTTTTACCCAAAACTGTGAAACAGAGAAATCCGGTACAAGGCTTTTACATTTGTGGCAGGTGTAAAGCCTGTGGCAACAATAAAAACACCAAAGAAGTGCAACTGTCCAAAGATTCAAGCAAATTCAAAATCACAAAGCATGTAACATGTCTAACTGATCATGTTATATATGCATTAAAATGCCCCTGCCAGTTACACTATATCGGCAGCTCCAAACACCCGGCCAAGAAAAGAGTGCTCGAACACATGCGGGCCATAACCAATGGAGATAAGCAATATCCCATTGCGAGGCATTTTGCAACGCATCACAAAGGCAATGCAAATATGTTGTCATTTTGTGTACTGGAGACAGTTCCTATGAGGGAAAGAGGGGGAGACCGTATCAAGGAGATGAGGAGACTCGAATCAAGACTGATTATCAAATATAAGACAACTCAACCGAATGGTCATAACTTACATGAGGAACTTAGTGTGCATCTGGGTTAGTATGCTAGTTTGTCTGTGTATATACCTGCCGTTTCTTAACTAATACTGTTTTTTATCACTTATCACTTTTATTACAGTCACTGATTGCATATCTCTTATTTTCTGGTTTACAGAGTTGGCTGGTGATCATATTTGGGAATCTGTTCGATCTTTAGGAGCCCCAGACCACCCAAGAAGTGTATGAATGGACTACGTTAAAATCTAGGAATAATTGGTGCTTTTGCCCACTGGGGCCTGATTGAAATAAATGGTGAAGTTAACCATGTGTTTGGACAGTTTCAGTACGCTTTGGTACGATGAGTGATTGTCATTGAATTATGACAGGGAACTATCACGGTGCCCACTGGGGCTTTATTAGTGGTGTAACATTTAAAAACTTTAAACCGGTGTCAAATTGGTGTGATTAATTCTATCACATTTTGACAAAGGATCGTAACCATGCATGTACAATTATTGTCTATATGTTTTTTGCACAACGAATTCCACGCATTGCTAATTTACCTTTAACCTGGTTTAAATATTATTGCAATTTACGTTTCATGCATTTAACGTTTTCTGCAGCTTTTACGTTTGTATTTCCTTTTGTTGCCTGGTGAGCTCTGTAACCTTCGAACTCAGCCCGCAGATATACCAAAAAGTCTGTTTTCCATGAGTATGATTTGAATACCATGTGACTGTATATATTGAGCACTTCCTGTTTGGTTTCTGTCTCGTGAAAAAGCAGATTTCTCTGCGAAACGCGTCGAGAAAGCCATTAAATAAAACACGCTTTGCACTTCCAAGTGGCCCGGATCTCTTTTCTTGACTCGAGAAGGTTTTGGTTGGATATATTGGGATTCGCTATCCCATCCGAGGCCCGCCTTTGACAAGCGGCAGGGGTCTACAGCGACTCGTTTGGTTGGATATATATATATATATATATATATATATATATTTATATATATATATATATATATATATATATATATATATATATATATATGTCAAAATCATCTATCCCCATTTCCCTACAAAACCAAGGTGATTTCAAATGTCTTAAATGTTAATCGATTTTATTAGATGCTCATCATTTAACCTAGCCACTGATGCACATATGTTTTTTAAAAGATCTATCTAATTGCCATCATGATTCTCCATATTTAACTCCTGAGGGCATTCATTCATATTGTCCTGCAACATATTGTTTGCCAGCTAATAGTTAGAGAAAATATTTTCTAACATCAAAAATTATGAAAAGGGAATTTTTTATTACAATTCACAAAATAGGGGCTAAATGTTATGTCCAACTTAATAAAGATGTATGATCCTTATGGGCAGATAATAGTCTATGAAATACATAGAAAACGCGGCGACATCTAATACATAAAAAGTGCACCTGGGCTGTAGTATGTGGGTGCAGTATTCGAAGGAAACCACCCCCCACTACAAAAGAAGCTTACTTAATGGCCGTATCATAATGCAAGTCAGCGCTATTTTACTTACTATATTTGAGGTGGCAGCCGGCTCCGTGGCATGGCATCCATCGCAGTTTACGAGGATGAAAACCGCGGTCGGCGTTAAATAGCCCGCTACATCAGGTGAAGAGGAAACACCTGAGTTAATTCTGTGGGGTTGTAGGTGTTTCTAACCCATCGGCAGCGCCATCTTGTAAGGCCAAAGCAAAGGTGAAAATTGCCTTTACATCGACATGTTGATAATATCTAAAATGACCAAAATCGCATGATATAAAATGGCGTTATGGTCTGAATGTCAGGTTTCTTTTATATATACACACTGTGACATATTTGTTCATATCTTGTGCTGGATCGTATTATAGCCTGTATATGAAGTTCTGATGTTCGTAATATTAATAGTAACCCGATCAAGGAAAAAAAAATCTGTATTTTATTCATCGTAGATGAACAGCAAGCAGAACATTATAAAATACCGAGTCTCTTTATTAGTAATGCCCGAGATTCATCCGAAGAAAAACGGGCGCCATTTTGGAATGGGATCCCGCTTGGTAGTGTTGTAGTCTACCCGTGTGAATGTTCAGTATTTTTATTTACCAGTAAAACGTGCAGCTGTATGTTTTAGTATCTGACATGTATTTATATTGATGTTTTGCATGTAAAAACAGAAAGTTGCCCGATGGAGTTATGTGGATATCATAAATCCAACCAGTCCTTACTCTTACTTATATGAAACAACGTGTAAGTTAAGCGGACACCTATTGAAATGTTGATCGAACAGTATGATATGATATTTTAATTCAATTTATCAAAGGATATTCAAAGAATCTGCTAATCCATATAAAATAAAGACAACATTCAAAATGATATTAACTAACCTTAAGTTCAGAGACCGGGATTAATAGGTTTTGTATAAAGCGGGGAGAGAATGGCAAAAATGATTATCTCAAACATATATATATTTTAGCCTTGTGATAAAAAAAGTTTTGATTTCTGTAGATTTTATCTATATTATTGACAGAAACAGTTATAAGTGTTTGGAGTTTGGAGAGGTCGAAAGAACAATCTATATCTATACTAATATAATAAAGAGAGAGCCCAAACCTTTGAGGCGGGTAATCTCGGAAACCACAGCACCAATCACAACACCCAATACAGTGTTGGAAAGGGCCGTTGCAGCAGAAGGACATAGGCTATGCAGATGCCCACCATATACATTTAAAAGGTAAAAGAACTGTGCCAGCAAAGTAGTCTCTTGTGGGCATGTCTGCATTGTGCTGTGGGCGTGTGCTGGGGGCGTGACAAATGCTGGGGGCGTGTGTTACGTTCCACCCTTCATGCCATGTCTCATATTGTGTGCTAATCCCACCCTGCTCCCTTTAAATACCCATGCACCCCATAATCATAAGCCACCCTTACTCTTTAAAATACCCCAACACCCTTAAACACTAACCCATCTTAACCCTATAAATATACCCTGTACCCCAAAACCCAAACCTATCCCTAAACCCTCAAAATACCCCTGTACCCCAAAACCCAAAGCTAGCCCTGAACCCTATAAATACCCCTGTACCTCA
This sequence comes from Lissotriton vulgaris, assembly GCF_964263255.1. NCBI lineage: Eukaryota > Metazoa > Chordata > Amphibia > Caudata > Salamandridae > Lissotriton > Lissotriton vulgaris. The sequence goes on from NC_141693.1 coordinate 290,954,450, forward strand.
AAACCCAAACCTACCCCTGAACCCTAAAAATACCACAGTACCCCTAAACCCAAACATACCCCTGTACCCCAAACCTAGCCCTGATCCCTTAAAATACCCCTGTACCCCAAACGCCAAACCTACCCCTGAACCCTAAAAATACCCCTGTACCCCAAAACCTAAACCTAGCCCTGAACCCTAAAAATAACCCTGTACCCCAAAACCCAAACCTACCCCTGAACCCTAAAATGCCCCTGTACCCCAAAACCCAAACCTAGCCCTGAACCCTAAAAATACCCCTGTACCCCAAACCCCAAACCTAGCCCTGAACTCTTAAAATACCCCTGTACCCCAAAACCCAAACCTACCCCTGAACCCAAAAAAAACTATATCCCAAAACCCAAACCTAGCCCTGAACCCTAAAAATACCCCTGTACCCCAAAACCCATACCTATCCCAAAACCCTAAAACTACCCCTGTACCTCATAACCCAAAACTATATCTGAACCCTTAAAATACCCAAACACCCCAAAACATATACCTCAGTACCCCAAAACATATACCCCTATACCCATACTTACCTTATCCAAACATTAAAAAAAACATGCTTTTACCATTCATACATTTACAACAAATTTTGTTGTAAATGTATGCGTGGTAAAAGCATATAAAATGTAATGCCATGCGTTATAATGGCATTGCGGAGTCATTCTACTTTCGTAATGAAAGTATGCGAAGTGATGGTATGCGGAAAGAAAGATGCGGAATAATGGGTGTTTACCCTCCCCCAGTAGGTACATTGGTGGCACGGCTGCCCACAACTCCAGGAACATACTCATATTTTTTCACCACCCATTTGAAAAATGCACAGGTCTCTCTCATTGATGGCCAGCACGACATACACTTTTAGACACACCCTCCACCACAAGTTCTAGAATTGCGAACTTTAGAGCTGGGGAGCTACGTTCGAATCTCGGCATCAGCTCAACATCCTGTGATTCCAGGCAAATCGCTTTGTCTCCCCGTGCCTACCACAAATGAATGTGTTCTTCTGTAATGTAAATTGTGCTCATGCCATGTTGTCGAGTTCGCGCTATATAATATTGCAAGGAAAAATAAAGTAGGGAAACTCGAGTTCACACACTACTGAACGCGCACTCTTAAGTGCATGAGTCGTGCACTATGAATCGCAGCGTTTCACAGGCCTGTCATAGATAAGAAATGCTCTCAAAACGAAATCCTACAAAACAATATACTACTGGCCGGCAGCAATTCATACCAGGACAACGTCGGGACGGGCCGCTAGTATACAATATATCACTATTCTGGTGAACCCTATCGTTTCCCCACCCTGCTCGCTGTTATTTCAGAATTGCAGTTTTGTTAAAGGGGTAAACCGTAGGGATCTATTTTTGCCATCAGGAGGCAGTAGTGTTTACAGTGAGGGCAGAGTTTGAACATACATAATCCCTTTATAAAAAGTAATGAAACTCATTATTCATATTCAACCCTAAGGATGTTGCACGAAGGCCTCCTGCCTCTGCTTTCCTTAAATACACTTCTCTGTTGCCACCCCTAGGAGGACTCCGTATATGTTCCAAAGCATGGAACCATATATTTCTTTCAAGTGGGTGTTGTTCCTGGATGTGTACTGCTACAGGGTATCTTTCATCTTTGTTTTTGATGGCTCTTACATGCTCCTGAATTCTAGTTTTCAAGCTTCTAATGCTGCTACCTATATAGATTTTATTGCAGGCACATCCTAATACATAAACTGTATATGTAGTATTACAGTTTATGAACGTTCTTATAGAATAGCTTTTGGAGGTGTTTAGAAATAGAGAACTCCTCAATTAACCAGGGCTCCAGCCCTCAATTAATAGCCCCATTCTCCCGAGGCCCGTCTCACGAAAATACCCCTTCTGGACGTTCAATCTCTACCCCCTTATGAACCGTGTGAACCGTGTGAAATCAGGTTCTCCAGCAGATCCCTGTCCTCCAAGAATCTTTCAACAGGCTGCCCCTAGCCTAGGAGGCCATATTCTTAAGCTACTAAATGCCTCCCTGGAAACAGGCTCTCTACCTCCCGCGTTGAAAGAGGCTAAAGTTACTCCCTTACTTAAAAAGCCAGGAGCGGATGCCTCCATCTTTAAAAACTACAGGCCAATATCCCAGCTCCCATATCTAGCTAAGGTACTTGAACAGCATGTCCTTAAAACACTTTCGACATTCTTTAAAGAACATAAACTGCTATACTCCAGACAGGCTGGCTTTAGAGCTCATCACAGTACGGAGCTGGTGATGCTATCGGTTCTGGATGAGCTGAGGGTCACGGCTGACAAGAAAGTATTGAGTGCCCTGATCTTATTAGATCTGTCATCGGCATTCGATACAGTCAGCCATGAAACCCTCTTGTCCCAACTCGCCAGCGTGGGCATAGAGGGACCCGCCTATCAATGGCTTAAATCCTTCCAGAGGGTGCAGCTAGGTGCTCAGGTTTCGACCTCAGGCTCCTGACTTGTGGTGTTCCGCAGGGCTCGGCGTTGTCCCCTTTGCTCTTCAATTTATACCTACAACCGCTGGAGGAGAATCTAGCCCAATTGGACTGCCAGGTCTTCAATTATGCAGATGACACCCAGCTCCTTGTACGGATTAACAACTCCAGTCAAGCTCAGGAACAAATACAAGAGGTATTATGTTTTACAGTGAGCTGGATGACTGACAACTCACTTAAAATAAATCCAAATAAGACGGAAATTCTGGTTGTCCCACATACCAATAGCCCATGTATGATATGTTCTGGCCACGAGAGCTGGGAGTCGCCCCTACCCCAGTCCCAGTGGTAAAAAGTTTGGGAATTAAAATCGATGCCGAACTGTCAATGAATAACCAAGTGTCTGCAGTGGTTGGTACCTGTACAGGGCTTATAAGGTGCTTACTGAAACTTGTTCCCCTCCAGCTTCTCTACAGGCAATTGTATCTGCGACAATAATGTCCAGATTGGATTATGGGAATGCCCTTTATATTGAACTTCCTTGGAAACTGATGAGAAGACTGCAAGTTGTGCAGAACGAAGAGGCACGCCTTATCTTTGATTTACCAAGGCGGGCTCACGCTTCTCCACTGCTCGCGAAACTACACTGGCTCCCTATTAGGCAGCAGGCAGTTTTCAAGGGTCTCTGCATTGCCCACAAGGCCATTTATGGTCAAGCCCCATCCTACATCAAGGACCGTCTGACAAATTACATCCCTGCCCGGACTCTTCGTTCTTCTGTAGCCTGTCACCTGGTCATTCCACTCTTCCACTCCACCCTCAAAGGGGGCAGAGCCTTTTCCACCGTGATACCACAGCTCTGGAACAACTTACCCGAATCCCTGCGCAGGGAACCAGCCCTCCTTCCTTTTAGGAAAAAACTCAAGACCATCTTGTTTTTGGAGGCACTGACCATGAAATAACTCTCTCACATCAGCTCATATGCACTGTTTGTTGTAAAACTCCCCCCTAGAAGCGCAAAGAGACCTGATGGTGAACCGGCGCTATATAAAAATTACTTAACATAGTATAACATAACATATTTTTATTAAGTCCAATTTTGCACACTATACATGTCAAAGCCCAGCTCACCTGAGTTTCTGTTCAGTTCTGATGGAGGTTGAAGACAGTCCGACCCCACCCTGAAACTGCTTGTTCCAGCACACTAGTTTTAAAACAGTGCACTAAGAACTTGAAGCTCAAGGGAAGGGGGGAAGTGGATAAAATAAAAAAAAGAGACAACACCGTTCTTGCGTTTCCACTGTAGAAGAGCTGCTAAAATCTGCGGCCCTCTCCGACTTCTGTAGAAACTGGTGCCTAATGGAACATAAACAAAGAACAGATAAGTGCAACCTATCCCTAAATGTGTTCCTGACTAAACCTTAATGTTATTAGAAATTCTCTTCTAAAAGTACCTTTTGGATCCTGGTCTCAACCTTCCAGGGTGGGAATGTGTTACTGTTGTGGGATGTGCTTTCTATTACTGTAAAACTTCTGTAAAATCAAACGAATATCATTATCAGAATTACCAACGTCTAACATTCACCTTAATATAACTAAAGCCTAAATTCTTAATAGCAAACTCACTTTTTTCACACATTTGCAGACTTTTTATAAAACAAATACTGTACTTTTACCTCAAAATACAGCAGGTAATTTGTGCAAGTCTTTGATTTACTGTTTGCCTTGCTGTCAATGGTTTCCTCTGTTCGATTCTTAAAAAAGTTCCATGTAAAACAATGTTTATTTCACAAAGTTCCACAAAGTATTCTTGTAACAAAGGGTTTGAACCACATAGTTCGTGGGAGATATCTTGTTCCAAATTGTCTTTACATGAATCCAGAAATCGCCGATAAAGTTCTTTCAGGTAATAAAAGGTTTTGCACTTACTTGTTGCTGAAAAGGGATACTGGTCAGTCTAACCTTGACCTCTTTCTCTTTTGCAGGTGGATTGCAGTGCACAGAAAAGGGGCTGAGGCAAGAAGTAGCTGGAAACCATAAGAAGGAAGAGCCAGAAGCCGCGCCTGTTGAAGTCAATAATGGTCTGGAGAGAGCAGGAGTGCCAGTGCCGAAGGATCTGTTCTCAGGTAAGTGGGAGGTAGACGAGCACAAGCACTGGGTGAGGCTCAGGGGCTGCCTTTTATAGACAGGGCTGGGTGTGGTTCGAAGAGCTGGGTGTGGTTCGAAGAACTGGGTGTGGTTCTCAGAAGCAGGTGTGCAGAGCTTCAGTTATTATGCTAATGAGTTGAAGTAACACATGGCCTAGGGAGGAGTGTTCTAAATAAGCCTTAGTAAAAGCAAGGTCCAATGTTTTCTAAATAAGCCTTGGTAAAAGCATGGTCCAATGTGCAAACAAGACAGCAATGTCCAAACTTGTGAATACATTGAGCAACATACACAGAAGTCTTAGGGAGGGGCTGAGATAACAAGAAAGGCTTCCAGTAGTATATTTAAAGAGAGCTATTACAGAGACCACTAGTGCAATGAGAGGGGACATGCTCTTTGCTGTGCACAAACTCTAACAATACATGACCCACATACATGGAACCCCACAGGCTTTTTAGGTAACCAATTTTTGGGTGAAGGTCTATTACCTGAATCTTTCACATAACTGGGACATAATTTCTTTTTTATGGTCTCCCCCTTCCTGTACACCACTCTTGGTTTTTCTGAGACTGTTCCAGATGGCATCTGACCCGAGTTAATTAGGTGCCAGTTTCTACGAAGTATATTATAGATGTGGTCACTATATGCATTGTACTCTGTTATAAATAGGACCTCATCTCTTTTCTTGTCCTTACTTGAAATATTCTCCTTTGTTCTTAAAGTGGTTTTACGGTCCACCAAAAGGGCCTTTGATTCTGCCTTCTTTAAAACATTGTTTTGTATATCCATTTTCTCCAAAGTTCCGTTTGATGGTTTTTATCTGCTTGTGAAAGTTCTGATCTTCACTACAATTACGGAGGGCCCTGATCATTTCTCCATAAGGTATCACATTAATCGTACCTTTAGGATGAGCACTTACAGCATGCAGAACACTGTTACATGCTGTGGATTTTTTATGTATATCGCTATGTATTTTGGTGTCCTATATGTACAATCTTAGATCCAGATAATCAATGAATTACTATGGCAGTTATACTAATGGGTCCGATGAAACGTGGTTGCAGTTTTCGGGATCTCTCTATATTTAGGTTCTTTGTGGAGAGCCATATATTGTCACCGATTTTATACATTGGGGCCTCAGATCTGTGTTTGTCTGCTTGTCTTTTCATGCTTTCTTTGTACTGTAATAAATGTTCCCTGGCCTTGTCTTGTATGTCACCTAATCTCGTTAGTCTATCTGTTACTGTAGGCAACAGGGAATCTTCTAATAAAATGGGTATAGCTCTCGGATGATACCCCTGCATGAAATAGAATGGTGAGCAAAATAGAGCTGCATGCTCAGTATTATTATAAACAAACTCAGCTACAGGAAGAGCTTCCAACCATTCACTAGAATAATCAGCCAATAAACAACGTAGCGTTTGAAGTAAGGTTTGGTTCAGTCGTTCAGTTTGTCCATCTGTTTCTGGATGGAAAACAGTGAATAATGCCACATCTGTTTTCAGTTTTTCGCATAATTTTTTCCAAAATCTAGAGTTGAAATGGCTACCTCGGTCTGACACCACTTTACTTGGCAAACTATGTACACGCACAATTTCTCTTATAAAAATATCGGCAAATTCTGCCGCAGTTGGCAATTTACGTAATGGTACAAAATGTGCCATTTTAGACAAAATTCCACTATCACTAATACAGTTGTGAAGGATTTTACTGGTGGTAAACCTACAATAAAGTCTACACTCACAGTGTGCCAAGGTTGTTTGGGTGATGGCATTGATAACAAACCGTCAGGGGCCTTATGAGAAGATTTATGTCTTGCACAAACTGGACAGGTAGTGAAAAATTGCTTAATGTCCTTACTCATATTGTCCCACCAAAAGTGTTTTCGCACATTTTCCAGGGTTTTTACCCAGCCAGGATGACCTGCCAACAGTAAGGCGTGATGCCAAATTATCAACTGTGTTTGTAATTCTGTGGTGGGCACTAACAGCATGTTGTCGTGATACAATACACCTCGTTGTATTGAGTTATGGGAATCCTTTAACCAATCTTGAGGTGCCATTTGCATGTGTGCATTCTATAGATCTGTGATGAAATCATTCTGTTGTACTGGTGCCAAAAGTTTTTGGGGAGGAATAATGGGTTCTCCTATTTTGTCTTGTTTCATGTCTGAGGTATGTCCGTATCTAGATAACACATCAGATTGAATTTGTTGTGCACCTGGTCTATAGGTTAGAATGAAGTCAAATGTACTAAAAAAAATTAACCATCGCATCTGACGTGGAGTTAATGCTTTTAGTGATCCAAAGAACTGTAGGTTCTTATGGTCAGAAAAGATGGTAACAGGGTACTTGGCTCCCATTAAATGGTGCCTCCATTCAGAAAAGGCTACTTTGATAGCTAATAGTTCTCTTTCTGCCACCGTGTAATTTTGTTCAGCTGGTAATAACTTTTTGGAATAGAAGGCTATTGGATGTAATTGGCCATCTATAGCAAATCGTTGAGAGAGAACTCCTTCTAAAACTACTTGTGAAGCATCCACTTCGACAAAAAATGGCAAGTCAGGATCAGGATGTTTCAGAATTGGGGCTGAAGTGAACTTTTGTTTCAGGAGTTGAAAGGCGTGAGCCGCCTCATCAGACCAAAGAAATCGTTGCCCTTTCCGCAAAAAGGTAGTTATTGGGGCCGCAATGTCTGCAAAATGTGAAATAAACCTCCTATAAAAATTGGCGAAACCCAGAAATTTCTTAACGTCCTTCACAGATGATGGTTCTGGCCAATCAGTAATAGCACTAATTTTCTTTTCATCCATAATTATTCCTTGAGGTGACAGGCAGTATCCTAAAAAGTCCACTTTGCTGACATTAAAAGTAAATTTTTCTAATTTAGCAAAGAGATGATTTTCTTTTAACTTTGATAATACTGCACGAACATGTTGGGTATGTTCTTCCAGGTTCTTAGAGTAAATGAGGATGTTGTCTATGTATACTATGACACAAACATCCAGGAATTCGTGTAGGACCTCATTTATAAAGAATTCAAAGGCTGCAGGGGCATTACACAACCCAAAGGGCATTACTGTGTACTCAAATAGACCAAACTTTGTCTTGAAAGCTGTCTTCCACTCATCCCCCTCTTTTATTCGGACCAGGTGGTAAGCTCCCCGCAGATCTAGCTTAGTGTATACAGTAGAATGTCTTAATTGATCCAACAACACAGGTATTAAAGGAAGAGGATATTTATTTTTTATTGTAGCCTTATTTAGTCCTCTATAATCGATACACGCGCGCAGAGATTTATCCGGCTTCGGGATAACAAAAAGTGGAGATGACACCGGAGATGTGGAATGTCGGATGAACCCAGACTGTAGTAGGTCGTCTAGGTTGGTTCTTAAATATTTGGTCTCTTCGGTGGGTCAAAGCATATACTCAGTTATTAGGTAAAGGGGCCCCTGGGATGAGATCTATATGCAGTCATATGACCGATGTGGGGGTAACACACTAGCCTTCACTGGATCAAAAACGTCTTTAAAGTCAGAATATTCAGGAGGGAGACTTGGTTTGTCTTGTGTAACACTAGCACAGTGTATTACTGAGCTCTGTTCTGTACCTGCTTCTTGATAGCAATTGGTTCTACAGAATGAGGAATCCAAAGTAACTGTTCTGTTCACCCAATCAATTTTTGGGTTATGAGTTGTTAACCAGGGTACCCCGAGAATCAAGCCAAAATTAGGGGAATCTATCAGATCAAAGCTTATCATCTCTGTGTGCCCGTTTTGACAGACCATGACAAGGGGACTTGTTTGTTTTGTGATTAATCCAGAGGTCAATTCTGATCCATCCACTGCACATACTGCTTCTGGACAAGGCTTTAGGCAAATAGGAAGACCTAATGTGTTAGCTAACTTATTATCCACAAACTTTCCTGTTGCTCCTGAGTCCAGTAGGACAGGGAAAGAATGTCTAACTTGGGTAGTAACAATTAAAAAGATCTGAATTATGAAATGTCTAGGTATGTGCGGTACCATGAAGGCTGCAGAATTAGAGGTTTGATTAAGATGTTTTATCGAACAAGTAACCTCCCCCCTTGTCGAGCTTAATCGTTTCCCGACTCAGTTGAGATAGAGGAAACAGTACCCTTTCGTGAAGTTTTAGGTTTTACTCGACATTCTCTGGCAAAATGTCCTGCCTTGCCACAATATAAACATATTTGAAGTTTTCTCCTTCTTTCTTTTTCCTCTGACGTGAGTGGACCTCTGAGTGTCCCTATTTGCATAGGCTCAGGTTCAGGGAGTTTATTATCTATGTCTTTCTTCTCATGTCTAAAAAAGTTAACCGCGATTCCAGTTTGGATTTATCTCCCTTTCTTTCTCCTAGTCTGTGTTCCAATGTCACAACTAAATGTACAAAGTCAGAATAGTCTTCTGTCAAATCAACTATATGAGCCAGCGCGTCTTTTAACTCATCTCTCAAACCTTTATAAAAAAGGGAGACACACTTTTCTTCTGGCCAACGTGTCTCGGTGAGTAAATGATTAAAACTAGTGAGATAGGTCAATATATCCTTGTTACCTTGTTTAAGATTTAAAAGCTCATTATCGCTTACCTGCATAAAAGTGTGTTTTGCAAAAAGGCTGGTCATAGTACGTTTAAATTGATTCCAATTATGGAGGATGGGCTCATCTCTATCCACAAAAGGAATTTACCAATTGGCTGCTGTATCGCCCAAATAAGACAACACGAATGCCACTTTCGTAGCATCAGTAGGGAACTGTTGTGGTTTACAAATGAAGTGTAATTGACATTGATTGATAAAAACATGGAATTTGTTACTATCTCCATGAAAACATTCAGGTGCTGCTAAAGGCACAGCATTAAGAACATTAACAGTAACCTCAACTGGAGGGGGGGGGGGGGGAATTTGCATGTTTTGCTTGCGCCCCTGTCTCTGAGGAGGTTTTAAACAATGGGGTAAAAGCTGTGTTCCACTGAGATTCCCTCGGTTTATACCTGCTTGAATCCTGTTTTAAAAAGGTGTTTTCCAACTTTAATTTCTCTATTTCCTCTTGCATATGTTACAAGGTGCCAGACACTGATTCATTATGGGCCAAGTCCTCTTTTAGGGCCTGCGCCATATCCGTGGCGTCAATGCCCTCTGTTTCTTCCCCGGCATTCATCGTCCAACAGAGCTGAATATTTTAAAGGCTTGTGCTTCTGTCAAAACCCAGCTCACCTGAGTTTCTGTTCAGTTCTGATGGAGGTTGAAGACAGTCCGACCTCACCCTGAAACTGCTTGTTCCAGCACACTGGTTTTAAAACAGTGCACTAAGAACCAGAAGCTCAAGGGAAGGGGGGAAGTGGATAAAATAAAAAAAAAGAGACAACACCGTTCTTGCATTTCCACTGTAGAAGAGCTGCTAAAATCTGCGGCCCTCTCAGACTTCTGTAGAAACTGGTGCCTAATGAAACATAAACAAATAACAGATAAGTGCAACCTATCCCTAAATGTGTTCCTGACTAAACCTTAATGTTATTAGAAATTCTCTTCTAAAAGTACCTCTTGGATCCTGGTCTCAACCTTCCAGGTTTGGAATGTGTTACTGTTCTGGGATGTGCTTTCTATTACTGTAAAACTTCTGTAAAATCAAACGAATATCATTATCAGAATTACCAACGTCTAACATTCACCTTAATATAACTAAAGCCTAAATTCTTAATAGCAAACTCCCTTTTTTCACACATTTGCAGACTTTTTATAAAACAAATACTGTACTTTTTCATCAAAATACAGCAGGTAATTTGTGAAAGTCTTTGATTTACTGTTTGCCTTGCTGTCAATGGTTTCCTCTGTTTGATTCTTAAAAAAGTTCCATGTAAAACAATGTTTATTTCACAAAGTTCCACAAAGTATTCTTGTAACAAAGTGTTTGAACCACAAAGTTTGTGGGAGATATCTTGTTCCAAATTGTCTTTACATGAATCCAGAAATCGCCGATAAAGTTCTTTCAGGTAATAAAAGGTTTTGCACTTACTTGTTGCTGAAAAGGGATACTGATCAGTCTAACCTTGACCTCTTTCTCTTTTGCAGGTCGATTGCAGTGGACAGAAGAGGGGCTGAGGCAAGAAGTAGCTGGAAACCAGAGGAAGGAAGAGCCAGAAACCGCGCCCGTTGAAGTCAATGAAGGTCTGGAGAGAGCAGGAGTGCCAGCGCCGAAGGATCTGTTCTCAGGTAAGTGGGAGGTAGACGAGCACAAGCACTGGGTGAGGCTCAGGGGCTGCCTTTTATAGACAGGGCTGGGTGTGGTTCGAAGAGCTGGGTGTGGTTCGAAGAACTGGGTGTGGTTCTCACAAGCAGGTGTGCAGAGCTTCAGTTATTATGCTAATGAGTTGAAGTAACACATGGCCTAGGGAGGAGTGTTCTAAATAAGCCTTGGTAAAAGCAAGGTACAATGTTTTCTAAATAAGCCTTGGTAAAAGCAAGGTCCAATGTGCAAACAAGACAGCAATGTCCAAACTTGTGAATACATTGAGCAACATACACAGAAGTCTTAGGGAGGGGCTGAGATAACAAGAAAGGCTTTCAGTAGTATGTTTAAAGAGAGCTATTACAGAGACCACTAGTGCAATGAGAGGGGACATGCTCTTTGCTGTGCACAAACCCTAACAATACACGACCCACATACATGGAAACCCACATACTTTTTAGGTAACCAGTTTTTGGATGAAGGTCTATTTCCTGAGTCTTTCACATAACTGGGACATAATTTCTTTTTTATGGTCTCCCCCTTCCTGTACACCACTCTTGGTTTTTCTGAGATTGTTCCAGGTGGCATCTGACCCGAGTTAACTAGGTGCCCGTTTCTACGAAGTATATTATAGATGTGGTCACTATATGCATTGCATGCATATACTCTGTTATAAATAGGACCTCATCTCTTTTCATGTCCTTACTTGAAATATTCTTCTTTATTCTTAAAGTGGTTTTACGGTCCACCAAAAGGGCCTTTGATTCTGCCTTCTTTAAACATTGTTTTGTGTATCCCCTTTCTCCAAAGTTCAGTTTGATGGTTTTTATCTGCTTGTGAAAGTTCTGATCTTCACTACAATTACGGCGGGCCCTGATCATTTCTCCATAAGGTATCACATTAATCGTACCTTTAGGATGGGAACTTACAGCATGCAGAACACTGTTACATGCTGTGGATTTTTTATGTATATCGCTATGTATTTTGGTGTCCTTTATGTACAATCTTAGATCCAGATAATCAATGAATTTGTCGGAATGACTCATGGTTAACTTGATATTAAATCTATTATTATTTAGATATTCTAGGTAGTCCATTAGATCATGTGTTCCCCCATTCCAAATCATTAAGATATCATTGATATATCTGCCATAAAAAATTATGTTATCATTCCACTTTTGTGAGCCAGGTCCACAGGCATGCTCCGCCTCATACAAACCCATAAAGAGGTTTGCTTAAGACGGAGCAAACCTAGATCCCATAGCTGTACCTTGTTTCTGCAAAAACCATTTGCCGTTGTGCAGGAAGGCATTCATGTCAAGTATCATACGGGCCATTTCAAGTAGCATCACTGTGTGTCCCAGATTACATGCATTCCGTTTGTACAGAAAATGTTTTAGGGCACCCAGGCCACACTCAGTTTTAATGCATGAATATAAACTTTCCACATCAAGTGTGACAAATAGTAAGTCTGGACTGTCCCAACAAAAGTCTTCTAATTTACAAAAAACGTCCTTGCTATCTTTCATATACGAGGGTACATTTTTAACAAAGGGCTGTAGATATTTATCCACATATTCGGAGAGATGCTCTGTTGGCCCTCCATTTCCTGATATTATGGGTCTCCCGGAGGGGAAACCCTCCTCCCCCCTTGTGAATTTTCGGGAGGATGTAGATGTATGGATATCGAGAATCCTGTGCCTGTAAATATTTATATTCTGTATCTGATAATAAACATGACTTATGCCGGTCCCGTAGACATGAATTGATGTTCTGTTCAATTTTTCTCATGGGATTTTCATTCAATTTCATATAGCAATTGGTGTTGCCTAGCTGCCTGTCTATTTCTTTTAAATAATCTGATTGATTCATTATGACGATGTTACCACCCTTGTCTGCTTCTCGTATAACAAGTTCACTATCTTGAAATGCATTAATGATATCTCTATCTTTTCTGGGGATGTTAAAATCAGGTTTACAATGAGACCGTGAGCTATGCTTGTCCTCTAGTTGATGTAACTGTTGTGCCACCCTAGAATGAAATTCATCAATAAACGTGTCTTGTGGTTTAATAGGCACACATTTCGAACTTGGTCTTAGGCCACTGTCATTACTCACATCTTCAATAATCTCTAGCATATTGGCTGTGTAAGTCATATCAATATTAACATCTTCCTCATCCAACGTAGACAACACATGGGTAGCAGGTAAGTCACCAACGCAGATAAATTGGATGTCTGAGGCAAAGTATCATGCACAATTGGTTGATGCTCCAAAAACTTTTTTAATCTCAATTTTCTGACAAATTTGTAAAGATTGACATGAAGATCAACAAAATGACATGTATTGGTGACACAAAAATTCAAACCCTTTTGTAAAACAGTTTCTTATTCAGGAGACAAAGTTCTGTCAGACAAGTTTACAATATGCAGTTCATTTGGTACACAATCGTCACAGATATTATCATTTATTTCCTAAACTGAGTTTTGCTTTGCAATCTTGTTTGAACGCCCTGTTTTGTGTTTCTTCCCTCCCCTTCTGATTCTGGGTTTGTATTTTTCTTTTTGTTGCCCAGCCTGTAACGCTGGACCTCTTTTAAAAAAAGAGGGGAAGAGGATGTTTCTAACCTGCTTGTTCCCTCACCAGGATCACTATCAATGGAAGACAATGACGTACTGCTTGATGACACACTTGATGCTTTTTCATTGTTGCTCTGCCCAGGCACTTGTTTAGACGGGACGTCATCGTATTTTTTGGAAAAAGTAAAGATGCGCCCACTGGCATAGTCTTTTTTATCTCTCAGTATTTTTTTCAAGTTTTTTTCTTTCACATAGACTTGATGGGCAGTCAGTTCTATTTTTAGGATGTCATAATTTTTAAGAGTGACATCCTTTAGATTCATGTCTAGGATTTCTTGTTCAAGTTTTCAGATTTCCTCTTTTATTTTGCTAACTTTACTTTCTGCATTAGTGATAAGGATCCTCATCATACGATATGAGGCGTCATAAAGACCTTCCTCCCAATCATCTAGCAGATCTTGTTCCAGATCATCATAATTTGGAAAAATTAAGATTCCTAGACCTTAGACCTTCGGATGAATCTCGGGCATTACTAGTAAAGAGACTCTGTATTTTATAATGTTCAGCTTCCTGTTCATCTACAATGAATAAAATATGGATTTGTTTTTCCCTTGATCGGGTTACTATTAATAATACGAACATCAGAACTTAATGCACAGGCTATAATACGATCCGGCACAAGATGTGAACAAATATGTCACGTTGTGTATATATAAACAAAACCTGACATTCAGACCATAACGCTATTTTATATCATGCGATTATGGTCATTTTACATATTATCAGCATGTCGATGTAAAAGCAATTTTCACCTTTGCTTTGGCCTTACAAGATGGCGCTGCCGATGGGTTAGAAACACCTACAACCCCACATAATTAACTCAGGTGTTTCCTCTTCACCTGATGTAGCGGGCTATTTAAAGCTGACCGCGTTTTCCAGCCTCGCAAACTGCGATGGATGCCACGCCACGGCGCCGGCTGTGACCTCAAAGATAGTAAGTAAAATAGCGCTGACTTGCATTATGATACTGCCATTAAGTAAGCTTCTTTTGTAGTGGGGGGTGGTTTTCTTCGATCACTACACCTACATACTACAGCCCAGGTGCACTTTTTATGTATTAGATGTCGCTGCGTTTTCTATGTATTTCATAGACTATTATCTGTAAATGTAAAGGTATTTGTAGAGCGCACTGCCACCAAGCAGTTTCCTGGCGCTATTACTCATACCGCTGTGGAACCCTTCTTGGCTTTCCCTGTGAAGTGTACACTCCTGGGCACCCCCAGGGTGAAGCCAGGCATCCTAGCGCTGTTTGGGCCGGTGTGGAGGTTAAGCAAGCTATTACCCAGAGTTGCAGCGTGGGGCCCATGATTAGAATAGGCACCGAGGCGAGAATTCTCAGGTCCGAGGAAATTGAGCCCAAGACCCACCGAGGCGGGAATTGAACCCTGGTCCCGGGCCAGAACTCTGCATCAGGGTCTGCTGCTCTAACCATTGAGCCACACTCCTCCTATCTGTCTAAAGGGATCATATATCTTTATTAAGTTGGACATAATATTTAGCCCCTATTTTGTGAATTGTAATAAGAAATTCTCTTTTCATAATTTTTGATGTTAGAAAATATTTTCTCCAACTATTAGCTGGCAAACAATATGCTGCAGAACAATATGAATGAATGCCCTCAGGAATTAAATATGGAGAATCATTATGGTAATTAGATAGATCTTTTAAAAAACATATGTGCATCAGTGGCTAGGTTGAATGATGAGCTTCAAATAAAATCGATTAACATTTAATACATTTGAAATCACCTTGGTTTTGTAGGGAAATGGGGATAGATGATTTTGACATATATATATATATATATATATATATACTCTTGTTTTCAGTATGTTGGAGACATAAAAGCCCAGTATATCTGAGACCATAAAAGACTGATCTAATCTCATGGATACTATGAAAGATATTCTGAATATCCAAAAGGTACAAAATGTTTCTCTAACTTCTCTTCTTTATTATTTTTTATATTTTTGATTTCAATTTAATATAATTTTAAACAGTGATGACTCCCAAATCAATGACCAGGTTAGGTTTTCAACAATAACTGTACAATCCATCTTTCTCTACTGAATAATTAATGCAGCACCACATTGAGCTGAAACACTGAAACGCTGGCGCTCTGCAGTTCAACTTCCAGAGCTGTGTTTGAGGTAAAACTAATGAGCGTGATCGTGGTAGTTTGAAGCCTTACATCACCCTGTCCCCCCTCCTGCCCCGACCCCCGCTGCCTTACCTCAGCCGCCGCTCCTCAGTCCACCGCTCCTCGCCGCTCGTCACCGCTCCTCCCCGTGCCATGTCCGCCGCTCCTGGACGCCGCTCCTCCCCGTGCTCCTGACGTCAGCACGCAGGTCGCGGCCGGCGCTACTTCGAGGGGACTACTTTTTTTATAATGTAAATTTTTTAAATATAACGTATTTTTTAACTTTATATAGCCTATGTCCATCTGCACACCCTGAGGATTCCAACGATGTATCGGGTGTGTGGATTGGCGCTGTGTTTCCCGAGTTTACCCGCCTCAAAGCCTCAAAGTTCTTCCTTTATAATAGTAGTATAGATATACTCTTGTTTTCAGTATGTTGGAGACATAAAAGCCCAGTATATCTGAGACCATAAAAGACTGATCTAATCTCATGGATACTATGAAAGATATTCTGAATATCTAAAAGGTACGAATGTTTTCTCTGACTTCTCTTCTTTATTATTTTAAATTTTTTTGATTTCAATTTATTATAATTTTTAAACAGTGATGACTCAAATTAATGACCTGGTTAGGTTTTCAACAAAAACTGTACAATCCATCTTTCTCTACAGAATAATTAATGCAGCACCACATTGACCATATCAAATAAGTGAATTTTCCAATTAACCACATTGAAGAAGTGAAACTTCTGACATATCAGGAACTAAGAAATATTTTCATTGGTAAGGAATACAAATTCTCCTTTCTGATAGTTTATGAATTTAAGATCAAGTTAAGCTCTAAAATAAAACTATATATCTTTCCTTCTAAAATAGAGAAGTCAACCTGGTTCAATATTGATATTAGCAAAGAGGAGTTCCACTTTTCTTATAAAGACCAACGTAATTGGAAAAACCCACCAGACCACATAAAGACCAAGGAATGAATTAGCAAGACTATGAAATATTCCTAGATAAAACACTACTCTACTGTAGAAATTAGATAGAGTGTGCATACATCTAGGAGTAAAAGCACTTTAGTGGAACTGTAGAATGATTAGAAAGTGTTTTGTGATAGGCCAGTGTTGTGTAAAAAGCTTTGTAAATATTGTATAATTTTGTAAAGATGAATATTTAGTAAAATTGTTACACTTAGATTTTATAGTAATGTACATATGTTCAGGGTGTAAATAATGTATATATATGTATAATTTGTAGCCCTGAAGAAGTCCTTGTCAGACGAAACGTGTTGGCTACGGCTATGGTCTGTTTTTATTGAAGAAAGAATTTGATGGAATAAATAAAGAATTTACCACTACTCCACTGAAGACTCATCATTTGCCGTGATTTAGATATATCAATAAATGAAAACTGAATTTTTTGTGTGACACAGATTATGATTATTTCTTAGAAGAGTGCTGGACTAAAGGATATTATGGTCTATACTATATAGTACGCAATGAAAAAACTATTTGTGGTGCAGCTCAGTTGTTGGTTCTGGGTACCTTGGGTTTTTGGGAACCTGCAAGCTCTATATATCCTCACAGTGTGCTCGGACGTAATGGGACATTGATTTCGGCCATTGTGCCAAAAATGTTTTCACAAATGCCCGTTTTTGCCCACTCATTTTCAATATTTCTTTATTTCAACAGTCAGTTTTTTGGGGAAAACCTTGAGGAATCTACACTTGTGACACCTTGCTAAATGTGTAAGTTTGTTTGCTTTTCAGAAATCTAAAGCTTTTCTGGATCACCTATGGGTTTCATTATCCTACTGGTTTCCTCACAATCTGAATGTAGTTTAAGAGCATGAAACATAGATAAAAATGGGCTACCAAAACTGTGGTAAATTTGTTTTTTTTATTATCAGCTCTGCATGTTTCTCAAAGCTGCCAAGATGCTGACTTTAGCACAGCAAACTGTTTGTGAATGCCATTTTTAGACAAAAACGGAAATTTTACCTATTTATACATAAAAACTTAGAATATAGCTATATGTTACCTATTTTCTCATTCTGTTCCTTGGTAACCCACAAATCCTATAATCCCCAGAATGTTGGAATAAAATTAAGCAACTTTTGTGTGGATATCTTATGTGGAAAAAAGTTATGAAGCCCTGGACACCAGATATCCCAAATATAAAAAAAGGGGAGTGGGGTGGTGACCCAGCAGTTAAGGTGTTATTGATGCTGGGGGCTGCTCCACTCCCTGAAGCCTACTGACAACATTCAAAAAATTGTTTGGTGGTGTCCCTGCCTCTTCTAGAGGTACCACTAGCAAAAAAGCCATATGGCATTATGGGGATGTGAATAATATGAGACGCTGCTGACACTCATTTCTTTTATTTTTTTTTAAACATATTTTTACCTTGAGTGCTCATACGCCCACTCAGGTCACTCACACAATTTTTTTATGCTGAGGGATGCGCAGGAGCCACGAAGCTCCTGTCGGGTCCCCAGCCAGTACCCATTGTGGGTGTTGGCCTGAACCAGAATTACTTTTTATCACCTGTTGTCTCTGTGCTCAACCGGGTAATCCAGAATGTAGTAGTCCATGGCAGTGCCTCAGTGCCCACCCAAGGCACCCACAATGTCATCATCATTGGAAGCAAGGAAAAGAGCTAAAGGGCCCCTGCAGCACCAGCCGACAACCATTGTGGGTGCCATTGGGAGTTGGAATTATTTTATTAAGTGGGTGTCCCCGTGCCCACCTGGGCACCCACAAATCATTATTATTGTTGGGGTATTGGGGGAGCACCAGGGCCCTTGCAGCCTCAGCCAGTTTCCCGTGAGGGAGCTAGCCACTTCAATTGTTGGTTAGAGTCACAGTCCTCACATGGACCACCTACAACATCTCATCATTGGAGGCCATGGGATGAGCCTCACTGTCCCTGCAGCCCCTGCCATCTACCTGGACAACACCATACTAGGTGCTGGTGGTAGCTGGCACCATTCCTTTTCTCCTGCCTGGGCAGGAGCAACATTTTTCACTGCTCCAGCTTGGATGGGATCTAAGTTCTGTTCCCTGCTGTGAGAGTGTGGGCAGGGTATTCCCGCAGTCTCCTAGGCAGGAAACCTCAGTGTCCAATTAGGAGGGGTTTCCCGGACACTGCGATTGGTCTCATGGGGATTGGGTCCTTGAAGCAGATCTTCAGGGAGAGAGGCCTCATGCATGCCCCTCCAATAAAAATGCACTGGTCTGTGGGATGTGGTCCCTCTTTAAGGCTTGGGGAGGGGAAGGCAGACCCTCTCTCCGTTTTAAAAATATCTGTCCAAGGGGATGGGACATCAGGGGCCCCTCTTAAGCTTGAGAATAGAGACCACATCTCCCATCTCCATTATTAACAAACAGGTACCAAGGATACCATCCCTGGTGCCTCAGGTAGGCTTGGGCAAAATTAACAAGGAAAATATGTTTTGGGATACCTGCCTTTCTCAGCCCCTGCTTGACAAATCTCCCAGAAGCTTTCCAGGAAAGAGCAGAGATGGATAAGATTTTTTGGGGAATGTTTTATGAAGATTCATCAAACAGCACAAAAAAATGCTTTCCCAAGGAAACGTAGTCCTAATCATAACTACCCAGTGATGACCACCTCCACTGAGCAATATCTATACATCTATATATATATATCCATATATCTCTCTAAATATATCCATATATATATATATACACATGTATATGTATATATATATATATATATATATATATATATATATATATATATATATATATATATATATATATATATATATATATATATATATATATATATATATATATATATATATATATATATATATATATATCCATACTAATATAATAAAGAGAGAGCCCAAACCTTTGAGGCGGGTAATCTCAGGAACCACAGCACCAATCACAACACCCAATACAGCGTTGGAAAGGGCAGTTGCAGCAGAAGGACATAGGCTATGCAGACGCCCACCATATACATTTAAAATGTAAAAGAACCGTGCCAGCAAAGTAGTCCCTTGTGGGCGTGTCTGCATTGTGATGTGGGCGTGTTCTGGGGGCGTGACAAACGCTGGGGGCGTGTGGTACGTTCCGCCCTTCATGCCATGTCTCATATCGTGTGCTAATCCCACCCTGCTCCCTTTAAATACCCCTGCACCCCATAATCATAACCCAGCCTTACTCCTTAAAATACCCCAAAACCCTTAAACACTAACCCATCTTAACCCTATAAATATACTCTGTACCCCAAAACCCAAACCTATCCCTAAACTCTAAAAATACCCCTGTACCCCAAAACCCAAACCTGAACCCTATAAATACCCCTGTACCTCAAAACCCAAACCTACCCCTGAACCTTAAAAATACCCCTGTACTCCAAAACCCAAACCTAGCCCTGAACATTAAAATCACCACTGTACCCCAAATCCCAAACCTACCCTTGAACCCTAAAATACCCCTGTACCCCAAAACCCAAACCTAGCCCTGAACCCTTAAAATACCCCTGTACCCCAAAACCCAAACCTACCCCTGAACCCTAAATATACCCCTGTACCCCAAAACCCAAACCTAGTCCTGAACCCTTAAAATACCCCTGTACCCCAAAACCCAAACGTACCCCTGAACCCTAAAAATACCCCATACCCCAAAACCCAAACCTAGCCCTGAACCCTAAAAATACCCCTGTACCCCAAAACCCATACCTATCCAACGAATTTCGTTGTAAATGTATGCGTGGTAAAAGCATATAAAATGTAATGCCAAGCGTTATAATGGCATTGCGGAGTCATGGTACTTTCTTAATGAAAGTATGCGGAGTGATGGTATGCGGAAAGAAAGTTGCGGAATAATGGGTGTTTACCCTCCCCGGTAAGTACATTGGTGGCACGGCGGCCTACATCTCCAGCAACATACTCATATTTTTTCACCACCCATTTGAAAAATGCACAGGTCTCTCTCATTGATGGCCAGCACCGACATACACTTTTAGACACACCTCCAGCCACAAGTTCTAGAATTGCGAACTTTAGAGCTGGGGAGCTACGTTCGAATCTCAGCATCAGCTTAACATCCTGTGATTCCAGGCAAATTGCTTTGTCTCCCCGTGCCTACCACAAATGAATGTGTTCTTCTGTTATGTAAATTGTGCTTATGCCATGTTGTCGAGTTCGCACTATATAATATTGCAAGGAAAAATAAAGTAGGGAAACTCGAGTTCACACACTACTGAACGCGCACTCTTAAGTGCATCAGCAGTGCACTGTGAATCGGAGCGTTTCACAGGCCTGTCACAGATAAGAAATGCTATCAAAACGAAATCCTACAAAACAATATACTACTGGCCGGCAGCAATTCATACCCGGACAACTCGGGACGGGCTGCTATCTATGCTACTATAATAAAGGAAGAACTTTCAGCCTTTGAGGCGGGTAAACTCGGGAACCACAGCGCCAATCCACACACCCAATACACCGTTGGAATCGTCAAGGTGTGTAGATGGTTATAGGCTATATAAAGTTTTTTTAGAAACGTAATTTAAAAAATTTACAGTAAAAAAAAAGTAGTCCCTCCGAAGTAGCGCCGGCTGCGACGTGCGTGCTCACGTCAGGAGCGCGAGGAGCAGGGGTGTCCAGGAGCGCGATGAGGAGCGGCGGACATGGAGCGGGGGAGGAGCGGTGACGTGAGGAGCAGGGGACAGGCCAGCGGCGGTGCGAGCAGCGGACAGGCTGGAGGAGCGGCGGCTGAGGTAAGGGAGCGGCAGACATGGCGCGGGGGAGGAGCGGTGACGTGAGGAGCAGCGGACAGGCCAGCGGCGGTGCGAGCAGCGGACAGGCGGGAGGAGCGGCGGCTGAGGTAAGGGGACCCATGTCGGGGCAGACGGGGGTCGGGGCAGGCGGGGGATGGGCCGGGCGGGGGCCCGGGTTGCTGGACAATGTCGGGGCGGGCGGGGGTCAGGAAGCCTGTTGCTCCCGGACAAGGTCGGGACGGGCTGCTAGTTTATATATATATATATATATATATATATATATATATATATATATATATATATATATATATATATATATATATATATATATATATGCAACACTGAAATTCACCATCGTCGTGGTGGCCACACGCCCTGGATGCCTACTATCCCAGCGGTGAGCCGCTTTTCACAACACACACAGTCAGACACCAGAAATGCGTCAGCAGACACAAAACAGGAGCACACTCGAGTCTGTGAGTATTTTTGTTATTCATGCAGAGCCCCCCTCAGCACTGACAGACGCGTTTCGCTGCTCTGGCTTTGTCAATGTCAGTTTGTTTAGCAAAGTACCACCATTTAAAGTGAAAAAAAAGTGTAAAAAATTGTAAACTTAAAAGACAGCCCGATAAATGCAAATGCTTTGTTTTTGTGTCGCCCATCTTATCATTCTATGCAGCTTTACCTTAGGCAATGGTAATTTACTAGTACAGCCTCTAACTTTGTAAAAAACCTGGTGTCATCGTTCATGAGTTGCAGCAATATTCACATTTTTCATATATAGTGAAGACCTAAAGCATTTAGGAAAATGGCATATAACCAGTTTATGGAAAGAAGACAGATGTATTATCTTTCTCCTATGTTAATTATCATATATAAAATCCTATACTTTACTTGTCACGCTCAAACAATTTATACGTGGAAATTATAACTGTGACACCAGACAATCTACTCCTGAATGGGCATTCATAATCCAAACTAGAGGATCCCTACTATCCAAGAAAGGTAAGAGTGAAAGAAGGATATGTAACCCAGTTCATAATTGAACATGTCCTTCCACTTAATGGTCACATGACTTATCAAACGGAGAGGGAAAATACACGGATGATTCTTCATCAAAGTAAAGGGCCAGCATTATATAACAGTCCTATATATACATTAGGTAAAGGCTAAAACAAGTGTGTCCAAGTATAACTCAAATGATTTGTAGAGGGAGGATACAGAGAATGGCAACAGATGTATATCCTTATCTTATCTCAATGTTAACCTCTTACCATTATAAAGAAGTATAGTCTCCTAGCTTTTATGGTGCTAAATAACATCTAGAAATATTCTATATAATGCCCAAAACGAGATTCATCATCTAATAGCCTATAGTGTTTGCACCTCAATCTAAATGGGCCCATAGTTCCTCGTCGTTATTTAAACCCTGAGGAGCCTTGGTACCGAGTTCGGTGATATATGTGGACTCTAGGGAACGGAGTCTCTTAACTCTGTCTCCCCATCTTTCATTTTTCGGAATCTGATCCAAACAATAAAAGGTTAAAAGATCCCTATTACTTTAATGAATGTCCTCAAAATGGCGAGCCACAGGGTAGCTGCTATCCTTTTTTGCAATCGCCTGCATGTGTTCCAACACACGCTTCTTGGCAGGATGTATTGTGCAGCCAATATATTTTTTTTTACAAGGACATTCCAAGCAGTATATGGTGAAGTCCGAGGGGTTTCTCTGCTGCTGCCTGCATTCCTTGTTTGTACCTTTGCTTGGTTCTGGACTTTATAGCACGACGCTGCATCTCCTTGCTGGGTCACGCTCACAGGATCCACGCAGCCTCTGCTTCCACACCATCAGTGGGCGCCCACACTCGGGAGAGGACTCCACCTCCCAGAGTGCACCTCATCTGGACCAGCGGCCGTGAGTGAGGGAGAAGCCTGGCCACTGCGCTTTAAGCACTGCCTCTCCTCCCGCGGCATTCGTTTCTCTGCTGCTGCCTGTGTGGAAAATTAGATTTTGATGTGAACATTACCAGCGCCATCTTGTCTAAACCTAGGCCCGTACTAGCGCGTAAGCAGCAGCCATCTTAGACACCAAGGCCACTTCGTACACTGCCGATCGCCTGCACATCTCCCTGACCTCGCTTTCATCCCCCGCGCGCTGGCAGCTCCCATGCACACATGCTTGAGTCATAAAGCATCCTCAGCACGACCCTGCACCGGAGCCACTTCCCGTGCTGAACCCACATGCCCTTTCATCCCTCGCGCACGAACAGCCCCCTTTTGATAACCCCTTCCCTTGCACCTGGTTGTTCGATCCAATCCCAGGCCATCACCCAACCCTGCGGATACAGTTTATTGCCCCAGTACAGTAGGATCTCGCCTACCATCAAAGGAGCCGGGATTAATCAATACCGCAACCCCATGAGATCCGACCGCTTGCGCACATTTCAGCCCCTGACGGAATGTCCAGCTGCGCGATAGCCATCACCTATTGTGATTGGGGTGGGGGTCTCTACTATGTGAATATGTGTGGGAACAGGCCTAAAGCGGGGATTCCAGAAATGCTTAACGTACATCAAGGTAATGTCAGGAATGTGTTACACTGCAATAAAACAATATAATACTGTATATAAGGCCAGGCAACAGAGATGCAGAGAGAGCACCTCGAGACAATACCCTGTTTGTCCGATCTGACGTGCTTTGCTCCGGAGAAAAAAATCTGTTTCCTACTTTCCAGTTTCCAGCGCCCGCCTCTTTATTTGATAACTACCGAATGAATGGAAGGCGACTACTGACAAGCAGTGCTTGAGGATATCTGGGGAAAATCTGCTTCTTCTACAATTGGCCTCCCAGCGCGGGGCCCATCAGCGACACGTGGGTCCAGTGAGAGAGGTCCTAATGACAGAGTGAACGACTGCAACGATCGGAAAGAGCTCCTGCCCGAAGGACCCTCGTCTGGCAGCCGATCATCTGACCTTCACCGGTTCTGAACGGATCTCTCTCGAGTGACCTACGGTCCTGACTGGGATCCCACAGGAGTGCTGCGGCAAAAACGGAGAATAGAGGATGATCGGGCGCTGGAAGTGGAAGACGAGAAACTGTACATACGGTCCGGGTAAGGTCATGCAGCACAACTCTTTTTGTTTGATTGATTGATTGATTGTTCAGAAAATACTAGTATTACTCATTGATTGGTTCGTTTAGCCTCTGTAGCTACTCGATTTATTGGTTCTTTTTGAGATATTCTCTGTTTGCAAACAACGAACAATAGAAATATTCTGTCTAGTCTTTGCAGATAGTGAAGGATAGGTAGTGCGGACCTTTGTCCACCATTATTTGAGATCTTCACTGGTCCAATATACGTCATGCCTGTCTTCTCCCCACTGATTGGTAGTTGGTTTAACCCGGATCGTTTATTAGAGGTAGATCATCCAGCTCCACTGGAGGGCACCCCTAATAAGGACATGTATATTAAACATGGACTAGTCGCCGTAGCTTATAGCAAGCTATGGCATAAAAATACAAAGAAAGATCGAGAAAGTCAGTGGCCACTGATGGGATCTTTTGACCTCGCTAAAATCGAAGCGCTAGAGATAGCCCTTCGCAAAAATAAAACCACACCAACCATGCTCGATAGTCTCGGCATGTGGCGAAAAGAAGCAAAGCAACGTAAAAAGAGAGATGAAACCGAAACAAAAGAGAAGGAACCAACAAGAATTCCCCGTTTGAGCAAAAATGAACAAACAGGCATTGATAAAATAGTCAAAACCCTAGTAGACAGAAAAGATCGATAAAGAGCTACGAAAATCAGCTCACTTAGCTGGTAAAAAGTTAGAAGAAGAAATAAGGGAAAGAGAAAAAGCTAAAAGAGAACGAGAATCAGAAACCTCATGCCAATGCCCTGTTAGAACACCCTCAGTGCTTTACCCTGAGCTCCCATCGAAGCAAAGGAAAGACGATGATTTACTCCTAGGTCCCCCAACCATCTATATGCCCCCTCCTTATGCCCCCACTTATCCTTTAGTACAGCACCTACAATCCCAGAACTTAACTGAAGGTAGCGCCAGGGCCTCGGTACCCACGGCCTCCACGCCAACCAAGCCTCTCGTGCTAAACACCTTGTTGAAAGACGCCTCAGACAAAACCGAAACAAAAGAGAAGGAACCAACAAGAATTCCCCGTTTGAGCAAAAATGAATGAACAGGCATTGATAAAATAGTCAAAACCCTAGTAGACAGAAAAGAAAATGAGGAGTACATAACGGATATATGCAACTCTTATGCAGACAACCACAAACGACACTTTGTTGTGCGCTTTTGTTATTACACTCTCACAGCATATGAGGAAAAGTATAGAGATAAAAGGCCCGAACGACTTGCATCTCTATATAGAAAGGTAGATATAGGAGACGAGAGTGAATGCGATGTAGTGGAACTCTTTTCCTATACATTAGAAGTCTTCCGCCACCTCATAGAACAGAGCCAAACAGTCAAAGGCGCCACCCCCGTAACCATCAAACCCCGACAGAGAAATTAGACAACATGATGCAAATAAAAGAAGCAGCCCCCTTCTGGGTCCCCTCAAGAGATCACGGAACTCATGACGATATAAATCATCAAGACGCCAAAGGAAGAGTGGTATACTATTGGGTGTATCACCCCTGGGATAGACAGGACATCCTGACTTTCCGCAAATCCTTGCCGGACTTGGGAAAGAATCCCACTGCGTTCTATACGGAATTCGGTACCGCCTTAGGATCAACAATCATGACCCTAGCCAATATCGACTTATTCTTTGTGCTATGTCTGCCAGCTGATGTGTGGAAGCAAATCCGGAAAGTCGACCACACTGATCTGCTTGGACATACCTGGGAACAACTCGACATCCTAGATAAGCAACGAAACCCTGGACAGAAACCCCTGAAAGCCATACTAGATCTCCCAGATAAGATCGTACAAAAGGTAAAGACCCTAATCCCTGAGAAAAAGGTAGATTGGTCTATAGTAACAGATTGCCGCCAGAAATCCCAAGAAGACGTCTCCGAATACTTCTCCCGGTTCGAAACGGTGTTCTCCGATTACAGTGGACAGGACATGACCACTGCAACCGGACATCACTTGTTCGTACAAAATTACGCTAAGGGTCTGTTACCGGATGTTTTGCAGAAATTACAAACTAGCGAAACAGTTGGGCGGCCTCAAAGCCCGCAGCCATCCTCCAGATGGCCCAATATTACGAACACCAGAAAAATGAAAACGATAGAGCTTCAGAAAAGAAAAAGAAAGATTTAAAGGAGCGAGTCATGATAGCTCAGTTATAAGGAGTAAATATAGGGAAAGAACAATACAAGGGAGGTTATCAACAGAGTGCTCCTAGAAACCCGCCACCCAGAAGTAATGCACCTGCACCCTATGCTGGACGTAGAGACTTAGGCGAGAACCAATGCGCATTTTGCAAAGAGTACGGACATTGGAAGTCTCAATGCCCGATCCTGTTAGACATGAATAGGAACAAAGAGACGAGAGACATAGCAAATGGACCGAGAAATAGAGGACGCGGCCGAGGGTACACAAACGACGCTAGTGACGAAAGGCCCGGTAGAATGAACACTTTTGACCGTCCCCGACAGAATCAGTACCAACAATCTGACTGCGACAATGCTTATGACTTTGCATAGGACTGCCAAGGGCAAGGGAGGGATCCAGTCGAGCTCTATGTTGACCAGCAAGTCCCTTATGTTACCACAAGGGTCCTAGGCACGAAGTCTCCATTTCTGGTAGACACAGGAGCAACACGTAGTGCATTATCCAAACGACTGATTCCAAGGGCATCCTTGTCTGGCTCACACGTGACATCAATAGGATTTGATGGTACGCCCTCCACCAACCCCTTGTCTAAACCGATCCCTTTTGGCCTTGAAAACAATATCACTGACACAACATTCCTCCTCTCCTCCAATACCCCAGAAGCCATTATGTGTCTTGACTTACTGAAGCATTTTCGAACAACTATCAGGTGCTCGCCGGACGGAGTCCGAGTCATCCTATATGACAACCCCAACCTACTCAGATCTTGCCCTTCACGACATGTACTCCATTACTGAAGCAGACATATCCCTTCTTGATACCCTACCCCCGTACTTATGGGCAAAGGCTGACTCAGATGTAGGACAAATGATGATAGACCCAGTGCATGTGACTGTACGACACTACCGAAAGTACCCCAGTTCAAAATATCACCAGAAGGCGAGAAAGCATTGATTGAAATAATACAGTCACTAGTAAACGCAGGAGTGGTAGAAGAAGTAGTAAGCAATATCTGCAACAGCCCAATTCTGCCAATCATCAAAAGACAAGGAGAGGGAGATGAGAAAGCGTACCGCTTCATCATCGACCTGCGAGAGATCAACAAGATAGTCGTGCAACAATACCCTGTAGTCTCCGACATCACCACCATCCTGACCCTGATCCCGTCCACTGCCACCACTTTCACTGTAATTGACCTCAAGAATGCATTCTTCTCCATACCCATTCACTCAGACAGCCGCTACCTCTTCGGATTTACCCTAAGATCTCGCTCATATAGATTTTGCAGAGCACCCCAGGGGTACACAGAAAGCCCAAGCGTCTATAGCCAGGCACTCAAGAGACAGTTAGATGCAGTTCAGTTACCGGACGGAGTGGTGTTAATACAGTATGTAGACGATATCCTTTTAGCGGCCGACACCACTCCCCTTGCAGTCACAGCCACCATCCAGCTCCTACACTTCCTTGCAGAGAATGGTCACAAAGTTTCCCAAAAGAAGTTACAGTTTTGTAAACCCCAAGTGACATACCTAGGCCACCTCTTGTCAAAAGAAGGAAGGAAACTCACACCTGACAGAATCCAGACCATTTTAGACACTCCCGTCCCTAAGAACCAGAAGCAAGTCCGCTCTCTGGTAGGCCTCACCTCATTCTGTCGACACTGGTTGTCGAACTTTAGCCTCATTTCTAAACCCCTACTTTCCCTTCTAACCAAGATGTTCCCTTTCCACTCCCTTGGACCCCTAAATGCCAGAACTCTTTCAAGGAATTCCGAGACGCCCTTTGTTCAGCACCCGTTCTAGGAACCCCAGACTATTCCAAACCATTCTCCCTTTACACGCACAAAAGAGAGGGATGTGCATTATCTGTCCTGACGCAATCAATCGGCCCTAGACAACGCCCTTGCGCTTATTTCTCAGCCACTCTTGACCCCGTAGCCAGAACATTACCAGCTTGCCTACGAGCTGTAGCAGCTGCAGCAGTTTCGATACGACAGAGCGAAGGAATTGTGCTTTCTAACCTCCTTACAGTGTTAGTACCCCATGCTGTTGACACCCTCCTGAACCAGACCAAGACACAACACCTGACTAGTGCTCGACTGACTGGATACGAGTTAACTCTATTGGCACTGCACATTACCCTGAAGCGATGCACCACTCTGAACCCGGCTACATTGTTACCACTACCTGAAAATGACCCTAATGTAACTTCCCTGCATGACTGTGTGACCCTCACTAACGAACAGACCAAGAGAAGAGTAGACCTCCGAGACACTGACTTCCCAGAACCTGACGGAGAACTATGGGTAGATGGCTCATGTATCAAACTCCCCGACCCTTCAAACTCCCCGAAGTGTGGCTCAATGATTAGAGCGGCAGACCCTGATGCAGAGGTCTAGCCCGGGACCAGGGTTCAATTCCCCGCCTCGGCGGGTCTTGGGCTCAAAATTCCACGGACCTGATAATTCTCGCCTCGGTGCCTATTCCAATCATGGAGTCCCACTCTGCAACTCTGGGCAATAGCTTGCTTAATCTCCACAACGGCCCCCACAACGCTAAGGATGCCTGGCCTCCACCTTGGGGTTGCCCAGGAGTGGACACCTCACAGGGAAAGCCAGGATGGGTTCCACAGCGGTATTCGTACAAGCGCCTTGAGACCCTTGCGGGTGAGTAGTGCGCTATACAAGTATCAATTTACATTTACAGCTGCATATGCCGTCACCACAGCCCGAACCATTGTAGAAACAGCCCGCATCGCCCAACGATCCGCGCAGGCGACAGAACTGATTGCCCTCACATGAGCGTG
Organism: Lissotriton vulgaris; assembly: GCF_964263255.1. Lineage (NCBI taxonomy): Eukaryota > Metazoa > Chordata > Amphibia > Caudata > Salamandridae > Lissotriton > Lissotriton vulgaris. The sequence goes on from NC_141693.1 coordinate 290,983,947, forward strand.
TATTTTAGCAGCAGTGACGACAGCAAACATATACACAGACTTCGGGGTAGTTCACCATTTTGGGCTCTTATGGAGAGAAAGGGGATTCCTGACCTCACACGGCACACCGACCTTACATGGAGAGCTAGTCTCCGCCCTGACTGAAGCAGTCCTCCTCCCCATGCGGCTAGCAGTAATCAAATGCCAAGCACATAAGAAGGTGACGGACATTGTAGGACAGGGAAATGCACTAGCAGACATTACTGCCCGAGCCACAGCAGAAAACAGAACGACAACGCGAATGTATGTGACCAGGTCACAAGCAGAGAAATGGACAGACGCTAGGACCACTATAAGAGATATCCAACTGATGAGTACACCACACAACCTGACTGAATGGGCTCGGGTGGGTCTAAGAGACGACGAAGGCTGCTGGAGGATGAAAGACAAAGACAAATGGTTGCTACCTGACGTTTATCTGATCCCCATATTGACCATGGCACACTTACCCGCACATATAGGATCCGCTCCCATGACCGAACTGATTACTAGGGTTTGGCATAATGGCAAGATAGCAGATTCAGCGAAACGCCTAGTTCAACAATGCATGGTATGCCTACAACACAACCCGGGGAAGGGGACAGTAGTACCTCGGGGAGGGTTTGGGGTCCCTGACCATCCCTTCGAAATCCTCCAAATAGATTACATTCAGTTAGAAAGGTACCATTATCTGAAATACGTCCTAGTTATTGTGTGCGCATTCAGCAAATGGGTGGAAGCTTACCCCACTCGCGACAATACCGCCATCACTACTGCAAAGGTGTTGTTAAAAGAGTTTTTCCCACGCTACGGCCTTTGTAGAATTTTACGGAGCGACAGAGGCCCCCACTTCGTGGCCGAAGTTATCCAACTCATATTGAAAGGGTTGGGTGTAAAACAAAAATTCCACGCAGTCTTCCACCCCCAATCTGCAGGTCTGGTAGAACGACACAATGCCACACTGAAGCTAAAACTAGCAAAGATAGTTGCCACCACAGGATTGAAATGGCCTGATGCCCTCCCACTGGCATTGCTATCAATGAGCTCCACCCCAACCAGACACCACTTGACTCCGTATGAGGTTGTCTTTGGCCGGCCTATGATCATTTGGGCCGTGCCGAAGCCAACCTCCAGCCATGATGTCCCGGACATTCTAATGTCTGATTACCTGCATAATATTACTAAAGAAATAACTTTTAAATGAACTGTTATCCACCAACAGGTGCAGCAAGCCTTACCAGACGCATCCAGGGGCCCCGGACACAACATCCAACCTGGGAACTTACAGAGATCGAAGAGTTTGGAACCCAGGTGGACAGGCCCTTGGAAAGTCTTGATCACCACCCAAACTGCACTTCGAGTGGAAGGGAGGAATAATTGGCTCCATGCGTACTACTGCAAAAGAATATCCCCAACCCTGACAACGGCCGAAAACGTGGACACCTAAGAAGAGCTCCTGACAAAAGACCGACCAGCCCTGAGTTGTTACTCAGAAACAGAGACAATCGAACTGGCAGAATTTCCCGATCCCACTGTGCCATCCAGAAAAGGGTACAACTTGCGACGAAAGGAGAGTGCTTCGGCCAAGCAGACCACTAACTAAGTCAAAAATCTCAGAGCGGTAGCTAACACTACAAAGGCTACCAGGAGAGAAGCCAGACAGAGTATGTGGTCCTGCCAGTCACTGAGCCTCTTGAAGGTGATGGAAGATCCCGGACGACCGAAGACCCACCGCAAAGACCCCAAGACTGCCAAACTGCAAAGTTCAAAGACAATGGTACTTTTCATTGCATCCCTCATCTGCCTCTTGCTAATAGTCACAGTTTGGATCATGGAAGAAAGTGCGCCCGCTCACAAGACAATGATACCCACTATGCAGCCCACCACCAAGAAAGAACATTATCTGGTCTCACTGTCACCCCACCTCCGAGAATGACGCAAAGAATTTTGGAATAACTCATTCGTACAATTGCTGCATCAACACAATCTTGCTGCCAATGCCACAAACTGTTGGATCTGTGGGCTGCTACCTCATGCAGCCGAACACTCTATTCCCTTCATCCCTTCACGCTTCTCTGTCCATGGATCCTGCCTTGCCAGGTTAATGCTCCTACAAGAGAGCTACAAAGACAATACAACATCTGGTGAAACAATCACACAGTTATATAACGAGTTCTGGCTGAACAAAACTGGAAAAACCTATGCTCCCTTTTGCCCTCTGACCTCAAACACAACCTTTCAAATGAACATCCCGGAAAAAGAACGAATCGAAATACAAGTGTTCAACAACCCAGCCAGACGCACCTTCTCTACGAAAACGGACTGCTACAACTCTGACTGTGGCCCTATCTGTGGTGAACGTCTCAGGCCTTGTTTGCATTGAGGGCCATGGGACGAAAATCGTGGGCCACAGCTCCTGCCCCATAAAAAGGACTTTGAACACTGCCGATCCTCCTTCGTTTGTTGCATCACCAAATATGTACTTTGTCTGTGGTACAAAAGCTTACACCTGGCTCCCAGAGGGCTGGGGGGGCACCTGCTACATTGCCTTTGTCCTTCCACAAACATACGAGGCACCAGCAAATCAGCACAGACAGAAACGCTCAAAAGACACAGAGCAAGCAGACTCCACCACATCACAGTTTCTCAATGCAGCAAAAGGACTCCTTCCACTTTGGGGTCCGATGGCAAACAGTCGAGCCATCCGACATCTGGCCCAAGCAGTCGAAACAGCATTAAACATCACAGCTGGCATCATCGCCAACAACACAGCCGAGCTACAGGCGGTCCGCCTGGTGGCTCTACAGAACCGTCTTGTTTTAGACGTGGTACTAGCGGATCATGGAGGAGCATGCCCCATCATCGGAGCCAGCTGCTGCACCTCCGTACCGGATAATTCACCCTCAGTTTACAAAGCAACCGAACACCTTCACAGATTGGCATCAGGGATCCATCAGGAGCAAGAAGTCTGGACACCTGGAAACTGGTTTTGGAACATTTTGAAAGACTGGGGTTGGAAATTATTAATGATAATATTGGTGCCAGTTTTTAAAATATGTGGTTGTTGCCTGGGGATACAATGCATACCGCCTCTGTGCTCTCTTTTCATGAACTCTACTTGCCCTAAGACTTTGGACACTAAATCTGAACATATGAAAGCCTTATATGACATAGAGATACAAAATATGATGGGTATTAATGTAAATTGACAAGCTGGCTAGGACATGTTCAAAGGGTACACTGTGGAAAATTAGATTTCGACGTGAACATTACCAGCGCCATCTTGTCTAAACCTAGGCCCGTACTAGCGCGTAAGCAGCAGCCATCTTAGACACCATGGCCATTTCGTACACTGCCGATCGCCTGCACGTCTCCCTAACCTTGCTATCATCCCCACGCGCTGGCAGCCCCCATGCACACATGCTTGAGTCATAAAACATCCTCAGCGCGACCCTGCCCCGGAGCCACTTCCCGTGCCGAACCCACATGCCCTTTCATCCCTCGCACACGAACAGCCCCCTTTTGATAACCCCTTCCCTTGCACCTGGTTGTTCGATTCGATCCCAGGCTATCACCCAACCCTGCAGATACAGTTTATTGCCCCCGTACAGTAGGATCTCGCCTCCCAACGAAGGAGCCGGGTTTAATCAATACCACAACCCCATGAGATCCGACCGATTGCGCACATTTCAGCCCCTGACGGGATGTCCAGCTGCGCGATAGCCATCACCTACTGTGATTGGGGTGGGGGTCTCTACTATGTGAATATGTGTGGGAACAGGCCTAAAGCGGGGATTCCAGAAATGCTTAACATACATCAAAGTAATGTCAGGAATGCGTTACACTGCAATAAAACAATATAATACTGTATATAAGGCCAGGCCACAGAGATGCAGAGAGAGCACCTCGAGACGATACCCTGTTTGTCCGATCTGACGTGCTTTGCTCCGGAGAAATAAATCCATTTCCCGCTTTCCAGTTTCCAGCGCCCGCCTCTTTATTTGATAACTGCCGAATGAATTAAAGGCGACTAACGCCAAGCAGTGCTTGAGGATATCTGAGGAAAATCTGCTTCTTCAACACCTGCATTCCTTGTTTGTACCTTTGCCTGGTTCTGGTCTTCATACCGCGATGATGCATCTCCTTGCTGGGACGCACTCACAGGATCCACGCAGCCTCTACTTCCACACCATCAGCGGGCGCCAACACTTGGGAGAGGACTCTATCTCCAAGAGTGCACCTCATCTGGACCATCTGCCACGAGTGAGGGGGAGGCGTGGCCACCACGCTTAAAGTGCTGCCTCTCCACCTGCGGCGTGGGCCGCGCGTGGGACGGAGCCCGGACGAAGCCCAGACCAAGGGCGGGCCCGTCTGAGCCCGTCAGAGACTGGAGGAGGCTGGGCTGGGCTGGGCCCCCTCTCTGACCAACAGGATTGGAGCTTCTGAAAAATCCTGGTAACCAGTTTTTAGTTGCGGTTATTTGAACACGGTTGTGGCTGATCTCCAAGACAAAGTTTAAAACAACCCATTGCTGTTTGGGGTCGTCCACTACGAGTGTATTATATGTGTTTTTCATCTGTTTAGATCCCCCATCTCTTGTTTCACTTGTGACTAACTTGATGTGGTTATGCCTCTTTTTTAACTGACATCTTGCTTTTAATTCCCACTTTAAAACGGTTTTTAAATTTACTTTTAACAATTTTAACAAATATGGGCAGGCGTAAGGTGGTGTCTGCTCCCGCTAACACGGCGAAGGGGAAGCCGGGTGTGTCCGCAATGGTCTCCACCATGGATTCTTTTTTGCAAAGGGCCTGGACAAGGAGATCGAGCTGCTAAATAGGCGCCTCTCCAGATCTCCAAATAACATTCAGCGCCTTTGTGTACCAGAGTCTGAAGTGTATGTTGGTCCCACCACCCGGGGTCATTGTCCTGTGCCTACCATGAGCTTAAGCGAAGATATTAGCGTGGAATCTGAGAATAAAGTTCGGACTTCTAATTTGTCACCTACTTATGCTGTTGTGCCCCCTTTCGTGGGTCCTTTATCACCTGTCATCGTAATAAGTCACAAAGCAGGTGGGGTAAGGGGTCCTTTGGGAGCTGATGCCAGTTTACCTAGCAATATAGAGAAACCACCCCCTGCTTTACCGAGAGAAAAGGTAGCCCAGATAATGAAAGGGACTCTGCAGTTGGGGGGTGGCACCAAAAGAAAAACTCAATTTATAGGGGGACAATAACAAAAAAATGAAATCCACCCTGGGTGTCAAACCTTCCGTACCTAACGCAGTTCCCCCTATTAATCCCCCAACCCTGGATTTCTCAGGGGCGTTAGGGTCACTACAGGCTTCTCTATCCAACTTACAGGATGCAAAACTAGGCTCTATAATTGAGAGGCTGACTCAGATTGCGGATTCCATAGCTTTGCATATAAATAAGGCCATTCCATCCCTTTTAGGGGAACAAAGGGCCATATGTAGGTAATCTACATTTACCGATTCGGTATTTCAGAATCGGTAAATGGTATGTAGGAAACAATTCAGTAAATATTACCGAATCGGTACGATTCAGTATTTAAGAATCTGTATTTACAGATTCGGTATTCTTAATCATTCCTATGGGCCAGGAGGCCAATAGGAATGAATGGGTAGCCATTCACTATTATCGATTCAGTAAATACCAAATCGGTAATAGGGGGCACATATTCAAGGGTGGCAGGGAGTCATATTGACACCATGTTGCACCCCTGTATCGTGCATGTGTGCACATGTGGCACACATACATGCCCTAAGGGCATGTATGTCTGCCACATGGCACTTTTAAAACAGGACAAAATTGCTTTTTTAAAGGTTTTCAATATTTACCACCAACTTGTAGTTGGTGGTAAATAACGAATCCTGAATGCAAGAAGGCACTCACTTGAGTGCTTCCTACATAGCTTTTTGGATTCGGTAATTACCGATTCCTTAAAATAAGGAATCGGTATTTTACCGATTCCTTAAGGAATTAGTAATTACCGGTCGGTAACGGCCGAAATTCGGTAATTTCGACCGTTACCGACTGGTATTGGGCTACCTACATAAGTGCTGCCCCAGGCCAGAACAATGTAAAGGCTCTTGGGTCTCGGACAATTCAATCGATTATTCGGCTAACCTCTGTGGCTTCCCCCCCAATTCATCCCTCAAAGATATTTGAAGCTTCTGTGGGGCATGATGATAGGATTGCCCCAGCTGGATTTAGCCGGGACACACCCGTTTGTAGTAGTGGTAGCAGCCCCGGTAGTGTCCCCGGCATCCGCCATCAATCCAGGGACAGGAAACACGAGAACAGTGAATTGCAGTTACAGAGTCTACCAGTAATAGATCTACCCCCTACGTAGTGGTTTTGGGGAATGTTCCACCTCTCCCCTGGGGAGGTAGCGAGGACTATGGACAGCTTAAAAATAAAATAATTCACTGGCTCTCAATTAATACCGTCCTGGGGCTAGAGTGGCAAAAAATATCATCATGGTTCATAGGGTTAGCTGGATCGGGAGCCTTAACAAAACAGGCAAGGGCGATTGCGTTATTATTAATTTTGACAATCCCCAATTTCGCGGGTAGGATGCTGTTTGGGGACGCACACCTGGCCTCTAGTAAGCCAGGATCAGTAATCAGGGCTAGGCTACTTTTATAAACCCGATCAACCTAGAGAAAGACTCCGCACTGACAAAATGCCAGTTTTCCAAGGTGGGTGGCCACAAGGATCGATTCCTGAGCATATGCAACAGTTAACACCCGCGGTCTATACCCCAGCTCTATTCGGTGGACAGCATGGTGCTAGCTCCATGATAAACCTACAAAATAGATTTTCAACGCTAACAGGGATGGAGGGCTATGATTAACTAAGAAATGACATGAGTAATGAATTGGGAGAGGGCACAGACCTCGATCTAAATATCCAGCAACCACAAGAGTTAGGGAACGAGAACCCAGGTGCACCTGTAGAAAATAACAAAAACCTTTTATCCTGGAATATTGCAGGGCTAGCAAGCAAATTCCAGGATCCTCTTAAAATTTGTGAGACAAATCCTTGTGATTAACCTCCAAGAAACCTGATCAGTGGAATGTGATTTATTTCTGGAGGGTTATAGGGCTTTCTTTGTGCCAGCCATCCCCTCAGCCGAGGGTAGACCCAGGGTTGGACTAGTAACTTATATCTCCCTGACAGTTGACTACCAGATCCATGTTATCCCATCTCCTAGCCCAGGTATATTGCCATTGATTTTAAACAGGGGAGACAAAAGATGGGGATTTATCAATTTTTATAACTCTGCGACTTGCTCATCTGGTGGGAGTAGCATTGCTACCCTGGGCACTCTTATTAATCAATCTTATGGCTCCATTTTACACAATTTAATGGTTTCGGGGGATTTCAACATCCACCCTTGCGGAAACCCCATGCTTACCAGAGTTTCCGAGTTGGGTTGCCTGCGCCTAAAGGGGTTTCATTTTGAACATTCCACACAATCGGGAGGAAGTAAATAACCTTATGAGTGATTTGGACATGATGTGTACCATGACCCTCTGTGACCCACATCGCACTTTCCCTGTACCCACCTTTAACAGGAGAGGTTGGGAGCCATTTATCGATTATATTTTAATTTCCTCCTCTTCACACGCATCATTTAGTGATTTTAATTTTGAGGACAGTGTATATAGTGATCACAACCCTCTATACGTGTATCTGCAGGGACCATTGTCAGCTCAGATTAGTGGAGTTGTACCAACGGGAACACTCAAACCAAAGGACGGCTTACGCCGCCTTAAATGGTCCCAGATCACTCCAGGAGTCCAGATAATTTTTAAAGGAAGGTAAGGAAATTGTGTGCTAACGAGGTAGGGTTGTGTATGGATGAAGGCTCTACCCCAGGCAAAGGTATTAATGCATACGAATCCATAGTAGAAAAAGTTGGAGACATTTTAAGCGTCCCAGGTGGCAGAACTGTGCACCCTGGACCGAGATGGTTTGATTCACCTTGCTCCAAGGCCGCTAAAAAACTAGGGAATCCTTGTCAGCAAACCCAAAAAATTCTGCACAGGTACGAGTTTGCCGGAAGGAATACAAGGATCGCTTGGCAAAAAGGAAAGGAGAAATGAAGGAAGAGGCCTGGAGGGAGTTGATAAACTCGAGTACCCTACGGAGTAGCTCCAGGTTTTGGAGCATCGTGAATGGGCCCCTTTTTGATCAGGATAGCGTGAGGGTCCTTGACTCCCATATTACGGAGGAAGAATGGGTGCTCCATTTTAAATTAATGTTTGAGAGCCCAACGGAGCCCTCCCACAGGTCGCCGTGATACGAATGCCCCCATGGTGAATTTTGAATTGGGTGAGGTGGTAAAAGACATTTTAGGCTTAACAAGCAATAAAGCTTCGAGCCTGGACAGTATCCCCCCGGACCTATTTAAGTCGGACCCTTCATTCTGGGCGCCAATACTTGTGGTAGTGTTTAACACAGCCGCAAAAAATGGGTGCCCGGAATCCTGGGTGACCTCTACCATTGTCCCTGTTTTAAGAAGGGATATAGGAATATCATCCACTGCTACAGGCAAATCTCCCTTCTTGGTTCAGTTGTCAAGGTTGTGGGCCATGTACTTCTGGACAGATTGTCTAGCTGGGCGGAGGAGCAAAAGATTTTATCGGATGTCCAGTTTGGATTTCGCCCCAGGAGTTCTACTGTGGCTCAATGTCTTAATCTCTCCCTGAAACTGAGTAAATATACAGTTGCGAGACCAGGTACTATATACCTTGCCTTCATGGACATGTCCTCAGCATCTGATGAGGTGGTGATGTTTTCGGGTGGCGTCTTTGTGGGCTGCGTGGTTGCTCGGTGTGCGATCGTGGAGTCATATTTTCTCCAGTTTCCGGCATGTGTGTTTGGAGGTCTGGAGTTCGTCAGTGAACCAGGTGGCTCTCTTGCTGGCGTGGTTGTTGGTGGGTTTCTTGAGCGGGCCGAGGGTGTTGGCACAGTTGTCGATCCACTGTCTGAGGTTGCGGGCTGCGTCGTCAGGGTTGGTGGGGTCGGTGGGTGGGTTCTGGGCGAGGGTGGTGATCAGCCGGACTTCGGTGACTTTGCTCCAGCAGCGGCAAGACAGCTGTTGGGTGCGGTGGTGCGTGGTTGGTTTCTTGAAAATGAAATGGATGCAGTGGTGGTCGGTCCAGTGGAGTTCGTTGGTGTGGTTGAAGGTGACGTGGGTGCCTGTGGAGAAGATGGGGTCCAGCGTGTGGCCGGCAGCGTGGGTGGGTGCGGTGACAAGTTGTCTGAGGCTGAGGTTGGCGAGGTTGTCGATCAGGGTGGTGGAGTTGGCGTCGTTGTTGTTCTTGAGGTGGAAGTTTATGTGCTCGAGGAGGATGTAGTCCGTGGAGACGAGTGCGTGGGTGCTGGCGAGGTCGGCTATGGAGTCGCTGAACTGAGCCCAGGGTCCGGGGGGTCTGTAGATGAGTGTCCCTCTGAGGCTGGTGTTGGGGTTGGTGTGGATCCGGAAGTGCAGGTTTTCGACGGCGTTGAGGGTGTCGTCTGCCTGGGTGGCGACCTTAAGGGTGGACTTGTGGACGATGGCTATTCCTCCTCCGGTTCCGTTGGCACGATCCCTGCTGGTGATCTTGTAACCATCCGGGATGGCTATGTCGATGTCGGGCGCCGAGGAGTCGTTCCACCAGGTCTCGGTCAGGAAGGCCACATCTGGGGTGGAGGTGTTGAGCAGATCCCAGAGCTCGATGGCATGTTTGCGTGTGGAGCGGGTGTTGACGAGTATGCAGCAGAGGTGGAGTACTTGGAGGTTTGGTGGTTCTGTCGCAGGTGAAGCTGCAGGTGCGGCAGGAGAAGGGTCCGTAAGTCTGTTTCAGGGCAGCCTGGAAGCAGGTGTGGTTCCGGCCGACGTTGAGTGCATGGAGGCTGCTGGCATCGTAGTGGAGTCTGGTGTCATGGCATTCGCGGGGTCCAGGTGTTCTGGCACTGGGCGCGGTCCAGGCACGGATGAGCACAGACGGGCTTGCCTTAGGCACGCCATTGGCGCGCCAGCGGCGGGTCTGCTGCGTGTGTCCGCAAGGGAAGCAGCGGCGGGAAAGCTGACAGTGGGCACGAGGGGGCGAGGGACAAAAAACGGTGCCCAGGATACAAGGGGGCGAGGCACAAGGGCTGGTGCAGCTGCAGCGGGGGGGGGGGCGACCCACCTGGCAAGGTCAAGGGTCGCTCCCACTAGTTAAAGTGTGTTTGCAATGTAATAGGTTTCGCATTTGCGAGAGTTTGAGCTATTGGCATTGTAAATGTAAAAGTTTTTTATTAATGTGTTTTGGAGTGGATGTACGTTGTGTGTAATGGAATTATGTGGTATGCTGTGCAGTGAAATTATGTGGACAGAAAGTATGTGGTATTTAGTGTATAGGAATTATGTAGAGTGGGATTATGTGTTATGGAGAGTAATTATGTGGTATGGTAGTCTGTATTATGGAGTGGTAACCTCCGGTTTAGTCTTTCTCGTTTTCATAGAAGCTCAACTACGAACTCAGTGAATCAAAAAAGAAGTAATCACTGAGGTGCATTTGTGGTCCTAGTCAGAGGTATGAGCAGGGCCACTGGAATTATGTGACTATTTGGCTGCACCGACTTTAGCACAGTTATACAATTTCTGCATTAGCCAAAAAATTCATCATCTGCTCCCTAATCTGCAGATTTGAACAAAAAAAAGCCATGTTTCTAGCTCAAATGAATCGAACGTTACCAAAAACGCAGCGACAAGTGTTACAGGGTGGTGGAAGACCTTTTGCAAACCTAGAATGGTCACCTGTTACTTATTGCTAAATTTGGGTGATAAATTGGTACTAATGGTGTGCAAGCTACTCTTGCTTCCTTCTGCGCATCTCTTGCCCCTTTCTGCATTTCTGTTACTTCTTTCTGCATGTTTCATTCTTTTTCTGCACTTCTCTTGCCTCTTTCTGCAAATCTCTTCTACTTTCTGCACCCCTCTTTCCTCTTTCTGTACGTCTGTTGCCTCTTTTTGCACCTCATTGGTATCTTTCTGTATGCCTCTTGCCTCTTTCTGCACCCTTCTTCCCTCTTTCTGTACCTCTCATGCCTTTTTATGTATCCCTCTTACGTCTTTGTGCACCCTTTTTGTCTCTTTCTGTACCTCTGTTACTTCTTTGTGCACTTCTCTTCCTAATTTGTGCACCACTCTTGCTTCTTTCTGCACCTCACTTGCCTCTTTCAGCACCTCATTTGTTTTTTTCTGCAGATCTCTTGCCTCTTTCTGCACTTCACTTGCCTCTTTCAGCACCTCTGTTGCTTCTTTCTGCACTGCTCTTTCTTCTTTCTGTACTTCTTTCTGCACTTCTCTTGCTTCTTTCTACACCTATTGCTTCTTTCAGCAATTCTTTTGCCTCTTTCTGCAATTTTCTTCCTTCGTTCTGCACCCCTCCTGCCTCTTTCTGTACCTCTCTTGCCTCTTTGTGCACCTCTGTTGGTTCTTTCTGCACTGCTCATGCTTCCTTCTACGCCTCACTTACCTCTTTCTACACTTCTCTTATTCTTCTACACCTCTGTTGCTTTTTTCAGCAATTCTCTTGCCTCTTTCTGTACTTCTCTTCCTTCTTTCTGCACCCCTCCTGCCTCTTTATGTACCTCTCTTGCCTATTTGGTCACCTCTCCTACCTTTTTCTGCATCCCTCTTGCCTCTTTTTGCACCTCTGTTGGTTCTTTCTGCACTGCTCTTGCTTCTTTCTTTACCTCACTTCCCTCTTTCTGCACTTCTCTTGCTTCTTTCTAAACCTCTCTTGCTTCTTTCAGCATTTCAGCATTCAGCCAATGCATGGATTTCAGATGAGTAGACATCCTTGTTCTGGGCCCTAGCATAAGAATAGCCCTAGCCACTGCATTCTGGATCACATGTAGGCGTGTCAGCAAGTATTCAGGAATTCCCAGGTAAAGACTGTTGACGTAGTCCAATCTGGATAGGACTAACAGCTAGATTCCTGTTGCACCCAACACTAAGAAAAGTCACTGGGTGTGTCACGGTGGACACCGTAGAGATCAATAACCTCTGTCAATGAAAACACAAATGTAGCCATTGTAGCCAGCCGACACGTGTTTCGTCGCATAGGAAAATGATTCCACGACTCCTCAGGGCTGTAGCTTGTCCGCACCCGGAACACGGAATCATTGAGGTTTACCAGCAGGGGTCATACGGAACAGGTTCTTCCCGCTTCGGGGCCACCGGATTTGGGAGCCCGCAAATTCTTGCACAAACGACTTAACGATCTGCCGGATCCCCGATCATTAAGTCCCTATCCTAGAGTAATACTTGAACGAACCTTTTAAGATACGTTAACACCACTCGAACTTTACATCAATAAAGATAGAAACCCACATAATGGTTTCTACTTTTAGGATTACTCCTTCTACAGACAGCAAACTCCGACATACAGAACCTGGTATCGAGCAGAGCCAGGTTGGAATTATCACCAGCTCATGCAACCTTTTGTATGCGCAACTCAAGCTACAGCCCTGAGGAGTCGCAGAATATTTTTCCTATGCGACGAAACACGTGTCGGCTGGCTACAATGAACATTAAATGAAGACATTTCCTAAAGACATTTGTGTTTTCCTTGACAGCGGTTATTGATCTCTAAGGTGTCCACCGTGACACACCCAGTGACTTTTCTTAGTGTTGTGTGCAACAGGCATCTAGCTGTTCATGTTTTGGTGGGTTGTCTTGGCAACACACGCTTCTCTTTGGGGGGTTACAGGGCTTATTCCCTCGCCTGATTGCACCACTACTCCTAACTCAACCTTCATACTACAAAAGCGTTAAATAGCAGCTGAGCGCCCAGTATTTCCCATTACTCTAAAAAACCCTTCATAGTTTAGACTGGATAGGATTAACGCCTGGACCACCATTTATCTACGTGTTACCGGCAGAAGGGGGAGGAACTGTCTAAGCATTTTAGGCACTCCAAAACATGAACCCGCAACAGCATGTACTTGGGAGTTCATGGATAGATTATCCTCAATCCTGACTCCCAAATTTTTGACAGTCTTGACCGAGGTGCTGATGGGGGACATGTCCTGTTTCCACCAGTTCTGCCACACATTGTCTAATGGGGTGCCGAAAAGTATAATTTCCAATTTATCAGGATTACACTAAATTGGTGGTGCTGAAACCAGGAAAACACCTCAGAGAGGCAGGAATACTTGCCTCTCCTCTAAAGTCTGACTTCTTGTCACAGGTGAAGAGCAGTTGCGTGTCATCCGCATATGATACTATTTTCACTCCATGGGCTTCGGCCAGATGCGCCAAGGGGGACATATAAAGATTGAAACGTGTGGGACTAAGGATTGAGCCCTTCTGAACCCCCACCTTTAGGGGCGGGATAGGTGCTGCCAAAGGAGGGACCAAACCGTTTGCTGGCGATTATCAGAGTACCGTGCCCCTGCAGCCACATTCTTGAAGCCTCTGGAGGAGCATATCATGGGGCACGGTATCAAAGGCTGCTGATAAATCCAAGAGTATCAGCACGGCCTTTCCTCCCTGGTCTAGGGTCTCTTTGATGGCCTCCGAGACCTCTAGAAGCACGGTTTCCATGCTACAGTTAGATCGGAAACCGGACTGACCCTGGTGGAAAACTTGATTGGCTTCAGCATATGAGGTGATGACCCCGTTGACATATTTTTCCAAAACCTTCGACAAAAGGGGGAGTAAGGATATTGCTGTAATTGGAGGCTGACTCTGAGTCTGCTCTTTTTCGTTTAGCAGGGAAAGTATTTTGGTGTTCTTCCACCTGTCAGGAACGAGCCCGGTCTCCAGAGAAGTGTTGAGCATCTGATTTAGCGCAGGGTTAATTACCTCAGCTAGTGACACCAGAGTCTTGGCTGGGTAGGGGTCAGATGGAGAGCCCAATTTGAGGGCCTTCATAATTTCCAGTGAGTTGTCCAAAGATATAAGGGGGAACTTTGTGAGTAGGGGGCTCCCAGGCTGACTGGGGGGTGAAAAACGTTCACATTTCACCCTCGGCCCTGGGCAGCACAGAGAAGGTGTCTTGGATAGTTTTTATCTTCTCATGGAAATAGGAGGCTAGATGGCTCGTCCACGCCTCAGTCAGAGTAAATGGTGTAACCACTGCATTTGGAGAAAGATACTCTTTAACTGTTTTAAAAATTTCTCTACTATGTTTGGCAGACTGGGCTATTTTAGAAGCGAGAAAAAAAATTCTCTTCTAAAACTTTCTTATAATGCACCTTTAGTGCCAGTTTATATGTTATTTTATCTCAGAGGTCAAAGTTTTTTCGCCAGGCTCTCTGCAGGCGTTTTACAGTCACTCTTACTATTCCTGAGAGCAACCGTAAACCCTGATGCAGAGGCACATGAGACCTTGGCGGGTCGCACGGAGGGAGGAGCGAGCTCGTCGGCACGCAGTTGGAGCCAAGAGTCTAGTCCTTCTGCATCCTCCTCCACCTTCCCGAGGAAGGGGATTTGGTGCTTACTGAGGGCCGTGGTAAGAGCCTCAGCTGTGATTTGATAAAAAGGTCTGAAACTGTGAGAAGGTGGTCTTCCCTGGGCGTTGCTGAGGTTAGGCACCTTCTCAATCATAAAATCAATCATGGTGTGGTCGGACCATACCAGCAGGACCGGGGCTGAGGTCACTAGTGTGTATGTAGAGAAGATCTGGTCCAGAATATGCCCTTTCTTGTGCGTCGCTTAGTGGACGGACGGTGACATTTTAAAAAGAGCTAGTGAATCGTGTAATCTACTAGGCTCCTGTTCCATGGAATTATCCATGTGAATGTTAAAATGACCTAAAACTAAACAGTGTTTAAAATTGATGGCCAGGTCAGAGACAGCTTTACTGATGGAGTCAAGAAACTGACCCGCAGGACCCGGGAGTCTGTAAATCAAGATGCCTGACACAGATTGTTTTGCTAACACCCTGATGTGAAATCCCAAGCTTTCAGCGCCTGCTATATCAGCTGTAGAGACCATGGAGCAAGAAAGCTGCTGTTTGAAGATTATAGCAATGCCACCCCCTACCCGTAGACCTATCCTTCCTGAGCATCCGATAGCCAGGGGTGATGGCCATGGCAATGGTGGGATTTGATGTTTCTCTGAGCCATGTTTCTGTTAATAAGAGAAGGTACGGGCTCTTATCTACGAGTAAGTCATAGATTTGAAGGGCATGTTTGCCAAGGGATCGAGCATTAAGAAGTGTGGCCTTTAAATGATCAGTCTCCCTAACCGGCTTGGCCTCACTTCCGGGGGGATAGCCCCTGAAACCTCTTTTAGGGGACTCACCGATAGCTGAGTTAGAGAAAACCCAACCGCAGAGGTCGCAAGCCCAATTTCAACAGTCTTTGGGCATGGGCGCAGTGGTGAGGCAGCTTACTCACGAACCCAAGGCCATGAGCTGCAACCTACTATAGAACAAGCATTTACAATGCAACGGTTTCGCCTTTGTAAAAGTTAGAGCTATTGGCATTGTAAATGACAACTTTTTTATTTATGTGTTGGTTTTGAAAACAGATAAATAAATGGCATTGCCATTTACAATGCCAATAGCTTAATCTCTCGCAAACAGTAACAATGATTAATAATAACTAACCTTCTTATCAAAGGACCAAAAACCCTGCCTTAAGTTGCAGTCATTAAAGAGCTTGCTGACAATTGGTAGCTCCCTGAGTAATGGTGTGTGGATTGTAGGTTTGTGTGTGTGTGTGTGTGCACATGTGTATTGCTGACATGCAATGCTCACATTCAATTAGGAGCTCCCTGAGTGATGGTGTGTGTGTTTGTAGGTGTGTGTGCGCGTGTGCACGTGAGTATGCACATGTGCACAGGTGTGTGTGCATGATCCTTGTGTGAATGAACGTTCACGAGTGTGTATGAATGTGCGCATGTGAGTGTGCATATGCATGGATCCACAAGGCATGAAAATGTATGTGCCACTCTAGTTTGTTGGTCTGCAAGGATTTTTTCATCATGCCCTCTGAGGCAATCATGGACCAGAAACAATGTTTACTGCATGTGTGAGTGAAAGCAAGTGAATGTCAGAATGCATATGTTTATATCTGTGGCAATGTGTTGAAAGTGGTGCATGCATGTGTGAGGGTAAGTGTGTGAAAGAGAGAGATAGTGTGCAAAAGGCCTTGAAGGGCTGGTGTCAATATGCAACAAATGTCAGCAACTCATTCTCCTGCTCATCTATGCAATCATAAACCAAAATGTACGTGTGTGTTCGTGCATGTGCACTCGTGTAAGTGTGTGTATGTGCGCATTTGTGGAAGAATGCACAAGTGTATTAGAGTTTGAATGTGTGAATAATGCGTACACCACTCTAGCTAGGTGGTCTGGCATATTCGGTCTCCCATTAACAAACTCACTGAAGCAAACATAAACTAAACCAAATCTTGTGTGTGAGCTGTAGGGTCTGTTTCCCTTGCGAAAAAAAGGAGGTGTGCAGCAAATTACCACATGGGAGTCAACCCCGAGCTCCCAAAGTGTCATTGCCTGCAGGGGAAGGAAATCAAATTGTGATACCTATTACCCCTGTCCCTAATCTTAAGGTTCCCAGGTCCACTCCATAAGCAATCCATTGTGTCCTTGTTATCAAGTTTCCTTAAACCCATTGAGATGGACCGAGCAAACCCAATTACACAGATAATGCCTGCGGTAATGTCAGCTCTGGGGTGGTGTCGAGGGGACTGCAGGGCCAGAAACAAGGCCAGTTCTGCTGCCCCTGGGCCGAGGCACACCTCATCCCTGCTCCCGCGTCACTTTCTCTGCCACATACACACACACGCACACACAAACAGGGCCACAAAAGCAAGGCGCTCAAACAGCAGAACACCAGCATGAACACCCAACATTCACGCAAACACGCACACTCAAAGTACACACACTCAAAAGGACGTGTGAGCCCAAAACACAATTACAGGAATACTTCACCGAAGCACACACATACAGGAATCAAACCATGTACTCCTATAACAATACAAACTCCTGTGCATTCGGGGTAGGCACACAACCACAAAACACAAACAAAAACTTACAAACATATGTAACACAAATCACAGCGATAGAAACACAACCAATCACTCCTACATAATGCATACATTCGACACACACAGAACACTCTTATGTCACATAGACATGTACATATCAAAACAACATGTGCACATACCCAAACATACATTGAACACAATTATAAACTTTCAAAGGCGCACCAATGCAGTTTAGCATACAAGACACGTATCGCAAAACACCAAATACAGACTAAACACACGCACCAAACACACACACATATCTACCAAAAGTAACTAAAACAGGTAACACAAAACCACTGGCCCAGAGCACACTGCGCCCCTCCAGCTCAAAGACAGCTTATGGCTTTGTAACGGACAGGAACGACTTCCGCAGGTACTAGGGGAGGGGCAGCAGGGTCGGAGATCCGAAAGGACCAGCACAGCAGTGTTTATTTATTTTTATTTAGGGCATTTTTATATAGCGCGGACACTGTTAGTCTGACCTCACATAGCCAGTGTAATGCAGGGTTGTAAGCTATGACATCACAAGTCATTGGAATGTAGCATTCTAAGCCTATGACATCAGTCATTAGAATGTAGCGTGCTCAGCCCATTGCATTACAAACGGCCACTGTAACAAGGTATTCTTCGTTTATGACATAACAGCCAGGCTACTAAATGGAACCTGCAGAGCCCGAGGAGTGTAAAAGCCGCCACGTAGTGTATGACTGAGAAAGACAAAAGTGGAGGGTCGTCCTTGAAACGCCTGCGTCTTCCCTAATGACCTCATGCTCACTGGCCATGCCCCTTCTGTAATTTCCGAAGGTGCACCTCTAGCAGGTGATGTTTACACGGAGGGTTGGAGCAGACCGGAGCAGGACGGGTGGAGCGACGCCACTTGCTGTGCAGGGGTGATGCCCAGCAGGTTAACAACCGACGGGGTCCGGACCGGACTGCAGATGATTGTGACGTCGGCAAGGTGAGGTAAGTGAGAAGGTGGCTCGTGGAGGGAAGAGAAACATGGTCCCAGACCTGCAGTGCTGGGGTCTTTGAGAGAGTCACTGGAGTCTATGCCACCAACCCCTCGTGGCTAAGGCGTGAAAAGGGCAGCATGTTTACCCCACAGCCCAGGCTTGTGCAACCCTCCGTGTAATCCAGCCAGTGAGGCAGCTCAGTATCACAGTGCACCTGTGGCAGAGATCTTTGATTAATCTGCCAATTAGGATTACTGCATCCAGCAGGGCTGGTATGGCATTTCATCCTTCCAGGGACACAGACTCATCACAAGCCGTACCTGTTCTTTTTAGCGCTTCACGGCTGAGGCTGGAACTGCAAGCATTGTATAAAATAAGTTCTGTGTAACCTCGTTCCCAGTGCTCGGTTTCCCCTCATGCCACCGTTTCAGCGGGAGTCTCTCTGTCGTGTACATAGTAGACAGCCGCCGGCCGTGGTCGAAAAACGTTCCCAAATCCCCACTTTAGCCACTTAACTTGGACATTCACTCCCTGCCTGCTCTTCAGCACACTCACTCACCCCTGTACCGTTCAGCACTCAACCCCTTTCCGCTGCCCCCATCCTTTCAAACTTTCCCCTCCCAGCCCCCAAACGCGGCCTCTCATCACCTCCACAGATGCCATCCCATACACTCACTCCGCGGCCCCCGGTGTCGGACACTCACTCCGTGCTTGGCCTCCTCCTCCGCCTTCTTCCTCTGCAGGCCCCGGTCCGCCAGGGTCATCAGGTAGGCCCACACCTCGCTCCTCGGCCGGGGGGCACGAGCGGGCCCTGAGGGGCCTGGAGCGGTCCGGGAGAGGTCCAGACGGAGCCGCTGTGTCCCGCCCGCCTCCTTGGAGCTGTGTCCAGGCTCAGCCTCCAGGAAAGAAGCGGGAGGGGGCGGGAAAGGAGAGGCCGGAGCAGGAAGGCGGGCATCAGAGAGAAGCGGGAGGGGGCGGGAAAGGGGGAGGAGAGAGCTGACGACGGCCGGCCGGAGCAGAAGACGGGCACCAGGAAACAAGCGGGAGGGGGCGAGAAAGGGGGAGGAGAGACGCTGACGACGGCCGGCCGGAGCACGAAGGCGGGCACCAGGAAACAAGCGGGAGGGGGCGGGAAAGGGCGAGGAGAGGCCGGAGCAGGAAGGCAGGCATCAGGAAACAAGCGGGAGGGGGCGGGAAAGGGGGAGGAGAGACGCTGACGACGGCCGGCCGGAGCACGAAGGCGGGCACCAGGAAACAAGCGGGAGGGGGCGGGAAAGGGGGAGGAGAGGCCGGAGCAGGAAGGCAGGCATCAGGAAACAAGCGGGAGGGGGCGGGAAAGGGGGAGGAGAGAAGCTGACGACGGCCGGCCGGAGCACGAAGGCGGGCACCAGGAAACAAGCGGGAGGGGGCGGGAAAGGGGGAGGAGAGGCCGGAGCAGGAAGGCAGGCATCAGGAAACAAGCGGGAGGGGGCGGGAAAGGGGGAGGAGAGACGCTGACGACGGCCGGCCGGAGCACGAAGGCGGGCACCAGGAAACAAGCGGGAGGGGGCGGGAAAGGGGGAGGAGAGGCCGGAGCAGGAAGGCAGGCATCAGGAAACAAGCGGGAGGGGCGGGAAAGGGGGAGGAGAGACGCTGACGACGGCCGGAGCAGGAAGGCGGGTGCCGGCAATGCCGGACCAGATTCGGGGGCGTTCCCGGCGTCGCGTGACGTCGGCAAAAGCCAAAGAATCTCGGGAACGCCCCCGAGTCTCCTCCGGCCATGACGGACGCCTCTCTGTTCCAATGGCTAGCCTCCATTTATGGAGCTAGCCAATGGGACAGGGGGGCGTATTCCAGAGTCCTTACTGTAATCAAGAGATTTCTCTGGAGGCGGAGCCTAAAGGCTCCGTTCCCCAGCGAAACCTAAAAAGGGATTACCATCTTCGGGAAAAACTCCAGTGACAGGGCCGGCGCCAGCAGTCTCTGGGACACGGACGGGCGCAGACGGGCTTGCGGCATTGCGCCCGCTGCACAGTCGGCACATCACAGGTTTTATGGGCGGGGAGGAGAAAATGACTGCCACTCTGACCTGAGCTTGCGGGCCCGCTCTGACAGGCGGACACAGCGGTCATGTGACAAGAAAGTATTCAACAGTTAAAACACTTAAAAGGAATACAGAATAGCGATCCCAGAGCAATGTGCAAAAACGCAAGTACAATTCAAACACAGCCTGTCTTAAGCACTCTATCAGACAGCAGTGCATGTTACCCGCTGCACAGTCGGCACATCATGGGTTTTATGGGCGGGGAGGAGAAAATGAGTGACACGCTGACCTGAGCTTGCAGGCTCGCTCTGACAGCCGGACACCACAGTCACGTGACAATGAAGTATTCAATAGTTAAAACCCTTGTCTTTGAATTCTGGGACTTGTAGTCTTGTTTATTCCATTATAAAAGCATGACTCCTAGTGCTAGCATTTAAGGAAAATATCCTGGACAAGAGCAGCTCATCACACGTGTACCTGGGAAACTTGGAAGCTAGTACCCACATGTGTGCATACCCATCAAACTTAGGGCATTCCACTAAGGGAAATTAAAAAGCGATGTTGGTATGCTTGAATTAATCTCAGCCACTGGTAGTTACTTAGGGCCGCAATCTGGTTCATCAATATTTTGCTCACTATGCCACTCTAGAAAGAGACCAGCCATAAACAACCCAGCATTGGTCCTGCTCCAATAAGAAAAGTCTATCCCAAACTGCCAGGCCAAATTACCTCCACATGGTAACACAAGAACCAGGGTCTGATTTTGGCATATTTAGGCCACATAATTGAGGTATAACTTCATTCTTAGGGCATGGAATATGGCTTCACAGAAGGTAGCATTCATACTCCACTTTTCCTTACAAGGGGTACAGGCAGGGTCTGCCACAGGGGCATGGCTGGTAAAATCTGGTCCAGAACTCTAGCAACTGAAAAATACGGATGTGGGAACACTGTGCCAGTTAAATGTAGGTACAGTAGTATCCCACCAGGAGATGGAGCTTGACTCAACTGATAATTGGGACGTTGGACTCTTTGTTGCATCCCTGATTGTTCTTCCTTCACATTAAATGGCCAATGACATGCTTGATTTGAGCAGTTGGGTTTGCTCTGGTAGCGCCGACATATAAAGGGGCCTCTTCTGGTCAAAATTCCAATTGGGGGCGGGGGGGGGGGGGGGCAAATACACATGGCGCCTCACCTTCTAGCCCCGAGCTTCCACCTCTAGAGTTCAAAAGTCAGTGGAGTTGTGGCCATACACACCTGTTCGCTACTGAATCTCTGCGTAAGCCCTGCGTCGTTCATATTGAAGACTCAGCAGGCCATATTTACAAGAACAGATGATGCTTCAGATTTCTTGCACCTGCTGAAAATGCTCTAGCAACGCTATTGATGCGCTGTATTTACAATACAGTACTCCATGGCTCAAGAATTTACGGATGCATCAGAAATTCTGATACATCTTTTGGCGCTAAAGTGACGCATTGCTGCAGTTGGTCGTAAAGCTGACGCAACTCCAGCAATGTGTCAGAACACAGAGGCGAGTCCCATGTTAAAAGCCCTGCGTCAATCCTTCCGCCTGGCTTGAGAAGACATAGGGATTTTGACGCAGTCAAGTAGTAGAGTGACGCAGTGAAAAGTTTTACATTTCACAGAGTAAGTTCTGCGTGGCTTTTACCGTGGGAACACCTACCCTGCATACATTATACCTGCTGCAGGTATAATGTGACGGAGGCCTCTACAAACTGATGCATTGGGGCCAATGTATAATTTTGTAAATATATAGCAGTGTGGAGCACTGATTGTTCCACTGCTGCATCAACTAAATGATGCTGCGGCAGTGCTAGCTCTTTGTAAATATGCCCCGTCAGGGCTGGACTGGCCACAGCAGGCATCGGTCATTTGCACGGAAGGCAGGAAGTGTGGGGGCTGATTTTGGAACGGCGCGGGCTGGTTTTGTTACTTGGGGCCGGTTTTGTAGCAATGCTGCAGTATCAGCCACCAGTAACAAAAGTGCTGGGGATCAGTTTTGTTAAGCAGCGGTGCTTCACGTTCGCTTGCCCCCACCCCCACCAATCAGGGCTGGGGGCCGGTCCGACAAAATTGCCAGGACTGCTTTGGGTTCCCAGTCAACCAGAGCTCACACTGTCAGCCATGGAAGCGAGGCTCGAACCCTTTATACCAGCGCTGCCTGTAACTCAGAGGGGTCTCCACCCTGCCTTGGAATCTTCAGCGCAAAAACCTTCCCGAGAGCCTCCGGGGCTGGTGCCGGATCAAATAGCACCTTCCAGAGAGCTACGGAAGAGTGGCTTTGATCTGAACGGAAGATCCGCAGTGGATTCCGACTCATATATATTCAGCTTCATTTTCATTACAATTTGTCTTCCAATTCTCGAGGGAAGAGGAAAAGCTGGTGGAAGAAATTGTAATTAAATTACTTGTGGTGGCTGATTGACTTACAAAAAGTTAGAATTCAAATCAGGGTAGGCCCGGAGCGCCTGAGTCAGTGTGTTCCCAGAACATTCGTGTTTTCTTATTGCTTAACAAGTATTCTCTTCTTTCTCCTTTCATTTTAATCAAGAGGGCATTAGAGTGCAGTGCCTTAAGGTGCATGGGGTAGGGCAGTGCTGGAATTGGAAACACTTTACTCAGGGAAATTGGGGGTCAAGGTGGGGAACAAAAAGGGAGTGGAGTCACAATGGGCAGAATCATAAAAAGCAGTATGTCTGTCAACTTATACATTTATTTATTTTTAAACTATGTCTCAAAGAAATTGGCACTGAGGAGAAAGATGGCAGTAAATCTGTTCTGGCTTCATTGTTTACAAATACTGCATTTTAAAATATATTATGGAGTTACAGCACCTGCGTAGAGAGTTTGACCTGCCCAGCAAAGCTCAGGGAATGATGATAATGGTAAAATAGCTCTGGTGGTTAAAGCACTAGCTGGAGAGATCTGTGTTTTGTTTAGTCACAGTTTTACTTTTAAATCATAAAGCAGCATGCCGGGTTAATGTGTCTCCTTCAAAGCACCTCGTGTAATATGCCATGAAGATGACAGATTACTATGTTATGTAGATAGGTAAGTGGGACACTACCTTTGAAACAGAGAGCCTTTTACTATTTTCAGTTCATAAATTCCAATCCTAATATAGGACAGTGAGTTATGAACTGGCATCAAGGACATGCAGGCAAACTACAAGACATGGGTTAAAAACCTTATAGAGTTTTCTCAATCTGTTATTATAAGGCTGCTGACAAGGGTTTATTTGGGTAGCAATAAGGAGCAACACCAAGCCCTGCGTTCCTTTTAAATCCGGACTTTGTGCTTGTCCCTGCCGTACAGCCTTGCCATATAATCCCTAACAGTACAGACATTGAGTGTCTCCTACAAATTGAAATCCTTTTTGTCTTTTTAACTTCATGTACATTGATTTACACTACACAGTTGTATGATTTATTATGAATCCATAGTGTGTGCGTGTGATGTAAAGTGCTCTGACATCGTACAGTAGAATGAGTAGCGCTATAAATGTAATAAATAACAAAATTAGCAAGTGATATTTAAATAGTTTTCATGTAAATACTTATACATGCTGATACATCTAACATTCTCTACAGTGCCTGAATGATTCTTAAATATAGTGATTGCACTAAAAACAAAATCCTGCCTCCAAATCTCTAAAGTTTCTTTTAAGTACTTGTGAGTAATAACAAGCTGTGTGTCTCTTGGTGGGTTATCATTTGATTTTCATTGTACCAAAGCTCTAGGTCATAGACATTACAGAGCGAACACATTCATCATCATGGGAACAACTTTCATTTACTTTCGATGTCTTCAATTCAGATTCAGCTTTTCATGTTATTGCTTTCTATTGCATGATAATTGTAATGTGCCTTTGTGCATGGTATTTGTGTTGTGCAAACTGTGATTGGATTGGATCCTGGGTTTTGGGGGCAAAAGTGGACTGTTGCTGCATTACGATGTCGTTTTCTTGAAATGGGTGTCTCTTCAGATTTTCCTAAAATTGGAGCAGGGTTAATCCGGATCTAATGGATTAAGGAACGTTGTTTCAGATCCTGGGTGCATTAATGGAGACAACTGTTGCCTTTTTTTGTCCCTTTTCCCTTCTTAAGCTCCACTTTATTGGCAGCTTGGCTGCAGGTGTATATTATTTCTGCTTCATGGCGCTGCTGAATAAACAAGTCTGTCTCCATTACTGTGCCCTCTTAAATCCACGTACTGTACAAGAAAGGACAGGATTATGTCATAAAGTGCTCTACATGGCCCAGGCACAGTCTAGAGGATGTGTGTTCAAAGTGTTCATGCCAGATTCTATAGCACTTGCTGCGATATTCTTGCGGCTTTGTGGCACAGTATGTTGAATTAAAAGGCCAGAGCAGTGGAAAACCCCTTTTTCTTATTTAGGAGTTCCAAGAAACAGAAAACATACAGATTCAAATCTGTCAGTCCTGTGTTTCAACTGAGTATCTCAACAGCTATATCATTCATTACGCATGCACAATCCACACCAACATTTCTCATGAGAACAATCCCATACCGTAACTAAAATCAAATTGCTGGTCATAATGTCCAAGAACATATTTTTTCATCCTCTTGACAAGATTTTCATCCTAGAAACAACCTAGGATAACAACTGACTACATAAAAGAAACCTATTTCCATTTTTATGTTTATGTATATAGCATGAACCTAGCCAAATGGCAGCAGAGCATTGTATAGGGTCAAAGACACGTATAAAGTCAGCAAGTGATAGGTGAGGTAGCTGGATTGAGGGCTTTTAATACATTATGATGTAGTTAGTTATCTTTAAAGAGGTGTGTCTTCAACTCTTTTCTCGAATAGAGCAGCGTTTGAGATTTCCTGATCAATACAGGGATATTGTTCCAGATCCTGGGTAAGTAGCTAGAAAAGGCCTGGTGCTTTTTTAGTTTTATATAGCACAAACTAGGCCTGAAGGTATCAGAGCTCTTTACATGAGCACCAGTTGCATTACAGATGGACACATTCATTTTTAGGTCTTGCCTACGCAGCGCGCAAGCGCTGATTTGGAGTGACCTCTTGCAATCACTCTATAGTTTCTTGGAAACTTGTGCATGTAGTGCACTGTTTCCAATGAGTACGCGTACATGGGCAGCATTTACCTTGTGGGAGCCAGCAGCTGTGCCATCTGTTTGCAATTATCACACATACCGCTGCTCGCTCTGGCAAGGTAAACGCTGTACATAGACTACCGGCCGCACACTACTTCTACAGGCATCCAGTATCCTGTTACTAATGACTTTACAGCTTTCGTTGCTTTTTTTGCGCCCTCCTCCCTTGGGATGTCTTTACAGTCACCGAACCAATCTTCCGACTTGTTCTCAGCAGCGCGTGCATTATCCCCTTCCTTTGTCGAATTGTACTATTGATATCAAAAGCTTTGACGTGCAGGTTATATGTCAAACCCTCACGCAATTTCTTCTGATGCCCCATTTCATCAATCTGTTTTTTAATCTCCTTCACCACGCTATTCTATTATATTTCTTGTTTTCTATCGGTCCCGACCTCTGCTTTCATCCTTTCCATGTCCCCTCCCTCCCCTTCCCTCATGTTTCAGTGCTCCCTTTTTCATGCTTTCTCTCCCACATCCATGCTATCTGACCCTACTCTACTGTGGCTCCGCTCTGCGTCCTTCTTCCCCGCACGCATCCTTTCTGTGCCTGCCCCCTCTCTCTTTCTCCCCTTCCTCACTCTTGGTTCTAAACCTTGCTCTCTACCCTCCTGTCACCATCATTTCCCTCTTCTGCTCCCTCATGTTCTCTCACCCTTTTTTCCATCTTTTTTGTGTTTCTTCTTTGCTCCCCCTCACTTCTCTCCCTTATGTTTTTCTGCTACTACCCTGTGTTCTCTCTTTCTCCTCCTCTTCTCTTGATCACCCCACCTCGCTATTGGTCCTGGGAAGAACTCGATGGAGAAGATCCTAGGGAACATATTCGATGAAGATGAGCACCGCAGAGACTATGTGATTACCCATGACCGGCCTGGATTATATTTTTGTGCTTTTTTGTGTGTGAAGGGGATCGCAGATTAAGTAATTAACCCACCCAGTATCCTGAAATGGTGCCAAAAGCTTTACAAACGCCTGGAGCCCTCTCCAACATGAGCCCTGCATGCATGATCTGAACAATTGTCCAACATGAAACCACAAAGTATTGTCGTGCTCGGGTTTTAAATGACCGATAAAACAATCCATATAGCTCGAAAATAAACCATTATTGCACTTTCTGAACAAATTTGTTTTAGACCAATTCTTTTGCATTTACAAATGTGCATTACATTAGTTCGTTTGCATAAACAATATTCATATTCAGACAATCAGCATGTTTTTACACCTCACCCTGTTTCTTAATATCCGCTGAATGTTTTTTTTTCCCATTTTCACGAATGTACTCCGACATAGAGCAAAAGATAATAAGCATTGGCATAGCCAATAGGTCTCTCCTTTGGGACCTTATAAGTGTTTAGTTATCCAGCACAATATCCTTGGTGCAAGAACATTAACTGTTGCATGGCTAAACACTTTCCCAAAAGTGAGACCTATTGGCTATGCCAATGCTTGTTTTGTTAGGCACCGGGAGATTAAGTAATTTGCCCAGAATCACAGGATGTTGAGCATCCCTGCCGATACTCGAGCCCGGATCCCAGCTCTGAGGTCAACCGCTCTAGCCATTATGCTACATCTTCTTGATCTGTTTTTTATTTTTACACTTCTTAACCTGCATTCTGATTGTCTCCTGGCTGCCTATGTGAGGATAAAGTTGGTATTCAAGTGAATACAAGTGACTTTGCATTCAGTGAAAGTTCGGGTTTTAAGCAGTCAAAGTTCATGCCATTGAGTCAGGTTTGTACTGTTTCTTGTTTATTACTCTTGGCAAAAGCACAGGAACTCTCACATGTTTGGGTTGAGTGTTTGGTAGTTCTTGGATTGGATGATGTGCAGGCAGTGTTTGATGTGTTGCATGTTGGAAGCAGAGGAGGCTTTCATGAAGAATTGTCTATTATTCACATATTGGTGGATCTTTATGAATGTATCTGTGAATAGAACACAAAACGGCTGTATATAAAAGTTTAAGATGACACAGAAAAGTATGGAACCTTGAAGGAATCCGCAGGTGATAGGAATGTTTTGGGACCTGGAGGTGCCCATGAAAACAAACTGGTGTTGGTTGAAAAGGTAGGAGGAGGGCCAGTTAATTACATTGCCCAAGAATCCCATTTGAGACTCCAGAGTGTGTCTGAGTCTGGGATGGTTGACTGTATCGAGGCAGCTTAGACATCCAGCAATATTAGGAGGCAGAGATCATATTCATCTGTAGTCATGAGGGTATTGTCTCTTTTCCAATTAACTTGCAGATGAATGGTAGGTGACTGATGCGATGGTAGGTGGCAAGGTCACCAAGATCTACTGTAGGTTTCTTTAGAAGAGGGAGGATCTGGCCTGACTTGAGAGTTTCTGGGAAGAAGCCCTAAGTGAGGAAAGAATTGACAATGGTGAGCAGGACGAGGGAGCACCCGCAACAAGAGTTTAAATGAAGAATGAGGATAACATATCATCTTCATAAGAAGTGACCTTGAGTGATTTGAGTATGTTGGTGAGACCTGCAAAAGATAGGGATATGAATGATGGCTTTTGCAGGATTTTATAGAAAAGGGCGAGTGTAAGAAATCAGGCAAGTTTGGTATTGTTGATGTGCTATTGGATCTTCTTTTTTTTTCAATAAAGATGAAGATTTTCTGTCAAGTGCGGAATAGGTGTGTCGAGCAAGGGCTTGATGCAGTGCTTTGTTATGTAAACATTTTTGAATCTGTTGGCGGCTTCATTGATGGTATTGGCATGGTTCTTTGCTTTGGCTAATGTGATGAGCTGTTTGTGTGCTGTGTTGAGGTACATCAGTATCATGAGGTCCTCAACAGTTCTGTTTTTTTCATTTTCTTTTCTGCCCAAGGATAGATCATTTATGGTCAGCAATGTGTTTAAAGTACCAAGGTGCTGTAGGGTTTGGCCTACACTTGTCTGTTTTAATCAGGGCATGGATGTTCACATAGTTTTTTTTTTAAAAAAGTGTTAAAGTTGTTTAGAAGGATGTTGGCGTTGGACATATTGGTGATAGGGTGAGACATGATTTCAAGCATTAATATGTCAATGAAGAAGTCTTTGAAGGATATGAAGGTTTGATATTCTCCTTTGGATTGACCTTAGATTGTGGGAAGGAAGCTGAGCTGAATTGGGGATGGTGAAGTGGCTGTTCAGGTTTAGGGGTGTGGATGGTTTGCATTGCATTGTTGGCGATTTTGAGAAGTCGGCATCAAGGATGTGCCCTTTGGAGTGTGTTGGTTAAGTGACATGCTGTACCACGTATACTGAATTGATGAGGTTGAGGAGGGTATCTTTTGCTTTTTTTGAGCTTGTGTTGTCTGGGAGTTTGAAGTCAACCTAAAAGTGCAGCGTGGGCATGTCGGATGGATTCGCTGGCAAGGAGCAGCCTGTGGGAAGAAGCGTCTCTAGGGGAGGAGAGGTGGGGGTGGGCAAACCATATTTCTGCGAAGAACAGGTAGTCAAGCTTATGATAGGTGATAATATGTGCAATGGCTGGTGTGTAGGGTGCTAAAGAGAGAGCAATGAGCATGAATTGGAATGTGTGTTATGCAGTTTGAGGGTGTTTGGTAGTTAGTGGGATGTGTACTAGTTTTGGTCTATGTGTTATGTGAATGCTATGTGTGCATTTCAGTTGTTTAGGTCTAGTTGTGATTGTGGGGATTGGCAGCCTGGGGTGTTGAGTGAGGCATGTGATTATGTCTTATCTTTCAAGTTTCAGATGAAAAGGGGTTCTGGCCCTTCCTAGCCACAACAACCCCATCAGGTGGCACTCTTGTCTGTGTCTGCCCTCTGCTGTGGATGCCCTGAGGAGTTCACTGAAGTGGAGAGAAGGCAGGGAGCAATTTTACTTCCCGTGCAGATGGATGAGGGGGGAATGATGTCTTCTTGCCTGGCTTCTTCTGTTAAAGATGGCCTTGGTGGGAAACCTGTGATGTCACTTGTGGTGCAGATGGATGATGAGAAATGAAGTCCTCTTGTGTGGCCTCTTCTTTTAAAGATGACTTTTGTCATGAAATCCTGAGAATGTACTTTCTGGGCAGATGGATGATGGGAAATACAGTAATGTTACTTTCTGTGAAGATAGATGATGGGAAATACAGTGATGTAACCTTCTATGGAGATGGATGATGGGAAATGAAGTCCCCTGGTATGGCTTCTTCTTTTAAACATGTCTGTTTTGGTGTGAAACCAGTGAGACCCCTTCCTGAGGAGATGGATAATGAGAAATGCAGTAATGGCACTTCCTGTGGAGCAGGGTGATGGGAAATTACGTTATCTTGCCTGGCTTCTTCATTTAAAAACGTTTTGCCCGGTAAACAGTGATGTCCTACCTGTACAGATGAATAATCATTTATCGTAAAACAAATATCTCATATGGGTATGCTAGAAATCTGGCATGGCTTCTGAGCATCCATGGGGTAAATGGCACACACTATGAGACCATCCCAATTCTTCCATTCATCATTGTCCTTGATACTCTGTAGATGAAGGGCCTCCAAAGTGTTCCAGTGAGCCGGAAACTATGACAAATTTTTATCATGTCTAGATAGCATACACTTACATACAACAGATCTAAATTTTAACTCATTCACATAGTCAGTGGTTACCCTAAAATGTTCTACGGGTCGTACCTTCCATGGACCTACATTGAATAACCCTACTCTCAACATACACCTTACTTAAACACTCCCCAATATTGACACTATTTACCTTGGTATCTCTTTCTGATTCCATGTACGTTTCTTGATCCTTTAGTACATGTCAAGTATTACAAACCACATTACACTTCTTACCATGATGGTGATGGTCATCCATCATTTTATAAAGATGCTCATTTCCTGTTTTTGATCTCTGGCACAGCATCACGATCCACAAATGCTGGTCTAGGTTTTACTTACCACACATGCAAATCAAGATGCAGTCTTCTTTCCCTTTTAGTAATACGAAGGATGCTATCTCCATCATGAGGTGTGCCACAGCTCACCAATATTCAACACTAACTATAAGCAATTCTTTTCCATTTTGTTAACGCTTTCAAGGAGGCCATTTGTTTGCAGACTGTTTAATGATGTTTTAAGGTGGGAAACCACATAACTGTAAAGTAATTTATACATCTCATCTGAAGAAAATTACACACCATCATCAGTTAGAACTTTTTTATTCATTTTTATTTATTTTGGTTTCTAGCAGCAAAAATTTTTAGTTCATCATCAATATACAACGTCATCAAAGCTCAATTGCCACAATAGCAGAACAAAGTTCTAGAAAAGTTCTTCTTCAATCATAAAATGCAAAACATAAATTAAGCAACATAAAAATCAGTTCATCTTCAGAATACACCATCATCAAAGCTCAATTCTCACAAGGGCGGAATAAAGTGCTAAAAAAGTTCAATCATGAAGTGCACAGAAACAATTAAGCAACATGGACTGTATATCATAAAGTGCAATGCATATATCACACCACACAATTCATCAGATAATAAATAATAATGAATTTACCGTCCCTAATAAAACT
This sequence comes from Lissotriton vulgaris, assembly GCF_964263255.1. Classification (NCBI taxonomy): domain Eukaryota; kingdom Metazoa; phylum Chordata; class Amphibia; order Caudata; family Salamandridae; genus Lissotriton; species Lissotriton vulgaris. The sequence continues at coordinate 291,014,680 of NC_141693.1, forward strand.
TGCCATAATAAAAAAATTATTTGTGGCAGCACATTCATAAAGGTGCCATCTAAGTATCATAAAACAGAATAAAGTGCAGTGCAACAGTTCAAGACCCCAGTTTTCCCCAAATATGTGTCCCGAACTCCGTCCCCCAGATCCTTCCTTGCTTTCACTGCTCATAAGCATACATTACTAGGTTCTAAGATACCTTAACCCCATAAAATCAATAAAAACAGTATTTCATTTATTAATAAACACCTCAGCTTAATTCCAAACCTTATCAAACCTTCCTTTCCCTGTCCCCTTCACATACAAAAGCTCTTGAGCATGTACGATATTCACTTTATTCACCCAGGATTGCAGTTTAGAAGGATCCTGCGATTTCCAAAGAGCAGTTATTATAGATCGTGCTAATAACACTGCAATAAACCACAACTATGTGCCAGAGCAGGTTTAATTCCTAACTGGTAGGAACAACCCAATAAAATTGCATTCACATCTACCATATACCCTATTCCCAGGGAGACCCACATACACCTCAGGACCCCTTCCCAAAATGCCTTAACACTACCACATTCCCATATAATATGAATCAAACTACCGGATTCTGTACATCTAGAACATTACTCTAAGAAATGTGAATTCCATTTATGTAATAGTGAAGTGGTATAGTACATCATCCATTGAGCATAGAGTTGCATCTTCTGAAACTTAGGTTCTCGTAATCCTTTGGAATTAAAATATGAAGCCTCCTACCACTGCTCTCTGGGTAGATTTATCTTATTCTCATTTATCCATTTACTCTGAATGGCAAGGATCAGGACATTAGAATATCTCTAAACAGCACAAAGCCAGCCGCCCCAGTTTTCACAGCTCTCTAGTAAACTGAAATATCACTTGAACACATTCTCTAGTTGGCTCAGTTTTGAAGTGGTTGAAGTTCCTGCAATTTAGAGGAACTTTTTAAACATGCCAATTTATTTTGAGCCAAAGCTACAGCAAGACAAGGCTGCAGGGCCTACCAAGGAACCAATTCTTAATTTCTCAGCCAATCACCAACTTTACCTAGCTTACACTTCTCGCATATGACAGCACAGAACAAACCCCCACATGCATCAATCTAGGATTTTGCATTTCTTAAATAGCGAAAATTAAGGAATCGCTATTTAGGAAATGCAAAATGCTATGCATCAAGAAATCCTAAAAGTTTTTAGGATTTCTTAATTTTCGGAAATTGCGATTCCTTAATTGCGAAGTGCAATTAAGGAATGGCATTACATTGATTCCTATGGGCCTAGAGGCCCATAGGAATCAATGTAGTCAATTGGAAGGCAGTAGCAAATTGCGAGTGGCACTTAGAAAATTTCATGGGTGCAGGGGGGGGGTCCAAAGGACCCCCCCTGCACCCCTGAAATGCATTTGAAAGTGCATGTTTCACACACACATGTCCTAAGGACATGTGTGTCTGTAACTGGACAGTTTAAAAAATGCATTTTTAAGCATTTTTAAACAATTTCGCAAATTACCACGAGGTTGAACCTCGTGGTAATTTGCACTTCCAATTTGAATACTCGCAATTTTTTTTTAAATGATGCATAGCTTTTAAGGAATCGTAAATTTGCAATTCCTTAAAAGCAATCGCATTTTTGGAATTCGGTAAAAATACCGAATTACTCAAAAATGCTTGATGCATCCCAAACACATATTTAGGAAGTGCAAACGGCCGAATTTACCGATTCGCACCGTTTGCACTTCCTAAATAGGTTGATGCATGTGCCCCAAAGGCTCTTAATAGGGGTTTCTGCATGTATATTTGGAATCATAACCATCGAAAAAGGTGTTTCGCTTTAAAAGACTGAAGGGATCGATAGCTTATCTTTTTGGAGTTCTTGACCGGGGAGGGGTAGGGTCCAGGCCAAAATAGGCTCGGTCACACACAACCCTTAGACAATAATTATCAAAGGTCCATCATTTATCAAAGTTGAGACACCTATCACAGATTATTAAATGAGCAGCAAAATAGTACAATCTCCAATTAGGAAATGATAAGCCTCCTTCCTGATCGGGCAACATCAGCTGCTTAATATTATTTCTTGGATTACACTTATCCCATATACATGTGCAGATCAAAGCACTCAGCTTCTGAAAAATGTATTGTACTATACATAGGGAATTGCAGTAAACAAAAATTAACCATAGGCAGGATGCATTTTGACTAGTGTTACTTTCCAGATGATCAAAATCGGTAATCTTCTCCACCTATTCAGCATCTTAGCCATCAGGGGAAGGTAATTTAAATTGTATAAATCCTTATATATCTCGGAAACCTTAACATCCACGTACCTAACTTGTTTCCGCTGATAATCCGTCTGCAGAACTTGGGGTAAAAAGCATACATTCATATTAAAAAGAAAAATCTTTGTTTTAGAAATGTTTACCCGATAGCCACAGAGCCCAAAACATTTTTTTAACACCTTAGCTGCGTCTGAATATCCCTCCCCAGTGCTGCGTTGTCCATTGGAACTAGTGCTGAATGGACGTCCAATGGACATGCGCAGCACTGGGGAGGTAGCGCTCGTGACGACCGTTGGTCATCAGCAGCGTTCAAGAGGTTAAAACGCCCAACTGCTATCGAAACATCGATTTCTCTGAGGCCAAATATATCACCAAGTCAATTGCATATGACTTATGTTTAGACCCACTGTGAATTGTAGCCCTCACACCAGTATTCTGTTGCAGTAGGCAAACCAGGGGTTCTATAAAGAGGGCAAAAAGAGATGGAGAATGTGCGTAGCCCTGCCTAGTGCCCCTGGTAATCAGAAAGGGAACCAGAATCTTGCCGTTAACTTTATTGCGGCAGATGAACCTTCGTAAATTGACACAATTTACCTTAAAAGCTGTCTTGAAAATCCCTTAACCTACTTCACATTAAATATGTACTCCCAGCTGAAGAAACTGGAGTACAGAGTGGCAATAAGGCAATACAAGAACGAAATAAAACTTGCCCAGGCGGAGTTCTATGAAACCAAAATTAATAGGGCAGCTAACTCCCCTAGGGAAATTTTTAAAATTGCCAAATCTTTAATCTCCCCTCCTCCAGAAATTCTGCCATCAGAAGGTGCACAGGTTCGTTGTGAGAATCTGGCCACCTTCTTTTCTAAGAAGATTCAGGCCATTTATTCCCAACTCTCAACTGGTAGTGATAATGTGGCATCCTCCGCTACTTTGGACTCTGACCTGCCCGTATCTTGTTCATTGGTCGCTTTTCCACTCTTGGATCCCAATACTCTAGATGTATTGGTTCATAAAGTCACCTCAGGATCCCCAAATGACCCAGCCCCTCCTCAGACCTTAGTAAAAGTGATTGACACTATCCGCCCGTTCATTTTAGAGGCCCTCAACACCTCTATTACCTCCAACTCTGTCCCTGCCACATGGAAGTGCGCGATGGTAAGGGCACTGCTGAAAAAGCCGAATTTGGACCAGAACAATCTGTCCAATTTCCGCCCTATCTCACTGCTTCCATGGATGAGCAAATTGTTGGAGAGATACATCAATAAAATACTAGGGGACTATTTGAGTCCAACAATCTTCTACAGGTCTCCCAGACGGGATTTCGTCCCCAGCATGGTACGGAAACTGCCCTTCTGGCAGTGACAGAGGCAGCTAAAGCTATAATGGACCAGGGAGGAAAAACAGCCATTATACTTCTTGACCTCAGTGCCGCGTTCGACACTGTTAACCATGCCACAGTACTACATCGTTTGAATGGCATGGGGGTGTCGGGCGCTGCCTTGACCTGGCTGACTTCCTTCATGGAGGAACGTTTTTTTCAGGTGTTTGAGGGTGAGGTGGCATCATCAAAGCATCCACTTAGCTGTGGGGTTCCGCAGGGTTCCTCCTTGAGCCCCACACTTTTTAATGTCTATATGCAGCCTCTAGAGAAGATAGTCCTCCCTTTTGGTGTGCGGATTGTCACCTACGCAGACGATACCCAACTTGTGGTCTCTCTGGACCACAATGAGGGTTCGTCTAACACCTTGGGCCCTTGTCTGGAGGCTGTTGCTAGGTGGATGCAACTCTCCCACCTCAAACTCAACGGGGAGAAGACTGAGATCATGATGCTAGGCAATCCCTCCCCTACTTCCTTAGCTTCTAGCTGGCCTTTATGCCTCGGTGTCCCCCCTCCTCCTAAGGACCAGATAAAGAGCCTGGGAATCTGGCTTGATAGAGCGCTGGATTTTTCAGTTCAAGCCACCAAAACTGCCTCTACTTGTATGGGGCTAATGAAAATGCTCCGTAAAGTGCTCCCCCTACTTCCACTCCAGGCAAGAAGGGTCATGGTCCAGGCCCTGATACTCTCTCGCCTGGATTATGGAAACGTTTTATATCTAGGAGCCCCGGTAGCAGTGACGAAAAAACTTCAAGGCACCCAAAACTGTGCCGCCCGACTATTGTTCAACATCCCCCGCTGGCAATCAGCGAGGAATGCTTTAAAGGAACTCCACTGGCTTCCAGTGGCTGCCAGGACACAGTTTAAGGCCAGGTGCATTTTGCACAAATCTCTCCATCAAACTGGCCCGGCAGTCCTGCGCCCTCTAGTGCGGCCTTACTCACCATCCAGAGCCCTGCGCTCGGCCTCATTGCATTTGGCAGCTATGGCAAAAGTCAAGAAAGCCCGTTGGGGTGGACGCTCCTTCACTCATACAGCGGCGAAATTATGGAACTCCCTGCCCCTAACTCTCAGACAAAACAGCAACCGAATGTCATTTAGGAGAGATTTAAAAACCTACTTGTTTTCAAAGGCGTACTAATTTTCACCCAGTAGCCCGACACACCAATTCAGTCTAAAGCGCTGCGAGGCCTCCGGGTGGTTATGCGCTATACAAGTGGAATTTTTCATTTCATTTCATTTCATTTCAGCTGACAAGGTCAAAAGCCTACATGCAATACTCTAACATCTTGATTTTTTTATTTCTTGGGAAACAAGTAAGAAGCCCATTATGAAAGTAGGGGAGGGGCGAACCCCAACTAAAAATACTTATAAACAAATTCATCATAAATATTCAGTTTTAAAGGAAGCTGAATCTGATACCATTCTGATGGACACCCATCTTCTCCTGCATTTTTCCCTCTAGGGAGGGCATTCAACAGCTCCTTAATCTCTGATAAACATATCAGATAGGCGAGATTATGCGCTGCTTTGTTTATCAACCTCAGGAGGTAAATACCGGCTAGAAAACCATCTATACTATCATTACAGGGCTGGTGATCTGTGGCGTAAATGGTAGCAAAATGCTCACAAAACATTCCCTCTGTTTGAGAAGGCTCATGCATCAAGGTACGCGTTGAAGGATCCCAAAGTTTATAGAGAGCATTTTTTATAAGTCTGGATCTAGTCTGCCAGGTCAGCAGCCTTACACTCATTTCTCCCTCCTCATATAATTGCTGACCCAATGTCCTAATATTTATAATTTTCCTCTTCAATAAAAAATGTTGTAGCTTAGTCTTCGCTAGCTCCCTTTCCTTGAAATACAGGGGGATCATTACCTCGGTAAGTTTAAGATCTGCCAAAGAGAAGGCCTCAGACAGTTCCTTACTTTTCATATTTCTTTTTTTTTTCAATTAACCAAAAAGTTGACAATCTTCCTCCCATATAGTAACTTTAAATGCCTCCCATACATTTTCAATTGAAGAAGAGTATTAATTCTACTCAAAGAACAAACTGTCCAGGCCTTCATTTGTTCAACAAAGGACCCATCCACTGGAAAAGCACTATTTCGGGACCAAAGGTTAGGGAAAACTGGTTTATCAGAAAAGGTACCTTATAGACTAATAGCAGCATTATCTAATAATAAATTCGTAATAATGAAGGGAGAAGAAATCAACAAATCCTTAAAAGTGAGAAAATAATCTATCATCGAGGTGAAACAAAAATGAGAAGTAAAAAAGTATAACGCTTATGGTGGAGATGGCCCTTTCTGCAGGGTCACCCCAAACTTTTTGCCTGCCTCCTCCCTTTTTTGCTGAATTTGTTTTTGTTGGTGTTAGGATTTTGGCACCTTTAGCACTACTAACCAGTGCTAAGGTGCATGTGCGCTCTCTGCTTATAACATGGTAACATTGGCTTTTTTACAATTGGCATATTTAATGTACTTATAAGTCCCTAGTAATGTGCAGTACATGTATACATGGCCTATAAATTAAATGCTACTAGTGAGCCTGCAACACTGATTGTGCCACCTATTTGAGTAGCCCTTTAAACATGTCTCAGGCCTCCCATAGCAGGCTGTGTGTGCAGTTTCAAACTGTCATGTTGACCTGGCAAGGTAACCCACTTGCCAGGCCCAAACCTTCATTTATTTTTAATACATATAAGTTACCCCTAAGGTAGATCCACAACAGCACAAGGGCAGGGTTGAAGGACTGGGTTATTTTAAAACCCAGCGGTGCCAGGGCACAACACCTGAAACCTTCGTGGGTAACCTGCTCCGGCGTACAAATCACAGAGACACGGGACACTTCCTTCGGCGTCAAAGATTCAAGGTTTATTTGCTGCAGGGAAACACAGAAATCACGGAAGTACAACAAGTGTAGTTCAGAGTGACTGCTTCGAGTTGGTTCTGTGGATCGCTCCTTTTATACACGATTTTCCCATAGGTTTGCATAGCAGACAAAGGTTTACAACCCGGTTCCCACAATTATCCCCCAGAGGGGTCGTTTTGGTCACTTTGATTCACATAAGGTCCGGAATATAAGTGCGGAAACATTTGGCGGTTCCCAACTGTAAAAACCCATCTTCCCACCATTAGTACATTCCAATCAGCAGTAAAACAGATCGAAGTAGGAACAAGGACAGGTGCAGAGGAAGATGGAGACAGCGGGGAGATCGGAAAGGGTGTAAAAGGGGAGGTATCGGGAAACATGACATACAGGCATCAAAGGGACGTGCCTAATGAGATGCACGGCTGAGATAATAGGCTGGCCGCTCGAGATGGGCCTCGAGCGGCGCCATCTGCCTTACAGTATCATCCCCCTCGTCATAAAGACACTTACAAGAGACATGTGTCTTCCGCAAATATCTTGGGAGTCCCAGGGTCGCGAAGCGGACATCGTCCGTTCGCTGGCTACTTGAGGGCAAGAGACAAAATGGATGCCGTATCTAAGATGGAACCCGTGGGTACAGATGAAAAACCCACGTAGCAAACGAACGGTTTAAGTTAGCACAGCGAAACTGCGCACACTTACTAAACTCGTCATTTGCGGTTCGTAGATACCGGACTCGACCATATTCGTGCGAGTCGAAAACACCACTTACAATTGTCACGGAACCTCAGACGCTCCTTTTGCCCTCATGTAGGCAAGCACTAGTCAGAATCATACTCAATATTCATCAGACCATCTAGATGTTGCTGTAGCATAGCTCTGTCCAACCGAGTTCCATTGGTAACAGGCGGCTGTCTCATACACGTTGTAGCACAGAGGCCACATAAGGCAGGACCGCACTGCACACAAAGGCAACACGTGAACAGGAACGCCACGACAACTCCGACAATCATCAGAATCTTCCAACCCCAAGTCGACATCAGGCCCCAAAACCACCCAAGTAGCATCCAATCCCCTACATCCACGTGTATGGATTCGGAGATCTTATGCAACTTCGAGATGGCTTGATAAACGGTCGGAGCGTTATCAGGAATGAAAATACAGCAGCTCGAATGGATCACCTTACATACCCCACCTCGATCTGCTAAGATCACGTCTAAAACCATACGGTTTTGTAACGTCATAAGTCTATCCGCCTGAAGTTCTGTGGTGATATTACCAAGGGCACTGGCAGTAATGTTAGCTGTCGATTCTACCACTCGAGTCAACTGTCTCAGGTTCCTACTATTAACCATAGGCCCCCAAAACGGGAGGAAACCCTTGAAAAAGTCTCCTGCCTCTTGACCGGCAGTATCCTCTTCGCTAATTACGCCTCTCACAACTCTAGTCTTGTGATAATCTGCATCTACAGTAAACGTCGGAGGCAACAAATTTGCGATAAAACATGAGCCCATGAAGTCAGAGGGCAACCATGCATACGCACGATCATGGCAGATAAAGTATGTACCCTTGGCAGCCAGAAACACAGGGGACGAGACCATCGGCAGAATGTAATTTTCAGTGCAAGCACTCTCTCCAAGTCGGGCTTTCGATCTTCGGCCACGACCTATGAGACAAAAATTACCAATGTGGGGTACGACCCATATCGGAGGTGAGCTTTTAAGCTGTTTTTCACTACTGAACACACTATACTCGCCTCTACTCAGGACCCTATAGGCTTGTACCTCTTCTTCGGGAATAAGCGAGGGATCATAGATATCACTATCTAAGTCCTCTATTGCTATAGATAAAGGTTTTTGATACGAGGTAGGACCAGAGTAGGGGGAACGTGGTTCTCGAATGGGGTGGAAACCTAGTGCGCTTCGAAACATTGTTTGAAATGCTCGAGCAGACCCTTGGGAACTATACGGTAACACCAGATATGGAATTCCCTTATCCGTAGTATGTGGCATCAACCCACACACCCAACAATTAGTAGTGTTAACCACTAACTGATGCTGATGAAGGAGCTGAATAAAGGAATTGTTACGAAATTCTGCACGTCTAGCCTGCTCGTGTTCGGGTAAGATGTGAAAGGAATGAGGGGAAATAGTAGAGGTAAGTTTAGGATCGGGGGTAGGAGTAGGTATAGCAGAAGGTAAGAAGTAAGACATTGTGTAATACACCCCACCCGCCAATAATGCAGAAACAGTCAAAAATAATACAAATATTTGGAACATAAAACATTTGGTACGACTAAGTTGCTGCAACTTGAACCTTTGCGCCTGAGCTTCTTCCAAGTCCATCAGCTTTGAAAACGCCATCCCCTACGACCGTCCGCAACGTTTCTTGACGCACTTCGTTCTGTGTAGCAGTAGTCAATTCCCAGGAGTTCCCAGGAACCGACGGTCTTTAACCTAGCGTCAAGACCTACTAACCAGAAAGAAGTACGCGCGCGGCCCTACGGCCTTTATTTATAATCAATATTTCTCAGCTGTGGAAGCAAAAAGTATAAGGAACGAAACTCAATGTACATATACAAGAATAATTACTGTGATACGAGTGTTCAAACTGATCGTGGAAAACGGGATAATGCAATTGTCAAGGGACAGAACAGGATCTTTTATTAGTCTTTAGTGCTGGATCGCAAAAAGTATCGGGTTTTCCCAGGACGTGTCTGTTCGTCGAACAAAGGATCCTTTGAAGAGACAACGTCCTGCTGATCAGTTGAGTGTTCTGGTCTTGAGTCTTTCGATGACAAATGTTCAACAGTGTCTTTCTGCTGCACTGAGGATTCTCCGACAGGTTGTGCGTCGCTAAAAGGTACAAACGCCGGCAATCCTTCGGTTTCAGTTGATGCAATGCCTCTCCTCACCCACGGGTCTGCCGGCAAAGGGATAGGGACTTTCTTCGTGTGGGTGGCGTGCACCCAGTTCTTCCGTCCCTCAAGACGAACAGCAGTCCTCGTGGCGAGGAGAACCTGGTAGGGTCCAGTGAACCTCGGATCCAAATTGTTCTTGCGCGAAAAGTTCCGCGTCACCACCCAATCTCCGGGCTGGAGCTGGTGGCCTGGACCCTCCGTCTGCGTCGGCAGTGCTTCGTAAACCTGTTGGTGAATTAACCTCAGTTTAGCAGTCAAGTCATGAAGATAATCGATCAACATTGGATACTCAAGATCACAGAACACACCTGGCCTAGGAACCCCCCAAACATTCGCAGGACGACCGAACACTATTTCATAGGGACTAAGCCCTACTCGGGAGTGTACAGTCGCCCTAGTTGACAGTAATGCTAAGGGTAAAGCATCAGGCCACGAGAGACCAGTCGTAGCCTGAATCTTTGCCAGCTTTAGTTTAAGGGTGCCGTTATACCCTTCAACCAAACCAGCTGACTGGGGATGATTGGCACTATGGAATTTCTGATTAATTCCAAGGCCCTTACACACACTCTTCATCACACTCCCCACAAACTCACTTCCGTTATCCGACCACACGACTCTAGGCATTCCGTACCGAGGAAAGTATTCCTTCAGTAGGATTTTTGCAGTAGACAAAGCAGTATTGTCTTTGAGAGGATAGGCCTCAATCCATCGGGAAAATGCGCAAACCACTACTAAAACGTATTTCAGGTTATTGCATCTCTCCATATGGATGAAGTCCAATTGAATCACCTCAAAGGGACATGAAGGGGGAGCAAAACTACCAGGAGGAGTTGGGGTTCCCTTGCCAGGATTGTACAACATACACACCATACAATTCTTAACCAAGCGTTCAGCACATTTCGTGATACCATCATTCTTCCACACAGGGGACAGCAGCTTACAAATACCTTTCGCGCTAATATGTGCTAACCCATGTGCCATTGTCACAACGGCCAGTACATACGCATCAGGCAACATCCATCTTTTCTGATCCGATAAATCAGTCCAACAACCACTTGCATCCAGCTTTCCCGTACTCTCTTTCCACTTCGTCTTCTCAGTCTCGGTGGCCTCTTTCTGAATTTCTTTCACACTCTCAATAGTGTCTTCACACATACCCGACTCTGCAGGCCACCTAACCGAACTCGTCACATACATTCGAGTGCTAAGGTTCCGGGCAGTCTCCTTAGCAATCTCATCCGCAAACGCATTACCACGACCAACATCATCCGTCACCTTACGATGCGCACTGCATTTAACAATCGCTACCTGCTTAGGCAACGTAAGTGCATCTAAGAGATCATTCACAAGCTGGCCATGCTGAATCTTCGTACCATGCGAGGTCAGAAAACCTCTCTCTCTCCACAATCGTCCAAAGCTATGGGCGACGCCAAACGCATATTGGCTGTCGGTAAACACATTCACACGTTTCCCTTTCGCTAACACACACGCTCTGGTAAGAGCGATCAGTTCTGCAGCTTGGGCAGAATTCTGATTCAATCTTGCAGTCTCAACAACAGTATTCAACGTTACAACAGCATAAGCAGTAGTCACATCGCCATTCGGCAACTTAAAACACGAACCATCCACATACAGTGTTCCATCTGGGTCTTCCAATGGGGTGTTTTTGAGGTCCACTCGACCTTTTGTTTCCTCTTCTGTCCTCAAATAACAATCATGTTCTGTTATTTCATCTGACTCTGAGTTAATTGGTAACAAAGTCGCCGGATTCAGAACATTGCAACGTTTTATTTGGATATGACTTGCCAGCAACGTCAATTCGTACCCAGACAATCTCGCACTCGTCAAGTGCTGAGTTTTCGTACGATTTAAAAGAGTGTCGACTGCATGCGGAACCATCACCGTAAGCATATTATCCATGACCAATCCTGCTGATTGTCGGATGGAGACCGCAGCTGCCGCTGTTGCTCTCAAGCAACTCGGCAATGCTCTAGCTACCGGGTCCAAGGTCGAGGAAAAATATGCACATGGACGTTGCTTACCACCAAAAGGTTGCGTTAAGACACTCAACGCACAACCTTCCCTTTCGTGAACATATAACGTGAATGGCTTACTGTAGTCAGGAGTACCTAACACAGGAGCCGAACACAATGAAGCACGCAGTTCAGAAAAACTTTTCTGACATTCTTCCGTCCATGGTAAAGGAGTTGAAACATCCTTGCACGTAAGAGCCACTAATGGTTTCGCTAGCAATGAAAAATTAGGAATCCATTGCCTGCAGTACGACGTGATACCTAGAAAGGCACGCACATCTCTTTGGGTTTTTGGCACAGCCATTCGTGCAATTGCAGCAATTCTCTCTGGGGTCAACCGCCTTCCCTCCTTTGACAATAAGTGACCTAAATAGGTAACTTCTTGACAACAATATTGGAGTTTAGAAGGTGACCTTGTGATTTAACTCGCAGAGATGTTGCAGCAACGACACCGTAGCAATTTTGCAAATGTCCTGAGTATCTGCAGCTACCAATAAGTCATCGACGTATTGGATTAAGGCCGCACCAGCCGGCAACTTGAACGCATCCAGTTGACCCTTCAAGGCTTGACTGTAAATCGATGGACTTTCACAGTAGCCCTGAGGAGCGCGTTTGAACCGGAAGCTGCGTCCACCGAGAGAGAAACCGAAGAGGTCTCTGCTCTCTTCTGCAATGGGAATGCTGAAGAACGCATTCTTCAAATCAATCACCGAAAACCACGATGCAGAAGCTGGAATCAGAGTCAGTAGCGCCGTGATGTCAGGCACAACGGGGAACTGAGGAATCACAATTTTATTCACCTCCCGTAAATCGATGACAAAACGATAAACAGGTGGTTTCGAAGGATCAGTACGTTTTAGAATGGGCAGTACAGGACTGTTGCACACGTTTCCCCGCGTTTCCTCAATAACATCTTTCTCGATCAAATCATAGATGATCGCTAACAATGCTCGCTCACCATCAAGGGAGATACGATACTGGGGAATACGTGGCAATCGCACATTAGATTTCAACTGAACAACATAAGGGGAGATGTCAAGCAGGCCCATGTCATTGGGACCTGTTGCCCACAGAGATGCAGGAAGAGAACTCAATTCCGGTGGAAGCTTATCAAGGGACAAATACATAGGTGAGACAACTCTCTCTCCCAACGTAAGCTTTACGCCCGCGGGAGAACAGTACAGAGTTGCATACAAACGTTTAAGCAAATCCAGACCCAAAAGATTTTCACCACACCCAGTAGTCAAAATCAACGGAGCCTGGAGTTCACGAGGCCCAATTGTAAGGGGCAAAGGGCGCGAAACTGGATTGCTAACGGGGGCGCCAGAGAATCCAACGGAAACATTTGTTAAGCCAGACAAAGGTGCGCCAGGGAGTTTCAAATGCATAATAGAACTTTTCGCTGCACCAGTGTCCAACAGAAAAGGCTCAACGACGCCCGATGTAGCAACTGCGACGTAAGGCCCTCTCTGATCAACCGGAACTGATACCACTCCCTCTCCTTGTCTTTGGCTGTCCTAGTAATTACTGTCGTCAGTTCCCTGATCGACGTAGTAATCGTCTACATTGTACTGCGCAGATCGTCCTTGCGATGATCCACGTTGATCAAAACAGTTATTAGAGTTTGATGAGTTATCTGAACGATCATTTTGAACACCGCGACCCCTACCGCGTGATGTCTGTTGAGAACCACCACGACCTCCTCTAGAGGAATTACCACTATTACGGTCGTTCAAAACCGGACAATTAAATTTTATATGACCCTCCTGTCTACAATAGGCACACTGATTGTACCCTAACGATGATCTTTGGAAAGAGGAGTCATTACGAGGTTGTGATCGGTTCGATTGTGACTGCGACCTATTCTGTTGGGGCGCATTCTGATTCGAACGTGGAGGATACGCCTGCTGTAGCAACACTTTAGTTTTAAGCTCCTTCGTCTTTTTATCAGCGCGGTCGTTCTCTTCTTTCTCTCTATTCTCATAGTATTGTGCCGTGGCCAATATCTGAGCTGAAGTAGAAACGGCCCATGCACTTTCTGAATTTTTTAATTTATTGCTCAAATCGGGCAATAAGTTTGAAACAAATTTATCGACAAACAACCGTTGACCACCCTCTGTACCCATATCCTGACCACTATGGTCGATGAATGCCTCCTCGAACCTCGTAAAGAAGTCGGAGACACTCTTGTCCTTCTTCTGTTTACAAGCCGACAATTTGTCCCAGTTCACCCTCATAGCTGGCATAAGAGTTTTCATTAACGTTATTATTCTTTGAGGAAGATCGGCAATCAACTGTTCGGGTTTAGCACCACCAGTTTGTCGGGCATCCGCCGCTACAATGGCAGCCCAGGCACCACCTAGTTCATTCGGATGATTCTCCTGACGAATCTTAGCCCACACCGGTTGCGGTACGACATTTCCGAACAGCATATCAATATCAGCAAGATTCATTATCGTAGCATCTACGAGCTGCGATAATTCTTTGTAATACCCTGCAGGATTTTTGCGAGGGTCAGGCAAAGATTGCTTCACCTGCAACACTTCTGATCTTTTCCATGGGAGATGTATCCACACTCTCTGGAAATGCGCCAATACCGGGGGGTTCACCCCAGGATTAGCTGGCATCCACACTGGTGGAACCTCTCGCATAGGAAATTGACCAGATTCATCTGGCTGTCTTTCAACATCCTCAACAAACAAGGCTTGGGGTATAGGAGTGGGACGGAAAGATAGCAATCGTTCAACAGCACGTCGAACGTTGGAATCCACTATCAGTCCAGTCGAGAACTGAAGCTGTAGATCGGACAAAGCGGTCAGCACCTCGTCAGGTGCATTGGCCGATATCTGATCGCGAAGGACCTTACACATTTCTTCGAACACAAATCTCTGGGTTGGTATATTGAATTGACAAAATGTGTCGAGTACGACACGTGGGGGATTTCGAAGAGGATGTGTCATCCAACCCATCGCCATATTGTATAGCGAAGCACGTTCTCTGTTACCAGGAAGCTGACTACATCTCTGAGGACCATCGGAACCAGCGGACCCAAGAACAGGTCCGAGGGAATGAAAGAAACTAGCCGCAAGAGGAGAATTACGACTACGAGTAGAAGGAGAAGTATAGGACACAGGACTAACAAGTGAAGGGGTAGAAACAGTAGCAACAGCAGGAGTTAACAGAACAGGAGCAGTAGCGGGAGCAGGAGTATGTGGAAGCGGAGGAGCAGTAGGGATGGCAACAGACAAAGGAGCAGGAACAGTCGGAAGGACGGGTGCAGGTTGAGGAACAGGCTGAGGAATAGGTGGTGGAACAGGTACAGGAGGAACCACTGGAACAGCGGTACCCTGTACATACGGAGGTGGTGACTTCATAAGATAGGACATTAAAGAATCCTCAACTGCCTCCTCCTTCTTTTCCGACTCCATAGGCAAAGTAGGATAACATTTATCTATGGACATACGCTGTAGCCTATCGAACACTTCCTTTTCCTTATCCTCCTTATCACGCTGAAACTGCTCTGCTTTCTTGACAATGGTAGCAACACCATCTCTCTGATTTCGTTTAGTCTGTCTAATTTCTTTCTGTCGGGCTTCTTTACGCCACAACCGAAAGGCATCAAACATGGCCGGCCTTGACTTTTTCGCAAATAATTTAGCCTCTAGATTATCTAAGATTGGAGTCTCAAAACTACCATGAGGTGGCCAACTAAGGACACCGTCCTTTTTCGTATAACGGATCCAATAATCATTAAAAGTAATCGGGCCTAGCCCGTGCTTACTGTACAATTCATAAGTCGGAGTTCCAACCGGAGGTATCGGACACGAGTCCTCCAGTCGGGAATCCACACCGCAAGGTCTGAAACAACTAAACAAAGTACTGCGACTAGGCATCTTGCGCACTAGCCGAGTTTCACAAACTTCAAGGGTTACGGGATTTACCAAGTCCCAGCAAAGAGCAAAAACCCTCGGTTTTTGGCGGCTGCAGTCGTCAAACAATACAACAAAGGACCAAGAACTACAAATGCAATGGAACCATGCAACCACTAAGGAACCACAACCAAAACTCTGGGAGCGACCCACAAATACTTAACTCAAAGATCGATGGCGTCACCAGGAAGGCCCGTCAATCGTCTCGCTCTACCAAGGTCTACGCCAGGCGCCAAAACAGGTCTACAGTCAGGGCAGCAGTCCGTCGCAGCCGTCAGGAGGCGGGAATCTTCGCGGGAAAAGTCTTCGGGCCACTTATTTCGACAACAAGATCGATGAAGCGGAGTGCACCTTCCCTCGGAGATTTCACACGAAATTCCTCACGATCGTCGGGCTTGGACCGGTACCACTGATGCAGCCCGACGTTGGGCGCCAACTGAAGGACTGGGTTATTTTAAAACCCAGCGGTGCCAGGGCACAACACCTGAAACCTTCGTGGGTAACCTGCTCCGGCGTACAAATCACAGAGACACGGGACACTTCCTTCGGCGTCAAAGATTCAAGGTTTATTTGCTGCAGGGAAACACAGATATCACGGAAGTACAACAAGTGTAGTTCAGAGTGACTGCTTCAAGTTGGTTCTGTGGATCGCTCCTTTTATACACAATTTTCCCATAGGTTTGCATAGCAGACAAAGGTTTACAACCCGGTTTCCACAATTATCCCCCAGAGGGGTCGTTTTGGTCACTTTGATTCACATAAGGTCCGGAATATAAGTGCGGAAACATTTGGCGGTTCCCAACTGTAAAAACCCATCTTCCCACCATTAGTACATTCCAATCAGCAGTAAAACAGATCGAAGTAGGAACAAGGACAGGTGCAGAGGAAGATGGAGACAGTGGGGAGATCGGAAAGGGTGTAAAAGGGGAGGTATCGGGAAACATGACATACAGGCATCAAAGGAACGTGCCTAATGAGATGCACGGCTGAGATAATAGGCTGGCCGCTCGAGATGGGCCTCGAGCGGCGCCATCTGCCTTACAGTATCATCCCCCTCGTCATAAAGACACTTACAAGAGACATGTGTCTTCCGCAAATATCTTGGGAGTCCCAGGGTCGCGAAGCGGACATCGTCCGTTCGCTGGCTACTTGAGGGCAAGAGACAAAATGGATGCCGTATCTAAGATGGAACCCGTGGGTACAGATGAAAAACCCACGTAGCAAACGAACGGTTTAAGTTAGCACAGAGAAACTGCGCACACTTACTAAACTCGTCATTTGCGGTTCGTAGATACCGGACTCGACCATATTCGTGCGAGTCGAAGACACCGCTTACAATTGTCACGGAACCTCAGGGTGCAGTGTATTTAAAAGGTAAAACGTGTACTTAAAGTTTTACATGTCCTAGTAGTTAAAGACTCTTAGATTCGTTTTACACTACTGCAAGGCATATCTCTCCCATAAGATAACATTGGGATTACCTTATTCCATTTTATAAGTGTAATTTCCAATTAGGAAGGGATGGGACCACCAAGTTTGGTGTCTCTGGAACCACAATTTAAAATCACAACTTTTGGTGAAGTTGAATTTTAAATTGGAATTCTGAAAGTGTAACTCTTAGAAACTTGCCATTTTCTTACTTTATCATTTGGTGCCTGCAGCCTGTCTCTGAATACACGTCTGGGGTGGGCGACAGCTGGACTTTGTGCATTTCCTCTAGACAGCCACACAAAGGGAGCTTAGGTGTGACTTGATGGGCTTCCACATCCTGATGGACACTCATGGGCGGGATAGGAGGGAGGAGCTGGACACAGACTCACACTTACACCTGAATATGGTGTGTTCTGTAACCACACAAAGGGCAGCATACCCCCTGCAGTGAGTCTGGAGCAAGGGTAGGAAGTGCGGGACATTGTGCACTACAAAGTCATCTCTTTGAAGTCTCCTCTACTTCAAAGGCACAACTGGGTATAAGTACTGGACCTCAGATACCACCATGTCACTACACTTCTGGAACTGTGGAACTTTGCCTGGAAGAAGGACTGCAGTGCTGCTGAAAGGATTGTCACTCTGCTGGGCAGCTACTTTGCTGGACTCCTGCTCTTCTGTGCTGACCTACTATCTGTTACCCTCCTTGCCTGTGTGAGAAGGACTGGACCCACATCACTTGAACCCAGAGAGGGACCCCAAGGGTTTGCTGGCTTGCCTCCTATTTTGAAGTCAACAACTAACCCTGCTACTGTACCTGGAAGCTGCCATATGTAACTCTTCCTTGCCAAGGGGTACCTACCCAGTCCTGGACCCTTGGACTTTTAGATTTGACCTGATCTACAGTGACTAGATAGCCCCAGTTGGCGTTTTATGCTTTTAAGCACTACATTTCATTTTATTCTTTAAAAATTAATAACTTATCGGATTTTTGTCATTTGGGCTTGGTTTGTTCATTAAATTAAGTTCTACTTAAAACCACTCAAAACAATACTACACCCTTTAAAAAAACAGGTGTAGTATCTTTTTGTGTGGTGTTTTCACTGTTTTACTGTTTGAAGTAGTGCACGAATACTTTACACCTTGCCTTTTCAGTCAAGCCTGACTGCATACCTCTGACAAACAGAAACCCAATTTCTAACAACTTACATGACATACAAAGAACCCACCCAGGATCTAGCAGTTCATGTTCTTCCTTAAGCCTCTGCATCGGCCTAGTATCCTTAGGTTTACATTGAGGACTCCCCGCCTACTTATATTTGTCTCTATCTTTTGTGAAAATTTTAAATCTCCACCTATTCATATTTTGTTAGGAAAGCTCACCAACTGAAGCGACATATCATACAGTGGCTAAGGGTCATTGGAGTTTGGGTCATATAATGACACCAGGGAAAACTTCTGGGCATTAATTTGAATTTTTACCACTGCCCACCTACCAGATGAATCAGAAAAGCCCCTACTACCGTACACACAAACTTCCTACTGGTGAGAACCGTAACCCATCTAAGAGAATCAGATGCAGAGGAGTAAGCCAGAGTTTGGAAGGGGTTCCAATTTATTGATAATATTTTAGATTTTTTAAATATTTGTCTTTTGCAGTAAACTAAAGTCCCTTTCTCCACAAAGAGCCAATGGTATACTAGCCCTGTGCTTGTGTGGGTTATTCAGCCCGAGTACTTTCACTGAATTTATTCTGCAGTTCAAACCAGATGTCAAACTAGTCATAAACTCACACTCCACCTAAAACGCCTCACTACTTCCTTGCCATCCATGATATAAATTGTTTTGACCAGCTCCTGCAAGAAACCTTTTTCTCTCACCACCATACTTGCCACAGCCTCTTATTGGAGCTGATAGGTCAACCCTCTACCTCAACTCCAACTCCACCCAACACTAAAACACCCATCCCCACTGCCTCTCCCACCCTCCTGCCGTGACTCCTCTAAGTCGCCTTGTCCTGGCGACCCTACTCTCCACCTTCTGGTGCGGTACTTGCTCCTCCCTGAGGCCCCACATAGCCGGGGCCACCTCCCCTTTAAGTAACATAGAGGCTACTAAGTAGCAAACTTACAAAATATATACTTAATATCTAGTATACAAAAACATTTAAGCAGTTTGAAATCACCACGCTATTACAACCTTTCCATGTTGGAAAAACAAACCCCAATAACCTCCCCCTTCCAGAATTCAGTCATTGCTTCAATTAGATTAATCAAGACCCTTGATAGATCCATGAGTGCCAACTGGATAGAGCTGCCATTTGCAAATGTATGTTTGGCCACACGCAGATGTATATTTAGGCACTGTTCCATGGTACAGAGGCCCTTCCTGAACCCATATGAAACTGGAGAGAGAATATCACTCTCAGATTACCAGAAAAGGAGATGATCCAAAATAACTTTTCTTCTCGGGGATTAAATCTTGTTAACAGTGGGAAAAGGATGTCCAGAGGCAATGTCAAATAATGTTGGTAATAATTCTTGATGGGTGGAAACATAGACAATGTTTTCCCCACAGACTACCTCTGATGTGGAGATACTGATGGGGGACCCAGCTGGAGCTGTTACAAACCTTCATCTAATCCAGAAGTACATTATATCTCCAGGACAGGGAGGTTGATCACAAGGCTCAGGGGTCTAACATTTGCGTATATATTGGCCCTGCCACCTACAACAGTGTTGGTAAGATATGGAACTCTCTTCCACCGGAAGTACGCAGAATCTCCTCCACAATTACTTTCAAAATGGAAGCCAAAAGATTCCTAATGAACAAGTTCTTACCTTAATTGGGTTAGGATCATCGGTTCTAAGTCCCTGATCCTTCGACCATTAGTCCTTCAGTGGATGCTACTCTTCTTTACCTCACCTTGTGCCCTCTCTTAGCCTGCTATGCACCAGGTATTGTATTACTCTCCTCTGACCCCTTGCCCTGTAATTTTGTAAGTATTCATGTTTGTTATTCTTACTTGATGTTAATATTGCATTTATGGTACAAAAGGGGGTGGTGATGGACGGAGCATCTGAATCAATCAAACACTCACACCCAGTCAAAAGATCTGGGTTTAATCCATCACCGTTCTTTAGCCCACTCTGCCACCCCAGTTCAGACATGGGTATATGCAAATCAGTCTGACCCTGTGCCTCAGGGGAACAGTCCAGCCCGAACTGCTAAGCCATGTCTTCCCTGGACCGGAAACAAGCTTCCAAGGACCGGTTTCTGGCATTCCAGCCGTCTTCAGCCCGGCTTGCTTGAATCCAGTGGCAAAGTGAGCAAGGGACTCACGTCTGAGCATACCCTGCCACACTTATGGCGGCCAAAAGAGGTACAAAAGGGGTGGTGATGGACGGAGCATCTGAATCAATCAAACACTCACACCCAGTCAAAAGATCTGGGTTTAATCCATCACCGTTCTTTAGCCCACTCTGCCACCCTAGTTCAGACATGGCTATATGCAAATCAGTCTGACCCTGTGCCTCATGGGAACAGTCCAGCCCAAACTGCCAAGCCATGTCTTCCCTGGACCGGAAACAAGCTTCCGAGGACCGGTTTCTGGCATTCCAGCCGTCTTCAGCCCGGCTTGCTTGAATCCAGTGGCAAAGTGTGCAAGGGACTCAAGTCTGAGCATACCCTGCCATATTTAAGGCGGCCAAAAGAGGTACAAAAGGGGGTGGTGATGGACGAAGCATCTGAATCAATCAAACACTCACACCCAGTCAAAAGATCTGGGTTTAATCCATCACCGTTCTTTAGCCCCACTCTGCCACCCAGGTTCAGACATGGCTATATGCAAATCAGTCTGACCCTGTGCCTCATGGGAACAGTCCAGCCCGAACTGCCAAGCCATGTCTTCCCTGGACCGGAAACAAGCTTCCAAGGACCGGTTTCTGGCATTCCAGCCGTCTTCAGCCCGGCTTGCTTGAATCCAGTGGAAAAGAGAGCAAGGGACTCACGTCTATAAAATATAAATGTTATGATCGATTGTGTCCCCTATCTTAGACCCCACCGACTCCATGTACTAGCTTGAAGTGCATGTAACTTCCCTCCTGTGCCAGCTATGAAGACGCAAATACATTTGCGTCCAACGTAAACATGTTCTCTTGCAGATCCGCCATGAACGGATTGAATATTCAGTTTCTAAATATGCTATGCCAACGTCTTTTTGTGGTATACCTTACACGTTTTTCAGCTCTGGCGAAGTAGGCCTGAATTCTGCCATCGAGCCTCTTTTTCCTGCCTTCTGACTTTGAAAGCCTCAGCCCAGGCTACCTCTGTACAAGTGACCCTTGCCTTACTTCTTGCGCGGCGAACGGTGCTCGGCTCTGCCCGTTGCCTGCCAAGACTGTATTCAACCTTCGAATTATCTGCTCCACTCCTCGAAAATACATTCCTGTCTGGTAGATTCATGTCAACATCCTTCCAGCTGCAGAGCAAAGGGTTAGGCCTCACTGTCTCTATACAAGTAATTCATGGCTCTGTCTCCATGGTAGGCCCATGCCCTCCCTCGCCTCCCTCGCATCTCATGCAGACACGTAGACGCTTATACACGCACTCACAGCTAGTATAGAATAGCCTCTTGTCCGAGAGACCTTTCCCTTCCAGATAATACAGTTCCTTAAACATAAGATACCAGATATGATTTGGGATTAGGTTGATCTGACATCCTAGACTTATGTCTCCACTTGTAGGGCTAAGTGTCAAGTCCCCTTCACCCTCCAGTTGCACGTCAATCATACGTCATGCTGCTGCGCGCGCATCTCTGCCATGTATTTTTGCTGACACTGCCGGATTCACTCATGGATCCGCCTATCTGTGACATCATGTTCAATGACGTTCTTGTTCACGCCTTCATGCACGCCTATTGTAACGCCTTTTTGTATTACGTACATGCACTCTTATCTCTCTTTTCAGCTGTTACGCCTCCTGCATATGCCTTTACTGTAATGCATTGACTATATATATGAATGCCTGTCAATAATGTATCGTCGCATACTTGCATATTCGCATATTACCATTGACTCTGTCTGTCAGTCCCTTCCCGAACCTATGTGGTGACGGAACGGTATGCCACCTTGGCTCGAGCCAATATGCTAATCACCCAATTCCTTTTATAGGAATAAAACCCTTTTGAGAAACCTCAAATATCACGGATTTTGCCTCTTATTTATTATGAGTTATTCTTATTGATTTTACCGCATAGAAATTAAGCATCGGTAATTAGAATTTACCACATTTTGGCGCCCGAACAGGGACCCCTCCCCCATCTCACGCGCCGGTGGTGCGTTGCAGGCCTGGCCCCCTGCCACAGCCGGACGGACAACTACGCGTACCCGCAGGATTTCCTGTATCTCCCTCAGGCCAACGGAGGTGACTGGCTGCGATCGACACCCAGACGAGGCGGTGAGAAGTGCGGAGGATCCCGACCAGAGCCTAGCTGAGAGAGCAAGATCCGAGGTATACGGAGGCCCACCAGGTTCCGAAGTTCCGAAGTATCTGAGTCCGAATCCAGTCCGAATCCAGTCCGAATCCAGTCCAGGGTTTCCGAGGCCTTCTGTTTCCGTGCTTCCCGGTGAGTACCGTTGCTGGGGACGCATCTAGACGTGCGCATTAGTTTGTGCCGGTCAAGACAGGTGTGGGTACACAGACCTGGTCTGCACTGTTTTAGACAGTGTATCTGTACTGTTTAGCAGTATATCCAGTCTGCACTGTTGAGCAGTGTATCTAGTATTATGCAGTTAGCTAGTTACATTCTAATTGTCATCATTCATGTCAAAATGTTTTAATGTGTCTCAATATGTCGTGGTATGAGTGAATGTTCGACCGTCATTATTGTGATTATTGTGTTCATTGTATTCATATCTGAGTAAGAACCAAGTAGCCAGATTTCAGGATGCCGTTATTCTCCAAATTAAGACAAATAAAAACTAGAAAAGGGGTATTAGAAGAAGCTGTTCCCATTCCACCTAGGGACACTCCAGGGTACTTTATGTACCACAAGCATGGCCTAGATGCCGTTTTATTCCTCGACTTATGGGTGGACTACACTAAAGAATTATCCGAGAATCAGAGATGGCCCGCTGCTGGGACATGGGATGCGGATTGCATCATGAGAGTAGAAGAAGCATTGTGGAAAAAGAAAGCCAGACAGTCACAGAAAGATGCCATTGAATTATGGCGTAAAGAATCACATAGGCGTACAGAAAAAGCACTTAGAAAAGAAGAGAAAAGGAAAGAGGATCCAGAGAAGGCCCAGGAAAACGTATTAGTTGAGGAAGGTACCCGAGTAAAATTAGAACAGGTAGACAGACAGCGAAACACACTCATGAACGGCATGTATCCCCTCTTGACTGAGGGTTTGCCTAAGGCCACTCTAGAAGTACCGAAAGAACTACCACCTCCCATGCTCCCGACCAAAATGCATCCTAAAACGGCGAAGGACATTTTCCTTTCTTCCTATCTAGACGATGTGGCCCCTACATATGTAAACACCGCACCGCCACGCACACCTCCTCCTGGCGGCCAAGATGGTCAGCTCCTTCCTCCCCGACAAGCTACTCCTCCTCCCGTTCCTCCTGGTCTTCCTCCTGGTCTTCCAGCTGTCCTGCCACCTATTCCTGGGCCTGCCCCCCCCGTTTTACACCCAACGAACCCCTTCGGAGCGGGCGCCTCAGGAGGCGCATCCGGAGGAGCGACAGGTTTCCAGACCCCGCCATCCGCCCATCGGCTGACCTATAGAGACCTAGCACAGCAACGTACACCTAGAACAGGCGATATTACACTATATGGAGATCGTCTCGCAGACTGTAGATATGATCCAGTACCTGGTAAAAAGAATGACGAAAGAATGTTGCTCGCATCAGTACGTTTACGACGAGTCACGAACTTCTTATTAACCCTACCTGGAATGGTAGATCATCTAGATCGAATATATCAGTTTGTACAGACAGGAGTAGGGCCTGAAACTATTAAGGAGGCCATGGCCTATCAGAAAGTGGATACGAAAGCCAAGATATTACGGTTTCTTATAAACTGTTTTATAAGGGAAGTGGATAGGCCGGGTATGAACCCGGAAGACGTGAAAGCACTCCACCGGTGGGGCCAGAATATAGCAGATGGGAATCACGATAAAGAGGCCTGTGTAGATAACATGTACCGAAGAATTAGAAATGCAATAAAGAAGATGCATGAGAAAAGACAGCCACCACCGGAAATAGATTCAGACAAACTAGAATCCTCAGAAGAGGAGAACGAGCAAGAAGAGACACCAGAGCAGACACAATTACCAGTTAGAGAAACAATAGCATATGTAGGTAAGGGAAGACCCTTCAATAATTCAATGCGCCCAGTGCGTCCAGAAAGTAAAAGAATGTTCCATGAAGCCATGTGTAATCCAAGAACTCCTGAACACTTATTCCAAGCTACTGATAACAGACTTTGAGAACGAATGGGGTACCATGTACTCGATTCTATGGACGAACAAGAATTAGCCAGGTCAGCCGTGCAATGGGCTGACAATTCTGAGAAATATGGTGATGATGCGTTAGCGCATACGTTTTTGAACCTGACACCGAGCGAACAGCGTTTAGCTGGTACATACATGATACAACACCTGCTCTTATTGTATAGAAGCCAACATTCTGATCCTGGTCCCCTGCCTGATATATTACTAGAACTGCTCATGAACAAATGGAGAGGTCTAGGTACCGATCTAATTAAAGTAATTCTAGAACACCGACACAGATATAGCGCCTTCCTATGTCCACAGACCGACTCAGCACATGTCATGGAAAGAAAAATGTATTACATGGACGGACAGAATCCGTTGCGAGAAGTGCACCCGGTTCAGAATGCCGACAATTCACTTAGACGCGTGTTTGTGTACACACCCATAACTAAAATAGAATTATTAGAGATGAAAAAACTAGTACCTAGTCATGACAAAGATCCCGCAGGTTTTCACCGTGAAATAAAGGATATGGTACTTATGGGTGACTATACTTATCCCGACATTATGAAAATATTGAAAGTATTACTGCCTCCCGGTATATACGAGAAACTTAAAGAAAAAGAGTGGGAGGTGGGAGACACAAAGATTGATTGGGCTGCATTAGAAAACGAAGAAAATACTAGAATTCCGGGACAAGGGCTTGGAGACAAAGTTAAAGCATTACCAGGATTGTTAGTACAAGTGTTGCCACGTTTACTAAGTACTAAAAAGGAAGATTGGGGTGCAATTTCAGCTTGTAAACAGAAACCCGATGAAGACACCAGTGATTTCTACACCCGATTTGAAAAATGTTTTGGTATTAATAGTGGTCTGAAAGCAAGTAGCGAGTCATATCCACATCTTTT
Organism: Lissotriton vulgaris; assembly: GCF_964263255.1. Lineage (NCBI taxonomy): Eukaryota > Metazoa > Chordata > Amphibia > Caudata > Salamandridae > Lissotriton > Lissotriton vulgaris. The sequence continues at coordinate 291,039,927 of NC_141693.1, forward strand.
TGTAACAAAATTGGTCGAGAATTCCCTGCCGCAGGTTAAGAACAGAGTACTGAAAGTCGAGAGCACCTGGCAAGCTAACACCCCTTCACAAATGTTACAAATGTTACAGTACCACCAGAATAGAATTAGAGAGGAACAAGAACACGAACAAAGACGTATGAAAGACACGAAAATGAAAATGTTAGTTGCCCAGTCAGTTCCCGCCGATGGCCATAAGAAGGGGGCGACCCAGCCCAGTAATTCGACAGCTCCTGTTAAAGGGACATGTAACTATTGTAAACAGCCAGGTCATTATGTAAACGATTGTGCCGTTCTGAAACACAACATCTCCACGGGTAAGACCAAGGAGAGACCGCGCGTACCTAGACAGGATCAGGCCCAGCAACAAGTACCACAGAATATACAACATATTCCACCTATGCCAGCTTCATCACAAACTGTAGCAGTGCCACAGCAACAGCCTATTACTGCAACACAGAACACAACACAACAGATGTACCAGTACGCACAAAATGACTACCCCGATTATCAACGATACACATGAAACAGCCTTGAGAGGGAGTTTGGTTTGCCCCTTATTGAAGTTCCCGTAGATCAAGAGGGTCCTTATGTACACAGTCAAGTGTTAGGAAAAGACCGAAAGTTTTTAATTGACACAGGGGCAAGCAGGACCACAATCAGTCACAATGAGGTTCCAGGGGCACCCCTCTCAGGCTCACAGAATGTTTCCCTTGGATTTTCAGGACAACCTATTATTAATGAAGTATCACAGCCACTTCCCCTTGCAGTCGGTCCTCTGACACGGACTGCAGATTTATTGCTCACAAAATCATGCCCGGAAAACTTATTAGGAATAAAGACACTGAAAGCTCTAGGAGCTATTATATGCTGCTCTCCGGAAGGAGTACGCTTATTTTTGCGAGATTTTAAAGGCCATTATGTATTAAGAAACATGGATCGCCGGTTACAGAATGTACCTGCACACTTGTGGGCACAAGGCCCCACTGATGTAGGTTGTATGCACATTACACCATATCGAGTCACACTTAAAGCAGGAGTGGTATTACCACGGATTCGACAATACAAGTTACCTCCAGATGCTGTAGTGGCTTTACTGAGAATAATTGACGAGCTCATTGCACAAGGAGTAGTTGTGGAAACCGACTCCAATGTATGTAATTCTCCTATCATCCCAGTTCTTAAACGTACTGACCCAAATGCACCTCCTGTTTATCGATTAGTTATTGATCTGCGCGAATTGAATAAATGCATTATACCACAGTATCCTGTGGTCCCAGATATCTCTTCACTATTGACAGCTATTGATTCAGAAGCTGCGTTCTTTACTGTAATTGACCTCAAGAACGCCTTCTTCAGTGTCCCAATTGATCCAGAAAGCCAATACTTGTTCGGATTCAGTTTAAATGGACGATCTTTCAAATTTGCACGTGCACCTCAAGGATTCACAGAAAGCCCCAGCATCTATAGTCAAGCATTGAAAAGACAACTCGACAGTATTCACATGCCAGTTAACACTGCCCTGCTCCAGTATGTCGATGATCTGCTGATCACCGCACGGAGCGAACCCGAATGTGAAAAAGCATCACTGACAGTTCTGAATTTCCTGGCCGACAAGGGGCCCTTCGAAGCTGCAATTCTGTGTTCAGCAAGTTGTGTACCTGGGTCACTTGCTGTCCAAAGTGGGGAGACAGCTCACTCCAGATCGCATTCAGTTAATTGTAAACATGTCACCACCAAAAACACAAAAGGAGGTGCGGGCTTTCATAGGCCTCACCTCGTACTGTAGACAATGGATTCCCCAATATGCATTTCTAGCAAAGCCACTCATCCAGTTGACAACTCAGGAGGCAGCGACATCGACTGTCCTCCCTTGGACTCAGGAACATACACAAGCTTTTGAAAACTTAAAGAAAGCCTTATGCCAAGCACCAGTTTTAGCAACACCATGTTACAGTAAACCTTTTACACTTTTTGTCACAGAACGTGAAGGCACTGCCTTGTCAGTCCTCACTCAGGAACAAGCAGGTTCACACAAACCATGTGCTTACTTTTCTAGCACATTAGATCCAGTAGCTCAAGCTTTACCTGCATGTTTGAAATCAGTTGCAGCGACAGCTTTAGCAATCAGACAGAGCGATTCCATAGTATTAGGGCATCAATTGACAGTACAAGTTCCACATTCCGTGGAAGTTCTTTTAAACCGTACCCAGACCCAACACTTGACCATAGCAAGACTGACAGGTTATGAATTGACATTGTTTCAACCACACATAGAAATCAGACGCTGCAGCACATTAAATCCTGCCACACTGTTGCCATTAAATGGAGTAGATCCATTGGCACATGATTGTATTGAAGTCATTACGATTACAACAAAACCCAGACAAGACTTGACAGACGTCCCATTACCAGATCCAGATCTGACACTTTATGTGGATGGTTCATGTATGAGAACAGGTACAGGAGAATTAGTGGCAGCCTACGCAGTCACTACAGACACCGAAGTCATAGAAACAAATTGTATCGACACCCTGTCAGCTCAAGCAGCAGAACTCATCGCTCTGACACAAGCATGTATTCAAGCCAAGAATAAGAGAGTCAACATATACACTGATTCACGTTATGCATTCGGAGTCGTTCACGACTTTGGAGTCCTCTGGCGAGAGAGAGGTTACTTAACTTCTCACGGTGCCAACATCCAACACGGTCCCCTTATTCAAGCCCTATTAGATGCAATACATCTACCTACTGCAATCTCTATCATGAAATGTAAGGCACATACAAAGGTTACCGACACGATCTCCCAGGGTAACGACCTGGCAGACCGAACAGCTAAGCAAACTGCTCAGAATCGAATGCATGCAACTGACTTGACAAAAACAATAGTTCCGACACCATTACACTGCATGACAGTCAGGGATCCCGCCCATGATGTAATTGACATACAGACACATGCCACCCCAGACGAGATCAAGAAGTGGACTGAACTAGGAGGGATCCAAACAGATCAGGGATGGATGACGAAGGGAAAATCTACATGGTTTCTCCCCGACTCTATGGTTCAAGTCATCATTAACACAGTACATAGTCCAGCGCATCTAGGAGAAAAAGCAATGCTAGACAGCATCCAGCACATATGGTGCAATAAAAACTTACGAGCAGCAGCCAAACAAAAAGTGCGTACTTGCATGATTTGTTGTCAGTTTAATCCAGGTAAAAGCATCCCTGTAGAGCAAGGTGGATTTCAGCCTCCCGATCACCCTTTTGAAGTCCTCCAGATGGATTATATCCAGATGGACCGCTGCCGAGGATTCAAGTATGTCCTCGTAGTCGTATGTGCACTTTCCCGATGGACAGAAGCATACCCAGTCCCAGATTATACTGCTCCGACAACAGCCAAGCAACTGGTTCGCGAGTTCTTCCCGCGGTACGGTTTGCCCCGTATCGTGTACTCAGATAACGGTCAGCCATTCTCATCCGAGCTTGTGAAACACATTACACTCCTGTTAGGCTATCAGTGGAAGTTCCACTGTGTCCGGCATCCCGAGGCAGCAGGTCTCGTGGAGCGCCATAATCAGACCCTAAAAATCCGACTTTCCAAAATCTGTAGAGAGAAGGGCGTTGACTGGATAGTTGCTTTACCGGTAGCCCTCTTCTATATGAGGATGGTTGCACATTCTCGAACCGGGCTATCCCCGTATGAGGTGGTCTTTGGTAGGCCTCCGAATATGTGGGGGACGCCTATTCCGCGAAAAATTACAGATGTTGACTGTATTATGCTGACAGATTACCTTGCCTCCTTGATGTCTGCACTACAATCTTGTCGTTCACAGGTAGCTGCAGCCTTTCCCGACAACGCCGATGTGAAGCCCCACGAGGTGGTCCCGGGGGATTATGTCTTCGTGCGCAACTTCGATCGGAGAAGTCCGTTGGAGCCCCGCTGGCAAACGCCGAAATTGGTTCTTCTAACAACGAGGACAGCTGTCAAGGTTGAGGGCAGGAAAGGGTGGCTGCATTCCAGCCACGTCAAGAAATTCCACGGACTCCCTTCGGACTTGGACTCTAAGCCCTGCCCTCCTACACAAACTGACTCAAAGCTCCCTTTGGTTGAGAAAACAGCCTCTGAAGAATATAGACTAAAATTACGATCTAGCAAGTCAGACAGTTTAATTGTTTAAGTCCTCCCCTAGGTGAATCGGTTAAATTAGTTTCTGACATGTATCCCCTAGATCGAGACAGAGAGAGAGATAGACAGAGAATACTCAAGAAACGTGCATATTGTAAATCACTCCGTAGTCACTGTATAGTGACATTATTAATTATGTTTTTTCTAAGTCTTCTGATTATTGCTGCTAGTATCTTGCTGCACATCTACTACCCTATTTTCAAGCATGTACAATCTGCTTATAACGTCACTGCCGAACATTCCTTTAGCGAGTTACCTCCACACGAACTTTCTTACAGACTTGCGCTGCGCAACAACACATTCATTAGTATGTTACATCACTCCCATCAGACTAACAATGCTACAAACTGTTGGATATGTGGCCGACTCCCTCCCTACCAGAAATACAAGGGAGTTCTGCCCCTTTTTCCGTACCCGTTCACTCACAATGGCTCCTGTGGGGCATGGTTTAGATTGATTAACTCTTTAGATTCTGACATTGCTGTTTACGATGGGAATTGGGTTTGGGGAAACCTGAACTCAGTTCTACTTAAAGTCTGTTACCCTGACAAGAAAGGACTTCCCACTAGAACAGGAACTGATCTAGAAAATGAAGTATATGGATTGGGAAATTACACAATTAACCTCATGATTCTTACTGTTGAATCCGAAACTGCACCAGTATTGCCTGCTATGTCAGTGTTACCAGTCAAAGGTGAATTATGTATCAGGAAAAATGGTTCCATACACTTAGGTCATAGTAAATGTACTACTGTGATCGAATTCAGTGATCAAGGCAAATCCACGTTTAGAGCTACACGTCATTCCTACTTTGTTTGTGGTCATATCGCATACATACGTTTGCCTCCAGATTGGGATGGTACCTGTTACATTGCATTCCTTCTGCCACCTGTTTTCCTAGCTCCTCCTGATTACCACAGAAATACCAATCTAGTAAACAATAGACTCCGAAGAGACCTCCCGATTGTCGACTACACTGAAACGGCATGGGAGCAATACACAGACTTCAATAAAGGTTTCTTCCCCTACTTAGGTGCTGTTTTTAATAGTAAACTGATACGCAAATTAACTAGAACCCTTGAAGCAGTGGTGAATGAAACTACCTCCGCTTTAGGCAACTTAACAGAGGAGCAGTCTGCCATGCGGGTTGTTGTTCTTCAAAACCGTCTCGTCATTGACGTCATCCTAGCTGATAGGGGTGGAGCTTGTAAGGTCATCGGGTCAAGTTGCTGTGTTTTCATTCCAGAAAACGCGCCAACGGTATATAAAGCTATAACACGTCTCCATAAAATTGCAAATCTGATACATCAGAATCCAGGCACCTGGACTTGGTCCGGTTGGTTCTGGACAACGTTAACCGCTTGGGGATGGAAGATCCTATCCTTCCTAGGCATTGGCCTTCTCATAGTATTCAGTTGCTGCCTGTGTTTACAATGTGGGCCGGCGATTTGCGGCTTGTGCGCCACATCATGTATTCCGCATCCAAATTCAAAACGTCAAAAGAAGAAAGAGGAGCAAATGATGTTACATGAACAAGTTGATCGATTCATGCAGATCGATATATCATGAAGGGTCCGTAGGGGACAAGGAGGGAATGAGGTAATATAAATTTTATGATCGATTGTGTCCCCTATCTTAGACCCCACCGACTCCATGTACTAGCTTGAAGTGCATGTAACTTCCCTCCTGTGCCAGCTATGAAGACGCAAATACATTTGCGTCCAACGTAAACATGTTCTCTTGCAGATCCGCCATGAACGGATTGAATATTCAGTTTCTAAATATGCTATGCCAACGTCTTTTTGTGGTATACCTTACACGTTTTTCAGCTCTGGCGAAGTAGGCCTGAATTCTGCCATCGAGCCTCTTTTTCCTGCCTTCTGACTTTGAAAGCCTCAGCCCAGGCTACCTCTGTACAAGTGACCCTTGCCTTACTTCTTGCGCGGCGAACGGTGCTCGGCTCTGCCCGTTGCCTGCCAAGACTGTATTCAACCTTCGAATTATCTGCTCCACTCCTCGAAAATACATTCCTGTCTGGTAGATTCATGTCAACATCCTTCCAGCTGCAGAGCAAAGGGTTAGGCCTCACTGTCTCTATACAAGTAATTCATGGCTCTGTCTCCATGGTAGGCCCATGCCCTCCCTCGCCTCCCTCGCATCTCATGCAGACACGTAGACGCTTATACACGCACTCACAGCTAGTATAGAATAGCCTCTTGTCCGAGAGACCTTTCCCTTCCAGATAATACAGTTCCTTAAACATAAGATACCAGATATGATTTGGGATTAGGTTGATCTGACATCCTAGACTTATGTCTCCACTTGTAGGGCTAAGTGTCAAGTCCCCTTCACCCTCCAGTTGCACGTCAATCATACGTCATGCTGCTGCGCGCGCATCTCTGCCATGTATTTTTGCTGACACTGCCGGATTCACTCATGGATCCGCCTATCTGTGACATCATGTTCAATGACGTTCTTGTTCACGCCTTCATGCACGCCTATTGTAACGCCTTTTTGTATTACGTACATGCACTCTTATCTCTCTTTTCAGCTGTTACGCCTCCTGCATATGCCTTTACTGTAATGCATTGACTATATATATGAATGCCTGTCAATAATGTATCGTCGCATACTTGCATATTCGCATATTACCATTGACTCTGTCTGTCAGTCCCTTCCCGAACCTATGTGGTGACGGAACGGTATGCCACCTTGGCTCGAGCCAATATGCTAATCACCCAATTCCTTTTATAGGAATAAAACCCTTTTGAGAAACCTCAAATATCACGGATTTTGCCTCTTATTTATTATGAGTTATTCTTATTGATTTTACCGCATAGAAATTAAGCATCGGTAATTAGAATTTACCACACCCTGCCACACTTATGGCAGCCAAAAGAGGTACAAAAGGGGGTGGTGATGGACGGGGAATCTGAATCAATTAAACACTCACACCCAGTCAAAAGATCTGGGTTTAATCCATCACCGTTCTTTAGCCCACTCTGCCACCCGAGTTTAGACATGGCTATATGCAAATCAGTCTGACCCTGTGCCTCATGGGAACAGTCCAGCCCGAACTGCCAAGCCATGTCTTCCCTGGACCGGAAACAAGCTTCCGAGGACCGGTTTCTGGCATTCCAGCCGTCTTCAGCCCGGCTTGCTTGCTTGAATCCAGTGGCAAAGTGAGCAAGGGACTCAAGTCTAAGCATACCCTGCCACACATATGGCGGCCAAAAGAGGTACAAAAGGGGGTGGTGAAGGACGGAGCATCTGAATCAATCAAACACTCACACCCAGTCAAAAGATCTGGGTTTAATCCATCACCGTTCTTTAGCCCACTCTGCCACCCCAGTTCAGACATGGCTATATGCAAATCAGTCTGACCCTGTGCCTCATGGGAACAGTCCAGCCCGAACTGCCAAGCCATGTCTTCCCTGGTCCGGAAACAAGCTTCCGAGGACCGGTTTCTGGCATTCCAGCCATCTTCAGCCCGGCTTGCTTGAATCCAGTGGCAAAGTGAGCAAGGGACTCACGTCTGAGCATACCCTGCCACACTTATGGCGGCCAAAAGAGGTACAAAAGGGGGTGGTGATGGACGGAGCATCTGAATCAATCAAACACTCACACCCAGTCAAAAGATCTGGGTTTAATCCATCACCGTTCTTTAGCCCACTCTGCCACCCCAGTTCAGACATGGCTATATGCAAATCAGTCTGACCCTGTGCCTCATGGGAACAGTCCAGCCCAAACTGCCAAGCCATGTCTTCCCTGGACCGGAAACAAGCTTCTGAGGACCGGTTTCTGGCATTCTAGCCATCTTCAGCCCGGCTTGCTTGAATCCAGTGGCAAAGTGAGCAAGGGACTCACGTCTGAGCATACCCTGCCACACTTATGGCGGCCAAAAGAGGTACAAAAAGGGGTGGTGATGGACGGAGCATCTGAATCAATCAAACACTCACACCCAGTCAAAAGATCTGGGTTTAATCCATCACCATTCTTTAGCCCACTCTGCCACCCCAGTTCAGACATGGCTACATGCAAATCAGTCTGACCCTGTGCCTCATGGGAACAGTCCAGCCCGAACTCGGTCCTTTCGCTATCTGGCTCCCCGGGGCTGGAATGAGCTACCTTTGTCTTTGAGAAAGGCAAACAGCCTTCTAGCTTTTAGGAAAGCACTGAATACCTGGCTTTTTGTCCAAAAGTAGCGCTAGATCTCCCTCAGTTTTTAGTTGTTGTGTTGTTTCTCTGTACTTAGTTCTCTTCGCCAAAGCACCGGGATGCTCTTGGGAGTAGCCGTGCGCTATAGAAGAAAATAAATAACATACCATAACATAACATAACATAACATAACATAACATAACATAACATAACATAACTGCCAAGCCATGTCTTCCCTGGACCGGAAAGAAGCTTCCAAGGACCGGTTTCTGGCATTCCAGCCGTCTTCAGCCTGGCTTGCTTGAATCCAGTGGCAAAGTGAGCAAGGGACTCACATCTGAGCATACCCTGCCACACTTATGACGGCCAAAAGAGGTACAAAAGGGGGTGGGGATGGACGGAGCATCTGAATCAATCAAACACTCACACCCAGTCAAAAGATCTGGGTTTAATCCATCACCGTTCTTTAGCCCACTCTGCCACCCCAGTTCAGACATGGCTATATGCAAATCAGTCTGACCCTGTGCCTCATGGGAACAGCCCAGCCCGAATTGCCAAGCCATGTCTTCCCTGGACCGGAAACAAGCTTCCGAGGACCGGTTTCTGGCATTCCAGCCGTCTTCAGCCCGGCTTGCTTGAATCCAGTGGCAAAGTGAGCAAGGGACTCACGTCTGAGCATACCCTGCCACACTTATGGCGGCCAAATGAGGTACAAAAGGGGGTGGTGATGGACGGAGCATCTGAATCAATCAAACACTCACACCCAGTCAAAAGATCTGGGTTTAATCCATCACCGTTCTTTAGCCCAGTCTGCCACCCCAGTTCAGACATCGCTATATACGGAAGCTTTTTTCCGGTCCAGGGAAGACATGGCTTGGCAGTTCGAGCTGGACTGTTCCCATGAGGCACAGGGTCAGACTGATTTGCATATAGCCATGTCTGAACTGGGGTGGCAGAGTGGGCTAAAGAACGGTGATGGATTAAACCCAGATCTTTTGACTGGGTGTGAGTGTTTGATTGATTCAGATGCTCCGTCCATCACCACCCCCTTTTGTACCAATATTGCATTTATTACCTGCATTTTTTACCTGTCTTCCATCCTTTTGTAAAGCGCTCTGATATCCTTCGGGATCTTGTTGCACTATATAAACCTTTATAAATAAAAACAAAAAAATGAATATTTCAAAATCAATCATTAACGGTTTGTAAGACTGACTGAATTTCAGACAAATACTTTTGTACTGTATCCAAGTCGTTGAAACCCTTAAATGTTCCTTTAAACAGAACGTTTAATCTAGCTGGCTGGAGAAGCACAGTTTGCCCCCCAGGAGCTTGAAATGCAAAAATCATCTACCTGAACTCCTTCCGCCTTTTAGAGGTTTCAAATGACATATCAGGAAAGACCTGCCCATTGAACCCATCTCTGCATTTAATCCCTCTTTGTTTAATTGCACTATTACGCATCTTCTCCCAAATTCTATAATCCTTAAAATCCACCAACATTGTACGGGGTTGTGCACTGTCCACGTATTCCCCAAAAGGAGGTTGATGGGCCCGAGTTATTGGCAGATCATCTGTAAATCCTTGCAGTATATGAGTGCGATTCAAATAATCCATAAATTCAATAGCCATAGCGACCTTTGCTTCCTCTCTGGAATTCCCAAAAATCTGAAATTAGTCTGTCTCATCCAGTTTTTATGATCTTCCAGCTGCTGTTTCACTGAGCGAAGTTCTTTTTTAAGAATGGAGTTGGTTTTCACCAATTCAGTTTGAGTATCTTCAAGATCCAAGATCTATTTGACATTTCCTTCATTTGTCCTGCAAATGTCTCAAAAACCTTCTCTATTTCCGACACCCAGGTGCCTAGTGTTTGTGCAAGAGAATATTGGGATGACTTAACTGCCTGAATTTCAGCCAGGATTGTCAACAATAAAGATTCCATTTTCATATCATCTCCATAGATCTCATAAGCCAAACCACCCAGGTCAACAAGATTAGAGGTCACTCTTGAACTGCTACACAAGTGGCTAGCAGAGGACCCCTCAGCTTCAGTTATCCCTCTTTCTGCCTCAATGGGGTATGCAGCAGATTTTACACTCATAACAGCTCGGGTAGACATACTATACAGTGGAAACAGTTCCTCAGCAAAAATGTGATTTGGCTGATGAGAAGTCGAGTCTATAGCAGTTTTTAGAGAGGGCACTGTAACAACTTTCTAGTATATTGAAGAAATCAAGCTGAGTGTTATCCTCCAAGTCCTCGGGATCAGCCGGCGGATGTAACAAGGCCACCTCCTGATCTATCCGAACCCAGAAAGCTATTATAGCCTGGGCCCAGGAAGGATCAAGTGAGGGCAAAAGAACAAAATAATAAACAGGAAGGAAAGGATGGGAACAGCAGGGAGGGAGAACTGTACTGACAAGAAAAGAGAAAATAGTAATCGTCTCAATTCTTGATGTATACAACACAACAATGCTCATAGAATCACTGTACCCTATACCTGTAAATTAACTAAGAGTAGGCCCTGTAGATACTTCTCTTTCCCCTCTATATGGTCCGAGAATTGGGTTTGAATCATATATAACACCACCTGTAATACACAAACATATGAGGGCTTAGATTGGGGGGGGTATGGCTTTCCTGACAAGTATGTAGGAGGATTACTCAGTACCTACCATGCTACTCTGATGGAGTCAAATTAGGGTCTATATCCCAGTTGTACTGACCAACATACAACTGTACCAAGTAACAAAAATGCGATGATGAATAGAACGGGTTACGTCACCCAAGGTAAAGGCTACAGTACCTTATTAGTAGGCTCAAGTCTGTATAGTCAGGAACGTGGTGTGCCCTGCATGAGCCGGTGCAAGAAGGCTCTGCCAACAGGGACACCGTGTGTTAATGGATAAAGAAACGAAGCGCACCCTGCACGAGCCGGTGCAAGAAGGCTCAGCCAACAGGGGTGCACATAGAAAGAATACAAACGAGGCGTTCCCCGCATGAGCCGGTGCAAGAAGGCTCTGCCAACGGGGACGCCAAGGAAAACAAATGAAGGACGACACTTAGCGCACCCTGCACGAGCCGATGAAAGAAGGCTCAGCCAACAGGGGCGCTGATGAGATGTTATCATAGGATGCACCTTGTTGACTTCACAAGGTGTGACGGAATACCCGTTCTCTGTATCTTTCCTGCAGACTCACACCACTGAAGGAAGCGTGCAGGCTCGTAAAGAAACAAACAGCTAGGACACAGCCTCACTTGCACGAGACTTCCGAAGAATGACTCCGCCTCTGAAACAAACCTCTAGGCTGAGAGGAAACAAACGGCAAGATTAAATCCGAGTTGCAAAACAGGAACTCCAAGACACGAAACACACCTCTCCCGGTCCGGAACCAAAATATCCGACGTCCCACGTTGTCAACTTCCTCCTTTTATTCTCCGCCCACGACGCCAAGGATTCTGGGATTTGTAGTCTTTGCGAGCATAGTCATTATACCGGCGCTCTTTCAGGATGCATTTATGCGTTTGACACTGGGTACTGCCACAGCAAGCTCTGGCCCACCTGATTTCACCATATTGGAGACTAAATCTGTCACTAATCCTCCTTTGCTGCCCCGCTCCTCCATATCGAGACTGTTATTCAAGGAACAGATTTCTTGATGCAAAACCCTAATACCTTCGACCTCGTAGCTCAGCGGGGAACTAACCTCTTGGGTGTTGCTACTAGTTATCAATGTCTCCCTTCTTTCTTGATCTGCCCTATCCAGCGGGAGCTTTATCCTTGTATTATGGTCTGACGTAAGGATGAGCCTTGATTTTAGCTAACACACAAGATGCACTTCTCTTTGTTGCCAGCTCCTTGCAATGTTCTTTAGTATGGCCCTCTAAATTTCTCTTCATTGTGGAAGAAAAATTAGTATTAGATTTATTTTATGGCGTGACTAAACATTCTTAAGCCACATAAATTCGACGTTGAAAAATGCCTCACTGAGATGTCTCGCTAGAATGCTTAAGCAGAGATGGGGCGCTAGAGGGCGCACAAGCGGAATGGCTGCTTGAACACGCAGCTCCCGCTCCTTGGATCTTAATCCTTCAATTATCCTCTACCACGGAATGTAAACTCGACTGATTTCCCACTAATTTGCCGCAGGACACCCTTCTCCGCACTCGACCCAAGTTTGGTGGCGCTACAAGACTCGGGGCCGGAGCTACGACCCTTTGAAGTTTCACCGGTTGTTGCCTTGGAGCAGACGGGTGAACGCGGCCGGCTGCAGCGGACTACGCCATACCGGGGATGACCACGAGGGACTAGGCCGCTTATCAACGCGACTGGTGGATCCCTGGACAGGGCTTCTCCGGCGAGCTCTTAGCGGAGGTAGGAGGCTGCCTTTCTGCCAACGCGGGCCCCCCCACTATTGCTGCCACTCTTGCTGCTGGGACTGCGGGCGGGCACTGCGATCCTGTCTTGAGGAACGCCGCGGGGCGGACAGGGCATCCCCCGGGCCCCCGGGGGACCCTGCGGTCACCTGGTGCTCTCGAGGGACGGCGCTGCTCTGTGTGCTGCCCACGGGGGGTCGGATATCGGGCCTGGGCCTCCGCAGCTGACGGCGCTGCTGCATCGAAACTTGGCCGACCCTGGGCCTCCACATTGCCCTCGACCTCGGAACGCCACTACCTGCTGCTACACCACCTGGATCTGCATACGGCAGAGTCTGGGCCCCACCCCCCCCACTCCTCCTCAACCTGCTCCGGCCCGATCCTTTCTCTGGTGGCTGTGCTGCGTAGGGGGGGCCCAGGTCTACACCCCTGAGGAACACACTCCACCTGAGGCGCATTCCCCAACCGGGGCTCGGCCACTCCTTGAGCCTTCGTGTTTGGACCTTTTGATACGCCATTATCTCGCATAGCGGCGACGAGGAGTGAGGACCTGGGGCCGCCACTGCCTGGGCATAGTCGCCCCCCCCTGCCATGCCATCGACACACCTGAAGACTGTACTGACTCGCCGGATCCCCGTACCTCCCCCGCCGGGACCCTTGCTGATCTGCTGGGACATTATCCTATCTGGCACCTACTGTGGCCCTGCTCCCTGGTGATAGCATCCCTAAGTGACGATCCGTAGGGCTACTACGTCCCACAGTCCTCGGGTGCTCCTCCCCATCGCCACCATGGTGCGGCCTGAGAACCGTCAAACCAAGCTCAGTTTCGATGCCGCAAAAAAGGGCGCGAAATCAACGCAGCTGGACCCTGAACCTAGCGCGTCGTCCCCAAAGGCTACCGTCTCTCCTGCTAAAGACACTGACCTGACCAGCCTGATACAGGAGATGAGACAAGGCTTCGCCACCGTTGTCGAGAAGGTTGATGGTTTCACTGCTCGACTGGACGCACTGGTGCACAAAGTTGACCGTCACGAAGAGCGCATCACGGCTGCGGAGCAGCGTTTCTCTGACACCTCGGATGTCACCTCGACTCACACCACTCAATTGTCCAGGATAGACAATCCACTCAGGGTCATAGCAGCTAAAAATGAGGATTTGGAAGCCCGCAGCCGCCGGAACAACATAAGACTCACCAATGTGCCGGAATCCACGGATACGGGTAGGATGGAGTTATACGTCGAGAAATTGCTTAAGGGCTCCATTGGTGAGGACGCCTTCTCACCTCAGTTCATCGTCGAGAGGGCCCACCGCTCCCTGGCACCTATGCCCAAACCTGGACTACCACCGCGCCCAATTATTGCTCGGCTATTGAACTACAGAGACCGAGATACTGCACTCCGGGCGGCTCGGTCTCAGAGGTCGCTGCAGTATAATGGTGTCACTTTCTCCATTTACCCAGACTTTACGACAATGGTTTAGGGAGAGCGGCGCAAATTCCTCCCAGTGAAGAAAAAGTTGTGAGAGGCCCAGATAGACTATGCGCTCCTGTACCGTGCAAAGCTGCGAGTTACCCACCAGGGTAAACAACGGTTCTTCACCAACCCGCAGAAAGTAGAAGACTTTCTCAAATCGCTCCGGAGGGCGCGCAGGGAGGACCACGACGCCGCGGAGGACCACGACGCCGCGGAGGAGCGTGAAAATGCAGACTTGTCCCCGGCGCCACACGACAACTACCTGCCTACACGCGCAACACTATGCACATCATCTGCATTGGATTCTGTTTTTCCTACAGAGAGGAGCACGGACATGGGGGAACAAGTGGAAGATGGACCTGCACAGAATCTACACTCCTGTGGTAACGTAAACCAAGGACCACTCTCCTGGCCCTAGTCTCCACCGAGGGCGGCACAGTAACGAGGCTGGGGACCGGGAAGTGGCTGTGCGTACTCTACGTCTTACCCCTACTGGGTGATCCCCTTTGACTTGCTGAAGTTTCAGCTGTTGATGTTGCTTGAGTTGGGGGGGGAGATGGGGGGTGGGTTGCTGGGTGGGGTTGCTTGGCTGCTGGCATGATTGGGATGCTGGGGTGGGTGGGGGGGGGGTGTTTTAAGAGGCATTCATCTAATGGACTAAACGCATGGACTTTGTCTTGGTGTGTGCACCGATGCTGGTGGTGCGGGTGTGGTTATTTTGTGCTGCCTACTTTGGCACTGATATGCTTCTTGCTGTACTGTCAATGGCTGCTTCAGTAGTGAACACACAATTGACCTGTTTATCCTGGAATGTTAGAGGGTTGAACAATGCCAAAAAGTGTCGTAATGTTATTGCCTACCTTGATAGACATCATGTACAAGTAGCCATGTTGCAGGAAACGCATCTGTCACCACAAGGCGGGACCTCTTTCGCGAGCAGGTGGGCTGGGAACCATGCCTTCTCCTCATATTCAACCTATTCGAGGGGGTTGCCATCCTCATTGCCCGCAAGATCCCATTTCAGAAGTTTGGGGAGCTACTCGACAGGGAAGGCCGCTATGCATTGCTATAGGTCAGAATAGGCAGTGACACATACACGTTTGTAACCACGTATGCACCTAATGTTGACACACCCGCTTTTTTCACTACTCTATGGGGCAAGATTCTTTCCGTTGCATCACAGCACATAGTTTGGGGAGGGGACTTCAACCTAGCGCTGGTACCTCAGCTAGATAGAGCGGATGGGGTTTGTTCCTACAAGCCCAGGGCACGAGAGGCGCTGGAGGGAATCATTGAGGAGGGCGGACTGTTAGACACCTGGCGACACTTGCACCCCCTTGGAAGGGAAGGCACACACTTTACATCACATACCGGGACCTGGGCACGTCTAGAATATTTTTTTATTACAAGAGATGTGGCTGCGGAGCTGGTGGGGGTTCGTCACCAGCCGAGAACATACTCTGACCACAGTCCTGTCTTGCTACACTTCCACACACCGGGGTGGGACAGTCCGCGACCGCAGTGGAAACTCCGCCCTGATATCCTCCTTGACAACCTGTTTCGCACTGAACTGGGGGAGGAGATAGCGGATTTTTTCACTAGGAATAAGGGATCAGTAGATTCGGTTGAGCACATATGGGAGGCATTCAAGGTCATTATTAGGGGGTATTGCATCTCCAAAAGCCATGGTGTACTACGTGCTATCCTTAACTCCATTAGCACGTTGGAAAAGGAACTGCGGGCTTTAGAACTTCGTATGGTGTCTGACACCGGCCCCAAACTACAGGCCACCTTTAGGGAGACGCTATCACGGTATGAAGAGGAGGCCGCACGAGAAGCCACGTTCAGGGGCAAACACTGGCAGGCCCGCAAATACTGCGAGGGGGACAGGCCTGGGAAGGCACTTGCAATGATCACACAACCTCCACGAGCGCATAATACCATATTGGAACTCACCGACACCTCTGGCACTACTGTTAGAGATTCAGATACGATACTTACTACGTTCGTGGCGCACTACCACTCACTTTACACTTCCACAGCGAGGCCCGAAGTGTCCTATTCTGAATACCTCAATGACGTGGCACTGTGTTGGCTTAGCGATGGGGATAGGGCATTCCTGGCGGCACCGTTCGAGCTGGATGAGGTCCGCGAGGCCATCATGTCCCTCAGGAATGGCAAGGCCCCGGGACTCGATGGCATACCAGCCGAGTTCTATAAAACTTACATTGACATCATGGCCCCAGTACTCAGTGAGGTTTTCTCGGAATCCCTATGCGACGGGGTGCTCCCCTGTTCTATGTGCGAAGTGGTGATCACGTCACTCCTAAAGCCTGATAAGGACCCCAAATCCTGTAACTCTTATCGCCCACTCTCCCTCCTAAATTGTGACGTTAAAATACTTGCCAAAGTCTTGGCCACCCGGCTGTCGCTACTAATGACCAGACTTGTACTGCCTGATCAATCAGGCTTTGTGGCAGGCAGATCTACCTCCCACAACCTTTGCACGCTCTTCTCCTTGCTCCGCACGGTTCACCCTGATACACCTGTGGCAGCTGTGTTCTTTGACGCGACCAAGGCCTTCGACTCTGTCGAGTGGCCATACCTGTTCTCGGTACTGGCCAGTATCCGGTTCCCCAAATTATTTATATCCTGGGTCCACCTACTTTATACTCGCCCCACGGCTAGAGTACTGATCAATGGTCGCTTGTCGCAGCTTATCGCACTAACCAGGGGCACGAGACAGGGGTGCCCTCTCTCCCCCCTGTTATTCACCATAGCGGTTGAGCCTCTTGCCTGTCGATTGCGTCAGCTACATCGTGGCGGTGCAGTGCAGTGCTTGCAACGCCAAATTGATGTATCCCTATATGCGGATGACATCACATTGTATGTCAAGCACCCTGAGATATATCTCAACCCCTTACTCAGAGAATTTGTACTGTTCTGCGGGGTGTCCGGTGTTCACATCAACTGGTCCAAGTCGCAATTTTTCCCTTTAACTGAGACGGTGACTGCTTTTCCTCTTGATTATCCACTTGAGTGGTGTAGGTCTGACCTCCGCTACCTTGGGATCCGTATCTCTCGTGACAGGGACGAGACGCTGCGATCCAACTACGGAGTAGCGATAACTAAACTGACCGCCTCTGTGGACCGCTGGGTTACTCTGCCGCTGTCCATGGCCAGGAGAGCGTCGCTCATAAAAATGGTGATACTCCCCGGCTTTCTCTACCTCTTTCTCAATATACCTTACTTCCCTGGCGCTTATTTCTTCCGGACCCTGAAGACAGAGTTGCGAAGGCTTTTTTGGGGAGGCAGGAGTCCCCGGCTCAAGTGGTCCACGCTCACCCTCCCCTACGACAGGGGTGGTTTTGATGTCCCTGATTTTGAGGCCTACTACCAGTGTGCGCAGGCACACTTCGCCTACCACTGGATGGCCCCTACCCCCTTCATGCCGCACATAGCAGTGGAAGACTGGATAGTACATCCTCTCCCACTCAATGGTTTGCTTCACTGCCCTAAATCATCCATCACTACGCCAAATACATCGGTCTCCTGCACATTGGATGCGTGGCGGCGCATAGCCAAGAGCTTATCTTGTAAACTACTCTACTCGCCCAAGTTGCCGCTTACACATCACCCTAACCTTACCCTCTTGGGGGAGCCGGGATTCCGCAATCTCTGTGCTAAGATACATGTTTCCTGCTGGGGAGACTTGTTCTCCAATGGTTGTTTTAAATCGGCGGACCTGTTCTTTGCTGCGCATGAAAGCACTCCTCTCGAGCTCTTTTACTATGTGCGGCTACGTGCAGGGATGAGAGACATCCTGCCCGAGTTTCCCAGCGAGCCCGAAACTCTGCCTCCGTTGCATTTCTTATTGTGTTCACATGATGGGGCCCATCTGGTCTCCGGCCTTTACCGCCAGCTCAGGGGAGCTGCTCCGATGCCGGAATCCAGTGCCTGGCTGCGCTGGTCTGCTGAGCTTGCTGTTGATATATCGGACGAGCAATGGCATCATTGCTGTACACTCACCTCCCGAATCTCTGCCAGCAGCAGATTGAAGATCATCCATAATAAATTCCTACAGCGGGTGTATTACACGCCGGTGAGGAAGCGGCGATTTGGCCTGACGGAAGATGACCGCTGTGAGCGCTGCCGCGCCGATTGTGCCGACTTTCTCCACTTGGCATGGACATGCCCCCAGGTGGCATGCTACTGGCAACAAGTGATGGATGCTCTCCCGGAGATGGTTGAGGAGAGGGTGCCCGTGGATCCACTGATGGCCCTTCTTGGCGACACGATGCAACTTCCTAGGTCTTGCCGGAAATTCGTCGATACCGCACTCCTGTTGGATAAAAGACGCGTGGCGTGCCGCTGGGGCAGGGGCAGAGCGCCCAAATTTAAGGACTGGCTGGCGGACTTAACCCACTGCCAAGACCAACATACGACATTTGCTGAACTATTGCCCATTTAGAGTCGGCCCAGTGACATTTGGGATCCTCTGGTGCGCTATCTGCTTGCACGATCGGATGATGTTGACCCGCAGGATGACCGACCTATCATAGATTAGTGCACTACTCACATCCCGGACCTGACCAGTGACCCTGCTTCTGCACACGCGCCTCCTCATTGTACTCTCCTGATAGAGATCCCCCTACCCCCGACCGCGGTGTTTCCCGCTCACCCCCCCTCGAACCTCACGCAATGCCTGCATCGTTGTTATACTCCCTTGGATAATCCACTAATCCTCCTTACTTGCACGCTGTCACCCCACGCCTTACCCGCCATATGCTACAATGCCCTCTGGCAGACGTTCCTCTAGTGCTCCATACAAGACATTGCTTCTGGCTAACTGTGACCCTCTTGCTGGGACGGCTATGACACATATACATTATTATGCACGCCTCTGCTCACCTAGTATGCCACACCAGATCACCATCACTTATCCTGCTATGTAGTCATGAATTGCCTCTTAGTTACTGCATTGTTGGGACGTTTTGTTAAGCTGTTCTGGACATCAAAGGATAAAGAAATTTTTCCAAAAAAACAAAAAAAAACACTGTTCTACTGCTGCTCATCCTTCATTGCCTTGCAACACCGGCTGTGTTGCCCCACTTCTCCACCTCCGTGCATTGCCGCCGGGCCTCCGGGATGCCGGCCGAGAGGCTGTGTTAATATCAATTTTATCTGCTGCCGGCCTCTGGGTTGTAGGCGAAAGAAGCTGTGTATTATGTTTCAACTTACGCAATAAAGCAGATTTGAACTCAAAAAAAAAAAAAAGAATGCTTAAGCAGAGAACTTTCGCCACTGGAAAAGAGCACTGGAAGATGACGGAAAACCAAAGAAGCCCATTTGCCTTACATAGATACTCTGCCCCAGCCCCCGGCTCCCCAGGAGTCCAACTCTGTTACCCCCAGGCCGGTACGGACACCAGCTGTATCCAATGAAGCAGAACCAATCTCTTCCTGTCAGATTGACTTGGCTTGGTGTCTCCTTATAACCACTGCCTTAAAATCCAGTAAAGAAGCCTTGATCCAGCCCCCTCCGGGCTCACTTACCGGCAACGGTGAAACCTGCACTGCCGACCATCTTGAGGGGCTGATGAACCCTCATGGGCCTTAATTTATATCAGGCGCGAGTTAAGGTGCTGGTAAAATTCACAATGCCTCGACGTTCAGCGCGGTCACCACTGTCATGTCTCAATTGATGGTGTGGCCTCTGGCTTGCTACACGTCAGGCTCAGTTACCAACTCAGTGGGTGCATCTTCCTCGAACATAGCCCTTAAGAACTCTATAAGACTTTTTGTTGATACTGGCAAAATGAGTATTACGTCCACCCACCTAGAGGGATAGTCTGCAAAAACCAGCCCAAGCCTTCCTTTAAATGTTAAAATATATTATAGCCAGTGATGTCCACTGCGTTGGAGGCTGTGTCTCTGTGTACTTTCCACAACTTATCACTAGGGGCACATGTTATGCAAAATCTTACAACATGCTTCTCTGCACTATCCATAGCTAGCAACAAACATAATACTATAATACTTCTCCCTAAGTGTCCTGTGTGCCTCACCTACGCAATGTAACCACTCAGTCCCTTTGGTGATACCATTTTTAAGCAATTCTATGCTTACTTTTTCCCTTTTTGGACATTCTTATGCTATAAACGTCAACAGTTAATGTATGAAAATGCCCCATTTGCTTTTGCTAGCAGTTTTTCACTTCACCTAGATGCCTATCTTCTGACTTTTTCCTCTACCAAAGGCGGATTGAAGCAATCCACTTCTACTTTAGACAGGCTAGATAAATACCCTATATTAGCATTAGTTTCTTACCACTGACATCCACCATGTGCTGCATGGAGTAGCCCCTTATATGAGCTAATAGTTTATCTATATCACAGAAAATGGCAAGGTCAATAAATAATTCTTGAAAATGTGCACACCTCAGGAGAGAACAAGTGTCTCATTTTTTAATATAGAGTAATTCATCTCTGCCCATTTGTACCTAAACTCATTCACTCTAGTTCATAATCTAGACTGCTCTCCTCATATTGTATAATTTCAGAGAAAGCACATTACGTAGGCTTTTTGAACATCATAAATATTTGTTTACCATCATGAAACCATACAAATACAAATATTTGTTTACCTTCATGAAACCATACAAAAGCATATATTGTATCTCACGGGTTTCAACATGCCCTTTGAATAGCTTAGAGTAATATTCAACATTTAGTAAGAAAGAATGTAACTGCTACTTGTAGACTTGTTCTGGCCCTTTCAGGACTGTATTCACCAGGGGGTATATTATCAAGACAGGCGATAATTGGCTTGATAATATGCTCTATGGAATTCCAATTGAAGCCCATGTTAAATGTGAAGGACATCTAACATGAGCTTCAATTGGAATTCCATAGAGCATATTATCAAGCCCATTATCGCCTCTTTAGCTGCAGTTTTCTGCCACTAAAGCGGCAATACTTTTATCGCCTCTCTTGATAATATGCCCCCAGGGTTTTATCTTATGCACTATTGTGCCACAGTGCTACTTGCATGAATGCATAAACTCTGGTACCCTAAACTGCCACTACCCTTTTTGACCATTAATCCTACCAACATGCCTAACACTTTCCAGAAAATATTGTGTTCCTCCGCATCTCTTCCAATCAGAAAAATGCAATCTTGAAAGACTTATTCAACCTCAATGCTATGAAATAAATCCTGTATTAAAACTTTAAACTACAGATGCAGACCTCAGGCCAGAAGGAAGGCATCCTGCAGTATGGTAACGCAAAAAGAGGTGTAAAAATTATGCTTCTAACTAGAGTGCGATCTGATCTAATGAAAAGCAGATATGTTAATCATGCTAAGTACTGTTCCATCAAAAGTGTGGTTATTTGGTTATGGAACCCTAACTTCAAATCCACACACATTCAAATATTGACCCACACCTTGAGTGCAATCACTACTGATGCCAACCATTTAGGTACGTTAATAGCTTCTGTCATAGTTTTCTTTTGTAAAGGTTAATATTTGAGTTGTATTTCGGTTTCTGTGAGTGAGAATACCTGTTTTGGTATGTGTATGGTAACGCAATAAGAGGTGTAAAAATGATGCTTCTAACTAGAGTGCGATCTGATCTAATGAAAAGCAGATATGTTAATCAGGCTAAGTACTGTAGTTCCATCAAAAGTGTGGTTATTTGGTCATGGAGCCCTAACTTCAAATCCACACACATTCAAATATTGACCCACACCTTGAGTGCAATCACCACTGATGCCATCCATTTAGGTACGTTAATAGCTTTTGTCATAGTTTTCTTTTGTAAAGGTTAATATCTGAGTTGTATTTCGGTTTGCTGTGAGTGAGAATACCTGTTTTGGTATTTTCCTGCATGGGAATGACTGAGTCTGGTGATGAGAATGTTCTCAAAGGATAGAGGGTTTTGAGTAGCTGTCAAGAACTATGGTTTAGGGGTTATGCCTTGCAATGTTAGAGTAGGGTGATTTCTCCTAGGATGTCCACACCTAGTGAGACGCTGCTGTGAAATGGGGCAGGACTCTTGGGGTGGAAGAGTTGGACAGTCCATCACACCAAGCGTTATGTCACCATCATAAAGTTTCCGTCATGCCCTACTGGTCCTGTACTACCTTGACAATCGACAGCCTAGGACAGTGTTGGCGAAAAAAGGAATCATCTGGAGCCCAGATGCACTGAACATCAGAAGTGCATTAAGTGCATGGCAAGAGGCAGTTCAACACTATAAAGCAGCAATCTGAGTGGGTGAGTTAGTTCACCTTTGAGACCATACTTCCATGCCCCTGGAACAGAACTTCACCACACTTTACACAATTCCAAGCATTAAGCTGCACTTTCTCACCTAGGAAGCTTAGGCTCCATTAGGTATCCTGCAGCATTCTGTGGATCTGTGAGGGCCAAAGGAGGGTTATTAGCTTCTAAAAAGAGTTCCTAAGGATTGATTTTCTCCCTGCAGCCTACGAGGAATTATTATCCTACTTCTGTACAGATCACTGCTTTGGACAAACAAGTCAATCATTGCAAAGTTGCAACTTGTGCAGAATGCAATGGCTAGGCTTACGCTGGACATTCCTAAGCGGAATTCAGTGTTGAAAGGACTTTGAGAACTGCAATGGCTTTCGGTAGAGAAATGTGTTCGGTTTAAACCTTATGCACAGTACATAAAGCACTCTATGCGGAGAGTGCAGCTGATATCAAAACCATGTTTACATGGTATGTCCCCGCTAGAAACCTCTGTTCAGCACACCAAAATTGGGAAACTGTCCCTTGAGTCTGGAAGAAGAAATGGGGAGCCAGAGCTTTTTCAGTTGCAGCGGCAAGACTCTGGAATACTCTTCCACACCGTCTTACATCCCTGAAGATGCCTCTCCTTTTAGAAAAGTCTTAAAAACGTGACAGGAGACAGCTAAAAACTTGGCTTTTCACTCAGTAAACTGCTCTTTCCGTGTAACTATTTCTGTCTGACTACTTTTGATCCATAGCGCCGAGACACCCATGGGTATTTGCGCGCTTTAAAAGTCGCATAAATAAATAAATAAATAAATAAACTGTTCACTCTATAAAATAAAGGCACAGTATTATTTGAAGTACTTTTCCGTACTGCAGCACCTAGACGCCCATGGGCATTTGTGCACTTTATAAATCTTGGTCATATCATGAATATGTATTAAAACATGAGGAGGGTGCCATTTATAAGGACATTGGGCTACAATGTCATGGATCAACTTCCAAGGACCAAATTAATTTGACGATACTGGGGAGGGCCCACACAGATGGCCCACTCCCCTGGGTTACCTGATGGCAAATCTGCCATACATAATTATGGGCTCCATTGTTTTTTAGGTCTCGTGACCTATCAATGCGCATGCGCATTGAGAGAAGCGAGACTATAGGGCTTTAAACAGAGTTTAACTAACTGGCGATTTGGTACTGTGCCCGTGCGCTTTTAGGTCAATGCGCAAGCGCATTGACCTAAAATGTGCGTGCACAGCATCAAATCGCCAGCCATCTGTTGCCCAGCTTGGCCCCTCTCTTAAATGTATGCTTTTCTTTGGTTATTATTCTTAGTAGTCCCTCCTTTTCTACTTTTGTTACCTCCCATGAGGACTGCCCTGTAAAATGCGCTCTTACTCTTCTTGTTATTTTAGGATACTTGGAGAGAAGTCTTCTTTTTGTTGGCCTGCCTCTGCTATGTTTATTTCGTGCATGAAACTTCGATCACCTTGCTGTCACAACCTCACTTGGCTATCCCACCACCCCCTCGCTCCTTCCACAACATTGCTTGTCTGTGCCCACCACCACTCCACGGCCACTGCTAATTTTTTCTGTAATTTAATTTTAATTTGCAGCTTCATTTGCAGTGCCGTTACTTAATCTCCCTGTGCCATCTCCACCCACTCACAACACTGCTTGCCCGCCCCCACCACCCCTCCAAGATCGCTGCTGTTTTCGTTTTTTTTCTTTAATTTAAATTAGTGAATTACATTTGAAGATTTATATAGTGCTCTCCTTGGGAACAGAGGAAATTAAGTGCGTTGCCCAGAGTTACAGGATGCCGAGCCGCGCCAAGACTCGAACACAGATTTCCCAGCTCCCAAGTAGGAAACTCTGACCGCAGCGCAACATTCTCTCCCTCTGAGAGCAAGAACGGTTGAGATAGAAAAGGGAGAGGCGAAATCCCAGCATGCTGCTCCTGGTCTCTCACCACCCTCCACTTTCCAGAAAGCCATAGATTTGTTTGTTAGCAGCTCTCTGGATCTCTTCACTTCCCTCTCCTCCTGCCCACCTCTCCATCACCTCTGTGTGCTGGCAGGTACAACCTGCACATGGCCTGCCTGCCACAAGCGAAACACAGCTATCCCCCCACACTCCCCATCATCACACAATGTACCGCCCCCGTCAGTGTGCTGGCAGGTACAACCCGCACATGGCATACCGGCCCAAAGGGGGAAACAGATCTCAGCCCACAACCCCTTCCATCACACAGCGTACCACAAACTCAGTGTGTTGGGAGGTACACAACACACACATCGCCTGCCTGCCAAAAGGGAAACACGGAGATGGCCACATCTTTAAATGACACAGTGCTGGGAGGTACAGCCCACACCCGGCCTGCCACAAGCAATGTAACCAAACATAGTACCCCTCCCCCCTTAGAATGAGACTGTGAACCGGGGGGAGAGGGGGTGCAGCCCTCGTCGCCAACCGCACGCAATGTAAACACAACCACTGCTCTCCCTGCTATTAGACACTGTGGCACCACCGCACTGGTTTCGATGTGCACCCCACGTGCACTGCCACAAGCAATGAGACACAAACGTGCTTTCCCACTAACCACAAAGTCACAAACACACCCAATGGGGCCCCTCAAGCTGCCCACCGTGTGCTGGGAGGCACCACCGTCACCCCCCGCTGGTGCCCAGCCCCAGGGGCCGCACGCGCAGTCAGTGAGTGACGCCCTCCGGTCTGTCCCCCCGCCGGCAAAGGGTTAACAGACAAGACATGGGCTGCGCTTATCAGCGCCTTCCTCCAACCAACTTAAGTGCGTGGGGGTGTCCTTTGTCCTCCCTGGGCTGAGGGCACAAGCCACACACAATGCAAACACAGGCGTACCTCCCCCCACCACGCAGCGCCCCTCGCTCTGCCCCTCACGCCCCGCATCCTGCCCCCTCCCCGCGCTATTGTTAGGCTGTCCTGTCCATTCCTCCTCTCCCAGCAGCCCCCCAGTGGGGCCGCATTCTTGCACGCGCTCTGCCCTCTGGGTCTCCCCACTTGGCTGCTCGCTCTCACCCCCCTTTCTTCTTTCCACTCACTCAATGTTCCCTCACTCTTGGGCGACCCCTCTCGCCCCCCGTCTCCGTCTTTACCCCCTCCCTCACTCTTTCACTTTCTCCCAGTTTAACTCCAGCGCCATAAATCTGGAAAACGTCCTTTTGAGAAACTTGCAAGAAAAGGGTCTGTTTCCTCATTTGCATAGTCTATTCATCCTTGTGTGCATTTCAGACGGTAAAGTAACGCTTATATAGCGCTTACCAACCCTTTCTGGGGCTCTGAAGTGCCTAGCTACATTAGTAGGAGCAAGCACCGGGTGGATGGAGGCTGTCTTGCTTTTGATCCTATGTGGGACATCCACCACCACCGCATCCACCACCACCACCACCACCACCACATCCACCACCACACCCATCCACACCCACATCCATCCACATCCACCACCACATCCACCACCACATCCACCACCACATCCATCCACACCCACATCCATCCACACCCACCAACACCACATCCACCACCGCATCCACCACCACCAATGCATCCACCACCACCTCCACATCCACCACCTCCACATCCACCACCGCCACATCCACCACCTACACATCCACCACCTCCACATCCTCCACATCCATTCCACCTCCACATCCACCACCTCCACATCCACCACCTCCACATCCACCACCACATCCACCACCTCCACATCCACCACCTCCACATCCACCACCACATCCACCACCTCCACATCCACCACCACCTCCACATCCACCACCACCTCCACCACATCCACCACCACCACATCCACCACCACCACATCCACCACCACCACCACATCCACCACCTCCACATCCACCACCTCCACATCCACCACCACCTCCACATCCACCACCTCCACATCCGCCACCTCCACATCCACCACCACATCCACAATCACCACCACCACCACATCCACCACCACCACCACATCCACCACCATCACCACCACATCCACAATCACCACCACCACCACATCCACCACCACCACATCCCCCAGATCCACCATCACCACATCTATATGTGTGTGTGTGGCTCTGTGTGTGTGTAGGTGCAAATGCAATGTTCTTGGATTTTCGTCACAATAAAATATACACAAAAGTTATTTAAAAACGTTTAAGCTATTGCCATTATAAATTACAATAACTTTTATTTAAGTATTAATTATTTACAAAATTAAAAGCCATTGTTATTTGTAATATCAATACATCTAAGTCACGTAAATACAACACACAAGGCATTACAAATGCTATAGGTGTCACATTTGCGAAAGTTAAAACTATTGACATTGTAACTGACAAAGCTATTAATTTTGCTATTTTTAAAACCAACACAAATAAAAAAAGTGTAATTTACAATACCAATCGCTCAAACTTTCCTAATGCGAGACCTATTGCATTTCCAATGCTTGTTTAATATGTATTTGATTTGTTTGTTGTTTTCCTTTTAATTGTAGCAACCATGGAAATCAATCCATCAAAATGTCAGTGGCAGTAGATGTAATATCATGCTCACCTCTTCCCCAAAAACCTCACAGAGATGAGCACATCTCTCCACTTGGCCACAAAACAGCCTTTTTGTTCCTAAGAGTGGGGCAAGAGGAGCAGCAACTATAAAGCACTATGGGCCTCATTTATGAGCCTGTACGTCACTTTTACGCCGCCGGTGCGTCACTTTTTGTGACGCACCAGCAGCGTAAAAAATGTGCCTTGTTGCACCATATTTACAAAGTGACGCATCTAGGTAGATGCGTCACTTTGTGAACCCCTGCGCCACATTATACCTGCGCCAGGTATAATGTATGCAAGGGGGGCGTATTGACGCAAGGAAGGGTCGTAGAAGTGACGCAGTGAAATCTATGAGATTTCACTGCGTCACTTTTAGGACGCCGTTGCGTCAAAATCATGCGCCTGCCTCACAGCAGGCGTAAGACTGACGCAGGACCTTTCACATGGGGCTTGCCCCATGTGAAAGGACGTATTGCTGGAGTTGCGTCACTTTTGTGACACACTCCAGCAATGCGTCACTTTTGCGCTTACAGATACGTCAGAAATACTGACGTATCTGTAACTCCTTGCGACATGATGCGTCATACATTAAATATGACGCATCAGGAATGTCGCAAGGAGTGCGCACTGAGAAGTGACGCATCGCTGCTTTCACGCAGCGATGCGTTATTTCTCATAAATGAGGCCCTATATACTTTCTCTTCCTCTTACTCAAGCCAAGTGCACATCAAGTTTCAGGGTGACAAAGGATAAACCAAGCCTAGTAGCTGCTACTTATGTTTACACTTAATTAGTGTTTCAGGTATAAGCATTTTCAGTTTGTTTATTTATGTATTTCTGTCTCTTTATATTTGTAGAAGTATTCGTAGTATCTGCTTTGTGTATGTATTGTTGCCTATATTTCTGTTTGATACTGTTTTTCATTGTTACAATTTTCAATCATTTTAACAATTTTGTAACTATTTGATTTGCTGCTGATGTCTAGGTCTTGGGCTCTTCTCCGCATCTATGGGTCTCATACACATATGCCGGGGAAAGTGTTACATTTGTTCGCAGTAAGAGGTCTCCGAAATTCATTTTTGAGGCTTAAACCCCATTTTCATCATATGCTTCGGCCTAGAGCAAGGGAGCGAGAGGCAGAAACGTAGGAGAAAGAAAAGAGGACAATGACAAAGGGAGAAAGCAGGGATTAAAAGTCCTACATCATTGAGATAAACAGCAAGCGTGGGGTGGAAGAACGAAAGGTGAGGTAGATTCAACACTAGGCAGCCTTGATATCTGGCAACCTATGACTAATCTTGGGCCCTGAAGAAATTAATCATTGGCTAAGAATTTTCACGAGACAAGTTGCAAAACATTTTAATATGTTTCTGTAAAGCCTGCCAGAACCAGGCACGTCAGGCCCAGCGAGTGACCTTTCGAAGTTGCAAGCTCTCATAGCCCCGGAGGCCGGTGTGAACGGATTTGCTATAATCAGACAGCCCCCTCGTTTCTCGTAAGTCTCCTGGCATGGTCCGCGTCATCATAGCAGGCAGGGATAAGAAGGCTCCAGCCTGCGTGCCCAATTACGTGGGAGAATGCGTGGTATCCGTCACTTCCAGTTCGCCATCTAATGGGATAATCTTGCGCCCTAGGTGGCGCACGAATCCTGTTGTCACAATGTGTCGAGGCTGTCCTCTAGCCACGATTGGGCATAGGAAGTGTCAGACCAGGGATGGAGTTGCTGTGAGATCCGTTACGTCATTGAAAAGAGCATACCTTTAAAGAAATCGTCGGCCGCAACTTTCTTAACGTGCATGTTCGTCAGTCAAACAGCTGAATGTAGTCCCTGAGCTCTGTGAGTGGCTCAGGTTCTTCCGAGCCCAGCAACGTGAGTATCGCTTTTAACTTGGTGCTAATAATTGTACATTAAAATGTTTTTTGTAAAGTTCTATGGCAAAAGCCTCCTGAGGTAGTGAAGTGCTCAGTTACTGCCGTGAGAATTCAAAGTGACTGCCTAGCACAGGAGCAGCGGTCAGTCAGTGAGTGGCTCACCAGACATATCCAAGCGCTCGTTCACCTGAGGAGCCCAAGGCGTAGTGGTTGTCTAGAGTACGGCAGTTCTCATTGGCTGCCCGGATGCTATGCATTCCTCATTAGCTTCCCAGGTGAGGTGCAAGCTCATTGGCTGCCCAGAGAAAGAACAGTGCCCAATGGCCGTGTCTTTCATGGAGTGATGACAGATGATTGGTTGCCAGAGCAACTGTGTCAGTTGGTTGCCCTCAGTGGATGTCCACATGAAGTATAATGCCCTGTGCCTGTCCATAAGGAATCTGTGCCCATGAGATACACAGAGGAGGTTAATTGGCCATCCAAGGAGTGGAGTTGCAGTGCTCAAGGGATGGGCACAGTTGGTGTAGTGTTCAATCGCTGTAGACATCCAGTGGAGTGTTCTGTGGCTGCACAGAGCACATGCAGTGTTCATTTGGAACACAATGGAGGCAGGGCTGGTGCGTAGCACAGCAGTGGGCTGCAACTGCCCAGAAAGTCCAGTATTTAGCTCAACACCATGGGACCACGCGCCAATGCTCCATAAATTATCTCGCCTTTTCTCTCTCCCTCAGCTGTGAGGTCTAGCAGAGAGAGAGAGAGAAAAGGGCCCCTACTTTGGACTTCACAGTACTAGATCATGGTTGTGAGGCATTGGGGACGGATTGTTCTCCCCTGTGCCTCACAGAGCTACACAATTGCTGAGATTGTTGAAAACAAGCATTACATTCAACATTGAGCCTATGGCATACAGGAAGCATAGATCATATTAGCAATATACCACAGATATACGAGAAACACTCATTGACTGTAGTGTTGGATATCCATACAATTGTTGACGGAAAGCCAAAATAGCGAATGCCAGTTAAAAAACAAATGCCCTACTATGGACAGCTTTTATCTTGATTAAACCCTTGACACTCACTGGACCTAAGAAACAACAAGGAGGGACCTAAAAAGGACAATATTTATAGGGGTCCAGTGTACCTGTTCTAAGAACTTATAACCAAGTGATGTGCAAAGTTCCCCAAGGAATGATGTTAGTATGGCAGGGTAGTCTCTCTCTGTCTCTGAATGAATGTATAATCAATCGCCAGGGAACCGAGGGGATCCCTTGTCGGAACTTAGGATGCCTCACACAACTCATTAGCTGGATGACTATTTTCATTCAGCAAGATGGTTGTCTTGTCTCATCATCGGCTTCCTGCTCCAACGTCAAGCCGTCGCTGCAATGCCTGACGGGTAGCACAAAGTGCTACACTTTTTTGGAGTTCGTTTGTTCCTGGCCGTTGTTGAGTGCGTGTGAGGGGCCTAAGAAGGTGAAGTAGTGAGCGTGTACAGGTGTGTTAAAAAAGGTTAGTTTAGTCCACTAAGACAACTTTATTCATGTGGCTAACTGCCTTGTTAAAATAGTGAAGGGAGGGGTACCGGGACTAAAAGACAATGTAGTTTGGCCTCGTTCAACCCTCGCCTATGGTCAACATGTTTCATGCCCTATCGGCAATTCTTCAGGACCTAATTGTGCTCATAAACTCATAATGTGCCCGAAAAGGGCTATAAAGTATGTAGTATACAACCTGAGGATTCAGTAACCAAAGCAGGCCGGAGTCCTGCGTGGAAATCAGCCCTAGAGGGAAAATAAACAAATAAGTGTTATCTACAGAGCCGTACATGCAGATTGTTGCAAGTCAACGCCGGATACAATAAAGACCCTTAAACCCAGCGTGGATTATTGCTCAGCGGGGTCATGTGGTTGGAACGTGAGAGAGAGACAAAAGATGCCAATCGTATTTTTATAAAAACAAGTGTATCGACATTTTATGACTAACTAATAGTCTGCTTCTGTTTCATATGACAGGCTCAGTTAGTTAGTTATGCAAAAATGAGGGACCACGTATGCCGAAAGAACAGGGAGAAAGGACTGAGGGGGATCCCGAGTGTGTAACGTTGAAAACTAGGATCTTACCCTCAAGCCCTGGGAATGGTCCCCACAGACTGTTCTTGTGGGACCTCTGCTTCTGGGTAAGTACCTGTAGAGTGGGGGGAGAGATGAAATAAGGGCGGGGTTAAGTTGCCCAGAAAAGGGGGAGAGGGCGGAAAGGATCCGACCAACAACCCGTCTGGGGTCTCGCCCCACCACCCTTCGGTGCCCATTAGACATACCTCTCGGATCAAGTAGCGGCTCCGGCGGAGACGCCGCGAGAACCGGCCGGGACCCAAGGCCTTACCACTGTAGACCCTTGGGATGTATTTCGGTACAGCCCACTCGTGATGGTACCTCCGGGTGTGGTAGGCAGGTACCCCTGGGGGATTTTATTGGTAGTTTGCTTGGTAAAATCCCAAAGAGGCCCCGTGGTGGCAGGTGACCCGGAGGCACTACGCGGGTCGCACCCGCGCCACTCACCCGGGTGAGGGCAGTCTCCAGGCACCCCTGAGTGGCGGCAGACCGAGACACAGACGACCTCGCTAGAAGGTCCGAGGGCCGGTACACAAACTTGTACGTCGCACGCATCAGCTTACCCGGTTAGCGCGAGGCCGTTACCTCTAGGAACCTACCCCCACACTTCGGCGTGGCTGTGCACGCAGAACAGCTGGCAGCGCTCAGGGGATCATGCCGCCATTAAGTACGGACCCACGAGCCCGTTTGTTGGGGGCGTGTCCGAGGATCCGTCGTACGGCGACGCAGCCAACCGGGATCAGTGATACGTATGGGAAAGACAAGAGTGATGATGTCTACGTGCCGTCGCGCCGTAATAGCGCGCCATGTTGGAAAGGGTTAGGGATTATGAAGAAGGCTTATGTAAGGAGCTTTTATCACGTCTCCTGGGATTATAAAGTTGTTATAAGCTCAGCCTCCCCCTCAATTCTATTAGCCGTCATGGGGTACGAACCACATCGACCCTTGTTTTGGTGTTCGGTGCATGTTTAAAGGAGAAGTGTTTTAGGGTTTTGTGTGCCCCCGGTCGCGTTGCTAAGCGACATAACCAAACGGTGGCCTAATATGTCAGGAATCGGCAAGAGAGAGGGTAGGACTATGTGTATTGGTGTACCACAGTACCACTCACTGGACCTACTCTGAGAAATGAAGTTGATATGGTCGAAAAATAGGTACTGTAAACACTTTTTTCTCTATAGAGAGAGTTTATTCTGTATCACACTGTTTGCAGATAGTGAAATGCACCACACAGTATAAAAAACTCTACTAAAACAGTGTATACTCTATGCAATAGTTGTAAAACAAAAAAAAATCGATTTGCTAAAACAATAACCACAATCTGAAGATGCTAAAGAACATACTAGCTTCACCCTTCACACTGTTATAACAGTGTTATAACAAAATTAGCACCAGTGCATATTTTAGGTCCTGGTACACACAGTCTTCTATGTTAAGTATAAATGATGACCCTGACCAGATTTTCTCTAATAACTCAAGGCAGTTCGCAAAAGTTAGTATCTACTAAAATTGTGTGAAGCATAAGGAAACCCACATCAGCTGTCACCTACACACAGAGTTACTCTTGAATAAAATAATTTAGAACATGTTCAATACCTCTACACAGCTACAGTGCATTAGGAGCACATGCATTTTGTAAATACTTACATGCATTAGCTGAATCAAAGCTGTACAAAATTAGATAGAAAAGTAATGTGCCAGCTACCTGCCACTATGTAAACCATAATCCCTGGAAATTCACTGAAAAAACAAAGGTTAAAGTAACATTATAGTTTGGTATGATACAAAGATCTGTTTTTTTTTTTACTTTAGAAATTCACTGAAAAAGACAAAGGTTGAAGTAATGTAATAGTTTGATGAAACTGTCAGTAACAACAATAACGTTTTGAACTTAAAAAACCACAGCAATTCACCTGTTTATTTGTGTATATTTAGCAGAGCAAACTATGCTTGCGTTCTGACATGCGCTGCTTATGATCTAACTTATTACATCACTCTTGACATGTTCTATGAGACATCACTGATAACCACTGATACTGATACAGTGATACACATCTGAAAGTTTTGTAAGTAGCAATAACAGTTTTATTTGTGCCCCGACGTGTGCAACCCCTAAAATTCATTCACATCCAAGCTAGTAATGGGTAGAGGTGTCACAGATGGTCTGGGGATACTTGAAACCATGGGCCACTCAAGGTCAAAAAGGTTTCCATCTTTTATGGCCCTGAAGATGTGGGTGTAAAGTTAGAAATAGACTAATGCTTGTTGCACTAGGTTGGGTGATATAGTGAGGCAAACACCTATGCTTCTAGTGTTATAAACTGCATCCCAAGTCAACCGCTTCCAAGCCTCTTAGTAAGGAAGACAGAGGTTTTGACTAGGACACGGTTGGTGCTGACTGACCATCAGATGATCACATGACTATTTGTGACACATTTTATGGGTTCTTCTCAGAATGGCAATGGCAGCAAAAATCATAACCAGATAAGGGTCATAGCGTGTGCACTCTCTGGCACTTTTTGAGACTGCGAGGGCCTTAATGCAAGCTGCTGCCCGCCCGGATAAACTACACCCCGATAGACCCAGCTATCTCTTCCCATCTTAGGCCGACATCCACTCCATCATGTAGGACTAGCTGTTCAGTGAATCGCACATCATCCTAAAACAACGGTCTCTTAGTGTCTCAAAAGATCATATTATGGTTTACAAAAAGCAGAACATTTCAAACATTTCCACAGAAAACTCACCTGTACCCTCTACTAATATTTTTCATCTTAAAATTACACCCAAAATGCTAATATGCAGTTCTGTTAAGCAAAAATGACAGGGCAATCCCGAAACATCTCAGTATATTGCACACACATGCTAGTTTTTACGCCAACAGTGCGCCTGTACTTCCTATCCTGTGCAGTATACACATTCGTCCAGCATTAGTAAAGGAGATTCGCCTGTGAATATGCAACAGAGGGCAGGGCAGGCACGTTGAATAGGCGCTACACAGTGTCCAGAGGCTTGAGCTGCAGCTGGAATTAACGCCTCTGGTCCTTGATGCAAATGTGTACCTTGCCAAATCGACTTGGAACCTGTATACAATATGTTGCTCAGAAAAAGAAAACAGATGTAAGGCAGCAGGGATCAGGGTCATACCACAGGACGGACCAGGTGTCAGCAAAGCAACATGCGAGGCAGCAGATACGACTGAACCAAAATCCGGAGAAGGCAGCAAGCGTCAGTAATTGATAGGGGAGATCTTGGGAGGCAGCAGGAGTCAGCCGCATACTGCTGCAGTCAGGTGGTGTCAGCCAAATAACCCGGCAGCCAAGAGCTGTCAGGCAAACACTGTGGCAGGCCGCAGGTGTCAGCCAACATATCCTGGAAGGCAGTGGGTGTCAGTAGGTAATAGTAAGGTAGGAATTGTCAGCCAGATGCTATTGCGGACTGGAGGTGTCGGCCAAATACAATGACTGATAGCAGGTGTCAATCAAATACCATGGCAGGCAGCAGGTGTCAGTCAAATAAAATGACAGACAGCAGGTGTCAGTCAAATACCATGGCAGGCAGTAGGTGTCATCCAATTACGATGGAAGGCAGTAAATGGCATTCAAATACAATGACAGGCAGTAAATGTCAGTCAAATACAAAGACAGGCAGTAAATGTCAGTCAGACAATAGGTGTCGGCCAAATACAATGACAGACAACAGGTGTCATCCAATTACAATGGAATGTAGTAAATATAAGTCAAATACAATGACAGACAGCAGGTGTCAGACAAATACAATGGAATGTAGTAAATATCAGTCAAATACAATGACAGACAGCAGGTGTCAGACAAATACAATGACAGACAGCAAGTGTCAGGCAAACACTGTGGCAGGCAGCAGGTGTCAGACAAAATATCCTGGAAGGGAGCAGGTGTCAGTAGGTAATAGTAAGGTGGGACTTGTCAACCAGTTGCTATTGCAGACAGGAGGTGTGACAAATGTAAATGTAAATGTAGGTGTACTTATATAGCGCAACCTGTGACCCAAAGGGCATCCTGGTGCTTGCTTAGGGAACCCGTCCTGGTATTCCCCGTCAGGGTCCACAAGGTGAAAGCCAGGTATCCCGCCGCGAGGGGCCGTTTTCCCCTCTCATGCTGGATCCTTTGCTTTCCCATTGTTTCATGACGAGCTCAGCTCGTCATCAGCACAGCTCACCCGTGCATCATGACGAGCTGAGCTCGTCATGAGCATGGAAAGGGTTAAGCAAGCTATTGCCCAGAGTTGCAGAGTGAGACCCCGTGAGTCGAGTAGGCACCGGAGCGAGAATTGTCGAGG
Source organism: Lissotriton vulgaris (assembly GCF_964263255.1). NCBI lineage: Eukaryota > Metazoa > Chordata > Amphibia > Caudata > Salamandridae > Lissotriton > Lissotriton vulgaris. The sequence continues at coordinate 291,075,287 of NC_141693.1, forward strand.
CCGTGGAATTTTTGAGCCCGAGACCCGCTGAGGCGGGGAATCGTACCCTGGTCCACGGTCGATCCAAGCATCCGGGTCTGCCGCCTCTAACCACTGAGCCACACTTCTCCACAAAATACAATGACAGACAGCAGATGCATCCAATTACAATGGCAGGCAGTAAATGTCAGTCAAATACAATGATGGGCAGCAGGTGTCAGTCAAATACCATGGTGGGCAGCAGGTGTCATCCAATTATAATGGAAGGCAGTAAATGTCAGTCAAATACAATAACAGGCAGTAAATGTCAGTCAAACACAATGACAGGCAGGAAATTGTCAGTCAAGTACAATTACAGACAGCAGGTAGCATCCAATTACAATGTAAGGCAGTAAATGCCAGTCAAATACAATGACAGGCAGCAGGTGTCAATCAAATACCATGGCGAGCAGCAGGTGTCAGTCAAATGCCAATGCAGGCAGCAGATGTCAGCAAAAATATCCTGGAACGCAGCCTGTATCATTAGGTAATACTAAGGTGGGAATTGTCAACCAGATGGTATTGCAGACAATAGGTGTCGTCCAAATACAATGACAGACAACAGGTGTCATCCAATTACAATGGAATGTAGTAAATATCAGTCAAATACAATGACAGACAGAAGGTGTCATCCAATTACAATGGAATGTAGTAGTTGGTTGGTTGAAGCTTTTATTCGATATGCAAGATATCTTGAAAGCGTACACAGAATACAGCATTTACAAAACTAGAAAAAACATTTTTAAGAAGCAATATTGAATGTACATTTAAGAAAGATAAAAAGCCATATGATGCCAGAATAAATTAGCTAAAAACGAATTAAACCGCTATTGACAATCTCTTGCAACGAATCAGCCAGAAATGCTTTAAAAATTTGGCTACACCACAAACAATGGGGGGGGGAAGTGTCCGTCATTAGGATGCGAAGGGCTACCAGATAACTACGCGTACCCATATTGCAACAAAGGGGTTTGAGCCAAAAACTCCTGGGTTTAGCATAGTCCGGACATTCGAACAGGATATGCGGTATAGACTCTGTCCTAGTGGTACAACGGGCACAAAAGGGTGACGTGTGGGCACCTGATTTCCACTTTGACACCAGGGCCCCAACTGGAAGGGAGCCCACTCTGAATTTGAAATACAGTGCTCGATCAGCTGGAAGGGTAATTAGGTCCAGGTAAGGTTCGTAAACTACTACATCTTTTATTGTTAAAAAGGCAACTGTAGATTTACAATGACTAGAATTTATAACTAGCTGATCCGCAACCCAGTTCCAGTATAATCTTTTCAGAACATCTTTTGGTGGAGCCGTTCTTGATGACCAACAGTCCCCCAGCCCAAGTTCCTCCAAAAGCTTTTTGGTATCTCTCAACCACTTAATCTTCGCCCAACCGCCCAGGCTCATTATCTCAGCCAACCCTTCCGCATATGGTTTTAGCTCTTCACCCCTCCAGATACGTGCCCATAGAAGGAGCGGACGAAGCCGGGCTTCGTCTTTGATATTCTTACAGCCTGTGTCCAACAGCACAGGCACTGTTGGAGTGCTCGGAGGGAGGGCGATTAAAGATTTCAAAAGCTTGCTCTCTGCTGTTGCCAGGGAATCTAGGCAGCAATGCCCCCACAGCTCTGCCCCATACAAGGCTGATATTACTCCCTTAGCCTTGTAAATGTCAATTGCTGGGGCAAGCGACCTCCTCGGTGATGCCCGGAATTCCCTCAGCAGGGCACCTCCTACTCTCTTGTGGTTCAAGACCATCTTGGCAATGTGAGGTGACCAGTTTATGCTATCCGTAATCCGTATTCCAAGGTAATCAAATTCGGATACTTTCTCCAAGGGAACAGAGTTGAGAATAGGTGGGCGGCCCAGTTTCCTTGGAGGGTTTAGCATTAAAAACTTGGTTTTATCCACGTTGATTACCAAGCCCCTTGAAGCGCAAAAGTTCTGGAAACGGGTTAGCAACTTCTGGAGGCCATGCGGAGTCTTGGAAATCAAGAGCGTATCGTCCGCAAAAAGTAGGGTTGGAATCCGCACTCCCCCGAGACAAGGAGCGTCGGCTGGTTCTTGCTGGAGATATTCCACCACCCCATTAACGTATAGTGAAAAGAGGGCGGGCGCTAGGACGCATCCCTGTCTCACACCCCTAGACACTGGGATTTTCTCAGTTAACTCTCCGTTTCTCCTCCAGCGAACCTGAGCAAAGGTATGGGCGTGAAGGCTAATAAGGAGGGACAAGATGTAAGGAGGCAGTCCCAACCCATAAAGCACCCTCCATAACTCCTCCCGAGGAACTAGGTCAAAGGCAGTCCTCAGATCTATAAAAGCCAAGTATAGACTGCCCTTGCCTAGCTCCACCACCTTCCAGCCAAGGAGTGCTAGCCTAAACACCTGCTCTATCGTCCCTGTTCCTGCCCGGAACCCTGCCTGGAAGTCTGATAGTATTTTATTTTCCTCCACCCAATGAAGAATCCTACCAAGTATAGCTTTGCCTGCTATCTTTTGGGTGGAGTCAATAAGACTTATGGAACGATAGTTCCCCGGAATTTCTCTAAATCCTTTTTTATAAATTGGGACCACCACCGCCCCTTTCCAGGAATCGGGCACTGGCCCCCCCTTCATGATATCATTTAGGAGTGCTGCAATAACCCTTCCCCATGCCACTGGATATGCCCGCATGAGATCCCCTGGTAAGCCATCTGGGCCTGCTGCCTTCCGGGGGGCTACCCACCCAATTACCTTTTCAATCTCTAGAGCTGTAAAGAGATTGTAGCCGTGAGGTTCAGATACTAGTGGGGGGAGCACCCTGACATTTAGTGCCCCATCCGCCGGGAGGTATAAAGCCCTGAAGTGTTTTACCCAGCTTTGTGGGGGAATATTACAGGGTCTCATAGCTTCGTCGGGCCTGTTCCGGGAGCCTACAAGGTTCCAAAAACCCCTTGAGTCTTTACTTTTGCTGACAAGAAGTAGGTCCTCCCAAAATTTCTCTTCCCACTCCTTCTTAGCAAATTTAAGAGATCTATTATAAGCCTTCCTTGCTTCCAATATATCAGAGTGGGATTTGAGTTTCACTGCCTCTACAAGTCTTGATTTGTGTACCCTACATATTTGTGTGTACCATCCGTTACCTTGCTTTACACCTCCTTTCTTCCCTACCTTACTTGGGGGGATGGTAAACACATTTGTTAGAGCCTCTGTTAGGGAGACAAAGACCCCGCAATCCCTACCCACCCCTTCCGGGAGGGACCCCAGGTTTAACAGTGCGTGATCTAAAAGGGTTGATATTTCTCCAACCTTTTCCTCCGAGAGGACCAATTTTGCCCACTGGGCCATGGTCAAGGAAAGTGGGTTGTGATCGCTTTCGACTGTCGGGACCACAACCATGTCCCTCACCTGGCTCCACAGACATATATCTAATAAGATATAGTCAATTCTAGAAGTGTGTCCTGGTCTATTATAAGTATGAGCCCCCCCCCCTATCTGAATTTGTCCTCCCATTCACTGCCCTTAGATTTAGTTCGATACTCAGGGTGTATAACTGCAACGCCACCTCTGACCATCTCCTAATGGGTGGAATTTCCAGGGCTGGGATCCCTATCTTGGCGTCCTCCTCATCCTGGTCTAAGGCAACATCCGAGCCCAAAGGCTCGAACGTACAGTTCATGTCTCCCGCGACCAGGGTACACATCTTGTGTGAAGTTGTGCTCAGAAGGCTCTCCAGAAGAGATTCTACAGTGGACTTCCTCCCGCCCTTAGTCCCTCTGGCGTACACGTTATAAATATTCAATATTATTCGGCCCCTGGAATCTCTTAGAATAATATTTTGAATGTCTGGACAGCCTGTCTGAGACTCCTCTATTCTACAGTCTAGGGAAGCTGCCACCCATATGAGCAGGCCACCCGAAGGGCTACCCCTCCCTGATTCCGAGATTAGTTCAGGCACGAAGTAGGAGGAGAATCCCACCCTATGTACCGGCTCCAAACTCCAGGTCTCCTGAAAGATGCATATAGCGTGCTCATCAACCAAGGCATTCCAGTCTGGGAGGGCCAACTTTCTCGCGATCCCTGCGACATTCCAGCTGAAAACCTTGAAAACACGGTCCGTCACAGCTGATGTGTCGCTGGCCGCGAGAACACTACTGTCCGCAGGCCTCACAGGGGGAACAGGCAAATTACAGTCCAAAGCAATGGGCAGAGAGTGTACCAACCCACTGTCGCCTGTACTTAACGGTGAAACTATTCGGGTGGTGGTGCTGTCATTAACCCTATTTTATTGCCAGTTACCATATCAGAAACGGCTATTTCCCTCGGATCACCCCCCTCCAGTCAACATCTCCCTGGCCCCCACAGGGGGTTCAACCCGTTGTACCTAAGACCCCCAACCCAACATGGGTCCCAGTTTTGGCCTAAGCCAAATGTGCTAGGGCCCACCCAGGGCGACATAACGATTGGCCTGGGGTAAAAAAAGGTTAGATCCACTACTTTGACCCCTACCGCATCCATGTTTTTTATAGGGCCACAGATGGAGCTCACCACTCTGGGATCTTGAAAGTTTATTATTATACAATCCCCCTCCTGTGTTTTTTTTCCTCGGCCTACCCACCCTACTCTGCGAACACTTAGAATTAGCCCATCCACACCACTCGTGATTGGCTTGTTTAACTTTAGCCAGTGGATACACTTATTCTTGAGGGCCTGGTGATCCTCCAACTGGTCTTCCTTCAGTGGGGGAACGTTTACTAGTATGGCAACAAAAGGGTGACAATCTGGTGGGAGATTTATGGGGGGGCTCCGCCGTGGAAATTTGCGGGGGGCCACTGTGGTAGCAACTGGGACTACAGGTTGAGGGGCAGTTTTGGCGACCATCTCTGTCGCTGCTCCCTTTCCTTTGTCTTGTGTACCAGAGGTTTGGCTAACCTTTACTGCCCCTCTACTTATCGGGGGCTGCAATTGGGGTGTTAGTTTTGGTGTACTTTTGGCAACCTCAGAGGATGTTACCGTTCCCTTGTGTTGGGGCCCTACTTTTGGCGGGGGAGGAATTACAGGTACTGGTGCTTGCGCTTTGCTAGTGTCTACCTTATTTGCCCTAGTTGGAGGATTAGAATCCGTTTGTAGTGGCAAGGAAGCTACTGGGGGCACACTCCCCTTTATTCCCATGGCCTGGTTCTCACTCACTCTTTTATGCTGTTTAATTGTAGATTTAAGTGAGAAAAAGCCGTCGAGGGTAGATTGCTCTAGTTTGTCTATTCTAGCCCCCAAACCCTTAACCTGGGTCAACAGGGGCATCAAGAGACTGTTTACCCTCTCCATAATGCTGTCAATGATCTTGGGGTCAATTAATGCGGAGACATTAACAACACTACTACTAGGGGACGAACAATTATTATTACCCGTGGGTGTGTCCACAGAACCCCCCTCCACCACCCCCTTATCAACTGGGTCCGACCCCTTTACGTCCTTCCCACCCAGCCCAAGAGGCTTCCTCGGTCGCTTGTAAAGCGCGGCTTGTCTCACCAGCCTACCCTTACTAGAGCTAGCTGCCCTTTTATTTTTGGCCCTTTTACTCTGCCCACTCGAGTCATCATACACAGATGGCGCCCCAGCTAGGTTTACTTTGTTGGGAACCAGTGGAGTTGGTGATAATGTTTGAGTTTTACCTATGTTTGGGGGTGCAGGTGAATGTGATGTACTTGCGCCACCCTCTTCCACTACGCCACTAGGTAGAAGCGCAGCCAGATGTTCCAACCTATCTATATGTTTCCCAATTTCTACCATCTGGGGAGGATCTACAGGGCCATCCGGGACATCAGGGGGAACAGATTGGACCCGCTCACGGGCCGGTGACAAGGCCTGGGCTACAGCCCCCAGTGAGGAGTGTCTAGAAGGGAGATAGACCTCGGAGAGACGGCATTCGGACATGGCGATCTCCTTTTCAATGACCGCCGCCACTCTGGTTATGAAACGGTCCATAGTTCCAATCACTGGGCTCCCAACAGCACCTCCCCTTTCGCCCTCACTCCTAAGTAATTTACCAGAACGGGTTGACATGGTAGGAGGTACACCTTTAGGAGATGACACGCAACCCACCAGGGCCCAGGGCTGGATGAAAAGAGACGTGGCCCAGCCCAGCCTCTGACAGCCCCTGACAGCCCCTGACTGCCACAGACTGCCCGCCCTTTGTCCGGGCTTCGTCCGGCGTTGATCCCGCGCGGCGTCAACCTGACGTTGTTTTGAACACCGGAGGGCGGGTGGGCGTGGCTTCGCTCCGAGCTGGACACGCACGGGCTCCTGGGCAATGTAGTCTCCGTGCGGTGCTCTGGCGGTAGTGCTATGCTCCTCCGGGAGCGGGAGCTGCCTCCTGGCGTCCTTCTCTCCTGGCGCTGCGGGACCCGCGCCAGCGGGTCCGGCGAGGTGTTTTGAACACCGGAGGGCGGGTGGGCGTGGCTTCGATCCGAGCTGGACACGCACGGGCTCCTGGGCAATGTAGTCCCCGTGCGGTGCTCTGGCGGTAGTGCTATGCTCCTCCGGGAGCGGGAGCTGCCTCCTGGCGTCCTTCTCTCCTGGCGCTGCGGGACCCGCGCCAGCGGGTCCGGCGAGGTGTTTTGAACACCGGAGGGCGGGTGGGCGTGGCTTCGCTCTGAGCTGGACACGCACGGGCTCCTGGGCAATGTAGTCCCCGATCGGTGCTGCATGTCATTGTATCCTGCCAATCAAAAAACCATGGCAGGCAACAGGTGTCAGTCAAATACCAAGGCAGGCAGCAGGTGTCAGTCAAATACAATGACAGACAGCAGGTGTTATCCAATTACTATGGAAGGCAAAAAATGTCAGTCAAATACGACAGTCAGCAGGTGCAAATCAAATACCATAGCAAGCAGCAGGTGTCAGCCAAATACTATGGAAGGCAGCCAGTGCCGGCAAAAGTCATGGCAGGCAGCAGATGTCAGCCAAACAGTCTGGAAGACAGTCAGACAACTATCATTGCATTCAGCTGGTAATTTAAAAAGTGCTTCTGTCACTAACAGAAGATGCCCAGATTTGGTTTCCAAGTGGCCTACACTTGAGGGCCATGCAAGGAACATATAAGAGGAAAAACAAGCCACTTCCATTTCCTTGGCTCACTCTGGCAGCGGGTCCAGTTCAAGATAAAGGCCCTTGGGGGGTGGTTAGGTTGGTGTAAACCAGTTTCAAAACATTGAACCGATTCAGTTTTAAAATGGTTCTTTTTACCATTAAAAAAGTGTAACATCAAGGGGATAATACTTCCCAGGAAGGAATGAAGTATGAATAATTGTTGCTCAAAACACACTTCTAAAGTTAATCGCACACATCACTTACTATGCTGCCTTTCTGGCTGTGTTTATGTAATGTAGATAAATCCAAGAGGGTTAACTCAAACATGTTTCTGTTTTTAATGTTTTTATTATTTACTTGCTACCGTGAAACAACTCACTAACCCATCAAAATAGCATGAGGCCCATGCTGCAAGCACAGCCAGGTCCCAGGCCCAACTCTGCCCCCACCTGACCTCTCGTATAGCAGGGGGGGGACGTGGCATCCTCTCTTCTGCAAGCCCACAGCCTGCACTGTCATCTGGCACCTCACCACCCCCGCCCCACACCACCCCCACTCCACTCCTATTGACCACCTGCACGAAACTTGCTACTTTAATTAAACTTATCTAAAGAGGCAGGTGGCAGGGAGATTGTTTACACGATGAAGATGCAAGATGTCCTTGGAGAGGTGATAATATTCATTACTTTTCTAAAATGCTTCTTGTGCCAACTTTGAAAATGAGATCACACTACTGCTGCAAAATGGGTAAATGTACAATAACAAATAAAACCGCCTCGGAGCCTGTTAGAGTGCTCGAACTAGCATGGATGTAAAGACTAACGATCACTGCAGCCTGATATAAAAATACGGTTACATAAGATACCGGTGCAGGATGCTACATTTGCACAAGAAACAAGTGTTGAAACAATCTTAAAGCAATAAAAGCACATAAGTATGTTTTCACTGCCCCCCCCCTTTTTGCTGTGAGGAAAACTTCTTACAACAATTTAATTGCTAAATGTCTCAATACTTTTGCTTTTACATTTTCACTATCACTATCCTCATCAGCCTTAAGAGTAGCTCGCGGGAAAGCAAAGGCAATGTCTTTAATATCCCAGGAACGGAGGTTGATGCACATTGCTAACTTTACCGACACATATAAGATAACCACAGTTGAAAGGATTGGCACAATTACTTCAAATATTTTCATTCCCCAGGTCCTTAATAAGCTGACCTACCACTTCTGAATGCCAGCTCGATTGAAATATGATGTGCTTTGTAATTTGGGTAGGTTCGTAGCGCTGTGAAGTAGTCTATCTGCTACATGCTGAACCCTAGATGGCACAGACCACTCCCTACCCCCCCTTCCTTTGACCGCCAGGAGGTCATCTAAAGCCATCCTATTCTGAATTAGCACCTTAGCATGAACATCTAATTGGTCAGCCACTGACACTAAAGCTAATGATGTAGAACTGGCAATAGCTTCCATTATCTCTGCTTTTCTTCTTGTTTCATCCAGGGACAGGAGGGACACAGTCGTGCCATACATCGGAATTAGGGTAAAAAAGAATCTAGTAGTTGTTCCGGCTCGTGTACCCCACATTTGCTCTAATGAGTGGTCAGTAAGAAGTCTCAAATCAGGAATGTCATACCCAGGAAAGCATGTTCTAGTCAAGTGCAAAGTCAGCCATAGGTATGCTTGAGTTCCACAAATGAAATAAGCATAGCGCCCCACTAGTGATGTTTGTTAAACAACAGTCTAAGAGGGAAGCCATATTTATATGGGTCAGTTCAAAGGGAATGTCCTTCACAGCATAGTCACACTTTCTGTTTGCAATTAAAACACTGGAGACTTTTGCTTTATGGTTCATAGATAAATCCTGGTTGCAAGAGCAAGATGAGTCACACCTGGCAAGTTCATATTAAAAGGCTTATTAAACTTCTCAAGGCCAGGAAAAGAAGTCGGGGATATGCCAGCACCTTCAGCCAGTCAGTGTCTGTAGTAGAAGTGGTAAAGGCATGTATCATTAAAACTTGTGGGCACTCCGATCAAAGGAAGACTACCTCCTATACAAACGGGGAAGTTTGCAACTCGATCAGGAAGAAAGATCAGTCGTTTGTGTGTACGTTTCCAGCATCAGCATGTAGGATTTGTTCCCATAGGCAGAGCGGCATCTCTGTCTATGGATGGGCTTAGCAGTCTTAGCACTTGGGCTAACTCCATTCAGCAGCGAGAATGCAGCCTACCACCAACAGAAGACTTAAGGCAGCAGCACAGATAACAGCCAGAACATAGAGGGACCGGGTCTGCAGGAGAGGGCTGCTTACCTCAGATGTAGGTGGTAATGATGAGTGGCTGCCAGGGCAGCATCAGGTTGTGGTGATGAAGCAGGCAAAGGATGTACAGCTTGGGAGCTTCACCCACCAGCGAGCAGCAGGGTGGCACCAGGAAATGCTCAGGCAGAGGGTCCCAGCCCAGGGCTAGTCAAAAAATCCAGAAGTAGGTGCAGAGGTACTATCATCTCGAGGAGGAGCCTCTCGATTACAGGAGGATAAGTGGATCCACGTCGCCAGACTACAACAGTTAACTGCTGTGTTGGTGATGAGTAGGATTCCACAAAGGCGAGGCTGTGTGGAAGCCCTCCTCTGGTGAATGCGAATATACCCCCAAGCTCCAGGCTGCAGGAGTGGCAGGCCTTGGTCAGATAATCAGGTAAGGTTGCTTGAACCTGTGAATGGAAACTGAAAAGACACTGTAAAAGCGTTCTGCAATATTGCAAGAGTGGATTATCTTTTAGCTATAGTTCTATGTTATTATCTGAGGCCAGGGAATTTTAAGGCAACATCAAGTGTGAGCCCATGATGATGTCATATGGACTAAATGTCTTTTTCTGTGCTGGGATAGCCCTAAGGGACCATAATGCTAGTGGTATGGCATCTGGCCATTTTACCTGGGTTTTGGAGAAAATTCTGGCTATCTCATTCTTGAGAGTACCATTACTTCTTTCTACCTTACATGCTGACTATAGGTGATATGCACAGTGGAAATGTACATTTAGGCCTAAAGCCTTGAAAACCACCTGGACTACTGCTGACACAAAATGTGTCCCATGATCACTTGCGATTCAACACAGTATCCTGAATTGAAGGACAAAGTCCTTGAGTAATCGCTTGATGACTGTGATAGCACCTGCAGAGGCACAGGATTATGCCTTAATCCACCCTGAAAATGTACAGACTCATAAGAATATGTACAGACTCCCGTTCAGAACATAAGAATAGTTTGCACAGCTTGTCATCTGGATGAAATGGGTGAACAAAGGGACCCCAAAGGGAAGCTGGAGCTGCAGAGGCAGTCTTAATACATTTTCCAACAATATTTGACATGTAAACAGTACAGAACAGGGAATAATTCTTGGCTATGGAAGAAAGAAAGAGCGCATACCAAGGGTTACAGCAGCACACAACATGCAGCTCCATAATACAACCCAGTGAGATTGAGAATTAGACATGTTGGTGCGGCCACATGCCCATTGCTGTCTCACCATGACCCTTAAGGTCTCTGTGACATGTCTGCTTGATCAAGATCAATTTTTCATTTTTGGAAGCCTGCTCCTATAATTGAGACAATCGTTTGGTGTGGGTGCAGGTAATAAGTGTTATGTTATGTTATGTTATGGAGCTTTTATATAGCGTGCAGCTACTCACAGGGAGTGTCCCGACGCTTTCCACCCTCAACTCATATTGAAATAACACAACACAGCTAAAAACAAGCAACAGAACGGAACAGAAGAGACGATGAGCAGTAAAAACAAACTAAGAGTTAAAAAGCCAGGTCTTCAGGCCCCTCCTAAACTGGAGTAAATTAACAGTACTCCGCAGAGAAAATGGAAGCTGATTCCAAAGCTGGGGGGCTCTGCAGCCAAAAGACCGCCCTCCCGCACGAGCCTTCCTCACCCGTGGGACCACTGCTCTGCAAAGAGCTTCCGAACGGAGGGAACGAGCCGGACGATAAAAAGTCAGTCTCCTCTGCAGGTATCCCGCTCCTGAACCGTGCAGAGCCTTGTGCATCAGGGTCAGGGATTTGAACTGGATCCTCTTCCTAATGGGGAGCCAATGGAGCGACTGGAGCAACCCAGACGCTCGAGCTCGTCTCCCTAGACCAAAGATCGCCCGGGCAGCAGAGTTCTGCACCACCTGAAGGCGCTGGACCAGATAATCGGGAAGGCCAAGAAAAAGAGCATTGGCATAATCTAGCCTCGAACCGACTAGACCCTGCACTGTAATCCTCCTATGCTCCTCAGATAACAAAGGCAAAAATTTGCGGAGCATTTTCAATAGTCCGTAGCAGGTGCCGGCCAGGCCAAGGATGTGAGTGCGGAGCGACAGCTGATTGTCGAGCTTGACGCCCAGGTTTTTGGCCACCACTGAGGACTGTACAGGAGGACTCATGTCGGACGGCCACCAATGCTGCCACTCAGGATCGGCAACGCAACCAAAAAAAAGAATCTCAGACTTTCCCGAGTTGGCCCTCAGACCGTTCCGCTGGAACCAGTCGAAGACCAGCGCAAGGCAGTCCCGGATTCTCTCTCCCACAAACTCTTGGTCTTTCCCGCATGTAGGAAGGTGGCTACCTGACTATGGTTACCCCAGATTTTTGCCCTGTGTTTAGCTGGTTTTCGACTTAGTTGGCCTGGTTCCCTGCTAATCAGGGCCCCAGGCTATCTGCTCTCTCTGTAAAATGGATTCCATGTACCCTAGGTGCATAACTAGATTGGCTTGGGTCACCTTATCAGCCCCTGTACAGTGCACTATAGGTGCCCAGGGCATAGGTGCATCCAAGGCCTACCAGGGGCTGCAGCATATCTTTTGCCCCCCCTGGCTGGCTATCTAAATTGACACAACTGGCTGAACACTCAGCTGGGGCAAGTGGGTGTAATCACCCCTTGCTTAGATATAGTATACCTATATCTAAACCTATATCTGGACACATATATAACCTGTGAGCCACTCCTATGGAAGGCCTCATCAATCCTGGAGGCAGAGTGCGTGGTTTTATGTGAGATGGAGCTCTGGCATGAGCTGAGCCTGTCTGCAGCTGTCGGGAACCACTCCCTAAGCTGATCCGGGATAATGCCATACCATATACTCTTAAGCGCCTTATAATCCTCGCGGTTATATAGCAACTTTGGTTTGGCTTTATCAAAACATGTCGTGTAAGGTGTCATACGAATTGGAATACTACCCCCTCGCCAGTTCTGGCGACGGGGGTAGCATTCCACCCTTCTAGAGGGAGAAGACATGTTACTTTGCTGAAACGCGGTTGATTTAAAATGAGCCTCAGATCCACAAAATGGATGCCCCTGCCACAGACACGGGTCTGGCCTCCTGCTGCTGACCGAAACCCGGCAGAGGAGGCCTGGACAAAGAGTTTCCTGTCACAGGGCGGTGTCAAACCACCCCAGACAGGAGATAGTGGATTGGAGTAGGGAGGTTTCAAAGAAACCAGACACTGCCTGGGGAGCACAAGGCTGCCCCTTGCAGGATCCGGCCAAACCGGTTCTGGGGCCTCCCAGCCCCTGTCCCAGCGCGGCCAGGATCAAAGGAGAGGGGTGTAACCACCCCCTTCCTGGGTCCCACCCATAGGAGGGGACCTAGCAGGATGTCCAACCCCCTAGATTCGAATAAGAGGGGGAGCAGTCCCAACGGACGTCAGATCATCCTGAAGAAACATAAGAAACGAAATCTGGACCCTTCGACTTTCTACACGACGTGAGAAGACTGAAGAATCTCCCTTGTGGTCAAGGAGTGACCACCCTGTGCAAACAGGCACCATCCAGCCCTCGACCCTTGCTTTGTTGCAGTTCCCGCCGGAACTCGAGCGACAGAGATCGACGAGATCAAGCTTGCCTGCCTTCTACCTGCCCGATCCACAGTCCCTGCAGAGCTGAGACCCGTGGAGGCGACCGGAAGCGTGGGACACGCCATCTTGAAAAGGCCACGAGACGCTGACCGTGCAGCCCACGAGTGACCCTCGAAGCTGTACACCGGGGTTTGAGAAGCCCCAGCCCCGAGCTCCACTTGCACCAAAGCTCACCCCTCCACACTCGACGAGTGCTGCGTGGGGCCCTTCTGCCTGTGTGTGCTCGACGCGTTGGCCCGGTCACTTGCCAGCTGGCTTGTGGCCCCTGTGCCGACGAAACTTGAAAACCGACTTGCTTTTCTGGTTGCTCCAGATCTGCACCAGCTCCTGTGAAAAGGAGCACCCACTCTGACCCTCCTGGTTCGAGTGATAAGCAATCTCCCGGTTCCGCGTGGATTGCTTTTGCCAAGTGCTGTTTGCTACAATCTTCAAGCCGACGGTGCTGACGGCGAGAGCCTACGTGGGACAGATCGTGACCTGCTCCTGGACGTCGCAGATGCCCCAGAGCCCACGTGACAGCGGAGAGAAGCCTATCGACAACCGCCTGATTGCGCCCGACATTGCCTGGTTCCGTCCTGGTTCCACCCTGGTCACTGCTGAGTGACCCAGACTCTGTCCCCTCTGCTTTCAGGTACTTTTCTACTTCGATCCACCCTTGGATCGCACCGGACACTTCTGCTTCACAGCGCCTGCAGCTGCAACAGCTCCAAGCACCAAGAACCTGCGTGACAGAACCCGACGCCACTTCGACCCTGTGCACCCACGGCCTGTGGGTGAGGTAACTTTGCAACGCCGGTGTCCTTACACTGGCACACACCTCTAGGGTCTGTGTCTGAAGTTTTGTGTTTCTAGGTTCAGCGGAAGTATCATTTAATTCACTTTAACTAACTTTTACGCACCATTGACTTTACATTGGTGCGCGCCGCACTTTCCGTGCTGCACCCGTATCCTGTGGGCTACTCCCGACTTCTTCATTGCTTGTCCTGACTGCTCCCAGCGAATCTCTAGGCCCTAGGCCTAACCATTGCTCGATAAGTGTTACTTATACCATTTTTTTAGTATATGGTCTGAGTGGCCCCCCGCCCTCAGCCATAATTGTGCCAACTTTATATGTTTAACAGTGCTTTTGATTTAACGCTTGTGCCCCTTTCCTCATAAAGAGTACTGGGGAGTAATTTAGAAATAAATACATATATTTTTACAATATATACTTGTGTGGTGTCCTTTCATTTGATTACAGGATTGTATGTGGTAAAACAGCTCGCTTAACACGACCTCTTAAGTTTAGCCTTTAGGCTGCTTAGTCCATGCTACCACTAGGATAGCTTGTCTAACAAGGTTGACTTACGACCAGACATCTTTGGGGTTTGTTTGGACTGATACCCAGTGGTTCCAGAATTGGAAACACTACATATCAGGCCAACTTCTCACATTGGTGTGCAGCGGTGCGGATTTGAGCTTGCTGTTTGTTTTACCATTGCAATCTTTATCAAATTGAAAGATCACATCAAGTACCTCTAGGTACATATAAATCAAAAGCTTAGCATATTAAGTTCTACTGAACTTAGTAGTTGTAGATTAAAGGGAGTAGCACACCCTGACTACAACTCACTAGCAAGGTACAGTAGGAAACCACTTAGTGTAGGTAAGTGCACCACTTACACCTCACTAGCAGTCATGTCTGATACAGGTAGAGCCTCAGGTTCTGCTCCTGTAGAAGTTGATCCTATAGGGACAACATCCAGATATGACAACCTTAGCCACAAAGACCTGAGTGCCTTGTGCACAGCCAGGGGGCTAAAAAAGGGCAGAGGCCCTACCATTCCTTCCCTAATAGCTCTCCTAGAAAAGGATGACCTAGATAAGGTGAGTCAGGCTCCCTTAGAATCAGGTGAAGGGAACAACTCCCCTGAGAATGAGAATCTTCCAGATGATGATGTAGTGGAGGAGGAAGAGGAAGAGGAAGGCTCAGACTTAGATGAGCCTGAAGATCAGGATCAGAGGGGAAACCAGGTACAGGTTGCCAGCCTTAACCAGGCCAACTTGGACCTACATGGGAATGGGGGGGGCCAACACCACCCCAGATCTCATAACCTAATTCTCCCAGGTAATAGGAGGGAGAGGTCTCTATCAGGGGACTCTCACCTTTCTAGTGCCTCAAGAGAATCTCAAAGAGGGATGACTTCCTCCCAGAGAAAAGAGCATAGGGCCAGAATGAGGGCTGTCCAACTCCAGATAGAGAGGGAAGAGGTAGCCCTGGCTCAAGCTAAGCTTACCTTGGAACAAGCTAAACTTACCTTGGCAAGGGAGAAAAAAATAAGTGGCTTAGATGCCACTGGTGGCAGCAAAATTCCTAAAGAGAAACCCAGGTCCTATGATAGTAGAAACCTGACAAAGATTGTGCCCCCCTATCAGGAAGGGGATGACATCCACAAATGGATGACTGCTCTGGAGAGAGCCTGCATGGTACAGCAGGTTCCTGAGGAACAGTGGGCAGCAATCTTATGGTACTCCTTTTCAGAGAAAGGGAGGGATAGGCTCCTCACTGTCAGACATGAGGATGCCAGCAATTACAAAGTCCTGAAGAGTGTTCTGATAGATGGGTTTGGCTTAACCACTGAACAGTACAGGTTAAAGTTCAGAGATACCCAGAAGACACAGACTCAGGACTGGACTGATTTTGTTGATTGTGCAACTAAGGCTCTGGAGGGTTGGCTGAATGGCAGCAAAGTACATGACTTCACAGGATTGTATAATTTGATTATGAGGGAGCAGATCCTTAGTAATTGTCAGAACCAGCTCTTACACCAGCACCTGGTGGACTCAGATTTGACCTCTCCCCAAGAATTGGGAAAGAGGGCAGATAAGTGGGTCAGAACCAGGATTAGGCCTAAGAATCAGGACAATAACCAGAAGAAGGAGTCTACCAAGCCTCAAGATAAGGGTGGGGATAAAGGTAAAGAAAACACTTCCCCAGGGCCCCAAAACTCCAAGAAGGGGGGTGGGTCCCAAGACACTTCTTCAACAGAGAAAAAGCCTTATTGCCATGCCTGTAAACAGGTTGGGCATTACAAAACAGACAGCTGTTGTCCCAAAAATGGCAATAAAGAAAACATACCTCCAAAGCCAGCTCCAACACCTCCTGTTACTGTCAGCAGTAATCCCCCAGGAAGTGGGAGCACACCCAGGAATCTGGGTGGGTTTACTTTTGGAGCCCAAGGGGACCCTGGCCTATCCAGGTCTCCATCCCCAAATGATCTTGTCTATGAGACTGGCATGGGGTTTGCCAACTTCTCTGTTTGCCCAAATACCTTGAGCAAATATAGACAGGAACCCATCATCAATGGTTTGAAAGTTGAAGCTTTTAGAGACACAGGGGCTAGCATCACCATGGTGGCTGACTGTATAGTCCCCTCTAAGCAACTTTTACCAGGTGCCACATACCAGGTAACAAACATTGATGGCATCCAAACAAATCATCCCATGGCAGTAGTAAGCCTCAGCTGGGGAGGTGTCACTGGCCCAAAGAGAGTGGCAGTGTCACCAAACTTGCCTGTAGACTGTCTACTGGGTAATGATTTGGAAATCTCAGCCTGGGCTGAGGTTGAACAGGAAATCCATTCTAGAATGGTAAATTCCAATGGAAAGGTTAGTGGGGCTGTACTGGCTATAGCCCCAATTCAAGATGTCCTTCCTGAAAAGGTTGGTAGGGCTGAGCAACTCTCTGCCCCATCTTTAACAGAAGCTCTTCCAAAGCAGAATAGCAAAGCTGTTATGATAACAGCAGAAACCCAAACTGAGTCTCCTCCTGAAAAGGTTGGTGGGGCTGTGATGGCCACAGCCCAAACTCAAACAGATATGTGTGTTGTGAAGCCTGAAATGATGGATCACTCCACCCAAACTGAGAGCATGGAGGAGGAAGAGAAATCTCCCCCTCACCAGACAGTAGGACAGGATCAGCCTCCTCAGGGAACTGATCTTACCCCTGATGAAGGAACTGCCCCAGAGGTTGTTAGGCCTGGCCTGACAGAGCCTCTGATGGCAGTGGACCCTTCTCAGGTGGGATCCAGTCTGGAGCAGGTAACCTGCCCCTCTCTACCTTGCCTCAGTCAGCCCAGGGCTGCAGAGGACAAGAAGGACAGTGAGACCCAGAGGGCCCCCTGTCAAATAAAGCACCCCCATCAACAGATTAGGGGCACCAAAACTAGTAGGCCTAGTAAGGTGAAAACTTTAAAAACTCCTGAGGGAGCCCCCTTAAAAACAGTTAGGGACCTCCCACAGATGGATTCTGTTGGGCACAGCCAAACCTGGGACCCAAAGGGCCCAAACCTGAACTGTCCCTCCAGCAAGCCAAACAGAGGGACCCAGCCTCCAGCTTTAGGTAGCCAGAGGTTGACCCTGAGAGCTCAGTGCAACTCAGTTGAAGAAAGAAAGGCACACATGGTGGAAGATAATTGGAGGAAGTTGAGCCCAAAAATAGTGGAGCCTCACTTCAGTACTCCATATCCAAACCAGCCTTTAACTTTGCATAAACACACCCAAGGTAGTGATTCCCTATGGTGGAGACCCTCTAATACCCCTAGGGTGAGGGACTGCTTAGTGGACCATGAGACAGGGGGTACCCATGCTAGTGCAGGTACTTCCTTATATGGCCACTCAGGCAATAAAGGCTTACCTGGCCAAGGATAGCCTTATCTCCTTTCGTTTGGGGGGGGGTTATGTAGGAAGGTGGCTACCTGACTATGGTTACCCCAGATTTTTGCCCTGTGTTTAGCTGGTTTTCGACTTAGTTGGCCTGGTTCCCTGCTAATCAGAGCCTCAGGTTCTGCTCCTGTAGAAGTTGATCCTATAGGGACAACATCCAGATAGAGAGGGAAGAGGTAGCCCTGGCTCAAGCTAAGCTTACCTTGGAACAAGCTAAACTTACCTTGGCAAGGGAGAAAAAAATAAGTGGCTTAGATGCCACTGGTGGCAGCAAAATTCCTAAAGAGAAACCCAGGTCCTATGATAGTAGAAACCTGACAAAGATTGTGCCCCCCTATCAGGAAGGGGATGACATCCACAAATGGATGACTGCTCTGGAGAGAGCCTGCATGGTACAGCAGGTTCCTGAGGAACAGTGGGCAGCAATCTTATGGTACTCCTTTTCAGAGAAAGGGAGGGATAGGCTCCTCACTGTCAGACATGAGGATGCCAGCAATTACAAAGTCCTGAAGAGTGTTCTGATAGATGGGTTTGGCTTAACCACTGAACAGTACAGGTTAAAGTTCAGAGATACCCAGAAGACACAGACTCAGGACTGGACTGATTTTGTTGATTGTGCAACTAAGGCTCTGGAGGGTTGGCTGAATGGCAGCAAAGTACATGACTTCACAGGATTGTATAATTTGATTATGAGGGAGCAGATCCTTAGTAATTGTCAGAACCAGCTCTTACACCAGCACCTGGTGGACTCAGATTTGACCTCTCCCCAAGAATTGGGAAAGAGGGCAGATAAGTGGGTCAGAACCAGGATTAGGCCTAAGAATCAGGACAATAACCAGAAGAAGGAGTCTACCAAGCCTCAAGATAAGGGTGGGGATAAAGGTAAAGAAAACACTTCCCCAGGGCCCCAAAACTCCAAGAAGGGGGGTGGGTCCCAAGACACTTCTTCAACAGAGAAAAAGCCTTATTGCCATGCCTGTAAACAGGTTGGGCATTACAAAACAGACAGCTGTTGTCCCAAAAATGGCAATAAAGAAAACATACCTCCAAAGCCAGCTCCAACACCTCCTGTTACTGTCAGCAGTAATCCCCCAGGAAGTGGGAGCACACCCAGGAATCTGGGTGGGTTTACTTTTGGAGCCCAAGGGGACCCTGGCCTATCCAGGTCTCCATCCCCAAATGATCTTGTCTATGAGACTGGCATGGGGTTTGCCAACTTCTCTGTTTGCCCAAATACCTTGAGCAAATATAGACAGGAACCCATCATCAATGGTTTGAAAGTTGAAGCTTTTAGAGACACAGGGGCTAGCATCACCATGGTGGCTGACTGTATAGTCCCCTCTAAGCAACTTTTACCAGGTGCCACATACCAGGTAACAAACATTGATGGCATCCAAACAAATCATCCCATGGCAGTAGTAAGCCTCAGCTGGGGAGGTGTCACTGGCCCAAAGAGAGTGGCAGTGTCACCAAACTTGCCTGTAGACTGTCTACTGGGTAATGATTTGGAAATCTCAGCCTGGGCTGAGGTTGAACAGGAAATCCATTCTAGAATGGTAAATTCCAATGGAAAGGTTAGTGGGGCTGTACTGGCTATAGCCCCAATTCAAGATGTCCTTCCTGAAAAGGTTGGTAGGGCTGAGCAACTCTCTGCCCCATCTTTAACAGAAGCTCTTCCAAAGCAGAATAGCAAAGCTGTTATGATAACAGCAGAAACCCAAACTGAGTCTCCTCCTGAAAAGGTTGGTGGGGCTGTGATGGCCACAGCCCAAACTCAAACAGATATGTGTGTTGTGAAGCCTGAAATGATGGATCACTCCACCCAAACTGAGAGCATGGAGGAGGAAGAGAAATCTCCCCCTCACCAGACAGTAGGACAGGATCAGCCTCCTCAGGGAACTGATCTTACCCCTGATGAAGGAACTGCCCCAGAGGTTGTTAGGCCTGGCCTGACAGAGCCTCTGATGGCAGTGGACCCTTCTCAGGTGGGATCCAGTCTGGAGCAGGTAACCTGCCCCTCTCTACCTTGCCTCAGTCAGCCCAGGGCTGCAGAGGACAAGAAGGACAGTGAGACCCAGAGGGCCCCCTGTCAAATAAAGCACCCCCATCAACAGATTAGGGGCACCAAAACTAGTAGGCCTAGTAAGGTGAAAACTTTAAAAACTCCTGAGGGAGCCCCCTTAAAAACAGTTAGGGACCTCCCACAGATGGATTCTGTTGGGCACAGCCAAACCTGGGACCCAAAGGGCCCAAACCTGAACTGTCCCTCCAGCAAGCCAAACAGAGGGACCCAGCCTCCAGCTTTAGGTAGCCAGAGGTTGACCCTGAGAGCTCAGTGCAACTCAGTTGAAGAAAGAAAGGCACACATGGTGGAAGATAATTGGAGGAAGTTGAGCCCAAAAATAGTGGAGCCTCACTTCAGTACTCCATATCCAAACCAGCCTTTAACTTTGCATAAACACACCCAAGGTAGTGATTCCCTATGGTGGAGACCCTCTAATACCCCTAGGGTGAGGGACTGCTTAGTGGACCATGAGACAGGGGGTACCCATGCTAGTGCAGGTACTTCCTTATATGGCCACTCAGGCAATAAAGGCTTACCTGGCCAAGGATAGCCTTATCTCCTTTCGTTTGGGGGGGGGTTATGTAGGAAGGTGGCTACCTGACTATGGTTACCCCAGATTTTTGCCCTGTGTTTAGCTGGTTTTCGACTTAGTTGGCCTGGTTCCCTGCTAATCAGGGCCCCAGGCTATCTGCTCTCTCTGTAAAATGGATTCCATGTACCCTAGGTGCATAACTAGATTGGCTTGGGTCACCTTATCAGCCCCTGTACAGTGCACTATAGGTGCCCAGGGCATAGGTGCATCCAAGGCCTACCAGGGGCTGCAGCATATCTTTTGCCCCCCCTGGCTGGCTATCTAAATTGACACAACTGGCTGAACACTCAGCTGGGGCAAGTGGGTGTAATCACCCCTTGCTTAGATATAGTATACCTATATCTAAACCTATATCTGGACACATATATAACCTGTGAGCCACTCCTATGGAAGGCCTCATCAATCCTGGAGGCAGAGTGCGTGGTTTTATGTGAGATGGAGCTCTGGCATGAGCTGAGCCTGTCTGCAGCTGTCGGGAACCACTCCCTAAGCTGATCCGGGATAATGCCATACCATATACTCTTAAGCGCCTTATAATCCTCGCGGTTATATAGCAACTTTGGTTTGGCTTTATCAAAACATGTCGTGTAAGGTGTCATACGAATTGGAATACTACCCCCTCGCCAGTTCTGGCGACGGGGGTAGCATTCCACCCTTCTAGAGGGAGAAGACATGTTACTTTGCTGAAACGCGGTTGATTTAAAATGAGCCTCAGATCCACAAAATGGATGCCCCTGCCACAGACACGGGTCTGGCCTCCTGCTGCTGACCGAAACCCGGCAGAGGAGGCCTGGACAAAGAGTTTCCTGTCACAGGGCGGTGTCAAACCACCCCAGACAGGAGATAGTGGATTGGAGTAGGGAGGTTTCAAAGAAACCAGACACTGCCTGGGGAGCACAAGGCTGCCCCTTGCAGGATCCGGCCAAACCGGTTCTGGGGCCTCCCAGCCCCTGTCCCAGCGCGGCCAGGATCAAAGGAGAGGGGTGTAACCACCCCCTTCCTGGGTCCCACCCATAGGAGGGGACCTAGCAGGATGTCCAACCCCCTAGATTCGAATAAGAGGGGGAGCAGTCCCAACGGACGTCAGATCATCCTGAAGAAACATAAGAAACGAAATCTGGACCCTTCGACTTTCTACACGACGTGAGAAGACTGAAGAATCTCCCTTGTGGTCAAGGAGTGACCACCCTGTGCAAACAGGCACCATCCAGCCCTCGACCCTTGCTTTGTTGCAGTTCCCGCCGGAACTCGAGCGACAGAGATCGACGAGATCAAGCTTGCCTGCCTTCTACCTGCCCGATCCACAGTCCCTGCAGAGCTGAGACCCGTGGAGGCGACCGGAAGCGTGGGACACGCCATCTTGAAAAGGCCACGAGACGCTGACCGTGCAGCCCACGAGTGACCCTCGAAGCTGTACACCGGGGTTTGAGAAGCCCCAGCCCCGAGCTCCACTTGCACCAAAGCTCACCCCTCCACACTCGACGAGTGCTGCGTGGGGCCCTTCTGCCTGTGTGTGCTCGACGCGTTGGCCCGGTCACTTGCCAGCTGGCTTGTGGCCCCTGTGCCGACGAAACTTGAAAACCGACTTGCTTTTCTGGTTGCTCCAGATCTGCACCAGCTCCTGTGAAAAGGAGCACCCACTCTGACCCTCCTGGTTCGAGTGATAAGCAATCTCCCGGTTCCGCGTGGATTGCTTTTGCCAAGTGCTGTTTGCTACAATCTTCAAGCCGACGGTGCTGACGGCGAGAGCCTACGTGGGACAGATCGTGACCTGCTCCTGGACGTCGCAGATGCCCCAGAGCCCACGTGACAGCGGAGAGAAGCCTATCGACAACCGCCTGATTGCGCCCGACATTGCCTGGTTCCGTCCTGGTTCCACCCTGGTCACTGCTGAGTGACCCAGACTCTGTCCCCTCTGCTTTCAGGTACTTTTCTACTTCGATCCACCCTTGGATCGCACCGGACACTTCTGCTTCACAGCGCCTGCAGCTGCAACAGCTCCAAGCACCAAGAACCTGCGTGACAGAACCCGACGCCACTTCGACCCTGTGCACCCACGGCCTGTGGGTGAGGTAACTTTGCAACGCCGGTGTCCTTACACTGGCACACACCTCTAGGGTCTGTGTCTGAAGTTTTGTGTTTCTAGGTTCAGCGGAAGTATCATTTAATTCACTTTAACTAACTTTTACGCACCATTGACTTTACATTGGTGCGCGCCGCACTTTCCGTGCTGCACCCGTATCCTGTGGGCTACTCCCGACTTCTTCATTGCTTGTCCTGACTGCTCCCAGCGAATCTCTAGGCCCTAGGCCTAACCATTGCTCGATAAGTGTTACTTATACCATTTTTTTAGTATATGGTCTGAGTGGCCCCCCGCCCTCAGCCATAATTGTGCCAACTTTATATGTTTAACAGTGCTTTTGATTTAACGCTTGTGCCCCTTTCCTCATAAAGAGTACTGGGGAGTAATTTAGAAATAAATACATATATTTTTACAATATATACTTGTGTGGTGTCCTTTCATTTGATTACAGGATTGTATGTGGTAAAACAGCTCGCTTAACACGACCTCTTAAGTTTAGCCTTTAGGCTGCTTAGTCCATGCTACCACTAGGATAGCTTGTCTAACAAGGTTGACTTACGACCAGACATCTTTGGGGTTTGTTTGGACTGATACCCAGTGGTTCCAGAATTGGAAACACTACATATCAGGCCAACTTCTCACACCGCATGTGAAGAGGAGTTGCGTGTCGTCGGCATAAGAGACGATCTGGGCCCCATACGCCTCTACCAAGGCCGCCAGAGGGGACATAAAGATGTTAAATAATGTGGGGCTCAACACAGAACCCTGTGGAACCCCCACTCCCAATGGCGGCATCTCGGCGGAGCTCTGGGAGACCCAGACCGTCTGGCGGCGGCCTTCCAGGAAAGAAGTAAACCACCTCAGCACCGTCCCCCTCAGGCCGATGTCATAAAGCCTGGTTAGAAGCGTCTTGTGGGGGACGGTGTCGAAAGCCGCCGAGAGATCTAACATGACCAGCATGGCCCTGCCGCCGGCATCGAGAGTCTCCCTGATGATCTCGGTCACCTCAATCAGAGCTGTTTCCGTACTAAAATTAGGTCGGAAGCCCGATTGAGATGGATGGAGCAGATTATTGGCTTCCAAAAAACTAGAAAGAGCGCCGTGAGCATGTTTTTCCGTAAGCTTCGCTAGTGCAGGTAACAGCGAGATAGGCCTGTAGTTCGCCAGGACTTCGGTGTCAAGGCCCGGTTTTTTTTAGGAGGGGGATCACCATCGCTCTTTTCCAAGAGCTAGGGACCCGCCCCTCCCTCAGGGAGGCATTGAGGATAGGGTTGACTAAAGGGTTCACCACTGCCGCCATCCCGGCCAAAAATTTGGCGGGGCAGGGATCAAGTGGCGAGCCAGATTTGAGGTTGGCCAACAACCTAAGAGAGGCCTCGCTGGTAACAGTGGGGAAGTCGGACAGCACTGCCACCGAAGTCTGTGGCAGTCCAGAGTCCAGCTTCACACCACTCCCTCCATCCGGTTCCTCCACGAAGGTGGCCTGAATGGCCTTGATCTTATTTGTGAAGAAACCAGCGAGATCGCAGGCCCAAGCGTCCGCCGAAGCTGGAGGGGGCGGATGGGAGCTGGGGATCGTAAACTCCTTCACAATAGTAAAGATCTCCTTGCAGGAGTTCGCAGATGCCTCTATCCTCCTAGCCAGATAAACCCTCTTGGCACCGAGAATGTCCCGATGGTAAGCCTTCAACACCGCCTTGTAGGCAAGTTTAGCCTCCCCATCGTACGCAAGGCGCCAGGCCCTCTCAGCCACCTTGCACTGCCTACGAGCCACACGGAGCGCCTCCGTAAACCACGGGGCAGAATGCCGGGCCACCGTGGACCGAGGGACAACCTTGGGAGCGAGATCTTCCAACCGATCGGTCAGCCAACACTGCAAGGTCTCTATGTCACTATCCAGGTCACCCGAGAGAGGACAGGGGTGTTTCAGCAGTGCCTGCTCGAGCAAGTCAGGAGTTACTCTATGTAACGCTCTCGAGGCCGGTTTAAGCAAGGTAGGCGCTCTGTGATCCGGACGCGCGCATTCCAGCACCACAAAGCTGATCAACCAGTGGTCGGTCCAGAGCATCTGCAGGGTAGCAACCTCCACGAGAGGAACAGATGAAAACACCTGATCCAGGGTATGCCCCTTCTCATGTGTTGGCCCTGATACGTAGGGAATGAGACCAAGCGGAGAAGTGACATCCATCAATTTGGCCGCATCAGGGTCATCGGCCACATCCAGATGGAAATTGAAGTCACCAGCCACAATGCAGTGCTGAGTGGATAACGCCAACTCAGAAACAGCTGTCTGTAGATCCTCAACGAAAGAACCCACAGGACCTGGAGGTCTATAGATCAACAGCCCCTTCAGGGCCTGACCCGGGGACAGTCTGATCATGAAGGCAAGCGACTCGGCATTCCCAATAGGGTTCGAGGGAAGCACTGAGCAGGGCTCATAGCATACACAACAACATCAACAAACATGGCGGCATATTTAGCTGCAGGATTGGCCAGGGCATGACCCTGTGAGACGTCATCATTAGGATGCTGTTGCGCTGCACACTTTACTACTGCCACCTGCTTAGGTAATTATAAAGCATTCAAAAGAATTTGAACATACTGCCCATTTTTAATGGGGGGTTCCAGCAGTTCCTCCTGAAACTGGTTAGGGCTTCTCCTAATGTTAGGGAACTGCTTCTTGATTCCTAACAAGTCAAAGGGGGTCTAAGGAATATCAACCATAAGTATACCTCCAGTTGCGGAGAAATCTCTCAAGGGGAGAAGAACAGGAGCGAAAGAGTGTCAGCATCACTTAAATGGGAGACAGAAAGTGCCTTCTGGACAACTGCTCTGTGATTTGCCTTAACCTTTCTCGGGGAATGGTGGGCTGAGTTCTCAAGGGTCTCTACATCCAGCAATTGGTCACAAATGCATCCTGGATCGATCCAGGGTAGTGGAATCGGCTTCCTCTCTAGTCACTGCCACTCCTCCGTGAAAATGTTCTGCTGTCAGTCAGTCTTATTGCAGCGCTTGCTTGCAAGTTACCTCCTTGTGCTCCTGCAGAAGGCGGTTCAGCAGGTGCTGCTCTGTTTCCGGATGTATTAACAACCGCTCCCCATCCTCATCGACGGGTACGGGGAACATAGTCAACAGATCCTGATCGCCTTCCTTCTCTTTCTTTTGTGATTCAATTATCTGTGAATATAGATATAGAGGAGGTCGAGTAGCTGGAACCCAAGAACTAACTCTATTCCTAAGGTGTTTAATTTGGTATTGAAGTTTCTCCTGAGTATTTTTCATGCCTCAGGCTTGGGATTTGTGCTTCCGCATGTTCACCTCCTCAGGATAATCTTCTGACATCTATTTTATTCTTCGGAACCTTCAGTTTCTTTTGCAAATTTGCTAATCTTTATGTGTCAAAGGTACCATGTTTTAGAAAAGATTTCTTTCTGTCTTGGTTAATTGGGCAACAACCCTCTTTCCTAATTATTTGCACAAGACTTTATTGTATTGTTGCTAAATAGTATGGGCAAAAGGTCCCATTCAGTGGAGGTTCACTACGTTTAGATTTTCCTGGCCCCAGCACTGATTCATACTGTGTATTCACACACAGAAAACAAGAATAGGGTGCTGCATGCCTTGTGCCCACAGCACATCCTGTGGAGCAAATTATGAAAGGAAATGTTAAAAGGGATAGTTATCCTTCATCTAACAGATCTCATGAAGTGGGGTGAGGTGTCATGTACTCACACCCAGAGATTCCCTTGTGTTCATTGTTTTGACATCAGTCAACACTGGTTGGGGCTCATGATTGTGCCAGGGTGGCTGGATCAGAGGGTCTCTTTATCTCACATATTCATACCTCAAGGGTCTGAGCTTTGGGTTCCTGCACTCCTGCATGGTAATTGCCTGCATCCAAAAATCGCAACTTTCTGAAGAAATCATTCCATTGCATGTAAATGTAAATGTAAATGTATTGGCATTTATATAGCGCACTACTTACCCGTAGCGTCCCAAGGCGCTTCGACCGCTGCGAAACCCTTCCTGGCTTCCCTGAGAGATGGTCCCTTAATGGGTATCTCCAGGGTGAGACCAGGCATCCCCGGCGGTCTGGTGGGGCCGTTAGTGAAGATGAGGCAAGCTAATGCCCAGAGTTGCCGAGTGTGATTGCTGATCAGAGTGGGCACCGAGGCGAGAGAATTATCGAGTCCGCTGACCCTGGTCCAGAAACCTGCCGCGCCGGGAATCGAACCCTGGTCCCGGGCCGTCCTCTGCTCTCGGGTCTGCCGCCTCTAAACTGGAGGCCAGCCTCAGTGTTAGGATGGAAATCCCCCCTCCATGGCTCTGGAGAGAGGGACTCAATCTAACCTTGTTCTACTTGTGGCAAGTCTCTGCATGTATTTGATTTTTTGCTTCAGTGACTAACAATGACACATGCTCACCCTTGGGCTCCCATGTTATATTTGAGACCCCAAAGAGAGACTCTGAGATCACAAAGGGCACCCAAAGTCCACCCCTCCATGTGAGAGTCACTGCTTCACTCTTACCGGGCTGAGAGGGGCTGGCAGTTGTGGAAGCCATATTTGTAATGGATGGGACTGGCCCATTTTCGCCTGTCACCTTCAGAAGGAGAGATGCCTTCTCCCCTGCCTGTTATAAGGTATGCCTAGGACCTCTCCTCTGTTCTTCTCTCCTTCCATGGATCAGGTAGGATGCTTGTAAATTATGGCCTTCATTATGAGTGTTGTGATAAATCCCGATATTTTGAAGTCAGCTCAATATTCTTGTGTAGTCAAGATATTGCTTTGTCCCAAAAACATATTTTTGCCAAAAACAGGAGGGAGCAGTAGGTTATAGGGAGTGTGAACCATTGTCCAAGCCCTGAGGGATAGGGCTAGTTATGGTATAAATGTTGTTTATGCTTATGTGGCTGTACTTCTTGTTAATTTTCTATCACTACTTTTTAGTTGTGTTTAGAATAAAGTGTTTTTCTTCTTAAAGGCTGAGCATTGGCTGGTCAATGATTTATTCATTGATGTTGTACTGTGCTGAGTCCTGAGTTTGTGACCCAAACCACCTTCCAGAGTAAGCATTGAAAAACTCTGCGCTGAAAAGACAGTATACAAGATTCGTGGATGCCCCAAACTGTGGGACAAAAAATGGGGGCACTGGAATATTTATCGAGGGGAGCTATGTGATTCTCCTACAGATGAATTGGCCATGTCCCGAGATGGCTATATGGGAGGACCTGCACTGTGAACATGTAATTATGTCTGATATGTGTGTGATTCGCTGGGAGAAGTAGTGCTTCTGACTGTTTCTTGACTCTGCTTTCCTTGTTTTAGTCTAAAAAACAAAACACCAGGTTGTTATGGTATCCTTATGTAGATTGCTAGTTCTGCGCATATCTTATTTTGCTACGCCGCCGGACCTCAGGGTTGTCGGCTGAAGGGCTGTGTTGCTTGCCGCGGTTATTAACATGAGATTGGGACCCCCTCTATTTGTTACTTTAAGGTCAGGGAAAGAGGGGAAAAGCAAAACACTAACAGAATATGTTCCCCCTTGACCTCTAAAACTTTAGCGGTATATATCCAATACTTTGATTCTATTATTTTCATACATGAGGGCAAACAACAAAAAAAGATTTTTATAACTTTCTCATTTTATTATTTTTTCTTTTTTAGTTATATTTCTTAGTACAAAGATTTTTCATTTGTCGTTTTATCACATCACTTAATATACTTTATCAAAAAAACACATAGTATAAAACACATCATTTTCTAATCTCATCAGTAAAAGACTATTTACTACAGGGGAAACGGTATACAAAACAATCAACACTCTCACATGTACATACATCCCTTATTTAACATGCATACTACATTCATTCTTGATTCTGCGTCTGAGGGATCGCAGGTGGAAATGCAAATTAATACGCAAGGTCGACGCGTTTCGGCAGTGTGGACCGCCTTCCTCAGGACCTGTCTTGCAGAATACTCAAACACAAACAATAGTTTTATGGCTCCTGCATAGTTGAATATCTGTAACGATAAATGACATACATTGTTTTATTTATTCTAATACTTTTTTCATTATTCTCAGTTTATGTTGCCCTATGTACAACCAAAAAGACATAATTCATTTGCATATTAAAGTTACTTAGATTCTCTTGTGGTTGGACCTGAACTAAGCAGTAGGAACACATGCATGCGACTCTCATGTGTGACACAAAACCCATACCTTGTGAGTTTTCCTCGGGTTAGGTTAGCCTGAGGACTCTAGTATTAATGTTAGAGAAGACTTTTGAGAAAAGGATTCACTATCCTATCCACAGTTTATGTTCAAGTGACAAAATTTTACCAAATCTAGGATGATATCAATAGATAGGTATAATAATATCCTTCTGCATATATTAACTGTTTTAAAACTTGTTCGCATTTGAGACATTTTTTATAATATGACAGATCTCATACTATGTACCTGTTATTCTGGGAAAAGGATTCCTGTCAAGTTGCAAATATTGACTTCTGGATTTATTTAAGTAGTGCTTCCTGTATAAAATTAGGAACAGAAGCTATCATTGTTCTGTGATCTCAAAAAAGGAGAAAAGTTTCTAAGGTAAATGTTAGGCAAAAACTTACCTATTTTATCAGATATAGTTATCTTCTAATTGTTGGTACCAAGACTTGTTTATTATGGATCAAGTGTTAAAACTGCAAGGACCACAAAAAAAGAAGAACAACCCCTTACTCTCTCGTGTTTGGTGTGGTTAGAAATGTATTAATTATTAATACGGTCCCTATGTTACTGACCTAAGTGTCACAATGACTGGGACTTGAAACATGAAATCACACTCCTTGTGTTTATGGACGTCAATAGCCGCTGAGTTGTTGTACTTCAGACCGATATATGTCTGCAGAGAAGTTAACAAAAACATGGATTTAATCTTATGCGCTTTTTCGTTGTAGATGTTTGAAAAAATCTAGAGGGTATGACGGATTTTACCTTATTTGAAAGTCTAGCGCGTTTCTCCTAGAACCCGATCAATGGCTGCAGAGCGTTCAAGCGATGTGAGGCAGAGCTCCTCCTTGCACAATTCAGAGTACCATTACTTTAGTTGCTCTGGAGAAACAATAGAAAATAGCATCCTCGTAAGGACTAGTGTCTCGTACTTGCTTGACATTTATCAAGTGCTCTGGTGGGTCATTAGGTGCCGTCTAAACTGGGCTATGAGTTAAAATCTACGCTGTACAGTACTTACTTAATTTCTCCTTTTGTCCGGTCCAAAGATGTATTCACTCGTACTCGCAGGATGCCTAACATCAAGGTGTGTTTACGGTTTTTTATATGCGTCATTTGCGCGCCATGTAACAAATCACGTGGTCTAAGCTAATGCCCAATGATATTTGGACTTCCCGGAGGACGGGTTAGCGTCCCTAAACGGAGACGCCGCGGCGGCCATTTCTAAGTGGGGAATATGAGTATTATTTTGAGTGGAATGAACACAATCTTCTTTCACTATTTACGGGGTGAATTTAAATTATGGCATATGTATATTTCTGAACAGATTTGGTGCCAATATTCGAAAGTATAAAAGGAGATGGTAACTTCATTTTGTTATCGGGTGTATATGAACATAAGGTGTGCCTACAGATATGAACACACATGAAGAAGCACGGCGGCCATTGCTGAGTGGTGCTATAGTTGTCCCATCTCACAGTGTGTAGTAAAACTTAGCAGTGGGATTGAGATTTTTATATCTGTGCGTATATATATACACCTAATGACCCACCAGAGCACTTGATAAATGTCAAGCAAGTACGAGACACTAGTCCTTACGAGGATGCTATTTTCTATTGTTTCTCCAGAGCAACTAAAGTAATGGTACTCTGAATTGTGCAAGGAGGAGCTCTGCCTCACATCGCTTGAACGCTCTGCAGCCATTGATCGGGTTCTAGGAGAAACGCGCTAGACTTTCAAATAAGGTAAAATCCGTCATACCCTCTAGATTTTTTCAAACATCTACAACGAAAAAGCGCATAAGATTAAATCCATGTTTTTGTTAACTTCTCTGCAGACATATATCGGTCTGAAGTACAACAACTCAGCGGCTATTGACGTCCATAAACACAAGGAGTGTGATTTCATGTTTCAAGTCCCAGTCATTGTGACACTTAGGTCAGTAACATAGGGACCGTATTAATAATTAATACATTTCTAACCACACCAAACACGAGAGAGTAAGGGGTTGTTCTTCTTTTTTTGTGGTCCTTGCAGTTTTAACACTTGATCCATAATAAACAAGTCTTGGTACCAACAATTAGAAGATAACTATATCTGATAAAATAGGTAAGTTTTTGCCTAACATTTACCTTAGAAACTTTTCTCCTTTTTTGAGATCACAGAACAATGATAGCTTCTGTTCCTAATTTTATACAGGAAGCACTACTTAAATAAATCCAGAAGTCAATATTTGCAACTTGACAGGAATCCTTTTCCCAGAATAACAGGTACATAGTATGAGATCTGTCATATTATAAAAAATGTCTCAAATGCGAACAAGTTTTAAAACAGTTAATATATGCAGAAGGATATTATTATACCTATCTATTGATATCATCCTAGATTTGGTAAAATTTTGTCACTTGAACATAAACTGTGGATAGGATAGTGAATCCTTTTCTCAAAAGTCTTCTCTAACATTAATACTAGAGTCCTCAGGCTAACCTAACCCGAGGAAAACTCACAAGGTATGGGTTTTGTGTCACACATGAGAGTCGCATGCATGTGTTCCTACTGCTTAGTTCAGGTCCAACCACAAGAGAATCTAAGTAACTTTAATATGCAAATGAATTATGTCTTTTTGGTTGTACATAGGGCAACATAAACTGAGAATAATGAAAAAAGTATTAGAATAAATAAAACAATGTATGTCATTTATCGTTACAGATATTCAACTATGCAGGAGCCATAAAACTATTGTTTGTGTTTGAGTATTCTGCAAGACAGGTCCTGAGGAAGGCGGTCCACACTGCCGAAACGCGTCGACCTTGCGTATTAATTTGCATTTCCACCTGCGATCCCTCAGACGCAGAATCAAGAATGAATGTAGTATGCATGTTAAATAAGGGATGTATGTACATGTGAGAGTGTTGATTGTTTTGTATACCGTTTCCCCTGTAGTAAATAGTCTTTTACTGATGAGATTAGAAAATGATGTGTTTTATACTATGTGTTTTTTTGATAAAGTATATTAAGTGATGTGATAAAACGACAAATGAAAAATCTTTGTACTAAGAAATATAACTAAAAAAGAAAAAATAATAAAATGAGAAAGTTATAAAAATCTTTTTTTGTTGTTTGCCCTCATGTATAAAAATAATAGAATCAAAGTATTGGATATATACCGCTAAAGTTTTAGAGGTCAAGGGGGAACATATTCTGTTAGTGGCTTGCCGCGGTTATGCTTACATCTGCCAGCCCCTGGGTTGTAGGCATTGAAATGTGTTTTCCAGAACTGAAAATAAAGGTTTTTCAAAAAAAAAAGAAAAACTCTGCTCTCCAGGCATGATGGTAAAGGGCTAAAAGGATGTACTTAATGCGTCGCTTTGGGTTTAATACTATTGTGGCCCCAGGACATCAAAGATAAAAGGCTTGTCCCAAATGGATCTAAGTAACCTGATTACCCTGTGATTTCCCAAGAGCTGCCACCCTCACCCTGCTTTTTAATAAATAAGTGCACAATTATTTCTACTTGTAACTCCAAGAGCGAATAGTAATTTTTGCTTGTGCAGCTTCTACTTATCCATCTTGCATACACCGGGAGCTCTACATTTTATCATAGTTCACCTTTCATCATACATCACTGTAGAGCCCGTAATAAATGAAAAATGAAGGGACTCGAACATGGCTGGGAAAATCTATGTTTCTGCCTCTTTGATAACATTACGTAGTCCTTCAGAGGTGGCTGTGAAATTTGGGGGCATATTATTCAAGCCCAATTTCGCCTCTTTAGCGGCCGTTTTCGTCCGAAAGGTGGCGATTTATATATCGCTCTATTATCAAGGACAGGCTCATGCCTGTTTCCTTGACTTAGCAGCCCTTTTTTCTCCACTTTGCATGTCAGCGATGATTATCGCTAATGACTTGCAAAGTGGGCGTATTTTAGCAAGACTAAATGGAAAACACTCGCTAACTCTGCATCGCCATATTAACAAGGCTGCCCCAGACCCTCAATGAGAGAAGAAAAGGCGCGCTAAGCTCCCTTAACCGCAGAATTTAACTCCTGCAAAAAAATTGGCTTTGCCATCTCTTCCATGGGAGGTGGATTGATGGGCTAAGTCCACCATGGCCTATCAGCAAGGATTTCCTTATCGCTGATGTTTCATCCATGGATTTCCTGCGATATTCCTGCATTTTGCCGCTATTGCTGGATTTAATATCGCCAATGCTCAAAGCGTTGTGAATACAGCGCTCTCATGGAGATAAAATCCAGCGATAGCCGGCGATAGAAGAAAACACGCTAAGCGTGTTTAGCGATAACTATCGCTACGTGTTGATAATATGCCCCTTGGTCTTTACAAACAAGGAATGGGCGTTACTTTTTGAATATTAAGAGCATATTACATTTGATAAGTAGCTGAGACGGAGGTAAAACATCTTTGTAAGTGAGATTATTTGCCCAGACTGCAAAATGTCCTCAAAAGAACCTCTGGTAAAAAAATTAAATTGAACTTAAAGCTTCCTGGGGCGAACGGATCACATATATTTAAATGTTGCCACATACCAGAGGCATCACCTATCAAATCCATCTGGCCTAACCTGAATAAAACATTGTTGAATTACAGTTTTTAAATTGAATGTGGGCAGTATGTCTGAGTCTGACCGCCATTAATTCATACTTTTCTAAACATGTCTGCACATAATTTATTGTAACCAAGAAAGGGAAATAATCTATCAACAAAGAGGAACATTAATTATGATTTAGTACATTGAAACCAGTTTCAAAATGTGAAAAGGCAGAAGTAATTTATATTTAAGAGTCTCTTGCAAGAGAAGTGAGACATAATAATTTTGTGAGGTTAGCAAAAACTGTTTGTGTTGTAAGTTTATCTGGCCCCTTAAAAAAGCACTGAAAACTTTCCATATTCCACTCTATAATGTATTAAATGTATGGGCTTTCACTCAGCATGTTATCACTTTTCAGTAATTAGGATATCAACAGATGGGCAATAAATGAGTATTCGTCCGGCATTGCATGCTGACAGTAGGCAAGGCCTAACCCTCATGAAACAAAGAAAATATAAAATATACCACTTCTCTGGCGGTGTTGCGGCAGTCAGAGGCTGCAATATGCTTGGCGGGACCACCGCAGTCCTGTCAAGCATATTAAGAGTTTCCCCTCCGCCGGCGGTGTCATGGAGGTTCCTTCTATATGTACACCGTGGCAGAGAGTAAAGAAAGGAAATGCCTCCTCCGCATGTGGATGCACACAGGGGGGCATAACATGTGCCCCCCTGTGTGCATGCACACTAGTTCCTGCACGGCATGTACTTCCGAGTCCATGTCGTGCAGGAACCTATTGCAGCGCCTTTTTCAAAGGCACCTCCACCTTTGAAAGAGGCACCACTGTGGTACCAACACACCACCTGCGGCAGCGAGTCTCGGCGGTGCGGGGCGCGACGGTGGCGTACCGCCAGCTCCTGCACCGCCGAAACTTGTAATCGGGCCCTAATGGCTTTATTACGAGTCAGGCATTTCACAGACCACCAGACTCACAGGGCACAGTTTTAGCGGTCTTCTGATGACCCCATTACAACCAGGACGGTCAGGCCGTCCTGGGACCAACGCAACCGCCAGGGCAATATGCTTGACGGGCCGCTATTACGACCCCTATGAAAAGTGTGGCAGTGAGGAAACAAAGGGGGCCCTATAGGAGCCCCCCTGCGCCTCATGCCATGTGGATGCACACAGAGGGGCACAACATGTTTCCCCCTGTGTGCATGCACACCAGGACCTGCACAGCAGCAGTCTATGCCGTGCAGGTACTGCCTTTGATGTTCCCATTGAAGTGCCTATTTCATAGGCACCACCCTGGAAACGCTAAAGAACCACCTGCCAGACAGGATAAAACTCCTAATCTGGCAGGCGGTTTGTACATGGGTTTGGCGGTGCGGGCGACCCCGCTACCACACCGCCAAATTCATAATGAAGCCCAGAGGCCTCAATTATAAGTCCCTGTGTATTTGGTGCAGGGATGCTGTGTGACTGGTTTCCCACACATAAACCCAGCTATAACAAGTATTTGCACCAGAGTATAACACGCAGACCCAGAATTTTTGCGTCTCTGTGCAGAATTTTAATCTGCAACTTTACATATAGCATATATTTGGATGGGCAACGGCATTGTAGAGGAAAAGTAAAGTAGGGATCTCATTTACATATTAGGGATCATATGATCATTTATTCAAAAATTGATCATTTGATTCTCCCAGCTGGGAAAGAGTCACCACTGCCATAAGAGAAACTGTTACCCATGCACAACGGCTAGCTGACCAGGCTTGGGAAGCTCACCATAAGGTTTGCATGGCAAGGCAGTACCAGACAGGAACATGAAAGGGATGCTGATTTTTTCTTTTCCCCAATAACAAACCTCTAACAGAGCAAATCCATTGCCTCACAATGCCAAGGCACGGCCATCACCCGGTAGATGGCTTGCCATTTTTTTTTTACAAATAGGTTTTCCACCATGTCAGTGGGACCACTTTTAATAAACTTTTAGTTAAACATCCTCCAACACAACGGAAAAGACTAAATAAATTGAGTTTACGGTGGATTGGTAGGCAAAGTTACTGTGTCTGCAACAACTTGGCAGTCCGCTAACAGTGAAATTAACCCTTACTGAATTATGTGAAATACATGTTACTCAGAACACTATTATTAATAGTTATAAAAGTTATGTGTGACACAAATTGGCCCAAAAGTCACAGAACTCACAACTAAGTAGCAAAGCGAAGTTGCAGAGTTTTCCATAGAACTTGGTGCTAGTTGCAAAAGGCCTTTGCATTTTCTTGCAGTTCTACCCACAGGCCGCCAGGGCATGGATCCTGCACACCGTGGAGTTCATCAGTGGTATAATCCTCTACAACCTATGGGACTCCACAAAAAGCGGGACAATAGCTACAAAATACTGGAGCCATCTTGGAAAGGGACCATAGCAAGAAGTTGACTGGGTTTTGCCGAAGGGTTACAAACTGTATTTTTGGTTTAGAATTTTTATTTCTTTCTCCAAGATATGCATAGTCATTCAACCTAAAGAACAGAGAACCTTCTTATTTGCACATGTTTCCAGGGAATACATGCCAGAAGATTCAGCAATGTTTTATATGATGGAGCTTATGCTTGAAAAACACTTTTGTAATGTAGAGATAAATGTTTTATTGGCTTCCCTAGCGACTACTTTGCTATTAATAATACATTCATAGTGCTTACACATAACTACCATTAACTTTTCTCATCTCATTCATCACAGTTACCACAACTATGGAGGCGACAATAGAAGCAGTTCCTTAAACAAAGAAATAAATAGAACTGTGCATATTCAGAGTGCTGGCATATTGGGAGCCTTGGCATAGTCTGTTGCTGGGCACAATTAGAACTCAGGCACAATACCAGCCATGCAATATGCAGTGCCCTTAAATAGAACTCTGTTCCTACAATAAGAGTCTCTGCATATTTGGAGCTGTGGCATCATCAGACCCATGGCATAATTAGAAACATAATCAGGATCTAATCATTGACCACGTCAGCTCCCCACAAGGCGAGAGGTGGACTAGTCAACTAGGGAACAGACTGATACCTCTGAAAGCCCACTGATCTCGGTCAGAGTTAGATATATGCCTGTGTCCACTTCGCCACTGGACCTTCATAACCCTGAGGGCATGGCCTAATGTGATTACCAATAGCTCTATCCTGTGTTGTGTGAGCTAGTGAGCATCACTAGGCCTGATTGATAGTACCTCCTAGCTCACATAGGGGCAAAGGCTGTGCGCAGCAGGGGGTATAAATGAACTGCCCTTAAAAAAACAAATTGAAATTCTCCTTAGAATTCACAGGTGAAAACTTAGCTATGGTTCAGATTCAAATGGTCAAAACCAATGGAATTTGCTAGTTATGTGTGTCAGTGCACACAATGCTGCCTTAACTCTGCTACCCTCCATTCACAAAACACCAATTTGCCAACGGTACAGAAACAAAGAACAGAGCAATCAAGAGTACAACCTGGCAGGCAACGCTATCTATGGTGTGTGTTGTACGCGATGGTAACCATAACTGTCAAATTTCATTAGTTTGTGCAATCGAGCAAGAACCGTAAAATCAGTTTTTAACATTGTGTTTGCAGTGAATATTTGTGTGAGTGTATGTGTGTGTGTGTCTGTGTGTGAGAATAAATCATATTTTCTTCTTCTTTACACTTGTTCTATTTTCATACACAAATATAATTTCTCCTGCCTTCTTTAATCCTACAAAAATTCTTGTTTAGAATGTTTAATGTTATATATTATATATGTTTTAACAATCAGTATGTGTTAGACTTTGCATCTTTTGGCGTGTTTGCCCCGAGTTTTTTCTTTCTGACCTCCCGGTTTTTTACTCTGTTTTTGCTGGCATAGCGTTTCTGCGCACTTATCGCACTGCTGATCAGTGGTAAAGTGCAAGTGCTCCTGTAGTAAATTGTGTTATGGATTGGTGTTTCCATGATTGAAGCTTTGATTTATGTGTCAGTTCCTAGTAAAGTGCACTGCTTGTGCCAGGGCCTGTAGATCAAATGCTGTTGGGCTGCAGCGCTGCATTGTGCCACCCACCTAACAGCTCGTAAATGTGACTTTTGCCTGCCATTGCAGAGCCTGTGCACAGTCTAGTGCTGCCATGTCGACTTGGCAAGTGCACCCACTTGCCAGGCCCTAACCTTCCCTTTTCTTACATGTCAGTGACCCCTAACAGGGCCGGCTCTAGGCATGTGCAAGCTGTGCACCTGCACAGGGCCACCAAACCCCAGGGGCCACCACCCCAATATATATCCTTAATATATTAATCCTCTGAGGATGGATACATATTTGCGTGGTGGCCCCTGGCAGGGATTTGGCGGCCTCTGGCTCTGTTCCACTTCTAAACTCCCTGACCCCCTCCCCACTTTACTGGCCTGCACGCTCCGCCCCGCCCGGACCCCCTCATACGGGCCCCCTGCCTACGCTCCCTGCCCAGGGCCACCATGACCCTAGAGCCGGCCCTGCCCCTAAGGTTGGCCGAAGGTACCCCTGTGGGCAGGGTGCAGTGTATGTGAAAGGTAGGACATGCCGTGGTGTGTGTGGCATGTCCTGATGGTGAATTACTGCTAATTTTGTTTTTCACTATTGCAAGGCTACCTGTTCCCCATAGGACAGAATGGGAAGTTTGTTTTTAACTTCTTACAAACAAAACTGGCCCTGGGTACTAGGTAGGAAAATAAAGTTTAGTATGCCTGAACTCAGAATCTAAAGATGTATCTTTTAGTGAAGGTGATTTTTACATTCTGTGTTTGAAATTACCACTTTTAGAAAGTAGGTATTTTCTTGCCAAGTCATCACGTGTGCCTCTGCTGTGATTGCCTGTCTGGGTTTGGAATGACAGAAGGCTGGGGAGCAGGAGCTGCTCCAGATAGTCTAGGTGGGTCAGGGAAGGGCTGAATAGACCTGGGCTGCAATGGGGGAAGGGGGAGGAGATTTCCTCGCACCTCAACGGGCCTGAAATTGCCTCTGACAATGCTGTCTCCGCCTCCTGCCAGGAAGTCACACCAGAGAAGGCAGAACTGGCTCTGGCTGGGCACAGACACTCTCTGTCTAAGAGATCAAATGATTTTGGGATACAAATATTGGGGCCCAGACCCCTGAACTTTAGAAGACTGCCAAGGAGAAGCTGTAAGAAGGACCTACCACTTTGCTGCGTGCTTTGCTGTGTGGGCCTACAGTGGCTGCTTCTGTCTTGGGCAGTGAAAGGACTGGATTGAACTTTCTGGAATCTACTTTGTGAGTTTCTCCAAGGGTTTTAGGTAAAGCTTGGCCCCTGTTCACGAAGTCTCAGGAACAGCAAAGACTTCAAGCTCTTCTGCCCTCAGTACTGGGGACTGTGTGTTTTGTGCTGCAATAGGAGAAAAGCAACTTGACGACGTCTACGACGCCACCGCCGACTCAGTGACCTGAAGGCACAGCAGAGGGCACCGCTGCACCGTGACCCTGATCTCACCGGCGACGCCTGCTGACACCGCCACCGAGCCGCTGCTCGCACCACGATCTGTGGGCACAGCACTCCGCAATGCCTCGCTTCATGATGATGCCTTGGTATCCCCGACGACGACGCTCCACACCGAAACCTACACCGCTGCTTGCACTGTGGTTCGAGGGCACCGCTCGTAAAGTTACACGACGCACCGCCCTCATCCCGCAACGAAGCCCTAGCCTATCGACACCGGCGCCATCGACTCCAGTTCGCCAGCCGACGACAGCACTTCAGCATCAACGATGCCGCTGCTTGCACTGCGACCTGCCAGCACCGCAGCGAGCACCGCATTCACTTCACACTGCGACCCTGGTCTCACCAATGATGCCATCGGATGCCGCCACCCAGCCGCTGCTCGCACTGCGACCTAAGGGCACCGCACACCGCACTACTGCACTTCGCAACACAGCACTCTACGCCTGCCGCGCCAGTGCTCCTGACTTCATCAGAGAGGAGTTCGATCTGCAAAGCGTGTGCCTTCAAGGGCCCGACGACTCCTGCAGCGACCTCCGAAACCAACGCCTGCGGATGCCATGCTTTCGGAAGCTCAACGAGAGGTCGCCGACGCCCTGCATTTCTAAAAGGTACTGTTTGCGTGTCTTCCTGACAACGCAGCTGGTCTGCAACGCTGCGGTCAGCTAGAACTGTTTGGATTTGTTTGTTCATGATGCCGCCATAGACCCGGATGGAGCTATCGACATCAAGGAACTGTTTTTCAAGCATATTTTGATAACTGAAGATTTTTAAGTACTGCATTGTGGATTTTCATCGTTTTTGGCCTTGTCATAAGTATATAAAAATATTGGATATTTTTCTAAACTGGTATGGTGTATTTTTGTAGTGCTTACACTGCACTACTGTTGGCTGTGTGCAAATGCTTTACACACTGCCTCAAAGATAAGCCTGACTGCTCGTGTCAAGCTACTGAGGGGGTGAGCAGGGGTTATTTTAGGAGTGTAACTCCCTTATTCTGACTAGAGTGGTGGTTTCTGCCCGACTTTGGCACATGCCCTGGCCGACTAAAAATCCCATTTCTAACAGCATGCATTATTTATTATTACACGCAATATAATATCCCCGTTGATGTACCTACACCGCTGCTTGCACTGTGGTTCGAGGGCACCGCTCGTAAAGTTACACGACGCACCGCCCTCATCCCGCAACGAAGCCCTAGCCTATCGACACCGGCGCCATCGACTCCAGTTCACCAGCCGACGACAGCACTTCAGCATCAACGATGCCGCTGCTTGCACTGCGACCTGCCAGCACCGCAGCGAGCACCGCATTCACTTCACACTGCGACCCTGGTCTCACCAATGATGCCATCAGATGCCGCCACCCAGCCGCTGCTCGCACTGCGACCTAAGGGCACCGCACACCGCACTACTGCACTTCGCAACACAGCACTCTACGCCTGCCGCGCCAGTGCTCCTGACTTCATCAGAGAGGAGTTCGATCTGCAAAGCGTGTGCCTTCAAGGGCCCGACGACTCCTGCAGCGACCTCCGAAACCAACGCCTGCGGATGCCATGCTTTCGGAAGCTCAACGAGAGGTCGCCGACGCCCTGCATTTCTAAAAGGTACTGTTTGCGTGTCTTCCTGACAACGCAGCTGGTCTGCAACGCTGCGGTCAGCTAGAACTGTTTGGATTTGTTTGTTCATGATGCCGCCATAGACCCGGATGGAGCTATCGACATCAAGGAACTGTTTTTCAAGCATATTTTGATAACTGAAGATTTTTAAGTACTGCATTGTGGATTTTCATCGTTTTTGGCCTTGTCATAAGTATATAAAAATATTGGATATTTTTCTAAACTGGTATGGTGTATTTTTGTAGTGCTTACACTGCACTACTGTTGGCTGTGTGCAAATGCTTTACACACTGCCTCAAAGATAAGCCTGACTGCTCGTGTCAAGCTACCGAGGGGGTGAGCAGGGGTTATTTTAGGAGTGTAACTCCCTTATTCTGACTAGAGTGGTGGTTTCTGCCCGACTTTGGCACATGCCCTGGCCGACTAAAAATCCCATTTCTAACAGCATGCATTATTTATTATTACACGCAATATAATATCCCCGTTGATGTAGTGACTCACGATCTAATTGTTAAAAAACGTAACTGTCATGTAGTAACTCCAGATGCAGTGGCTATGATATAATGAGTACAAATGTACAGCCTTCGATATAGTAACCATGCACCATTCACTGCATGTATGTGTAAGATGTGCTGCAAAACTTTACTGAATTTGCTTTGTCAGGTATAGACAAGGCATAACAATGTAATTGTAAAATTGATACTTGTATAGCGCACTACTCACCCGCAAGGGTCTCAAGGAGCTTGTACGAATACCGCTGTGTAACCCGTCCTTTCTTTCCCTGTGAGGCGTCCACTCCTGGGCACCCCCAAGGTGGAGGCCAGGCATCCTTAGCGTTGTGGGTGCTGTTGTGGAGATTAAGCAAGCTATTTTCCAGAGTTGCAGAGTGGGACTCCATGATTAGAATAGGCACCGAGGCGAGAATTATCAGGTCCGTGGAATTTTGAGCCCAAGACCCGCCGAGGTGGGGAGGAGTTGTCTGTCATGGTGAAGCTATTCAAATGTACAATCCGCTGTTTATGGTGATGAGAGGTGATAGATGATTTTGTATGAATACTGGGACATACTCCCAAGCTCTTAACTGTAAAGGAATTTACAAAAGTTGTGCCACAAATATCAGGTCACCTTATCTAGTCCGATGTTAAGAGTCTATATTAGTGGAGTAAGTCTGTGTGAAGTAATTGTAAACACCCCAATTTCACAGGCTATGTTGAGGAAGAGAAAGCGGGCTTTGTTAAAATATTCTGGTATAAAAGAAACGGTTTACTTGTTTATTTCTTTTTCGATTTCATGATTACAAGTTGCGTCACTGACGTTTCTTCTGCATGGCATAAACAACACAACTTTTCATCTTTTGTCATTGGCTTCAGTACCTGCTGTGAATAACATCCACTTATGTTTCAAGATTAAAACATTCTTAAGTTACATCCCAATGTCGTTTATGAGTTTGTGAATTGCAGGATGAGGCGTAACTAGAGAACATATTTAAGAGCAGCTTATGGTTATCATGCGTGACGCCATTTTGTAAATCGGCTCCATTGTTCCTAGAAATTCCTCGTTATAGATTCACCAAACTCTACTTTTAAATGATCTTTAAGTCGTAACCTTTTTATGATGTTATTTCACGTGTTTTCGCAGTGGAGCATTTGCCTATAATTTGACCTCTTATCTGGAAAATTCGTACCAGAAGAGTAGCTTTCACCAAAACCCTTCTCAGAAGTATTTATTTGGTTCTCTAAAACTATCTCACGGCCAACCCAATGAAACGATGGGCCTTAAAATACACCACTTCTTATTGCTTTAAACAAAATTAGGGACAAACCTTTAACCCCCTTCCGCAAACACCCACAAACACCCTGTGAAATAAAAAAATATTTTATATATTTTATTTTTTTAGAGTTTTATATAGCGCGAACTAGACCCGAGACACAGGTTATCAGAGCACTTTACATGAACACCAGTTTCATTGCAGATGGACACATTCATTTATGTTAGGCACAGGGAGATTAAGTGGTTTGCCCAAAATCACAGGATGTTGAGCGGCGTTGCCGAGACTGGAACCCGGTTCCGCAGGTCAGAGGTCGGCTACATTATAGGATTTGTGCTTGTGTTATTGCTGTAGTGTGCTTTAACAAAAGCATGATTTAACATAACTTACCCTAAAATCTGCCTGGTGAGGAGCCTGCACACTCTCCACGTTTTACTGTCCGTAAATCCTGTCCAGTTTTGACCGATGTCACTGGTCTGTTGTACATTAAAACGCACTCTTTGCTAACAATTTCCCAGCACTCTGTTCTTTCCGTATTTATGTATCGTTTTCAGTCTGTAATTGTAAATGAACCAAAATGCCTTCGAATGAACCTTTCGAACAAGGTGTTATGATTTTTGTATGTTGTTGACATAGTCTTTGGTGCCTCAGGCAATTTCTGTTTCTTTGAATCCCACTCAGGTTTCCCTCTTTCTGGCTTATTTGCTTCTTTTCAGTTGTCTTTCTATCATTCCTGTTGGTTTACTGTTTTTGAATGTATTTCTTGCACCATATGTTCTTTTTTTTCTTCGTTGTTTCTGTCTCTTTCTATATACTTCTGTTTCTCTCTTCAGCCCTACACTGACTTTTCTTAATTTCCGCTTTCTCCGTTTTTGCTCTCTTTGTTCTTCCTCTCAACTCATGCTCCCTTTCAGTGAAACCGTTTCAGTTTTTTTCCTAGTTTTCCATCTGATTTATAATGTATCTTTTTTTTGTTTTCTAAATTACTTCTTCCTCTCTCCCGTGGTTTCAGCTTTATCTTTCTTTTCTCCAATTCTTAATTTCATCTTCATATATTTTCTCCCCGACCACTTTCTATTTGTTCTATTGAATTATATTCATCGCTTTGTTTCCTTCTGTGTTTCCTTATTTATTGTATTTTTCTTTCTTCTCTAATACTTTTTTTCTCAATTTTTCTACCGCTTTTCATTTTCTGGTTGTCTCTCTTTATCTTCTTTCCTTCCTTATTCTTTCTTCTCCCTTGCATCTCTAGTACATTTACTTCCCATGGCCTTCTCTCACCTACCTTCCTCTCTATTTTACTGCTCCTTGGTCTGCCTTGATGCCTCGTTCGGGTTTTTCTCTTACTTTTACCTTTCCTCCCTCTCCTCCCTGCTTGTTTGGGGCCCTGCCAGACCAGTTACCCAGAGGCACACAAATCCCTCACATCCCAGCCCATGAACCCTGCTGACCTTTCAAGGGATCTCAGCTCAGCCCCGAGCTTTAAGTCTCCCTGCTTTATAGGCCGAGGCAGCAGTTCATATTTATTTAAGTGAAAGACTAATATTTACTTTAGATTATACTGTATTTTTCGGGCCCATAAGTAACATTGCATGGCATGTTTTTTACATTTAATAGATGAAAAAAAGCCCCACGGATTGCTTTAATGATCCCAAATCGGGCCTGTCTTGCATTAAATATTAAAATTTCAGTCGAAGGGCAGTGGATGGCGACGGGATGAAAGGCTGAATATGTCGACATGTGCATGATGAAATTATCTCAAAGCGAAGAAATGGGAGGAACATGTTTGGTTAGCAAATATCTGTGTTTCTTTAACAGAAGCCAGAGATGGAGACATTGTGATATGTGGAAGGTAGAGAGGGTTGGGAGGCAGCAAACGATTCGGATTCATCAGCAATGGATGAAAGACTAATTCCTACTCTCCTGTTCCTGCTGCAGTTCATCAGCTCAGAGGTAAAGACTGGGCCACCCCTCAAGGGCAGTATGGACCCATTGGTCCAGGGGCGAAGGCTCTGCCTCTTGCTCAAGTAGTCGCTGGTCAATCCTTGTGGGATTAGCCACAAAAGAAAGCCTGAAACAAGTCTCCTTATGCCGTTCAGACTGATTATCCTCTAAGAAAATGCTAGTAGCATCTTTCATGTCCTACTGGGACTCAGTGGCATAACAGAAAATGATGGGACCCCTGAAGAATGTAAGGAGTGGCCCTGAGCCTCCCATAACTCATAGGTGTTCTTTGACCTTGGCCTATATGGGAGCCCCCTGAATGGTTTAGAGGGACTCTGAAGGGATGGGAGACCCCCGCCTCCTGCGCTACTGGGACTTGTGTTCCGTCCCTGTTCGAACTCACTAGAAACAACGACAAGCCTGACACAAGCTTCGCTGCCAATGGGGTTGATTGGCCAAGCAAGAAAGGCTTGCCTCCCACCCACCACTAAATAATTATTTAGACATTTTTAAGATAAAACGTCCGCCTTACTCTGAGGCCAATTGCTACTTATTATCCTGGAGACACCCTCTTCACTCCCTGCTATCCTGGTAGTTCCACTTGGACTCATTACCTCCAAGGGAAAGAGGGCCTTCTCATGTTGGGAATCAGCAAAGGCACCACGAATGGCCCAACTGCGGCGGGACTCCCTAACCCCAGGTGAAAGGTTCTTTGCTTGCCCTTCCCCATCGCCATCACCCCAGCCCATGACAGTCGTGTTGGGTCCTATCCTGAACGAAAAGACTGCCATAGCCCTGCCATTACTGATGGGTCTCTTTAGCCGCAAAGGCTTGTCTACCAGCATCATCCAAGACCCTTTAGGATTCATTAGCCATGAGGTAGATGTTCCCTTCTCCCTTCCACATCCCTGCCAGC
This sequence comes from Lissotriton vulgaris, assembly GCF_964263255.1. Classification (NCBI taxonomy): domain Eukaryota; kingdom Metazoa; phylum Chordata; class Amphibia; order Caudata; family Salamandridae; genus Lissotriton; species Lissotriton vulgaris. The sequence continues at coordinate 291,120,238 of NC_141693.1, forward strand.
TTTGTTGTGATTCATTATCGTTGGAAAAGACTGTCATAGCCCCCTATTCATTCTAAGACTCAATATCAACAAATTCAAGGTTTTGTCCTGATAGGCGTTACACTCGCATTACTTTTCACCGTTTCCGTGAAGCCTGTTCTGCAAATAGTCCAGAAAACAAAAATTATGCGAGCAGCGAAAGTGCAAGAAAACCACAAATTCCATTAATTCGGATTTTATATCAAATTAGGCTTGTGTAATGAAAAAAGTTTGAGGAGCCCCAGGCTACAAGTCTTCACAGTCCTGTTGAGACTGTTTCCCATAGAGGAAAGCTGTCCAGTTGGGAATCAGCAGAATTGATTATGTTTGTGTGAGATTATTACAACATGTAGCTTGAAATCAGAAAGCGCTACCAGGCCTATAGCCTGGACTTCAGAAAGCACCACAAGGCCTTTAGCCTGACAACGAGGAGAAAGAGCTCAAAGGACTATAGCCTGACAATCAGAAAGCTCTACAAAGCCTATAGCTTGATAATCAGAAAGCGCTAGAAGGCCTAAAGCTTGTCAATTGGAAAGAGCTACAAGGCCTAAAGCCGGGCAATCAGAAAGCGCTACAAGGCCTGTTAGACATGACATCTTTTGGTGTGGTTTCACCTGACATTTATCCTTTCTGACCTGTTTTGACTGTGTGCTGAACTTCGTTTTTGTTGCCTTTTGAACTACAAGTATGCCTGCATCACTGACTGTGCCACCCACATGAGTAGCCCTTCATACTTGTCTCAGCATCCGCGGCCCGTGCAGGTAAGAAGTGAGTGTTTGGTGCTGCAAAACTAATAACCCAATGCATCGACCCAAAGCATCAATTGAAACAGGTGCATTGCCCTGCGATCTTGATGAATTGCCGCTGCCTGCACAGGAGGTGCGGACAACACTCGCCGACTGTGACGCAACGACCGTGACTTTCAATGCAGCCCCATCTTTGCCGGTGTAGCACTTCCCCATCACCGCTGCTGCCCAGACCTCGGGCACTGCATCAACAACGTCTGCAATGCATTGTCCACAGACCTCGATGCAACTCAGTGGTTCGACATCGACCCATCGGGCGATGCACATCGCTTATTGACATCCACGCATCCAAGACATTGCCCCAACTCCGGAAATGATGCATCGCCTTTGACTGTAACGCATCCCCTCCTTTGTTCAATGCATTGTTCTCGAGCTTTGACGCATCCAAGAATCTGTCAGTCAGTCTGTGTAACTCCTATATCTGGCCCGTACTCCATCAAGCTTGGACTGATCTTTTAGATTTGCCCCGGTCAAGCAAGACCAGATAGCCCCGGTTGGTGCTATTGATTTCTAAGCACTGCATTTTGATTTCATCTTGCAAAAAACCGTAGCATGACTTGTGTATGTTGGATTTTTATCATTTTGGTCTTGTTTTTCTCAGAAAAATATTGGCTATTTGTCTGGTGTGGAGTTAAGTACTTTTGTTGTTCTTTAATTGTGTTACTGTATGTGTGCACAAATACTTAACAAGTTGTTTCTTTAGTTCAGCCTGACTGCTCTGTGCCAAGCTACCAGAGGGTGAGCACAGGTAGACTTTTAGTGGGTACTACAGTTACCCTGACTAAGATTGTGGTTTCTGCTCGGACTGAGTGCAAACCTCTGCCAACCAAAAACCAAAATTCTAGCAAGGCCTATAGCCTGACAATCAGAAAGCGCTATAAGGCCGACAATTGCATTTATTAACTGCTATTCTACATCACGGTCTTCAATTCCCCAATATGCCTCAGTTCTTCCATAGGAAAGGGAGTGGTGCCTGTTATTTGTCAGACAGATGCCACAATGACTGCAGATGACTGCATGCCTTCTTGAGCAGCTGTCTCTCAGAAGACCTGCCAGTCATCCCTATTCTGCCTCACATGTTGAGTGTTATTTTTACATTTTGCGGCCTCTACTGTGCAGCCAAGGGATTCCCAAAATCTAAAAAAATCGTCCTACTCCCTAGTGATGACCTGAATATTTACTGACTATCTTCATTACTCTGAGTCCAAGACTTCCTTGTAACAGTCCTTCCTCATTCAAGTGAGTGATCAACCAGAGACAGACAGCACAGACTCCGATCTCAACTTTCAGCATGTTTTTACTGAGCTCCCCCTTTGAGTTCCTTTAAAAAACGTCAGAATCGCTCAACAACTGTGAATTGCTACTAAGCAGTACATTAAATGGTGAGGCCAACAAGGACCTCACATATGAAATCTAATGACAGTAAAAGGGTCTTTTTGATTTAGATTACTAAAGTAGGTTAGTAATAGGGCCTTGATCACCTCTTCTGTCTTCCTCGTCATAGTCTTCAGCTATTAAGGATGTAATTGCTAGTGCTCTGCCCTGTCCCCTACCCCATCACTGTCCTCTGCTGTCTCTGCAGGTGACTCCAAGAAGGGCATAGACTGCCTGGATTTCATGTAGTAGGATTTAAGGCAGCAAGAAAGGAAGAATGTAAGGAAAAGGGGGAAGAGAGAAGAAGACATAACAAATAGAAACAGAGTGAAATAAAATTCCCAAAAACTAAAACGACATTAAAGAAATGAAACAAGGACACATAGACAAAAGAAAGCAGGTACTGAAAGGTAAAAGAAGGGGAAAAGAAAAAAATGAAGGGGATGCCGTGTTCATCCAATATGATTAGAATCACAGCCAGCCAATCCCCTCATTCCTAAAAGGAAGGGTGCCCTGGTAGTGTCTTTCACTCCTCTCCTATAGAATTAAGTTTGGTAGGGTGGAGAATGTTAGTAATTCGACAATCCTGTCAGATAATCTCTTACTTGCAGGTAACGATCAAATAGTGCCCCACCCTCGCTCCCCAAATCAATACCCACGCACAATGATTGGTATTTTACAATTATATGGTTATTAGGCAGGACCTGTCTACATTGAAAACTCACAAGTGAAACCACTTGGCCTATGCGCACTATTGCTAATCCACCCTCAGATGGCGAAATTTCTTAATCTTACACGAATGTAAACAAAATCATTAAATTAACATTGACAACAGAAGTAACTGTAATCAATCATAAGCAAGTTATTTTTACTTGTTTGTTTAAGACCAGTTTTTAATGTTAGTTATACACAATAGGGACATTGTGTACGCCTAGGCAGCAGGCCTTGTTCTAGAAATATAAAATGTGATTACTTATTCTACGTAGAGAAGTAGGAGTGCCCCTCCTTCCATATAATTTAGTTAGGACCTGTCTACATAACAAACGTATCAGAATGATCAAGATCATAATAAACAACTCAGCACATAATATGCAAATTACAGTGAAGGACAAAAAGGTCCCAGTCATACTTGATCACACTTTCATAACCTTTTAATCTATTCCCTACCCAGTGTGTCTGTAATGTGTTTAGCAATCCAACCTTAGAGACTATTAATCCAAGCCATGTATAGTTTCCTTGCGGTCGCAATTCATCATGTCCCTTCAGTAACTCATGTGAATAATTCCATCTTCCCCACCAGAAGATTCTATACCTTTATTACTAAAGGTGTCTGATGGTCTCTCTTACATGGATCCTGCTTCGCTACAAACGTGCGAACAATGCCCCCTTTGCAGAGGCAGTTACAGAGGCGCATGGAAGCTATACAAGCTAATGCTACTTTCCTTCTTCCTTCCAAGACGGATCTTTAAAAGTTCATCTTCCATGGCAGACAAAATTGTGCGCACCTTAGTAGAGGAATTTTTCTTTTTCTATTTTATTAATTTGAATGGTGTCAGGAAGCATGGAATTTTTAAACTGAAAACATGGCGATCAAGCACACATTTCTTAGCTCTACTATTCAGAGAATTAATCCGCATTTTCTGGGACCTGTGCCTATAACATATTCTCTCATTTTGAATGATTATGTACCCCAGGACATATTTGTATTACTCCAGCATAATTAGCATAGTTTTGGTAATTTTGTGTTACTCTTCTTACACAAAATTCTCCAAATTATGCCGTTAAGCCACATTGTGTAATTATGTGTTTGGGGTGCAAAACTTACCATGCATGCTTTTGCCACAATTAAAAAAATTGACCACAAATGCACTGGAACAATAGTAACAGCAGAGCACATGAGGCTGTTCATGATGCTTTTGTTTTTCTACACAACTTTTGAGCTCGAAATGGATCCTAGCACTCATTTGCATTTTACACTAAAATATAGCTCCAAATGCCAGTTTGTCTAAGCAAACTACATGAACAGCAGACAACCCAATTTAAATACATTCATGTAATCAGCGGAGTCTTACATGTTACAGGCAATCTTATCATTTGAAAGCGCTGTCACACATAACAGGGAGAAGTAAAATAGAAAGAGATAAAGACAGAAATAAAGAAAAGATACATAAAAGAATTGAAAATTAAGAAATAAACAAAGAAAGACAGAGAAGAATGAAAGAGCATAGAGTAAGAAAGAGTGGCAAACAAGAAGGAGGAAAAATTGAGAAGCAGGGAAATAGAATGCATTTGAATAAGAAAATATGAACTAGCATGAAGAGGGCCGTGGTCTGGCCATGTACAGTGATGGCCGCCTAATCCCGGAGCTCCGTGACGGGACAGACCCCGGACGGTGACAGCGGCATGCTGGACTCACCGGGGAGTAAGGAATAGAACCTCCGAGCAGCAGAACACCCCAGTCTCGGATACTAGTGCTCCGGAGTTGAAGAAAGCCCTCCCTATAACCCATTACAGCAGAATACGAAGAAGCCTATGAAGTAAAGAAAAGCTGTGACCTACAGTGAGAATGGTGGTGAGTGACTACTTACCCCCGCCGCCATCATACCAGCGACCCCTCATCGTGCATTAAACAGACCACGCTGATGTTTTAAGCGTAAAAGACCATTTATTAGGACCAGGCTGCACAACAGTAAACAAGAAACCAATAACATCAACATCAATAACAAAACCTCACATCACTTCTTCATCCCTTCACTCTCTTCACCTACTCTGAACTCACAAGTCCAACCACTCCATGCCCATTCCGTTCCCCAACCATTTCCACAAATTTCATAGCATTCTCCCCGGTATCACCTGGCATTCCAGTCATACCTCCAGCTCCCCACATCATTCAATCTCCCCCCCCCCCCGAGGGATGGGATCGCCCGCTATTGACTCCCCCACCCCTTCAAAGTACTGCCTACCCCACAGCCCATCCTAAACTGGCACGATATGCCAACCCTATCTCCGAACCCTAGTAACTGCAGGGTTGGTGGGTGGCCTTTCAAACGAACTCTCCCGATTGGTGCCGAGCGCAGGAAGAAGAAGTTGCCTTCCTCCGCTGCGCTCTTATACCCACCTCTAACTCCACCCTTTGACTCTGCCTGGTCTTCCCCTGTGCGAACGACCCCGGGGGAAGACTAGTCTGCAACTCTGCTTTCCCCAGGGCCCAGCATCGCGCACTAAACAGACCACGCTGATGTTTTAAGAGTAAAAGGCCATTTATTAGGACCAGGCTGCACAACAGTAAACAATAAACCAATAACATTAACATCAATAACAAAACCCCACATCACTTCTTCATCCCTTCATCCCTTCACTCTCTTCACCCACTCTGAACTCACATCTCCAACCACTCCATGCCTATTCCGTTCCTCAACAATCCACAAATCTCATAGCATCCTCCCCGGTATCACCTGGCATTCCAGTCATACCTCCAGCTCCCCACATCATTCAATCTCCCCCCCCCCGAGGGATGGGATTGCCCGCTATTGACTCCCCCACCCATCCAAAGTATCGCCAACCAGGGAACCCCTGTAGGGCGGTTACCTGCCCCCCGGGCCCGTACAGTGCATATTTCAGCCACCCACTCACACATCACTGCGACAACAAATCGACTCATTCCACAGCTTACTGACCGCATCTCTCATCTCTATCATATAATAGGCATTCCCCAATCTTGAAAGATGCACTCCATCATTCCTGAACAGTAACGGTTCCTCAAGTCGCAGTCCAGCATGAGTGATAACCTTAATGTCCTTGTCCCCACAGAAAAGTCTTGTCGCTCTGTTGAGCTTCCGTCGGGCCTTCTCCACAGCCCCATGTTTAATCACACCCCTCCATACTTTCCTGGGGACAAACTCAGTCCAGGCAATGCAAGGCCCTGCTAGCCTGTGTTTTAGCACTTCCAAGTCCCTAAGCATCAGCTGTAAGAGTGCCAAATCCGACAGCCAAACCAAATCATTTTCCCTCAAGTGTATGATCAATAAATTCAGGCATCCATTCTGGGGGACCATATTTGCAAGCCAGGGCAATAGTGCCCCCCATCGCATCCCCCCTTTCCCCATCAATGCACCTCATGCTGTTGTCCTTTGAGTCCCAGGTTACAGCTGTACACCTGTTGGTCTGCATACTTTGATGCCCAGTGAACGAAGGAATGCCCCACGATCCAAGTGACCGTCTTGGCCCCCGGTCTACCCACGCAACCTACGAAAGAGAAATATGTTAGAACAAAGCCTAGAAACCAACACAAAATCCCAACTCTCCTAACCCATGCCCCCACACTCCTCACTTCCGCACATAGGGCTCACAGCACCTAGACCTCCACCGCCCAATCTGCCAAATCCTATCCCAAAACCACCCCAACCGGGCCACCGCGGTCGTAGCCCCAATGAGGAAAGAGTGAGTCCCGAAACCAGCCGGCTCCATCCCCAAGCGTCGCAAAGCCATTCGCAACACCGCCAACTACTGCCCAGACGTCACATTCGACCCAGAACAGTGACATAAAATGTCGTCACTCGCCCCATGCATGGCCACTAAAAACATCCTCCATTCAGTCACCGGACACACGCTCCCCACAGGTCTCACACAGCCAAAGCCACTTGCCTCGCCCCAACTGATCCATATTAGAGTGACCCAACCAGATCCCCAGACGCCCGCCATCCAACCTAATTTCCTCATACCGTCTGCCACACACCGACCATGTGCCCAACAACTCAGATACCCGGAAGGCCCCAAAAAACATCCAAATCATGCACACATGAAAAACACGCACCTCAAAGGAATCATATCAACAAAACAGCAAAACCCCAACGAGCCGAACCAACAAATCAAACGTGATTGCCTCCCACAACACCCCTCCTCCCCAACCTCTGAGTACCCTACTGATAATCACATCCTTCCTAGGATCAAAACCAAGGAACAAGCCACAATAAAAGGACACTCCTGCCAATTTTCCTGATATAGTAGCAGCTGTCTGCCCCCTGTCAATGCAATGCAATACAAACTGCAACACTCCTTGTGCCACCGCTGAGCGATCTCCCAAAGCAAAATCCCCACGCCATCCCATAAAGGATCCAAATTCTGCCCAAGCTAGCCGGTATGTCCGCCTTGTGGTATAAGCAATAGATTTTTCAACCAGGCCTATCACCCTCACTCCCCCAAGGCCCAGATGCCATCCGGCAGCTCGGTCTTGCACTAATCCGCTCATGGAGCCAATCGCCGGTAACGCTGCCACTGCGAACGAGACAAAGCATCCGCAATGTCATTATTCGCTCCAGGGACATGCTTGGCTCTAAAAACCACATTCAATCTCAAGTATTTCAACATGAAACTTCTCCGCAACCTCAAAGTTCTCAGGTCCCTTGCCCTCTGACGGTTAACCAGCTCAACCACAGTCATGTTGTCCACAAGGAACAACACAGATCTGTTATGAAACTCAGGATCCCACACTTTCAGTGCTACCACCAAGGGAAACATTTCCAGAAATGCAATGCTCCTCCCCTGCTTCACACAGTGAGCCGGCCAGCTCTCTGCGCACCACCTGCCAACCCAAAAAATCCCAAAAACGGCTGCCCCGGCTGCTTCGGAGTACATTTGACATTGCCAAACCGTCCTGTCGTCCTCAAAATCCAGGGACACCCCGTTGAAATCCATCAAGAACATCAGCCATGTCCTCCAGTCCACCCGAACACCCATGGACATCCGGACCCTGTGGTGCAGAAGAACTGCCCCCGACATGACCATGCCGAGCCGCCTGCAGAACGTCCGTCACGCCCTGACCACCCTGCGAAATTCAAGAAACTCAGCAGTTGTTAAACAGCCCTCAACGCAATCCTCTTCTCCCCGATCGCCCAGAACAGACACGCCTGTATCTCAGTCACTTTCGCGGCAGGGAACCGAGCAATCCAATGTATAGAATCCAGCTCAATGCCCAGGAACGTCAGGCTGCAGCTGGACCCAGCTGTCTTTTCGGGGGCCAAGGGAACTCCAAAGCACTGTAACATCTCCTGGAAATGCAACAGGGCCCTGCCACAATCCCCAGAGTGTGCCTTCCCCAGAAAGAGGAAGTTGTCCAGATAGTGAGTAACGTCCAGATGCCTGCTGGTCTGTGTGAAGGCCCACTGCAAAAAGGTGCTAACCAGTTCGAACAGTGCGCAGGAAATAGCACATCCCATGTTCAAAACCTTGTCCACGTAGATGGCCCCCGCCGGATTGCATCCCAATCAGCGAGAAATCCACTGGGGTATAGGCAGAAGTCAGAAAACTGACTTGATATCACATTTCGCCAGTTCCACCCCCGGCCCACACACCCTCACTAAGCGGAGCGCATCATCCACTGACACGTAAAGCACCAGCGAGTCCTCCTCAGCGATGAAATCGTTCACAGACTGACCTTCGGGCCACGAGAGATGATGTATCATCCAAAACTCACTCTCCTCCTTCTTGGGCACCACCCCAAGCGGAGAGATGATTAAGTCATCTGCCGGCCAGCCGCTGAATGGGCCAGCTATTCTCCCCTCCTCAACCTCCTTCTGCAACTTGGCAGCTACCACTCTCAGCAACTCCTTAGCTGATTTTAAATTATCCGCCCATCTCCTCACCCTGGAACCCTGATAGCCAACCGAAAGCCCTCCGAGAAACCCCACTGAATTCTCAAAGCCGCCTCCTGATCACGGGCCATCGCCTCCACCTTAACCGGTGTAGGCGCCCTTCTGTCCAGCCTGTCCCCTTCCTTTCGTGTTTTGCCACTGTTCCGAGGGGGTGACCAGTGTAAGGCATTGGGTAAGGGCGTGCTTCCCCCCACACTTTGGGCATTCGTGTTTGAACTTACACTGGTAGCGCGAGAAATAGCCCCGGTTGTAGCTCCAACAGGCTCCAGTGTTATAACTGCCTGGGTTGGTGGTCTGGCCTGTGCTACTGGCACCAGCAGTGTTCCCCCCAACCCCGCTGTGGGCGGGACGTGGCGGAAAGGACCAATACGCCACCGGCAAACCGCTGGCAGTGTGGGTAGATGCCGACGAGTGTGTGGATGCCATCCACTGCATCCACAATTCCTGATGCACCTCACCCCAATTATTGTCCGGATTAGCGCTAACCCTGACCCTGAATTCCTCATCATAACTCAGCCAAGTGAACCCCCCGAACTGCATTTGCGTGTTAATGCTGTTATCAACAACTGCAAGCACTTTCTCTAAATTAGCTTGATCAATAGCTCTCAGGCGTTTAGCAGCCTCAACCTGGGTAACTTTCCAAATCTCATTGTAAATCGCATACAGCCATCGTTTAGATCTACCTTTAGCCGGGCCTTTTATAAAATCGTTCAAATCCACATTATCATGTAATCGAGACAGATGTAGTTTAACTGCAGCTAAAGTGGAATGTTGTAACCAATTTTGACACAGCTTCCCCACAGAATAAGTCGTGACAGTATAGTCTTCTTCAAAACGTGGATCGGGCCTGAGTTTTGTGAACCCCTCAGCCAAACCCATAAAACGGAGCTGGCAAGAATCAGCACTCTTTTGCCATACCAGCCAACCCTTGGAATCCAAACTGGAAATGTTAAAGGACGAATTGTGTAAAAGAGTTTGCAACTCTTGAATGGAGGAATCAGTGAAATTACCCCAACCTGTATATTCATTTAAATCTGGGATGGTCGGTGTATTTAATTTTTTAGAAGTAGCCAATCCAAAGCATGTTGTCTGGAAAATGGTCGAATTTAAAAACAACATGTGATTCGGGATGAGACATGCACGGTGCAAAGCCTCAGTGCCTTGTACCTGCCAATCTTTGGTACCCCAAACCGATTTAAGGTCAATTGTTCCTTTCCAGAACTCGTAGCCATCTATAGCCAACCTGTCTAAAAAGGACTTCGAATACAGCAATTTTGTATCGGTAAGTCTAACTTTGGAAATGGGCTTTTGTGTCATTTTAAAATAAAATGACTCGGGATTAGACTGATCAAAGTCTGTAAAATAGGTATATTTTTTCAGAAATGCATTGGAACTGCCACTGAATGGAGCAGGGCAATGTTCCCATTGTGTATAATTTACAGCAACCCTCCTGGAATTTGTCTTATGTAAAAAATGATTACCATAGTGTTGAAAACAAAACAAATCACCATAATTAATAGAATCTGTATACAGATCCTCAGCATCGAAGGCAGCATAATACTTCAAATCCGAGAATAATGCTTCTACGGCCTGAATATCCCAATCATCAGAACGTATATTTTGTTTAATCACATCTCCCATGTTTACTCTAAGCACATTTGGAACATTAATAACTTCAGTAGGCCCATGTATCTGAAACCTAACCGCATCCCACACAATCCCATCAAGGACAGGCCAAGCAGTAATATTAACTGTATTTAAGTTTCGTTTCAGTCTGTGCGCAGAATGTGAAGAGGAAAGAGGGGCCAATGTTCCATTAAGGTACCGAATTCCTGTTCTTTCTTTAACGTAGTGACCATCAATCAGGCGGAAAAAATAGAACACAAAACCAATTGACATAAAAAGATAGAATGAAAATAGGATCAACCAAATGTATGTCCAAGGCGGAATTAAAAAATGTTTTTTAAACAACGTGGCATATCTTGCAATGTTTGTGGGTTTCTTTGAAGTTTCCGAAACAGAGTCAAAAGAGAATCTGGACTGGCCTGCCAAACGGGTCTGTAAATCAGGCATCGATAAATCAGCAGGATAAGTGTAGTTTAGCTCATCAATGTTAGTATCAGGAATAGTATTTAATAAAGGACTGGATATGGCAGGCATCTCGAGGGACACCTCCTGTTCTGCACCAGATGTAATAGCCAGCACAGAGTGCCTCACCATGGAAGGACAGGATACAGCCGGTGTCATGCTATGAAGAATCGGCCACCCTGTGTGTCTTGACATTGTCAATAGAAATAAATCTGTTTTCCTTACGACCTGGAAGTGGTGGTAAAATGACTGTTCTTGTGCCCTTCACTCCAAGGACTCGAACTGGTGCTCGATATGAGGGACCAAACTCTTTCTTGTTATCGATCTTCTCTCGAACCAGTTCTCCAACTTGGGGTAGCCAGCCAACTACCGGGATCTGCAGCGCATCATCCGATGTGGAGGGCAAATGTTCCTTTGCAAGACTGTCTCTGGTCTTTTGTCGATTCTGTAAAACATTGCAATGTTCATCTACGTCAAAGGCCCTGGCCTGGGCCTTGTAGTCCAGCCCATCAAGGTCAGGTACATACATCTTGATACCAAAGAGCATTTCGTATGGGGTCCGCCCACCCAGAGACCTTCTAGGGAGATTATTAAGCGCACGCTGCACGCCTATGAGGTGGGCTAACCAGTTACTGCCAGTGCCTATAACTCGAGCTGTCAAAGATTGCTTTAAGTCGCGGTTCATTCGTTCTACTACACTATTACCCTCAGGTCTGTAGGGACTCGAAAATTTGACTTGGACCCCCATCGAAACCATAGCATCCTTATACGCCTTAGAGGCAAACGCCGGACCCTGATCCGAATGGAAGGTACCACAGGCAAAAATTCCCACAAAGACTCGCAAATCCTTAATGACAGTACGTGAATCAGCGCTCCGATGCGGCCATACCCACACAAAGCGTGTGCATGAATCAACTGCTACTAAGATGTACTTATACGCAGTATCAGAAGAAAATGGACCGCAGTGATCCAAATAAACACATCCAAGTGGTTTATTCGAGATGTACAACTGTGTCTGAGGCGGACGCTCAGCAGTCGAAGGCTTAATCTGCTGGCAAATGTCACATTGAAGAACATATTCACGCGTCTGTTTGTACAGTCCCCGCCACCAGAATCTTTGTTGTAGCTGAGTTACAGTGGGCGAGACGCCCGCATGCGCAGACGCCACACCTTCATGCGCCGCTGTAATCAAAGCAGCTCTGCGATCCGAGTTGGGAATTAGACGTTCGCCAACGTCAGGGATTTTCACATAAGGAACCTTATCGGGACTTAAGTGGTATGTGTATTTAGAAGGGAATCCCGCAGGATATTTACTTCCCTTTTCCGTTGCAGCAATAGCTGCCAAGATGTCATCATCTATTTTGCTTTTGGACCTCGTGACTGCTGCAACTAAGTATTTTGATACCGCTGACTTCGCTGCTTCATCAGCAAGCGAGTTGCCAACAGCGTGGACCCCCACGCGCTGATGACCGAGAGTATGAATTACAAACACGAGTGGCAGCTTCTCTTTAAGTTCCGCCACTCGGACCCAGATCGTTTTATGTTTTATTGTGCTACCTTTGGAGTCACGAAAATCATTCTGAATCCAAAAGAACAAGTTTTCATTGTAAGACTGTACACAGTAGTAAGAATCACTTACGATCAAAGTCGTCACACTAGGATCTGCGTACTCCAATGCAAGCATCAGAGCACGAAGCTCTGCTAATTGTGCGGTGCAGTCACCAAGCGTCTGCGTGTGCACGACACTGGACTCGAACTCATCGTTCACCATGGCACCGACCACAATGGCGCAAGCGGAAACGTAGGCATGTTTAGAGCCATGCGCAACCTGCCCCGAACCATCAGTGTAAATGATGCAATGGAAATCCTCCAACGGCCGCATTGCTAATGGAGCAGGATGAACAAATTCATACTGTAAATACTCCTGTGACCGTAAAGTGGCGTAAAAAATAAACGTGACATCCTGGGACGTCAAGGACGCAGCCCATTGAATCCACCGAGGGTGTAAAGCTTTGGAATTAGGTACACTGGCTTTCGTAACCGCCTCTAAGGCTGGACACGGGGTAACAACCAACATGCGCTTTCCTTGTGACAGGGCACGTTCCTTAAGAATTGCCATCTGCACAGCCGTTAAAACTTTCTCCACAGTGGAAAAACGCAATTCAGCCGAAGTGTACAAGTGTGACTTGTAAGCAATAGGTACTGTGTCTCCTTCATTAAAAGTCAGGTACGTGAAACCCACCGCCCCAGGGATAATTCTTATCACCAGGTTGGTCTGGTTATCACGAGTCTGTAAGTATTCAGAAGCGAGCAAATCAGCCTGCAATGACTGCAGAATGGCCGAATGCTCAGGCAGCCAGCATGATTTGGAAAAAGATGGTTGTATCAAAGCATACAAAGGCTTGATACGCTGGGCATATTCCGGAATGTATGTCCTCCCGAAATTCAGAAAGCCCAGAAGAGATTGTAATTTTTTCAGTGTTGTCGGAGAGCACAAATGTGCGCATTTCTCCAGGAAATGGGGTGCTAAACCCTTCCCTTCATGGTTAAGCTCGTAACCTAGAAACAACACCGTATACTCTGCAATGTGCGACTTTGCAAAGTTAAACTTGTAACCCATGTCAGCAAAGTTACAAATTATGCTATTTACTCGACACAGATGCTCCCAAAGATCGTCGTCTGTGAGATAAATGTCATCCACATACGAACAAGCAACTGGGTCGAAGCTCTCCAAAAGAGAGACAATGCGTGCGGAAAAAACTCCAGGACTGTTCTTGTAGCCCATTGGGAGTCGTTTAAACATTTTTTGCACACCGGCGCATGTAAAACTGGTCCATTGGGAACTTAGACCGTCTAATCTATGTGCATAAAAACCATTGGAAATGTCAAGCGTGGTTTTGAACCGTTTACGCTCAAGACTATTCACTAACGCAGAGCCGTGCGTATTCTGTACTGCACAGTTACGGCAATGCGAGTTCAAATGCCTATAATCCAAAACCAAACGATATGAGCCGTCCGGCTTGTTCACAGTAAAAAGGGGGTTATTCATCGGTGACACACACGTTTCAATTACACCTTGATATGCCAATTGTTCAAGGATAGCTGCGACTGAAGCTTTCGCTTCACGCCGTATGGGATATTGAGGTTGAGGCTGTGGCTGTGACCGTAAAGTTATCTCATGGCTTGGTGATAATTTATCCCAGCCACATTGATTGCGGTACACAGCCGGCGCAAGCGCCAGAGCCCACTCTTCTGCAAAATGCAGCGCCTCCACCCTCGGCACAGTGTGCGCGAAGCTGGGTAGGATTACCTCCTCCCCTCGCGGAGCTGCGAGAACAAAAGGTGGGGGCCAGTCAGCCTCCGAAAGCAAAATGTCATACGTAGACGAGAGATTTTCCCAAAATACCCCTTTTACAGTTCGCTGCATGTCACCTTCAATTAACAGGACAATTTCAAAAAGTCGTTCAGGGGGAGCAACATGCGTATCTGCTGTTTCAATCACAACATAAGAATCAGTCGCTGTCACCTTCAACAGTGGACGGAGGGCCTCTTACACTATGGTAATCTCTGCTGCGCTGTCTAGCAAGGTCAGAGCCCACGTCAGATTCCGAAGCCGCGTTCTCACTATCTTCGGCATAACGATGCGCGGTCAGGGCAGCGACTTTCTTCGTGGTAAACTGTGGTCTCTTGGGCGTAGAGCCTTCCTGCTGATCTCCACTGGCATGCGGGCGGGGCTGACCACGTCCTTGCTGGCCACCCCGGCCCTTGCCGCCCCCTCCACCACCGGTTGACGGAGCCGATGAGTCCTGAAAGGAACGAGGAGAGCGTTGGTCAGAAGCCTGAAACCTCTCAGGCGATTTAATCATCGCGCGGTCGCGCAAATCATAAACACGATCCGACTGCGCAGGCAATGGAGACGCAGGAGCAGAAACCCGTGTTTGTTGTTGTTGTTGCTTACCCTGATTCTGCTTTTTAGGCCAATTTTGTTTTTTGGACTTTTTTTGACCACTAGTTTCCGATGTCTGACCCTGGGGCTGTTTCTTCTCCTTGTCAGGAAAAGATTGAACCCCCTTTGCATTGCGGCCCACCATTTTGTAAGCAGTCACAATAATCTTTGCCAACTGTCGGGGTCGGTCGGCCTCGGGAACCAACGCTAATGCGTTAGCAACTTGAAAGTTCACTGCATCCCCCTTGACATTCGCAAGGATCAGATCGCAAACCACATCAAAGGAGCCACACAGGCGCATGCCCAATTCAACAGCCGCCTCTGGTCCGTGTTCATCCTGAACACGTTTAAGGACCCCACCTAGATTGGTCACAGACGGGGAGCCATAGCACCTCGAATAGACCGCTGCAAAAGTTTTTCCCCAGGTCTCACAGTCAGCAAGGTCAGGAGCCAGATCTTTCGGCAAACTTAGTGTAAGAATCCGGTGTTTATCACCCGGACTCGTATTGGGAAACACAGCTTCCAGCTGGCCGAATTTCTCAGCAAGCCAGAACGGAAAATCGTCCTTTTCTTGGGGCTTCTTACCCATCACGGAATTAACCATGACCGGGTTGATTTTCAGACCAGCATGTTCTGCTCGAAGCTGTGCGCCTCTAGGGGCCGCGTCCTGAACATTACGGCTAATGTAATGAACAAGCGCTCTAATCACTCCCACCGCGACTTCATGAAGCCGCCGCAGATCAGCCACGTTACAAGTGGCACGTTGAGGGTGAGGAGTAAATCTAGCCAAAGCAGGCCAAGAAGTGCCCGGAATGGACAAAGGACCTAACCTCGGAGCGGTTAAAGCGTGCGGTAGGGCGCCACCAAACCAAACTCCATGCTGCCAAGCGTCAATAGGAAATTCCAGTGCTCTGTACGGAGCGTATGCAGCCGGTACATCTGAAGCAGTGTATGAGTGGAACACACCAGAATTAGCGTCCACCGGCGGAAATGTCACCCACGAATAAAACAATTCGTACGGGTAAGCATGTTCCGCACTCACCACCAGAACCACAGCCAAGCCTTCCACAGGAACATCATACATCCGCAAATGGTCACGCACCGCAATGCGACTATGCTGCGGGATTGTCCACGGCTTGAGCCATGTTAGCACAGGAACTAGAAAAAACAAATTATACTTTGTAGCACAACTGGGTAGTAATTCAAAGAAACCGTTTTAGATAGATTCAAGCTTGAAAAGGACCTATTTCAAAAATAGGTAGGTTTTTCCGACACTGCCGTTTTCCGGAAACGGGAATGTAGGCGTTAAGGTTTGAATGATATACTACTCGAGTGTCATGTTATAAGGCCAACCAACGTATGGGCGCCATGTCGCAGGGTTTCCGTCCTCTCACAGAACTGTGCACAGAGATCTAGAACCTTGGTGAGCCAGGGTGACCCACAACTCACCTATGTTTCAGAAATCCCCTTACCTAGCTAGCTACAGTGTCGCATCGGTAGTATATACTTCCCAATGTCTTAGACAATCCAGAACATGAACTTAGAATACCTCAGGTATCGTGGAACACATGAACACTCTTTCGTTATATTATCATTCCAAACCGAAACTGGGAGGCAATGAAAACACGTGCAAGTTTGAAATGTTTATTTTTCAATGCAGCATTCTCAAACGCAGTATCTTGTATAATATCAACATACATATTATAAAAAGCAGAGTCAGCAGCATAGTCACTAATCCATAGTAAGCAAATGGTGATAACATATTATCATGCAAAAATCTATAGAATTCTGTATCACCTATATTTCGCGCACCCTAATTAGCATATTATATTATATCTAAGAAGGTCTCATCTGGGCTCTTAGCTGGGCGGACCCATACCTCGAATTCTCAGTAGGAGGAGATCACATCAACAGCTACCAGCTCTCAGCATGTCCAGCATCAAGTGTAATGTCTCATTCTCTGTAACTGTATCTTGAACTCAATTAAAGCCAAATGTTGGCACAAACATTATTTGTGTTATGACTAACGTGGTGCGAGGATCAGGCCTGCAGCAACCTTGTGTTAGGTTATTCGGAGAGTGTGCAGTTCTCAGTGTGCAGACAGTTGTACCAAGTGTTCCAGGCACGACTGATACCAGTGCAATAACATATTATTCTCAAATAAATCACATCTTTCGTCTAGGTTAAAAGCTGTAATAACAACTAGGTGTCGTGTGCAAACCGAAGCAGAAAGAAAATATGGCGTTTAAACTTTTAATAAGCACATGCTAACTTAACACAATATATAGAAACGTAATAACCATATGACACCATGAGATGGAAGTCTGGTGGAAATACCTGGGCTTTCCAGAAAAAAGACACAGGATATACAAGAATTGTTTGGCAATCTGTTCTCAGCCCTTGAAGCGTGTCCCAAGTGTTATATGTAAAACCTCAGTAGTCTTGTCAAGCAGGATTTGGAACAATGCGATTGGCTGGGGGACAAAGAAAGGGCCCTGCACAGGTGACAGCTAATATTTGCCTGTGATAGTGGAGGTCTCTTTGACTTGATTAGCTGACGGTACATAAAAAGGGCCCTACCCATGTGTCAGCTACAATTTGCCTGTGACAGGGAAGGACGGTTTGAAGTGACCTAAAGTGTTATATGTAAACTCATAAATATTTAAAAGAAAGGGTTTGAGCTGTTGAAAGGGGTTATTTCGACAGGTCGAATTTGCATTTGAAAACTGCAACAGCCAAGCTACAAATAATAGACCTGCAGTCATGTTTGCACTGTCACTGTACTAGGTGGCTCAATGTGTCTGCAGTCCACTAGTGACATTTAACTTACAGGCCCTGGGTACACTTTGTACCATATACTAGGGACTTCTAGGTAAGTTACATATTCCAATTAAGGGGATTTGCCGAATTCACCATGACAAAAGGGGGAGCACAGTCTCTTTATCAGTGGTTAGTTGGGGCTAAGAGCACAGATTCTACTTCCAGTAAAAATATAGCATCCAGTAAAAGGTGACCATCCAGGGTGATCCTGCAGAAAGGGCAAGATTCCTACTGGTGCTTGCAAGCAGTTTGCCAGGGGTAAAACATTATGGTCTGTGGTGAGGGCCGCATTGTTGCCAGTAGGTTGGGAGCTAGAGATGGTGAGGTGTAATGTGGGCACAGGGGAAGCAAAGCATGTACATAGTATGGACTGTGTGTAGTGAAGATATCATGAAGATTTCATTTCATACTGCCTTCCTTTAAATTAAGCCCCTAGTCTCTAGAAAAGACACTGATTAGACAATACTCTGTTATGATATGTGTGAGAAATATATTCCCTCTGCCAGACTCTGGAATAAACCTTCTCTGCTTGCTAACAATACCTTTGGAGAGTTCAGTGTTCAAAGAAAGTATCTTGATTATTTAATTAGTATAAAAAGGAATCAAAGGCTTTACAGTCTCCTTATGCATTTGTATCTTATCAGTAAATATTTGAAGTGCTTAGAAACAGGCTGAGTTAAGGTAGCGAATGCTATAAATAAATTATTGACAAAGACCTTCCAATAAGGTGTCCTATTCACTGAGATAGGCAGAGGCAAACACCAAGCCTGCACCTCCAGATGTGGTATAGTGGAAAGGTTTTAGCAACGGCAGTAGGAGACTTGGGGGCATATTCTCAAGGAGCTATCGCCGAGTTATCAGTGCTTTATCGCAGCCAAAGTTGCGATAATTTTATCTCCCCATTCACAAGACGGTGCTAACAGCCCATATCACCAGTTTACTGGCAATAGCAGCCGCAAAAAACATCCCCATAGATGACCCCGGCAACTATCGCTACCGAGACGCAGAGTAGGCGTTCCCGTGAAAAAATCCGCAACAACACCACTCCACAACATTCTCAATGACCAGCCAGATCGGCGATCAGAATCCAAAACAGGCGATAAGGCGCGTTGGCAGCAGGAAATGAACACCTGCTCTGACCTGGTGTAAAGTCGGACGACAGCCTGCGCCACAAAAGGGAGCCAAGGCCAGAGCCATACATGAAGGGTGACAGATGCCATGGAGCCACTGACCATGCAGCTGGGAGCCCCAACAGGGCCACAACACCCACCGCCACCCCCCAGAACCCCGCCGGACCAACACCGAGGCAGGGCAGACAAAGACAGCGACCTTCAGAAAATGCACCAACCTCACAGACCCAACACCAGAGAATGTCATTGCCCACCACAAGCTCAAAGGGACAACCATCCTCTGCATCCTGACCACCATTGTCCACAGGCTGACGGTACCAACACAGCGGACAACCAACATCCCACCTCAGACAAAGCTGCTGGCCGTGCTGCATGTGTTGGCCTCTGGTACCCTCCAACCAATAACCGCCCGAGTCGGAGGAGTCACACAGCCAGCCCAATCCAAATCCCTCACAACGGTCATGAATGAAACCATCAGCTTGGTACCACACTATCTATACTTCTCCCACACTGCGCAGAAACAGCCGGCATCTACGCCACAGCTGGCTACCCGCACGTGTTATGGGGCAATTGACTGCATACATGTCCTACTTGCAACACTGGCAACACTGCACACAATAACCGCAACAGAAAGCGAACGTCTTCCATCAATGTCCAGGCAATAGTGGACCACCGGGGAATCCCCACAAAAGTCGACACAAACCAGCCAGGCAGTGTGCAAGATCCCTTCATCTTACAACAGTCCATCATCAACCAGCGCTACCAGGATGGCACCCACGGAAATGCACTGCTCGTTGGCAAATACCAAATGAACACACTACACACGCCAACTCCACTATCATGCAACTCACAACACTGGGAATGCACACAACACAAGCTCACATACAACATGCGAAACAACATGAACACCCACCGGACACAACAGCACAACTCACTGTGGGAACCTGGGCCAGCCATGCACAGAAGCCATCAACGGCGTGGTACCTCCGCCACACAATAGCAGAATTTGGGAAGAGGTGGGGACCAGGCATGTGCGAAGGAGGCAAGTGACCCATGAATAAGAATGTACACAATGCCAAGTGTCGCGTGGATGTGCTGGTCAGACTACAGTATGCAGACCACACACATATCCATGTCGACATACGCCGCTGGTGTTTGGAGTGTAGTGGGCAGCGGATGCAACCATGTCACCCCAGCCAGTGGGGAAGATCACAGAAATGTAGCTTGTTACGTCTCCCCGTAAGCGTGAGCGGAGTGGGCTGGCCCGGCATACGATAAGCCAGCGTAGGGGTGTGAATAAAAGGCGCGCAACCCTGGGCATGGTCCTCTTCTGAAATGCCCAACGTGTCTGCCAGGGCGGCGCCTCTCACCCTGCCACAAGGCCGATGCCATTTCTGTGAGCAGTGTTGCCTGCAACCCTGTGCGTCTCATGCATCCCGGGACGCTGGTCCCCGAACCAGTCTTGACCGCCCCTGCGCACCCAGGCCTCAATGCCCACCTGCCGACACTGGCGTGTGTGGAAGAGAGCCCACCACGTGCCAGTGCAAGCTCCAAGCCCGAGGCCCGTGACCCTGGCAACCTGCTACTAGCATCACGCTCCTCGAGCAAGGCCTGCAGTACTCCTTTCTCATTGACGTACTCTACTGGCATACACAGCGGACTAGTAGGTTACTCATTTGGAACTGAGTCTTGATTACACTATGGCAGAGAACATTATTTATGGCAGATTTTATGTCACTATACTCACTTCAATATGGTGCCACCAAGTCTGTGCATAGCATTACAACCACACATGTCTGTGGGCCCAGGCGGACTACTGCCCTCAGGCCACACAGCGCTCGGGTAGGACACACAATTGGGAGCATTGATTTTTCAATAGCAGAGTACATATCATTGCAGGCAAGGAGAGGTGTAGGAGGATGACACATTGCAGTCAGGAGGAAAAAATTATCATCATTATGGAGGTGATCAAACACTACCGACAACTGCCCTAGTGTCACTAACTCTGTGCTTAGCGAGCCAACGACACATGGTTGTGGGCGACTGCTGACCTCTGCCTCCAGCCTACACTACGGTCGAGTAGGTCACACATTTGGGACGGAGTCTTGATTTAGCAATGGCGTAGTCGATATTGTTGTACAGGCATCATCGCAGACTGCATCCCCTCTCTGCCTGGTGCCACTAAGTCTGTTCCCCGGCATTTATGGACACTCTCTGGTTGAACTTTGGTGGCATCTGAGTCTATGAACTAGGGGGCAGTCATCATCCTCATGTAGCTGATACCGAATTGGTGGTGGAAACAAGGCTGTAGCATTCCACTCCTCCATTTACTGCTTCTGGGCAGCTACTGCCCTCAGCATCATGCCCTGGAGGACAGCTTCCACTGTCCCCCGCAACCCTCCACCACATTCCCCTTGGACATCGTAGAGGACCCACTCAGTCTGCGTGGCCCAACATCAGTGGACCGCAAGTCACCATCCTGTGGCGGAGTGCCTGTGCCAGCCGCTGTGCATCGGGGGCGCTACCTCTGTGCAGCTCAAGTCAGGGACCCTGTCCGATTGAATATTTTATGGCCTCTGAGACGATGGCCTTGGGGTTGTCAAAGCCATGTGTCTGTGGCCCTGTACTGCCCGCTGCCTCCGGCCTCAACTGCGGCCCGCCAGGGCTCACACATCAAATCGAGACATGACCGGCCCGGACGTTGCTTATATTTGAAAAAACAATCCCAGGCATAAACTGAGGAAAGTACACAATAGATTAAACAAACAGACTAGTTCAGTTAGAAAAAATATTTATAGTTTAATTTGATAAAAAAGGGGATAAAAATTAAACACATTGATCACAATTGATAAAAAGACTGATACATATGTATTCACAAATTAGATAAAAGGAAGGTTAAGTGGTCTCCAGTCAACGCGTTTCGACATATACAATATGTCTTCATCAGGACATTAACCATGAAAAAACTCTGTAAGACATAATTATTACATAAAATTATTATAGATGTAAAGTTACTATCACATGATTACTACTGAACTAGATTGACGTTTGTTTGCAGATTCTATTGGTACATAGTGCATTCTTCATTCCAAATTTATGGTAAAACCGCTCTAAGAAGACAACAGATTTGACAAGCTACCTATATTTACAAATGGCTGTTGGAAAGATACAAACACAAAAATTGATTTGGCATACAATACACTCTGATTGATCAATTTAGTTTAAACAGGATTGGGTTGTAATATATGTTCAAAAGCTACATAGGAAGACACCTTGGGTGCAGGATGATGTACATTTGCTTAAATTGTCTAGATATCGTTTTGGACAAGTTGCAAAACAAAAGAAAGTTATACTTGTTGGATAATTTCTGTTTAAGGTGTTTCGCATTATGAACATTTACCTGTTTTCATTTCAACTTTAATTAGTATAACTGTTTTTAAAGGAGCATAAGCACATATTCACTCTCTGTCAATATATAAGTACAATATACAGGTAAAATACAAAAATAGATGATGGCATCTTTACTATAATGTGTACAGATGTCTATCACTAAACTATTTGTACAGGCAGTAGCAATAATCTACTAGAAGGAGGGGAGCGAAAAGATAAAAGAAAAGATAAGAAAAAGTAAAGTAGATAAGTGGTGTACAGTTATTATTATTATTTATATTATACCTGTCTAGCTAAATTAAAGTAACGCTCTTTTATTTAAAGAGATGGCCCATTAGCCGTACTGAAAATTATTGCGTTCTTACCTATTGTACTGCAATATTAGGGGACAAGTGTTGAATCTGTTCTTTAGTATGTTCAACTTGTTGGAACAAGGTCAATAAATCCTAAAGAAAAAGATATGGTCACTCTAATACGTAATTTAATAAAAATAAATGTCTTGGGTCAGTGGAAAGGTTTGTGTTGGCCTTTTCTTATTATTATTCCATCATTCTTACCCTAAAATTAGAGAATTATTGATCCCACACTCTCGATTCCGGACTTTAAAATTGGAGGCACAGTAGTTACTTAAAGGGCTGTTTGGGCTACCTATCAAAACAAAAAGTAGTGCACAATTTAGATTCGGATATAAATCACGAATACTCTGGTAATTATCAGAGTATGGCTACCGTAGCTTACCGTGTGAGAAAGAGGAGGTCACCTCTGGGGAGTGACAATAGTTGTTGGTAGCAGCTGTATATGAAGGCAATAGTTGCGGTAGTATGATTGGGCAGCTGCAGAGCTCCTAACTGAAAGAACAGTTGTATTTACATTACGCTTTTAGGAACTTGGTGTATACATGATATTGAGGCTGGTGCTTCACAAATCGGTAACATTAACATACCTTTCTAAATGTGATGTGGTAGCCTTCGCCAACACCGATAAATGTGGAAAGGCGCCGGGTTTTGAGTCAGGATACTACAGAGCGGTATGCCCTATCACGGTGTAAAAGGGCGCATCAATACCCAAATAAGTCCTATGGGTGGAGGACAAAGAGTGATATTTTAAATAGAAGGAGGCTTCCAAAGGAGTTTGCAGAGATGGTTAAGTGCATGTTAAAATCGCTTACCTTGAGCGTTTAAGAAAAAAGGGGGCGCCACTTCTCAATGAGGTTGCATTCACTTCTGCACGTTTGTGATGCCGCCTTGATAAAAACAATTCCTGTTTAAGACAAAAGGCGCTTTAAGTATGGCCTACGTTTGAGCAAAGGTTAGAAAATTTAACTAACCTAACCGGAGATTAAAGAGGCTTACCAAGAACGCTGATGATAGCCAGCTACATCCGGGGGTCTGCCGACGAGTCAGTTTCCAAAAAGAGAGCGACTTTGGTACGTCGACTGTGGCGGGCTTTTATATGGGCGTTGTTAATTGGATAAGCTTTCCTTTGTGTGTTCTTTAAAGGGGACCGGGCTATATTATCGTGTGGTCT
This sequence comes from Lissotriton vulgaris, assembly GCF_964263255.1. NCBI lineage: Eukaryota > Metazoa > Chordata > Amphibia > Caudata > Salamandridae > Lissotriton > Lissotriton vulgaris. Next base: position 291,143,987 of record NC_141693.1, read on the forward strand.
GTCAGTTTATTTCGCACCGGAAGCAAAACATTGGTAAGAAACACGATGCAGAAATGAAAACGGCCCGGACGTTGCATCACCGCAGGAGGCGCACACCACCATCCCCTAGACCACCTCCAAACGCCATCTGCCAGAGTTGAAACAGTCTTACTGGCAGACTAGCGGAGGTGCTCACACCTGTCGTGGATACCATCATTTGCCTGATACCCTGCTCAGCACTCCAGGTGCCACTGACTCAGTGCACCGCAACCCATGGACCGTTACTGATTGAGTTTTATGCTGTGGAGAGGTTGCGCAGCAATGTCACCTCAGGCAGTGTGGGAGACCTAGGACGATGAAGAGGAAGATGATGCAGGTGTAACACACCCCACTGCAGCTGCATCAGGTATATCCCGAAGGGACACAATCCTAGACAATTTGCACACATGAGTGGGCTCAGTTCTAGTGCCCCAACCTCAGTGCACTGCAACTCACGGACACTTCAGTTTGCATATTGGGTGACCTCTGTACTTGCTCCAGCTACCTCCATGTTGCTCAGCAGTTGTCTCTGTAATGCTGGTGTTTTCAGTTTCCGTTTTGATGGTGTTCACTGTTCAAGGTGTTGCCAGCACCAACCACTCTGTGTGGGCTGGCTTACACTCACCCCACACACATCCAGCACAGGCGTCACTGCACATGTGGCCCTGCCAATAAAGGGGCCGGTGCACATGCCGGTAGCCAGTTCCACATACTATCTGAGTGTGTCCCTGTGGTCATGTTGTCTGCATGAGGGCCCTGGGCCCTACAACATTACATTGTGCTGTGTACAGCGGACGCAGGCATGTCACCCAGGCAGCGGCTTAGAGCTTGGACATGTATCTTTGTCGTCACTTACTCAATGCGTAAGAGGAGTGGACAGGACTGTCATACGCAGAGCCAACGTGGGTGTGTGTATGATAATTGCGTGCCTCTGGGTGTGGTTCTGTACTGGAAATGTGCTTATGCATGTGTCTCTGTAGCATTGTAGGTCTCCTTTGTGAGGTGTAGGTGGTTCCTGAAGGGTATTGGACACCCACGTATGTGATCTAGTTCATCTTCCATGGGTTCGGACCCCACCCACACCTGTTCGGCCACCTTCTTTTGGCATTCTGACACCTGGCATTGGAATGGCATGTGTTACTTGGTGAAGTATTGTGAGCCAGCCGTGCTTGCGGTGCTTCCTGCTTTGTGGTCGGTGCAGGGGCTGGTTTCTCCTCTATGTAGCTTGGCTGCCCTGGTGGTGGGTTGCCTGGAGTGTCCATGAGCTCTTATAGGGCATCTGTGTGGTGGTCCCCTCCGGCATCACTGAGTTGTCTGGTCTGCTCTGCTGGGGGTGTTGTTTGTCCCTCTGCAATGTGAAGGGGAGATGCATGTTGACATTGTGTTGACATGTATGTTGGCGCATTGCTCTTATTTACATGCAGACTGTATGGCAATATACATTGTGCCTGTTTGGGAGGTGCTGGATTTTGACGGTGGACAATGGACATTTGGACTACATGATGGATGTGAGGTTGTACGCGTACATTCCCATCTCACAGTTTCCTACTCTGTTGAATGTAGTTGGCCTGTTTCGGCGCATGTACGGAGCCAGTTGTGTCCTTTGTTCTGCAGTGTTGGGGTTGCACATTGTACCACATAGTCATCAATGTGGATGTGCTGTTCTTGCTATGTGTGTGTACAGCAGTGTGCCACGTGGATCAGGGACATGATCCAGGGTCATCATGGGTGTGCAGTGTGCTACACATTGTTGTGCATGTGGGCCATGGTGCCCATCTCCCCCCGGCCCCCCAGTCCCTGGTTGTTACTTGCCCTGTTGATGCTGTGTCAGGTCCTCTCGTGCTGTGTACGGACTGCCTGCTTCTTGCGCCATCTCTACACTGATGACTGTGGGCTCAGTTTCCTCCAGCTCCTCCTGTGGCGCAGGACTCTCACCTCCTGTCACCGTCGCTGCCTTCCTGTTGGCAGCTGTTTGTCCTTGGTTTGGTTTTCATATCATGCCAGCGCCTCTTGGCCTCCTCCATTGACCTCCTCGACACGAACATTTGGCGTGTTGTCGGAGGCCTATCGCATGGTGCTTCCGTGATGTGTTGCTATTGTTTTTTGCATTTATCACCCCGAGTGAGACGGGTATGCTCAGACGTGAGTCCCGTGCTCTCCATGCCACTGGAATCAAGCTATCCAGGCTGATGAGGGCTGAAAGCACGAAACCGGTCCTTGGATGCTTGTTTCCAGTCCAGGGAGGACCTGGCTTGGCAGTTCGGGCTGGACTGTTCCCATGGGGCACAGGGTCAAGACTGATTTGCATGTGGCTGGGTTCAAACTGGAATGACATGGTGAGCAAAATAACGATGGATTTAGGCCCAGATCTCTGTACTGGGGTGAATGTATGACATTGTTCTGCATTCTGTCCATCACCTGTTGTTTTTTACTTAGTTAACACAGCGTTATTTTCACGCGATAGACTCTGATATGAAGAGTTGCGTTAAGCTCAATTTGCGGTACTTATCACATTCTTGAGAATATACCCCTTGGTGTTTAATCATTGTCTTACCATATTGCCAAAATATGCTGCTGTAAAGTCTGCATTAAAAGTCAGGCAGGTTCCACAACATAGTGGCATTTATTTGGTGGAAATAGTCTCTGCAACTCACTATTGGAGCCCCTAACATCCCAGTTGATGTGTAACAAGCAAGATGAAACTATGGAGCAAGCAGACATGGATTTTTATTAATCCTGCCTTCCCATTGTGACAACTTGCGTGCTCCTGGACAATAATTGCTTGAACATATCACTCTGCTCTTTACAGCGAAAGAAAGAACTTAAATCAAAGTAAACACTGGCAGTAAATATGTGATACAGAAACAGGAATGTAACCACAACAATCATTTGACTTTACCCAGGGGAGAGAACACCCAGTTTCATACTCCACTCACTAAAATGGGATATAATGATAAAAGTTTTCGACCGTGAAACAAGGAGTCCTGCACTGTGGTGTTGGTACACCTGCTTCACCAAACAGTTTGCTCATGGTCAGATCATGCCCTTCTTATGCCTTTGTCCTCTTAAATTCCATTATGTGAAAAAGGTGGGAGAGCCACTGAATTTGAGTCAAGCTCAAGCTTGATTCCTGGCTCTGATTCAGCTCAAGGTTCTCTTGGATCGTGCTTTCTGTCTGCCACCCATGCTCTAATTGCCTGTGCTACGAGTTATAGATAAAGGATAACATTTTAATGTAAAAGGAGAGAGAGAAAGAGATACCCATCTAGTGGTTAAATTGCACAATGTGAAACCAGAATATCAGGGTTCAATCCTGGCTTATCTGCTTGACCAAGTTGTGAGATCCTAGGCAATTGTTTTATTTCACGTTGTCTCTCTTTTTTTTCTTTATTACATATAAGGGCACCTTGAAATAGATGCATTTAGGATGTGCGCTGTACAAAATCATATCTTGTGTTTGATATAATAGACTATAATGTTGTTCCATCTACAATAAGAATTTAGGGCACACACAGGGTGCAACTGACTTCCCTCTTGGTTCACTAATGCCTTATGATCAGAGTTCGAGGGAGGGCATGAATGTTTCTAAGTTGATGGTTACTTTTAATAAACGTCCCTCAATGCAGTGATCCAATGTACTAGGGTGAAACACTTCCACATGTTGCATAAATAAACTGTGTTTCATTTTGAATAGACTTTATTCTACATGTTTATTGGAAATTGTCTTAGAACATGCAGAAGTTCCTAAAGGTAAATGATACAGGGCACCTTTCATGCTTTTATTCCTTTGCTTTAGTTAACATCTAAATAAATGCTTGCCCATTTGTTTAACATAATTCTGAATCTAAGTGATCAGCTAAGTAAACAGCATCCCAGTACTGCTGTTCACCAGGGGGCCACATGTAATGGTAAGGAGGGAAGTAAAGGGCACCTGGGTGAACAATGAGGGCCCGATTCACAAAAGTAAACTGAGGCCGAAAGTCTAACTTTACGAGTTTTGGTAATCACAAAGGGCAGTTACGAATAGTAAACACCCTTTGCGAATACCAAAGGTTGAACTTTACGACTTTCAGTATTCACAAAAGGCATTTACAAATAGTAAATGCCCTTTGTGAATACCAAATTCATAAAGTTAGACTTTTGTCTCATTTTTCCGTTGTGAATCGTACCCTATGTTTGGCAAGATATATCAAAGGAAACATAGAGGGCCTGTAAAGTTAGATGAAAGTCTAATTTCACGCCTTTTGTTATTCACAAATGTCATTTACTTTCGTAAATGTCCTTTGTGAGTACCGAAAATTGAACTTTATGACTTTCAGTATTCACAAAGGGCATTTACTAGTAGTTGTGAATCGGGCCCAGAGATGCTGTTGTGTATTACTGATAGTTCTTTGGGGTTCCAACCACAGTTCTCTCTTGCTTATTCAAGTGAGGGTTCCCTCTGAGATATATATATATATATCTTTCTTTATTCGGGTGCAAATGTATCCATAAAAGATACAGTCATACATGAATGCAATAAAAAGAAAATACACCACATAATATGTAAGAAAGCATTTCATGCAGCTAAAGCATCATAACATTTTAAAATAATGCAAATTGATAAAACTCTGGGGGATAGGTCTGTACGCACCCATGCACTAAAAGAACTTTACCAATGCAGGCAGCACAAATTCAGTCAACTTTAGAGAGCCTAGATCTGTAAGCGGCCCGCAAAACAATTGTCGGGATCGTCTTTTTTTTTCACCATTTGACAACAGTGTCTTCATGCGGTGGGACTATACTTGTAAATATGGACATTATATAGATCTACCGGTTTGCATATCTAAAGATTGACAATATTTTCATCTCGTATGGACACTCACTCTCTCCATTAACTATTGGATCTCCAGTTCCTAATCTGAAAAGACGATCCTGTCCAACGAGACGTATGAAATCGCACCAGACCATTTCATCCATCAGACTGCTTTCCTGAAGATGCTCTTGACCTTTGATAAGCCCTGAAGAAGTCTCTCTATAGCGACGAAACGCGTCAGCTGTATGGTGTCTCAATGTTCCACTTTGAAATAAAAAGAAACCAAACTGAAGAACTTTGATCTTTTTGATTCATTGTAATTGTAGTCTAAACCTTAATTTGTTTCATGTTAGATTTTTGTGGTGCATTGTGCTGTTATTCTTAACTTGTTGTGATCCTTTGTGATCAGGTACTGTTACAGAGGGTGTCATTCAGTATGCACACAAACCCCCTTTGAAATCTGCGGGCAGTAATTACTATCTGGAGCTCTTAGATGTTAGGTACTGAATTCAAGAAGGTTCCACGGTAAAAATACTCCTTGAATATGAAACGTGTGATTAAGAATCTATCATGAGCACTAGTTAGGGCCAAGAGGTGTGGTTCAATACCCGGAACCGATTTTAAAACTACATAGGCCCTCACTGAAGGTTTACTAAGCTTAGTGTTTTCATGGTTCACAGTAAAAAATGTATGATGTAGGTCTTTTATGATTTTAACATCCCCAAAAGGTAAAGTGTCATGTGCAAAGAAAATGTCTGGCCTTGCTATCGCCTGGAAAAACTCCTTTACTTGTCGTATCCAAAGGGGTTTTATTGCCATGTTCCAAAGCCAGACAATCCAATAGGATCAAGCGGTTTAAACCCTTGTGTTCACATGTCCATATCTTTATCCAGCACACTAAAGGTTTGATTGCCCTCTGATGTATGTTATTTGCTAATAGTACGTATTTGGGGTCCTGCCTCCCTCAACAGCCAACTACATTTTCACCTACCTCCCAGACACCTCTTCTCAGCTGGACTCTCACTAGCACATGTACCCCGCATCCACAAAGCCACAGCTGGAGGTCAGACCTTCTTTTAATCTCCCTCAAAACATGGAATGACCTCCAACACCACATCAGAGCCTCCTCATTGCTTCTCAAATTCCGCAAGATGCTAAAGACCTGGCTTTTTTAATATTTTCACCAAGAAGACAGCTGCATAAACCTCCAGCAACGCACCTGCATACCCTCACAAGTGATCAGCCCGCTATTCAAATAAACATACCATAACATATTTTATCTGTTCAGTGAGAACTGTAGTTACATCTAGTCTAAAGACAGATTCACCTGTCTATTGTCTAAACAGCTATTGTCTACAGTAACAATACTTACACTGGTTTGTAGGTCAGCTCGTTGCTTATTATTCTTTCTTCTCAGTCTCATTTGCTTGCTTTTTAATCAGTGGCGTTCCTACTTCTTTTTGTGTTTGTCCGTCCATTCAAACATAGCTTCTTTACTATCCATTTGACTAGATAACTTGTATCCTTCCACTGCTTACATTCAGTGAACTACTTTTTACTTTGCTTTCAGCATTCCCTGGGAGTGCGTGTGTTTTCTTGCTCTCTCCCGGGTGTGCTGCTCCCTTCTTTACATCTCTGTCCCGATCTTCATGTTGTACCTCACACTGCTTTTTATTTATAAATATCTCATCCATTGCACTCCTGTCTGTCCAGGCTCACTGCCTATCAGTGGTGGAATTGGCTTGCTACCCTCCTTCCTCATTTGCTCCCTGTCCCTCCTGGCATTTTCTACATTTCAAATTTTTGTTTTTACTTTTTAGGAGGGCCCAGCAGCTGCCATTTGCTACTGGGGCACTTCTTTCTCTAAATTCGCTTTAACTCCAAAAATGTGTGTCGCCGCATTGGCGTCTGCCATTTTGGAATTATAAATCTAAAAAAACTAAAATGGCCACTGTGGAATGACACCTGCACATGCACACCTCATCACACTGGGCTTGATGTTGGCTTTATTTTTGATGATCTGTTCAGCATGCCAACAAACCTTAGCAAAGCTAAAAGGTTGGCTAATGCAAAGTAGAGAACTATCGGCTTTGCCTATCCTTGTCTTAAATGTGACTATAGTTTGCTTAAAAATTATGTCACTGTATGTCATATCTAAGTTTTACATTAAATGACACCTTTATCTATGGGGAAAATATATGAATGACTAAATAAACCTGGGTGAAGCAGGTAACCGGAAAAGTACATCAAAGTACTGTAAACAGCATCACTGCCCATGTAGGAAAGATTATTGTGATACAGCACTAAAAATGATACACAGTGACCCATCTCACATTTTAGCCCCAAATTCTGATTGAGTAACTTTAACTATTTAAGTTCTGCTTTTTAGGGCTCGCCTGTTGTGCGCAGCACAGCTGGCAAGCTATATAGGGGCTTATCCAGTCTTTATCCACACCACCACTGGCTGGCGATTCCTTGCAGTGCATGAAGCGCGTGCACAATGCCACCAGCCGCCTGCCTGCCTGCCTCGCATTCCCACATCAAAGGCAGCCCTCCCAGCGCATTTCTCACCCCCTAATTATTCACGGCCGGAGGCCGTATCTACTTTTAAAACGTGCACACCCCTCACCCCCCAGTCACTTCATCCGCGCCCACTTCACACGTGCTCTGCAGGTCATAAACAGGACCATCTGCTCCACTCCCAGCACTGCATGACCATCTTCAAAGCAAGCTTGTAACACGAGCTGCCCTCAGACGTTCCAAGACACACACTTTTAATGCTTCTGAGGTCGATAACATGAGCCCCGTTGCATTGACACACACTGCCCTCACACACACAAGTTACTGTCACACACACACCCTCAACCCCTCACCCTCCCTCACCCTCACCCTCACTCACCCTCAACACCTCACCCTCACTCACCCTCAACCCCTCACTCACCCTCACTCTCACTCATCCTCACTCACCCTCAACCCCTCACCCTCACTCACCCTCAACCCCTCACCCTCACTCACCCTCACCCTCAACCCCTCACCCTCAACCCCTCACCCTCAACCCCTCACCCTCACTCACCCTCGACCCCTCCCCCTCGACCCCTCCCCCTCAACCCCTCACCCTCCCTCACTCACCCTCACTCACCCTCACCCCCTCACTCACCCTCACTCACCCTCACTCACCCTCAACCCCTCACCCTCACCCTCACTCACCCTCAACCCCTCACCCTCAACCCCTCACCCTCAACCCCTCACTCTCACTCACCCTCACCCTCACTCACCCTCAACCCCTCACCCTCACTCACCCTCAACCCCTCACCCTCAACCCCTCACCCTCACCCTCACTCACCCTCACTCACCCTCACTCACCCTCACTCACCCTCAACCCCTCACCCTCACTCACCCTCAACCCCTCACCCTCAACCCCTCACCCTCAACCCCTCACCCTCAACCCCTCACTCACCCTCACTCTCTCTCACCCTCAACCCCTCACCCTCACTCACCATCACCCCCTCACCCTCACTCACCCTCACTCACCCTCAACCCCTCACCCTCAACCCCTCACCCTCACTCACCCTCACCCCCTCACTCACCCTCACTCACCCTCACCCTCACTCACCCTCAACCCCTCACCCTCACTCACCCTCAACCCCTCACCCTCACTCACCCTCAACCCCTCACCCTCACTCACCCTCAACCCCTTACCCTCACCCACCCTCAACCCCTCACCCTCACTCACCCTCAACCCCTCACCCTCACTCACCCTCAACCCCTCACCCTCACTCACCCTCAACCCCTCACCCTCAACCCCTCACCCTCAACCCCTCTCCCTCACTCACCATCAACCACTCACCCTCAACCCCTCACCCTCACTCACCCTCACCCACCCTCACTCACCCTCAACCCCCCACCCTCACTCACCCTCACTCACCCTCACCCTCACTCACCTTAAACCCCTCACCCTCACTCACCCTCACCCTCACCCCCTCACCCTCACTCACCCTCACTCACCCTCAACCCCTCACCCTCACTCACCCTCAACCCCTCACCCTCAACCCCTCACCCTCACCCTCACCCACCCTCACTCACCCTCAACCCCTCACCCTCACTCACCCTCAACCCCTCACCCTCAACCCCTCACCCTCACTCACCCTCAACCCCTCACCCTCACTCACCCTCAACCCCTCACCCTCAACCCCTCACCCTCACTCACCCTCAACCCCCCACCCTCACTCACCCTCACTCACCCTCACCCTCACTCACCTTAAACCCCTCACCCTCACTCACCCTCACCCTCACTCACCCTCACTCACCTTAAACCCCTCACTCACCCTCAACCCCTCACCCTCACTCACCCTCAACCCCTCACCCTCACCCTCACTCACCCTCAACCCCCCACCCTCACTCACCCTCACTCACCCTCACCCTCACTCACCTTAAACCCCTCACCCTCACTCACCCTCACCCTCACTCACCCTCACTCACCTTAAACCCCTCACTCACCCTCAACCCCTCACTCATCCTCACTCACCTTAAACCCCTCACCCTCACTCACCCTCAACCCCTCACTCACCCTCACTCACCCTCAACCCCTCACTCATCCTCACTCACCTTAAACCCCTCACCCTCACTCACCCTCAACCCCTCACTCATCCTCACTCACCCTCAACCCCTCACCCTCACTCACCCTCACCCACCCTCAACCCCTCACCCTCACTCACCCTCAAACCCTCACCCTCACTCACCCTCAACTCCTCACCCTCACTCACCCTCACTCACCCTCACCCACCCTCAACACCTCACCCTCCCTCACTCACCCTCACTCACCCTCACCCCCTCACTCACCCTCACTCACCCTCAACCCCTCACCCTCACCCTCACTCACCCTCAACCCCTCACCCTCAACCCCTCACCCTCAACCCCTCACCCTCACTCTCACTCACCCTCACCCTCACTCACCCTCAACCCCTCACCCTCAACCCCTCACCCTCACCCTCACTCACCCTCACTCACCCTCACTCACCCTCACTCACCCTCAACCCCTCACCCTCACTCACCCTCAACCCCTCACCCTCAACCCCTCACCCTCAACCCCTCACCCTCAACCCCTCACTCACCCTCACTCTCTCTCACCCTCAACCCCTCACCCTCACTCACCCTCACCCCCTCACCCTCACTCACCCTCACTCACCCTCACCCTCACTCACCCTCACTCACCCTCACCCCCTCACTCACCCTCACTCACCCTCACCCTCACCCTCACTCACCCTCAACCCCTCACCCTCACTCACCCTCAACCCCTCACCCTCACTCACCCTCAACCCCTCACCCTCACTCACCCTCAACCCCTTACCCTCACCCACCCTCAACCCCTCACCCTCACTCACCCTCAACCCCTCACTCTCCCTCAACCCCTCACCCTCACTCATCCTCAACCCCTCACCCTCAACCCCTCTCCCTCACTCACCATCAACCACTCACCCTCAACCCCTCACCCTCACTCACCCTCACCCACCCTCACTCACCCTCAACCCCCCACCCTCACTCACCCTCACTCACCCTCACCCTCACTCACCTTAAACCCCTCACCCTCACTCACCCTCACCCCCTCACTCACCCTCACTCACCCTCAACCCCTCACCCTCACCCTCACTCACCCTCACCCTCACTCACCCTCAACCCCTCACCCTCAACCCCTCACCCTCACTCTCACTCACCCTCACTCACCCTCAACCCCTCACCCTCACTCACCCTCAACCCCTCACCCTCACCCTCACTCACCCTCAACTCCTCACCCTCACTCACCCTCACTCACCCTCACCCACCCTCAACACCTCATCCTCACTCACCCTCACCCTCACTCCCCCTCAACCACTCACCCTCACTCACCCTCACCGACCCTCAACACCTCATCCTCACTCACCCTCACTCCCCCTCAACCACTCACACTCACTCACCCTCACTCACCCTCAACCCCTCACCCTCAACCCCTCACCCTCAACCCCTCACCCTCAACCCCTCACCCTCAACCCCTCACTCATCCTCACTCACCCTCAACCCCTCACCCTCACTCACCCTCAACCCCTCACCCCCTCACCCTCACCCCCTCACCCACCCTCACCCCCTCACCCTCCACCCTCACTCACCCTCAACACCTCACTCACCCTCAACACTTCACCCTCACTCACCCTCAACCCCTCACCCTCACCCTCCCTCACCCTCACTCACCCTCAACCCCTCACCCTCACTCACCCTCAACCCCTCACTCACCCTCAACCCCTCACCCTCACTCACCCTCAACCCCTCACCCTCAACCCCTCACCCTCACCCTCAACCCCTCACCCTCACTCACCCTCAACCCCTCACCCTCACTCACCCTCACTCACCCTCAACCCCTCACCCTCACTCACCCTCACTCACCCTCAACCCCTCACCCTCACTCACCCTCAACCCCTCACCCTCACTCACCCTCAACCCCTCACCCTCACTCACCCTCACTCACCCTCACCCTCACTCACCCTCAACCACTCACCCTCAACCACTCACCCTCAACCACTCACCCTCAACCACTCACCATCAACCACTCACCCTCAACCACTCACCCTCAACCACTCACCCTCAACCACTCACCCTCAACCACTCACCCTCCCCCTCACCCTCCCTCACCCTCCCTCACCCTCACCCTCCCTCACCCTCACTCACCCTCAACCCCTCACCCTCACTCACACTCAACCCCTCACCCTCACTCACACTCAACCCCTCACCCTCACTCACCCTCCCTCACCCTCAACCCCTCAACCCCTCACCCTCACTCACACTCAACCCCTCACCCTCACTCACACTCAACCCCTCACCCTCACTCACCCTCACTCACCCTCAACCCCTCACCCTCACACAGTGCAATAGGTCTCAGACCATTTCAGTTACAGCTTTAAGAAATGTTTATGGCTTTTTTTTATTTGTAATTCTTTAGCATTGGCTACAGGAAACAAAAATGCTAAACATTTACAAAAAAACCCCATAAACAATTCTAAAAGCACTAACTCTAATGGTGCGAGACCTATTGCATTTCCAATGCTTGTTTATATTACCTTTCAATTGTCTTCAGAACAGATCTGATGTTCACACATCTACATCACCTAGTCTCCAGCCTTCAGGGGGTCCTTCAGGATGAAGCTAACCTCCCCAGCCCAGCCACCACCAAAGAAAGACCTTGTCCTGAACCAGAACAGAGGAACGCAAAGAGACCGGCGACTGCATGAACCAGGCTACATCCTGAAAGTCAGATATACTCACCCAGTACAGGCACAGATGAGAGGTTATTTTTCTGTTGACATTTCTTATACACAGGGCTTTAAGTGGAATGAAAAAACTAGGGGGTCTCTCAAAGGGGCGCGGACAATGTAATTAAGGGCATAGCTTAGAAACACACAAGGTAAAAATCTGTGCTTAGCATAGAGTGCCACTCAACTGCTATTTTGCTGCTTGTGATATTGCATGCAGATACATAATAGAACAAGTAACATTACACCAACACCAAGCCAGGACTATTGGCTTTGCCATTGGTTGTTAGTTGCTTAAGATAAATAAGTAAAAAATATGGTTTTGTTGTTTATAATATTAAAAATGTTTCAGCTCTAAAATGATGAGACTATAAAATAACTATAACCACCCTCTTTGAAGTTACATCAAAGGCAGTGAAGGGTGGCACTGCTGCAGAGTTAAAAAAAAAACATCCCGAGGGTGAGGGCAAAAATGGAGAGCCTGATAGAGACCCGTCTCCACACCTGCTTTTTAGACCCGGCCCACTTAAAGCCCTGCTTATATATAATGTTGAATGTTGACAATCATCCACACAAATCTATTGGGGCATATTCTCAAGAACGTGTGATAGCCATGGCAAAAGTAACTTAACCCAACACTCAACATCGCATTCTATTGTGGGAAAATTAGGCTGTGTTAACCAAGTATTCACAACACGGCGTACCATACGATAGTCTACAGATAACGCGTCAAATGACTGCATTAAAATCAACGCCACGCCGCAAAAATGCGAAACATCAACACAAAAAAAGTTGCGATGAGACATTATGGCAGTCCTTGAGCGGTGAGCCTCAACGAATTCCAGTGGGGCCGCAGGGGTGCCTGGGGCGGGGAGGTGATGGAGCTCCTTAGGAAGAGTGAGACCTTGTGAGCCTCAACGAACCTGGGGTGCCTTTGGGGGGATGGGGCTCGTGAATGCCTCTACTGACTTAAAAATGGACACAGAGACTGAACAACAATGGCAGCCGGCCTTTCCAACACCAGCTCCCCTAGAAACTTTAATTTCTTTCCCGTAAGCGGAGGCCAGCGCTTTACACGGCTGAGAGCATCTAGTCCCCGAGGAGGGGGGGGGGGGGGACGAGGAGGGGTGAATGAAGAGGGGGAAAGCGCCCAGGATACAGAAAGAGAGGAAGCTGAAAGGAGGCACACATTCTGGGCTTAAGAAATGCCCCAGGCTAATAGACTGAACAAAAGGACACCTCCTGATGGTGCGTCTTGGTGAACCTAGGTCTGCCAGGACTGACCTGCCTCCCAGCCTCCTAGTTTCAACTCCACTACTTGTTTCAAGCCCCCTACCGCTCTCCGCTCTACTCTTCTCCTCTTTCCTGCTACCGACCTTTGCCCTCACCTGTCCTGGCCCTCAGTCCCCACCCTGTTTATCTGTGAATTTTCCCACGTCAATTGATATCTAGCTATTTTGTCTGATACCCGATGGAGCTACCTGGTTTAGCTATATGGGAGACAGGCTGGGGATTCCCTCCTTGGACGTCACCTACCCAGTCGGTTTTTAGACAGACTTCCTTTCGTCTCTCATGTCGTCTCTTCCAGCATCCTCCCTCTATTTATGTCTCTCCTTCTCTCCTCTCTCAATGTACTGAGCCTAACTATTTTGTCTGATGCCCAATGGAGCTACCTGGTTTAGCTATAGGGGAGATGGGCCGTGGATTCCCTCCTTGGTCGTCACCTACCCATTCGGTCTTTAGACAGACTTCCTTTCGTCTCTCATTGTTGTCTCTTCCCTTATCCTCCCTTTCTCACCTCCCCTGCCCCCTCCACTACTTCTCTCTCCTTTCTCTCCTCTCCTAATGTATTGCCTATTTTTGATGTAGTGTGTAATTGTTGATCTTTTTCTTTTACATTGTTGATTCTCATGTAAAGTGCTCTGATACCTTCGGGTCTAGCCAGTGCTATTTAAAACTCTTAAATAAATAAATAAATAAAACAGCAAAAACCAGCGGCAGGCCTGCAAATCCCACACATCAGGCGGGAAAATGCACTATAAAAGCTACAAAAACAACACACCAGAAACAATCCTAAGTGCGCAGCAACATGGATGCACCTTGACCGAGCGCAGAGGCCAACGCGAACCCCACAAGCCCCACAGACCACCAGCAGGGAACAACGGGTCGGGGTAGGCCAAGGAGAAGAGGGAGAGGAAGACGGGGTGCAGTCCACAGGAAAACTAGATCCGCGTCACGGGGGTGACAGAACACTACCATCAACTCACCCACAATTAGACTACTGTGAATGCAGTTGGAGTGTCGAGGAGGCCAATGTAGGAGGCCAAGAGGCGCTGGCAGGATGAGAAAATCTAAACCAGGCACAAACCCACTGCCAACAGGAAGGCAGCAATGGTGACAGGAGCAGGCCCGGCCCATGCAGGGCGTTATACCGGGCAGTGACGTCAGGCGGGGGAGGGGCAGGGTGGGGGGTTTTAAAATGCGGAATATGGACCATTACAGGTAAGTAACGTAAAAAAGAAAACGAATTTCGTTGCCTACGCTGCATCACATTTGGCGATGCAGCGCTGGCCCCGATTTTGAAAAAGCTCCTGAGACGGCTGCAACGCATCCAGAACGCCTCAGCACGACTGGTCCTCGACATCCCCCGATGCAGCCACATCACTCCCCACCTGAGAGACCTACACTGGCTCCCCATCAACAAGAGGATAACCTTCAAACTCCTCATCCACGCACACAAAGCCCTACACAACGCCGGACCAGCATACCTCAACGGGACGACTCCGCTTCTACACCCCCACCCGCAGCCTCCGCTCAGCCAGCCTCGTCCTTGCCACGGTCCCACGCATCTAGAAAACTACCGCCGGTGGTAGAACCTTCTCCCACCTTGCCGCCATGACCAGGAACACCCTCCCCACCAACCTGCGATAGACCCAAGACCTGCTGACCTTCAGAAGACTTCTTCTTCGATCAGTAGCGTCTCCCCCCCTTCAGCGCCTTGAGTAGTGCGCTTTACAAATTCCTTGATTGATTGATCATCCAGTGAATGTGTGTTTTTCTGAAAATTAAATATGTTTTATATATGTACATCTCAAGGTCGATGGAAGAATAAATGGGTATATAAGTGTCTAAATGGATGATTGATTTGGGCAAATTGATTATATAACTGACTGATTAAGTGTATCTTAGTAATACATGGGTTAGTGAGTAATGTTTAACTATGTAAGTATCGTATCAGTCTATCACTTTGTGTATAAGTGGCTGCATGGGTTGGTGAGTACCTACATGAGTGTCTATATGGGTTATTAGTTGTTTTGTTGAGTATCAGTATGAGTGTCTGAGTGTCTGTATGGTTCGGTGGGGGGTATTACATACTGCATGGATGCATGAATGAGTGACTCAGTGTTTGTATGTGTTGAACACAGCATGTATGCAGGACTGTACGGGTGGATGAGTGTGTGTATGGGTGTGTTAGTGAGTGAATGATTGCCTCAATAATGTCTTTATGAGTAACTACATATGTTTTAAACTAGTATATGTGAGTATTGGTGTATGTGAGAGTGAGAGATTGGAAGAGTTCCTATATAAATAAATATGTGTTTCTATAAGTGAGTGTTTAAGAGAGTAAGTATGAGTAAGTTTCTGTAGGAGTAAGTGTAGTGGTGTGTGTATAACTGTATATGCAAGTACATGGATGTTTGATACTTTGTTTGCATGTGTGACTATGTGTGTGAGTAACTCTATGGATGAGTGTCGGTATGTAACAGGATGTATAGGTGTATGAGTACATGTGATGAGTGAGTACATGTATGTGTGATTGTATAGGACTGTTGGTGAATGAGTGGATGTGTGTGTAGATCTTGGAATTAATGAATAGGCTGTTGTAACTAGTATTGGTATGTCCATTGTTTTGTAAATGTTAATTTTTATTTTTGAGTGTGTGTATCAAAGGTTATATTAGGGTGAGAGGAGGTCTGCCACTCTATCACAAGGATGATGTCATCAGTGATGTCATTGGAGATGTCCTCAGTGATGTCATGAGCGATGTCACTGACCATGTCATGAGTGATGTAATATGTGACGTCATCAGCAGTCCATTGCGGGCGCGCGAGTTATAGTTAGCTGAACTAACTATAACGGGGGAAATACTATGGTTTTGTACGAGTGAAATGTCGCCCCTGAAACCTATGGTTTTTTCAGTGATTTGCTACGGTTTTTGAAATGCTAATTTCTAACTATAACGTGCCTGAAACCTATGTTTTTTTCAGTGAATTTCAAAGGTTTTTTAAATGCTAATTTCTAACTATAACGTGCCTGAAACCTATGTTTTTTTTCAGTGAATTTCAAAGGTTTTTTAAATGCTAATTTCGAACTATAACCTGCCTGAAACCTTTGGTTTTTTAAGTGAATTTCTAAAGTTTTTTAAATGCTAGTTTCTAATTATGCCTACAGAGGTAGGGCATGTGAAGAAAGAAGAAAAAACGCACAGAAAGAAGCACAAAAATGCAGAAAGAAGCAACAGAGGTCCACAAAGTCAAAGAAAAGTGCAGGAAGAAGCAAGATGTGCAGAAAGAACAAGCAGAGGAGCAGAAAGAGGCCTTGTTGCAAAATCATCCTGTACCCTCAACTTTTTCAGACGGGACTGGTGGTAACTGACTCTGACTAACCAGGCCTAAAGCCAGTGCTATGCTAAAAGACACTTAGAAAACAGTGAAAACACCTACATACACTAGGGAACACTATGCATTGGGGTACCCCTGTGATTAGCATGACCTTTTCTGTAAGGCCCTAGTACATAATAGGGCAGGGGGATTAAAACTACCTCTAAGTCAGAGGTGCAGAAAGGCCCGCCTCATCCCTTCACCACTGTGGAAACACGCCCTGTGGTGCATTTTAAGTTGGGGGATAAACACCTAGATTCATCAATGTCAAATTTTGCGATTCCTAAATAGCGAGAAAAAGCGAATCGCAAGTTAGAAATCGCAGAATGGCAATCATGAAAAAATGCGATTAAAAAAACCGAATCGCAATCGCCGATTGCGAGTTTCCGAAAATCGCATAAATATCGCAGAATCGGCCGATACCCTTGTTGAAATAGTGATCTCGCAATTACCGAAATCGCAAATTGCGATCTCGCTAATTGCGAGATTGCAAAAACGGGAAGTCGCATTCTGAGCACAGTGATGACATCACAACCAGGAAGTAGGCAGGTTCCACCCTCATTCAGCATTGTGAGCCTGAAGTGGAAGCAGCATTGCCAGAGCTCCCCTCCAGAGTACCTACAGGTGAAATCCAGGAGACACCCCAGTGCACAACATGTCACAGGAAGCTGCAGGTGAAACTTCCACAGGAAGGAAAAGGAAAATTAAATTTTCTGAACAAGAGTTAGAATATCTGATAGAGGGAGTGTCAAGGACCACAACCGCCTCTTCGGGAAGGACTCGAGAAGGGTGCCTGAGGCCGACAAAAGGAGGATTTGGGTGTGCATCCGCGCAAAAGTGAATTCTGTGGGGGTGACCCAGCGCTCTGTGGATGACTTGAAAAAACAATGGTACGACCTCTGAGGGCGGGCCAAGGAGAAGATGGCAGAGAGGCGGGGGGAGCGTGTTGCGACAGGAGGAGGGGAGCCCACTGTTCCACCCAACACCCCACTTGAGGACCGAGTAGAGGACACCCTGAATCCGCAGGCATCCGTGGGGGTAATCAAGCTGGACTCCTCCTGACCCACCCAAGATACACAAGGTAAGTGCCATGCGACTGCGACCATGTCCCCTAACAATGGCCATGACCCCAGATCATCCCATTACAAACCCCAGTCATGCAGCCACAGCACACCACAAAAGCCCTATTGCATTGTGGGACATGTAGTCTGACCACAGTTACCATCTAGCCCCATACAGCCAGACCTGTTCAGTGAGAGTCAATCCTGCAGCGAGTCAGGGAATGGTAGCCTGCATGCATGTAGGAAGCTCAAATGTGTAAGTAACATGTCACGAATCAACGTCCCCTTTACATCACAGGTGGCGCTGAAGTACCCAGTACGGATAGCGATGCCCTGCAAATTGAAGAAATAGCAGAGGACACTGAGGGAGACGTACATCCATCCCCACAGCCAGGAACATCAGGGCAAGCTGCCGCACCAGCGGTCATACCACCACCTGCCCCTGTGGACAGTGCCACCTCTGCGCCAACAGGCGCAGCAGTACCACAGCGAGTAACTCAAACACCAGTGGGGCTGACAACACCAGCAGCAGCACGCAGACAAACCCGCCGCCCTGCGGCTGTGAGGAGCCAGTCCAGTGGACTGGTGAGGGAGCCGCGCAATCCCACATCACGCGCTGGCAGGGGGGTGAATGTGCAGGCACCTGGGCTCTCTAATGAGAGCTGTACGCTCCACGTCCACCAGACACAAGCCTGTCATCTCGCTGCAATACATCTCCAGCTCAACAAGACCACTAGGAATGTTGGTCAGCTGACAGACCGTATGGAGAGGATGACCGCTGCTGTGGAGGCCAACACCCAGGCCATGTATAGCCAGCGGGACATCAACCGGCGCAGACACCGGCAGCTGCTGACCCGCCTGTCTGCATACACGCGGTCCAATTATATCATTGGCAATGCGACCTCCCAGCTGTCACGACACTCCTTGGCCATGCAGGTGCAAATGGTCCAGTGCTGACAGGACGTCGCGAGAGCTCTGGAGCATGTGACAACTGCAGTTCAGGGTATGCAGGCAACTGGCCATGGCCAGGCGGGGGGGGGACGACACTAGTGAGGCTAATTCCAGCCATAGTAGCCAATCCGTGCCACTGGTGATTGCACCCCGCCGCAGCACCAGGCCCTCTGCTGCCTCACGGCCAAATCAGGAGGAGGAGCTGGAAAGAAGGTTGGGAGCATCTGCCCGGAGGTGGCATTGAACATTTGCTGCTACAAGCATGGCCTCCTCAAGAACATGGGACATATGACGCAATATGGCAATCATTTTACAGTTTGGGGAATTCCCACTTTATTGTGCAAAAAACAATAACAAATATTCTGTTATGACTCATGCCATTATTACTATTGTCATGCATGAGTGAAGTCTTGGGTGTGTTGAGTGGGTGCACTAGAAACAGTTCATGCTGATTTGGTTACGGCGCCTGTGTCCTTCTGCAGGATTCTCCCCGCGTGCATGACGCACATGTGCAGGTGGTCGGTTGTCCCCTTCCGACTCACTGCCAGAGATCTCTACAGGTATCCTGCTCTTGGTAGCAATGTTGTGAAGGATAGCACACATGGCCACGATGCGGCAGCAGACCTCAGGCTCGTATTTGATGGCCCCACCAGTCTTGTGAAGTATGCGGAATCTGCTCTTTAAAAGGCCAAATGTCCTCTCAATGCAATTTCTTGTGCGTATGTGTGCAGCATTGTAACGCCGTTGCTGTGGTGATGCAGGGTTGGGGCATGGGGTGAGGAGGTACTCACGGAGAGCGTAGCCGCTGTCACCTAAATGATAGGAGCAGAGGGTGAGTGCCTGTTCTGCGCAGCTACATGATCACAGTGTACTATTTTGGGGCATGTGTACTTACCTAGTAGGTGTCCTTCCCCAAAGTCTCCCCTGGCCAGTCATGTGTGGATGCCGCTGTGCCGGAATATGAAGGAGTCATGTGTGCTCCCCGGGTACTGTGCCACTATGTCCATGATGAATGTCTTAGCATTGCACACCATCTGGATATTGAGGGAGTGGTAGGACTTGCGGTTGGGGTACATGTATTCCTTTTGTGCTGGTGGGCAGATGTGGATGTGGGCACAGTCAATGCATTCTATTACATGTGGAAAATGAGCAACGTTGTAAAATTGAAGCTTGGTCTCATTCAAGTCCTGTTGGCTGGTGGGGAATGAGATGTAGTGGTGTAGCCGGGTCAGCATAGCCTCCAGGAAACTCCTTAGGTGCGGGACATGGTGGGCTGGGATATCCCCCCTGCAACAGCGACTATCCCCTGGAAGCTTCCGGAGGCCAGAAGGTGCAGGCTGCACAATACCTGGACATGTGTGGGCACGGCATTGGTCCTCCATGTTGGGTGCTGCATCAGGGGGTCTAGGTCCCGGATCAGGTTGATGATCATTGCCCCATTCAGGCGGTACTTAGCGTAAATTTGCTCCGCAATTTGGCCCAGAAGGGTGACCCGCTGGCGGAATATCCGCTCCTGGATCCTACGTCTGTTCCGTGCTGCTCGCTGTAGCCTTCGCCGCCTGACCACCATGTAGAGTCCTGGCATTGTGAGAGTCCTCATGCTCCAGCTGCATATCCTTAAGTGTGTTTGGTCAGGCCTGCACCTGTTGGTAGTTTGTTAAAGTTTTTTTGAAATTTGTTTTTTCCTTACTGGTTACCACCTGGTTTGGGTTCTCCTTAAATTGCGCGTCGCAAATAGCGATTTTCGGGTTTTTCACATTTAGCAATTTTTCTTGAATAGCGATTTCGATTATTTTGCGATGTCGCAAATAAATTCGCAGATTCACTGGTTTCTCGCAATTTCCGATTCGCTAATGGGCTTCTTCCAGGATTCTGTGAATTTATTTGCGAACTTGCAATTTTTCTTTAGCGAATTCGCTTTTTTTGAGATTTCACTATCATGAATTCCGTTTGTTCAAATTGCGATCGCAATTGGTAATTCGCAGCTATTGCGATCGCAATTTGGCTTCATGAATCTAGCTGAAAGTCCCCTTGAATCCTGAGGATCCCTGGAGTCCAACTAGCCCAACAGTTACCTCCAGTAAGCGCCACAGAGCTGCGTTGCAGAGAGGTGTAAAAAGCAGCGTGGCCTGGACGACCTCTCAGCAGCGCAGGCCTCTGGCACTTACTGAAGGTACCTAGTGGGCTAGTTGGCCCCAGTGGCCCTCAGGATTGAAGGGGAATTAACAGCCAGATTCATGAAGGTACCATTCTGAGATTAGCAAATTGCGAAAATTTGCGAATCGCAGTTTGAGAATCGCAGAATGGAATTCATGTACAAATGCGATCAAAAAATGCGAATCGCAATAGATCGCAATTGCAAAATAATAACAGAATCGGCAATTTTCTATGTTGAAATTGCGATATCGCAATTTGCGATATCGCTATTTGCAATCTCGCTAACTGCGAGATCGCAAAAACGGGAAGTCGCATTTCGAGCCCACTGATGACATCACAACCAGGAAGTAGGCTCACCACACCCATAAACAGAACACTGAGCCAGGGAGTGGCAGCAGGAAACTGAGGAGCACCAAAACCAACACTGTGCAGCACCCCAGCCAGAAAAAAGAGTATCCCAAGATGTCCCAGGATGCAGCAGGGAGCAGTGGGCAGGTGGGAAAGAGGAAAATTAAATTTTCCGAATTAGAACTGGAGCACCTAATTGAGGGGGTCTGCAAGGATCATGCCCGGCTCTTTGGAAAAGACTCCCGGAGGGTGCCAGAGGCAGAGAAGCGCAGGATTTGGCAGGGCATCCGCGCTAAGGTCAATTCTGTTGGTGTGACCCAGCGCTCAATTGACGACCTAAAAAAGCGCTGGTACGACCTGAGAGGTCGTTCTAAGCAGCGGATTGCTGAGAGGCTTGTGGAGCGACTGGCCACCGGTGGAGGGGAAACTGTAGCCACACCGAACACCCCATTGGAGGACCTGATTGAGGACACCATTGCGCCAGAAGCCTGCGTGGGGGTCCTTCAGCTGGACTCATCTCGACCCAGCCAACAACCTGAAGGTAAGTGCCATGCGACTGCGACCCAGTCCCCCAACAATGCCCTTAAGTCCTGAGCTAGCAACATGACATCCCCAACAATGCAGCCCATGCTCACCAAAAAAGCCCCATTGCATTGTGGAAGTTGTAGTGTAGTCATGTACCCGCAGTTAGCCCAACACTGCCAGAGCAGTCAATGCAAAGTAAATCCAAAAGCTAGTCAGGGAAAGCAAGGCTGCATGCATGTATCAACATTGCCTGCGCAAGATACATAACTTTAATCATGCACCCTTTCACATTACAGGTGCAGGTGAGCAAGCCAGCACAGACAGCGAGGCGCTGCACATCGCCGAGAGCCAGGAGGACACTGAGGGTGAGGGCCAGTCCTCCCAACGACCCGGCCCATCACAGCCACCAGCAGTGCTCCCACCACCACCACCACCATCCCGTGCGGCCAGTGCCACCCCTGCAGCACAGCCATACAGCCAACACCCCAGCAAACAGCCACAGGAGTGGTACAGGCTCCACCACCAGCGCCTAGGAGGCAGACGAGGCGCACAGCTGGTGCCAGGTCACACACCAGCACATTGAGGCGCCAGCAGCGCCAGGGCCCAGCAGGCACCGGCAGGGCACTTGAAACACCAGATCCAGGCCTGGCAATCGAACGCCGCATGCTGGCGGTGCATCGCACACAGGCGCGTCACATGGCAGCAATGCTCACACATGTACAGAGGAAACGGCCAACACATAGCCCAGATGACCGCGGCAGTCCGTGAGAACAACCAGCTGCTTGTAGCCCAGCAGGACATGACCCGCTACGCCATCGCCAACTACTGGCCTGCCTATCGGCCTACACCAGGTCCAATCATGTAGTTGGTAATGCTACATCACAGCTGGCACGAAGGTCACTCGCCATGCAGGCCCAGATGGTGCAGTGTTGCGAGGATGTGGCCAGGTCACTAGACCTACTCACGGCAGCAGTGCTCGGCAGGCAGGCCACTGCCCATGAAGAAGCAGAGGGGGCTGACAACGCAAGTGAGGCTGCATCAATCAACAGCAGTGCATCCTTGCCACCGATGCCTGCACGTCGCCGCAGCAGCAGGCCAACATCAGCAACTAGGGCCAACACCGTCCCTCAGGATGCGGAGAGACGACTTGGGGCGTCTCGTCGTCACCGACCGTGAGGACTCAGACACTCTGAGGGAGGCCATGCAGTCAACCCCTGCAAACCCCCTACCCAAGCATGGGGAGGCATGGAGAAATACTTTCTCCATCAGACAGTTGAATAATTAAAGGCCAATTTATTGTGCATAAACAATAAAGAGTAATGGTCAAACTTGATTCACACTCATGTCATTATTACATTTGTCATGCATGGGTGCAGTGTTGTGATAGGGGAATGGGTGCACTAGAAACAGTTCATAGTGATGTGGTTGCGGCGCCTGTGTCCTTCAGCAGGATCTTCACCGCGTGCATGACGTACATGTGGAGGCGGCCAGTTGTCACCTTCAGACTCACTGCCAGATATCTCCACTGGTATCCTGCGCTTGGTAGCAATGTTGTGGAGTATTGCACACACGGCCACGATGCGGCAGCAGACCTCAGGTGTGTATTTGATGGCCCCACCAGTCTTGTGCAGTATGCGGAAACGGCTCTTCAATAGGCCAAATGTCCTCTCTATGCAATTTCTTGTCCGTATGTGTGCAGCATTGTAACGCCGTTGCTGTGGTGTGGCAGGGTTGAGGTATGGGGTGAGGATGTACTCACGTAGACCGTAGGCGCTGTCACCTGCGGGTAATGAGCACAGGGTGAGTGCCTATTCTGCGCAGATACATGCTCAAAGTATAGTATTTGGGGACATGTGTACTTGCCCAGTAGGTGTCCTTCGCCAAAGTCTCCCCTTGTCAGTCGTGTGTGAATGCCGCTGTGCCGGAAGATGAAGGAGTCATGTGTGCTGCCCGGATATTGTGCCACTATGTCCGTGATGTAATTCTTTGCGTTGCACACCATCTGGATATTGAGGGAGTGGTAGGACTTGCGGTTGCAGTACATGTATTCTGTTTGTGCTGGTGGGCAGATGTGGATATGGGTACAGTCAATGCATCCAATAACATGCGGAAAATGTGCAATGTTGTAGAATTTCAGCTTGGTGACATTTAGGTCCTGTTGGGTGGTGGGGAATGAAATGTAGTGGTGTAGCCGGGTCAGCATTGCATCCAGGATACTCCTTAGGCAGCGGGACATGGTGGGCTGGGATATACCCCCAGCGACAGCAACTATCCCCTGGAAGCTTCCGGAGGCCAGTAGGTGCAGGCTGCACAATACCTGTACATGGGTGGGAACGGCATTGGTCCACCTTGTTGGATGCTGCAGCAGGGGGTCTAGGTCCTGGATCAGCTTAATGATCATTGGGCCACTTAGGCGGTACTTGGCATAGATTTGCTCCCTGGTTTGGCCCAGAAGAGTGACCCGCTGCAGTAATATCCTTTCCTGGATCCTACGACTGTTCTGTGCTGCTCGCTGCAGCCTACGCCGCCTGACCACCATGTAGCGTCCTGGCATTGTGAGAGTCCTCAGTCTCCAGCTGCATGTCCTTTAGTGTGTTTGGTCAGGCCAGCACCTGCATGCAGTTAACTTTAATCAACTTTTTTTTTTCTTTGCTGGTTACCACCTGGTTTGGGTTCTCCTTAAATTGCGCGTCACTAATAGCGATTCTCGTGTTTTTCGCCATCTGCTATTTTTCATGAATGGCAATAGCGATTATCGCAAATGAATTTGCAGAATCCTTAGTTTCTCGCTATTTCTAAATCGCAAATGGGCAGGTTTCAGGATTCTGCGAATTTATTTGCGAATTCGCTATTTTTATGTAGCGCTTCCGCAATTTTGCGACTTTCAATGTCATGAATAGCTTTTACTCAATTTGCGATCGCAATTGCTAATTCACAGCTATTGCGATCGCAAATTAGCTTCATGAATCTATCTGTAATTCCCCAACTTAAAACGCGCCACAGGGTGTATTTGCACACTTGTCACCTCAGGTTCCGCCCCCTCTCTTCACCACTGTGCAAAAGCGCCCCGTGGCACGTTTTAAGTTGGGGGATTAAGTCCCCTTGAATCCTGAGGGTCCCTGGGGTCCAACTAGCCCACCAAGTAGCTCCAGTAAGCGCCACAGAGCTGATTGCAGAGAGGTGTAAAAAGGGACGGGCCTGGTCCACCTCTCTGCAAGGCAGACCTCTGGTGCTTTTTGGAGGTACCTGATGGGCTAGTTGGCCCCCAGGGGCTCTCAGGATTGAAGGGGAATTAATTCCCCAACTTAAAACGTGCGACAGGGCGTGTGTGCACACTATGGGTGGGCGGAATTTGCGTAGTCGCGGTACGCAAAGCTCCGCAAAATGGTAAAAAATCTCTGTGACCATGCAAAAGTTCCGCGAACACGTGGAATTGCTTGTTCCGCCCATTCACAATGCTTTTTTCCTGTTCCCGAACGCTGTTTGCTTGCTCAGGGACAAATATCTTGCGAACACGCATTTTGAAAGCGCGAACAAGCAAAAATTTCCACTAATCCGCGGATCGCGTGATTTTGGGCAATTCCGCGCTCTCAGCGGAGCGCGAAATGACCCAAATTCTGCAAATTCTGCAAGCGGAACGGAATTTACCGCCCAGGCCTGGTGCGCACATGTCACATCAGGCCCCGCTCCCTCCCTTCACCATTGTGCAAACGCGCCCCGTGGCGTGTTTTAAGTTGGGGAATTAAGTCCCCTTGAATCCCGAGGGTCCCTGGGGTCCAACTAGCCCACCAGGTACCTCCAGTAAGCGCCACATAGCTGCGTTGAAGAGAGGTATAAAAAGGGGCATGTCCTGGACTACCTCTCTGCAACGCAGGCCTCTGAAGCTTTTTGGAGGTACCTGATGGGCTAGTTGGCCCCCAGGGACCCTCAGGATTGAAGGGGAATTAATTCCCCAACTTAAAACGCGCCACAGGGCGCTTTTGCACACATGTCACCTCAGGCCCCTCCCCCTCCCTTCACTACTGTGCAAACGCGCCCTGTGCCGCGTTTTAAGTTGGGTAATTAAGTCCCCTTGAATCCTGAAGGTACCGAGGGTCCAACTAGCCCACCAGGTACCTCCAATAAGCGCCACAGAGCTGCATTGCAGAGAGGTGTAAAAAGGGGCGTGGCCTGTACCACCTCTCTGCAACACATCCCTGTGACGCTAACTGGATGTACCAGGTGGGCTAGTTAGCCCCCAGGGACCCCGAGTATTGA
The DNA here is from genome assembly GCF_964263255.1 of Lissotriton vulgaris. Classification (NCBI taxonomy): domain Eukaryota; kingdom Metazoa; phylum Chordata; class Amphibia; order Caudata; family Salamandridae; genus Lissotriton; species Lissotriton vulgaris. The sequence goes on from NC_141693.1 coordinate 291,170,037, forward strand.
AGGGGAATTAATTCCCCATTGTAAAACGCGCCACAGGGTGCGTTTGCAGACTGTTGCTGTGAGGGGCGGGGCCTAGGGCACGATCCCGGGTTTTGTTTTATTTTTACTTTTTAGAAGGGGGGCTGATGGGCCCCCATTCTTTTTACTTTTTTTGGGCCCTGGAGACCCCATCCCCCAGGGCCTTACCCATATTTTTTTTCTTTAAATGACCGGGAAGGCGGCTGCGTGGCCCCCCTCCCGTGGTCAATTCCACCCCCGGTGACCCCATCTCTGGGGCATGGCCACATAAACATAATTTTTTTTCCTATGAAGGGGGGCTGCGTGGCCCCTCTCCTGAGGCCTCTATTGGCCCTGGGGACCACATCCCTCGGGCCTTTATTTATTTATTTATACATTTTTGGGGGAGGAGGGGTACCGTGTGGCCCCTTCCTGGGCCACTTCTAGCCCCGGGGACCCCTTCCCCCGGGGCTGGCCCTCTCTGTTGCGGACTGCAGCGGGAGCCCCAATGCCCCCATGGTCCCTGCCGGCTCTCCGCGTCCTGCGGGAGCCGGCATTCCTTTTCCACACAGGGAGCTGCTGACATGCAGCTCTCCGTGTGGAAAAGCAATCTGGTTTGCATTTTGGAAGAGAGAGCAGGTTTCCTGCTCTCTCTTCCAAAATCCAAACCAAGTTTGCTATGGCAGGGCGGGAGCCACGAGGCTCCCGCCCTGCCACAGCAAACAGCAGTGTTCCGGGAGCGGGCACCCCGGAACACTGCAGGAGCCGGCCCTGGGGGGTTGTGTCCCCAGGGCCATCACAGGCCCTCCCAACATCTACACATCCCCGGGGGTGGTGGTCCCTGAGGCTCGGGGGACCGTTACGGACCCCCGAATTTGAATAATCAGTGCCCCGGGAAGGTGGCAGTCCCCGGGGCATGTGGAGGGGCTCGAGCCCCCCCACACAGGTTTGTTATTTTTTTAAAATAGAAGGCCGGGGGGTGGTGGTCCCCGGGGCTGCGAGTGGCCATGTGCCCCCGCAAATATTTTAAAAAAGCCCCTGGGGGTGGCGGTCCCCGGGCCTTGAGGGCCTTGGAGGCCCCCTCATAGATTAAAAAAGAAGCCCTGGGGGTGGCGGTTCCCAGGGCTGCAGGGGGGCTGTGCACTCAATTATCTTGCCCCGGGGGGAGGTGGTGGGCCCTGGGGCAGTGTGGTGGGGTTTGAGAACCCCCCCCACACTTTTTATATATATTGGTTTTACACTAATGAAGGATAGGACTATCCTAAAGGGAATATTTTTGAAAAAATATATATATGGCCAAATAAATTCATGTGTATGCACTTCAAAGATATCATGCTTAGATATATCACACTAACACGAGGCCTGGAGCTCCTAAGGGCTTCCTATCTGACCTTGACTGGACAAGCTTCAACAGATATTCTGAGCCCCGTTAGAGGTCACTTTGCTTGTCCTGACTTCATGATAGTATCCTTATCTGTTTGTGCAAGTTGCTTACACAGTGCATAGCCAGCCTTTCTGGTCTGCCCATCTCAAGCTGTTTATAATTGGCATGGTTCAGATCTTGCACATCCCTGTTAGCCATATTTGGCTTGGGGACTTATTCTAGTTCCGCTGACATGGCAATACTAAATGTATATAGCACCCAGAAACCAGTCACTCTGGGAAGAAGCAGTCTGAGAGCCCCTAAGGCAGGAGACCTGACTTCTTCCTTGTTGATCAACAATGATGCATGCATTTGGTACCAATAAATACATTTTACTCGGTTTCTGAGCAACCTGCTAAGTCTGGTGAGTTTCATTCATTTGCTCTTGTGAGGGGGCCAGTATTTCCCTATCACTACCTGCCTCTACATTTGGCATTTACATTTCAGAAAGCAAGGCTTAGTTGTTGAAAGCACTAAATGCAAGCAAGAACATTGGAATTTGACTCCTTTTTGGACAGGCTGTACTTGTAACATTTTGTTAGCCTGACCAGCACTCTTGTGTGTCTAATGCTCTACTTTTCTCATTTCCTTGTCGCTTATACTCATCCCCCCACTTTCTTTGTCCATGTCCACTTCTTCAAGCGCTCTAAAATGACACTAGGCAGCATGCAGTGCTGTACTGACCTTCAGGTGAGTTCTCATGGATTCAGCAGTAGCACGCTCAGTGACAGGAGCCCGATTGCCCCGCCTCCCCCTTACCTGCCGTTCACAAGCACAGGCCTAGCCCCAAACCTCCTTGTGACTCTGTGACTGACAACCCCAGCTCCAGTGCCTCTTTATTAGCACCAGTCTGCCTGCCAGAAACCTCTTCATAGTTTTGTCTGTCTCTGACCAGAGATCTGTAACTTACATTTTTCCAACTTTTCCAAAGAAGGCATGGGATGTGCTGAAGGAGGGCAGACTCTCCTATGAGACCACCCAGACACTTATTTGTGAACAGAGGGAGAAACAGAAACTCATTTTTCAGAAATACCTGAGAAAACAGCAATGGGTGGTCCAAGGAGCCCCACGGGAAGCCATACATCAATAAAATGCAGTCTATTTCTTAGCAAGAGCCTCATTTCTACACATTAGCTAGAGAGAAGCGGGTGCTGCTGAGTGAAGCGAGGAGTGTGCAGGTTTAGTTCTAGGATAGAATCCTTAATTCAAATAAGACAGGCACTAGTTGTGCAAGCTTCACTGACCCACAGGAAAGGCAGGGCAGGAGCAGCAGCAGGGCAGGTATCCCTAACACAAACGTCCCCTACGTGAAAGATAAGTAAATCAAGAGCAGCAGTGCAAGCTTCCCTGTCAGTGATTGCACTGTAGCACATCCAGGGAATGGCAAGGATGGCATGGGGCCTCGGACAAACAGGCATAATGCCCCACATCTAACCACAGTTTGAAATTGAAATATGGGCACATTCGGGGTCCAATACCCTAAGCCACAGTACCACTGCACCTGCAGCACGATTGATAGCTACACCCCTGAGCAGACCAAGTCCAAAAGAACAATGTTCACCCGTGCAGCTTGCGGGGTCCTTTCCTTTTTATATTTTTCTGTATATGTTTTGTTCATCTAGGCAGGGACCTCATGAACACTAGGGCATGGAAATACATTTTGGTCTCACATTGATCTAGGAGTATGAATTTTCCTATTGAACAGAAATCATGAACTTCTCTTACACAAGGAGCAGGTAGAGCACAGACAGCAGCGGTGCAGTATTATGTTACATTAAAAGTAAATACATTACAGGCACAACCACTACAGACAGCAGCAGAGTAAGCTTCGCTATCACACACAGAACATGTACAACACAGAGTGCAGTAAGGCAAGATTCCTTACCCACAAGATAGCTATAACATGGATGGAGACACTATATGCTGCTACTACTTCAGAGAAGTAGTACTGCATGAAGAACAGCAGCAGTGCAAGCTTTTCTCATTCACACTTGAAGGATAGTAACAGCAGAAGTGCAAGCTTCCCCCATTTGCACTCGAGGGACAGAAAAACAGCAGTACAAGCTTCTCTCATTCACACACGAGGGACAGTAACAGCAGCAGTGCGACCTCTCATTCACACACAAGGTAGAGTAACAGCAACAGTGCAAACTTCTCTCATTCCCACACAAGGAACAGTAACAGCAGCAGTGCAAGCTTCTCCCATTCACATATGAGGGAAAGTAACTTAAGCAGTGCAAGCTTCTCATTCACACACGAGAGACAGTAACAGCAGCAGTGCAAGCTTCTCTCATTCACACAAGAGGGACATTAACAGCAGCAGTGCAAGATTGTATCGATCGCACATTCACGAGGGAGAATAACAGCAGCAGTGCAAGCTTCTCTCATTCGCACATGAGGGACAGTAACAGCAGCAGTGCAAGCTTCTCTTGTATGTCTCTCATTCACACATGTGGCGCAGTAACAGCAGCAGCGCACACTTCTCTCATTCACACTCAGGGGACAGTAAAAACAGAAGTGCAAGTTTCTCTCTTTCACACTCAAGGGACAGAAGCAGCTTCAGTGCAAGCTTCTCTTGTGTGTGTCTCATTCACACATGATTAACAGTAACAACAGCAGTGCAGAATTGGCTCATTTGCACAAGAGGTAGAGCAACAGCAGCATTGCAAGCCTCTCTGAATCTCACAAAAGGGACAGTTTCAGCAGCATTGCTAGTTTCTCTCATTCATACACACAAGAGAGAATAGTGCTGTAGCAGCTCAGAGGAAAGGAGCCCAAGATAAGATGGTTACTAGAGGAAGTGGGTGTAAGAGGAAATTAACTTTACAGGAATGAGGGTGACAGGAGTTTTGTTAGTGGAGTGAGTAAAAGTCTGAGTGTATTCCTAAACAAAAAACCAAAAAGGGGAGTGAAGAGGGGTGAGGTTAGATTCGTCCTCCTCTAGATACCCTTCTTCAACAAAAGGATTCCACCACTTACAATATATCCTTCCTTGTTTAGAAAATTATAATGATGGTGGTGGGAAACTGGTGTTGAGCTCAAGAATTCTCATGGGAAACACTATATGTTTTTTAAATACCCCTCACCCACTAAAAATGTATTCAGTGTCATGCTTCATCGTAGGGGTCTTCCTGTCCCTCTAAGGGGCGGATCATGCTGCGACCTACGGAGATGCGGGAGCACTTAATTAAGTGAAAAACTATGTGTTGTGCAGAGGTAGGAGTTGTAGGATCAGGAAAGATAGTGGTGCAGAATTAAAAGTTACCAGGCTAATGGAAAAAATAAATGTTATTGCCTTCCCTAGCTTGAAACATTAAAAATGGGGAGACATAGGGGATATACTTTTATGAGTTGCCTCCTACTTGCCGAACATGTTTCAAAAGCCATCCCCTTGGCTTTCTCTTCAGGGCCATGCATGATCCCTACTCCACTCACACATTAATTATGTGTTATGTGTGTGCCTAATGATATTCAGCCATAGTTTATGCTAAAACTAGTGTATGTATATCGTGTGACCGCAAAAATAACTGCGCATGAATTAAATGAAATGCATGTAGAATACATCCAAAGAATGTCCTTTAAAAACGCTGGGCCTTTTATGTGAGACATGTATATTTGTGTGTATTTTTAAGTGTTTTTAAACTGCGTGAGAGTTGACTTGAGAATCAGCATTGGACAGTGCAGCACCCACTCTAAAGAATGAGTATGGCTCTGGCTCACCTCGATAATTTTGAGAGAAAAATATATCACAGTGGTATTTACCACCAACTTTCTTTTCCACATGATGGTGATGTGTTTTATACAGTGCATTACTGTGTCATTTTTTTGTTCTTTCATTGCAGGCTATAAGAGATACTGATTGGGTATGGTTTTTTTGCATGCATATTTTAGCATGAACTGTGGCTGAATATTATTAGGCACACAAATTAAACATAATTAATGAAAACAGCTTTTTTTTTTAAATGATTGTTTATGTGCAGGAAGGGGGATCGTCCTCAGATAAACAATCATAGGCAATTTGCTGTTTCTATGCCTGCTGCACAAATGGAAATGGCAAAAACGAGGAGAAGTGAAGCATTTCTCCTCATTTCGCCTGTTCAAGACCTGGTTTTCTAGGTCTTAATTTTGGCGCTGCTTCCTATTTACGCTGTCCTTGTAAATAGGAGGCAGCATCAAAATCAATGGGTGTTTCAGTGGAACGCCCACCGCAACACCCATTGCCCACCCCTTTCACGCTAAATACAGCATCAAGGGAGTGCCTTATTTAGAAGGCAGCGTTAAGCCCCGTTAAGTGGCTTAACAATGCCTTGTAAATATAGCAAGGCTCTATCACTATCACAACATCACTGAAAATATGCCCCACTGACTGAATGCAATGCGTGAAGTTTCTGGATTTGATCAAAGGCTTTAAAAACATTTTGGTGTATTTCTGGTAAGAAAACACACAAAAAGGTAAAACGCAACATTGACTGTTAAAAAATATTATTACGGCACACAAGTGATTCAACGTTGTGTTGAAAACCTAAGGGAAAATAGTAAATTAAAATAAATATGTATATATATATATGGAGAACACATCCAAATACATTGACTTTTTCTTACAAGAACACGTAAACAACTTACCCACCTTTGTGCAGGACACTGGAGATTTTCTCCGTAAATTAAAATGTATCACATGCCAAGACGACTATTTATTAATCACGCTAGATGTGACCTCCCTATATACAAGTATAAATCACTCAGATGGTCTGAAAGCTGTCCAATATTTTTTGGATAAACGGCCATTGTTTTGTTATACACACAATAGGATGCTAATAAACATGATTGAGATCTGTTTACAAAATAATTTCTTCCTTTTTCAGCAGATGTGTTTTCAGCAAACTAGAGGAGTGGCGATGGGATCCTGCTTCTCCCCGAGTTATGCTTGTTTGCATATGGGTCTGTGGGAGAAGCGGGTTCTCGAAGCCCTACATGCTGAAACAATGCGCAATCATGTAGTGTGTATATACAGATACATCAATGACCTATTTATGATCTGGACGGGTGAGGAGAATCTGGCACTTAAATTTATTGAGGAACTTAATATCAACTCTTTGAATTTACAGTTTACATCAGATGTTAGTGCCACCTCAGTGAATTTTCTGGATGTACAAGTATTTATTGACAACAATACAATTCAGACATGATTACATCACAAGGCAACCGCAGGCAATACATTATTACACGCGTCCAGCCACCACCCTAAACATTTGATTCACAGCATCCCCTACGGGGAGATGCTGCGCAGCAAAAGGATTTGTAGTCGACAACAAGATGTGGTGGAAGCACAGGCGGCTTGCCGCTTGCGTTTCTTAGCGAGAGGCTACTCAAACAATACAATTGTAGCAGCTATCAAACGTACGGAGGCCTTATCCAGAGAGGAAGCACTGACCACCAAAGCCATGAGACAAAGAATTGAACCTGCAATAGAATCTGACACAATCAGACTTGTTGTTACCTACAACAAACAACATCAAGCAATACGTAGTATTATGGGGAAACACTGAGCATTAATCCAGAATTACCCCATCCTACGAATGGGCTCCTGTATTTCACCCACCGTTACCTTTAGAAAAGCAGGCAGCATGCAAGACAGCCTGGTGAGTAGCAGTCCAGAGGTCTTGGCTAAGACAAACTGGCTCAGCTCTCGCACAGGTTTTTTTAAATGCACGTCGTGCAAGGCCTGTAATCACGGGGTCAACATGACATCGTACTCCACACCCTTCGTAGATGAACAAATTCCAATCTCTAAATATTTAACCTGCAAGACTGAGTACGCTGTATATGTGCTTGAATGCCCATGTTCTCTTAGATATGTTGGGAGCACCAAGCTCCCAATGCATAAACGGGTGGTACAGCACATGAGAGCAATTACCAACCATGAGGAATCATATCCTGTTGCAAGGCATTTCAATGACTATCACAATAGAGACTTAAAACTGTTAAAGTATTATGCAATTGATGCATTCATGCCATTAAGAAGAGGTGGCAATAGGGAGGGAATCCTCAGAAAATTAGAAACACATTATATTCTCAACTTAGATAGCAAACATCCAGCAGGGCTTAATGCGAGTGAGTATTTCTACACATGCCTATGAAATGGTTGGTAAATGTATACAGTGATGCACTCAAGGGTACCTAGAGCACTTGGCCATGTCAGGACAGCAAAGGCCTATACACACTGATTCAATGTGGCTTGCAAGTTAGTTGATAGGTATATCTCTGTTGAATAGGGTTAATTTATAATATGTATATATTGACTGAGTAACAATACAATAATACATATTTTTGCACAAATTAACTCATGAATTTGGCACTGGTTTTTAGCTCTTTATATTTATTTCTTATTAGTTATTGCTAACTTTGCACTTTTCTAGGAACAGCAACTAATAACAAGACATTAAAATGTTGTTCTTGACTAGCAGCAGTAATCAGAGATCTGCTAATAGATCTTCTAGCTATTCGCTTTGTATTTTACAGAGATTGCTTAGTATTACACTAGTATAATTGTGTATCATTGAGTACGCTACAAAAACAGCTTTAATTTGCTATTTTAGCAATGAGTGGTTTTATCTCTATTTTTGTAATTTCTCATGAATATATATATATTTATATGTTTTTTCACTTGTAAATAGGTATTAATCTTTTTTAAAAACAAATATTTGGTTTTTAAATATGCAACAATGAAATGAATACTGCTTCTATATCTATGATGATGCTGTTCAAAGTCAATGTGCACTGTCACTTTAAATAGTTGAATTTCACTCCATAGCGTGTTATGTGATCAAGGGCCAAGAGGGTTCGAAATGCGTCATGGCGGCAGAGCGGGGAATTTGCACAACAAAAATTTTTAAAAAAAATTAATCCACTGAAGATTTGGGTCCGCTGTTGTCCTTACGATGCTGTAGTTTCGACTTCTCTGCTATATATATATATATATATATATATATATATACATATATATATATATATATATATATATATATATATATATATATATATATATATATATATATATATATCACTGAAAAAACCATTGGTTTCATACCATAATGCACTGCTGATGACGTCACATAATACATCACTCATGACATGGTCAGTGACATCACTCATGACATCACTGATGACACCATCCAGTGAATGTGTGTCTTTCTAAAAAATAAATATGTTTTATATATGTATATGTAAAGGTCGATGGGAGAATAAATGTTTAAATAAGTGTTTTAATGGATGTTTTTTTTTAAAAATGATTGGTTAACTGGCTTATTAAGTGTATCTTAGTGAATACATATATTAGCGAGTATTGTTTAAATATTTAAATGTTTGTATCAGTGTTTCACTTTGTGTATAAGTGGCTGCATGGGTTGGTGAGTAGCTACATGTGTGTGTAAATGTGTTATTAGATGTTTTTTTGTTTTTTTTGTATCAGTATGAGTGTCTGTATTGTTTGGTGGGAGTGTTACTTAGTCAAGTCAAGTCAAGTCAAATGATTTATATAGCGCACTACATACCCAGAGGGTCTCAAGGCGCTTGAAGAAGGGTGGGGGAATTACTTGTCGAATATCCAAGTTTTAAGTTGCTTTCTGAATGCTAGGTGGTTCTGAGTGAGGCGAATGTGAGTGGGAAGTGAGTTCCAGGTTTTAGCTGCCAGGTAGGAGAAGGATCTACCTCCCATGGTGGTTTTGTTGATGCGAGGTACAGTAGCAAGGGCTTGGTTGGAGGATCGTAGCTGGCAGGAGGGGGTGTAGAAGGAGAGTCGTGTGTTAAGGCAATCGGGTCCAAGTTCGTAGAGTGCTTTGTGAGCGTGGGTTAGGAGGCGGAAAGTAATCCTTTTATTGACGGGGAGCCAGTGGAGGTTTTTCAGGTGACCAGAGATGTGGTCTTTACGCGGGATGTCTAGTATGAGTCTGGCTGAAGCGTTCTGAATGCATTGGAGTTTTTTCTGGAGTTTTGCGGTGGTACCGGCGTATAGGGTGTTTCCGTAGTCCAGGCGGCTCGTGAGTCGTGACCAGATCGTGGGTGACAGTTTTTCTAGTTTCGGTGGGGATCCAGCGAAATGGTTTTTTTGAGCATGCGAAGAATATTGAAGCAGGATGATGAAACGGCGTTGACTTGTCTGTACATGGAGAGTGAAGAATCCAGGATGACGCCCAGGTTCCGTGCGTGGTCCGTCGGGATGGGTGCTTTTCCAAGGGCCTCTGGACACCAAGAGTCATCCCAGGCGGAGGGGGAGGTACCTAGGATAAGGACTTCTGTTTTGTCTGAGTTCAGTTTTAGTCGGCTGTGCTTCATCCACTCGGCTACTTCTTTCATTCCTTCATGTAGGTTGGTTTTGGCCGTGTTCGGGTCTTCGGTGAGTGATAGGATCAGTTGAGTGTCATCAGCGTATGAGATGATGTTGAGGTTGTGTCAATGACTAACTCACTGTTTGTATGTGTTTTGAAGACAGCATATGTGCAGGACTGTATGGGTGGAAGAGTGTGTATATGTGTGTGTTAGTGAGTGAATGACTGTCTCACTAGTGTCTTTATGAGTAACTACATATGTTTTAATCTAGTATATGTGAGTATTGATGTATATAAGTGAGTATATATGAGAGTGAGAGATTGAAAGAGTTCCTGATAAAAAAAGTATGTGTTTCTATAAGTGATTGTTTAAGAGAGTAAGTATGTGTAAGTTTCCTTAGAAGTAATGTGCTAGTGTGTGTATAGCTGTATATGCAAATAAATGGATGTTCAATAGTTTGTTTGCATGTGTGAGTATGTGTGTGAGTAACTTTTGGAAGACTGTCGGTGTGTTAACGGATGTAAAGGTGTCTCACTACATATGATAAGTGAGTATATGTATGAATGACTATATAGAACTGTTGGTGAATGAGTGGATGTGTATATAAATGGTGGAATTACTGAATTGGTTGTTGTAACTGGTATAGGTATCTCCACTTTTTTGTAAATGTTAGTTTCTATTTTTGAATATGTGTTTCAAGGGTTACATTACACTGAAAGGAGGTCTGTCACTCTGTCACAAGGATGGAGTCATCATTGATGTCATGAGTGATGTCACTGACCATGTCATGAGTGATGTAATATGTGACGTCATCAGCAGTGCATTACACGCACAAGCCTAGCGAGTCCAACTAACTATAACGTGGAATTTCAATGGCTTTATGTCAGTAAAATTTCCAGGTAACTATAACTGGTGTGAAACCTATGGTTTTTTCAGTGAATTTAATAGGTTTTTTTTAATGCTAATTCCTAACTATAACTGGTGTGAAACCTATGGTTTTTCAGTGAATTTTATAGGTTTTTTAAATGCTAATTCCTAACTATAAGTCTCACTTTATAAGTAAGACTGTTAACGCTCTAGTTGTTCTTTAGAACACTCTGGTACATTCTATCAGTGGGCTATAGTTGCGCTACATATGGCTGATATTTGGGCTACATTTGTTTTTTTTGTCTCTGGTGGCCATCTTTGGGCTACATTGGGCTACATTGGGCTACATTTGGGCTCTAACATATATATAGCCCAATGTAGCAGAATATATATTTATTTGAAAGTTAATTTTCGTAAAAACCACTTGAGTATAGCAAAGGCACATCGGGCTACCAGTCCCTACAATTTTTCCCCTTTTTAAAATGTATTTATTTATTTATTTATTTTTTGCCTTGGAGCGCTCCCGGTGCGCGCCCCGGTGAGCGCCCCGGAGAGCGTACTTGTTTGAAGCGCCCCGGTGCGCGAACCAGGAAGCGTCCCGTTAGCGCCAATGTCGCGAACGAAAACATGATTGTGACGTATTGCGTAGCCGCGTCCGCATCATATGCACGGAGTAAACGCACCCGGAAGCATTCGACGCGCCCCTGGGCGCGCACCGAGACGCGCCCCGGGGCGCGGCGCGTATGCGCGTCGGGTCATGTGACCTGAAAATAACACTTTGATTGGTTCACAACAGTTTTGTTTTCCAAATGATGAAAGACCCCACCTTTTTTCCTCATTTACACTTTGTTGTTTGAGTGAAGAAGACCTGTATTCTGTGAGAAATGGCTTTAGTAGTGGCAGCTGCAGGTGCATCTGGACCACCACCACCACAACGACCACCACAAGACCACATTGGTGGTCATGAAGAAGAGGAGGACGAAGAGGAGCAGGAGGAGAGGCAATTTCTGCCTGAGGATACTCCCCCATACAAACTCAAAGAACATTTTATTTGGGAGTTTTTCAAAATGCCAAGGGGTGCCAAGAAAGTAAATGCAGCAAAGGTGACTTGCCTCATCTGTGACCAAGAACTGTCAAAAAGGAACCCAAATAAAAAATATTCGTTTGGGAACCACACAATGATAAGGCACATGCAGAGGAAGCACCCAAACAATTATTCAAGAGCAGAAGTCAGGCAACTGACCTTGAACCCTCCCCAACCTTCTACTTCCAGCACCTCCAACCAACCCACTCCATCCGGTGAAGAGGCTAGGGAGATGGTCCCTAATGTTCAAACCAAGTTTTCCAAATTTAAATTTGATTGCATATATTGCAACAAAACTATATCTTATGGTGAGCCGAGCATCACTTTACTTAATCGAGCTGCAGACAACCATCACTGCAGCAAGCAACCTTAATTTTTTTCTATTTTTTTGCTCCACTTGAGCTGTTTGCAATTCCCTGTCTTTTGTTTCACCCCAGAAAAACTACAAAAAAATATAAAATTGTTCTGAAAATCCCCCCCCCAAAAAAAGTTCCAAAAAACTAAAAAATATATAAAAAAACAAAAAGAAAAAAAAAACAGTTCTTTTCAGATCGACCTCCCATTTATATAAAAAGAGTTACATTTTTATATGGCTGAGATACCCGCCACCCCCTCTCAACACAAATCCCCAAGGATGGGAAGACGGAATCGGTTCTGAACTTTTGGAAGGCGGGAGGGAGTTACCCTTCCCGGCCGTATTTATTAAAATATGAAACAAAATTAAAACATTAAAATAACAGTTTCATATCATGTACAATTTCATTTATACAGTACGATGTTCTTGGCTGACCTTAACACATCTCTAATACAAAGGTTCTCCTAGCCGATACTAAACATCCTGCAAATGCATTTCTGAACATTGAAATTGTACATCCTAACGTTACGGGCCAACGGCAAGGTCGTAACCGGTGTCAGATCCCCAATACCAATTCCCCCCTCACTTGTGAGGGGCGGTCGCACAGCGGACTGTACCTCTGTGCCCACTTCCAATTTCCCTTGCCTTAGCGGGGGCCCCCTGTTAACTCGACGCCATCTTAGTGGTCGTCCGAGGACTCGTGTGAGGTGTCTAGAAGGTAGCGTAGACCCCCCTCCCACCCCACACAACTTACCACACCTGCCGTCGCAGATGTCCGGGCCCCGGGAAATTCCGAGGAGGGGTCCGTAGCCCCTCCTCCCCAGTGAAGGGGCCTATGGCCGCCTTCCCTTTCGGCGTCCCATCCTTAGATGGGACCGCCTCCCGTTTGAGGGGCCAATGGGCACCTCCCCCCGGGCGCTCCCATCCGTAATGGGTGACGCCCAAACCTCTAGGGATCTTCCAATTACTGCTCACCGATCATGACCTTACCGCCCGACCGGAAATAAATACGACATTTTGAACTATGCTAACGAAAAGGAAATTATTACATTTAAACGATTTCACGTAGAACTCTACGGAGCATAACCATTAAAATTAATCGCAAACATTTCTGCTAAGAAAACATGTTAAAACGAAAATCATCCTTTATTACACAACACATTATCAACTTTATTCCAAGACAACCTGTAAGAGAAACCAATTCACGTCAATCAATTTTTATTCCAACAAATCGCTGTCAACAGGGGCTGGTGGGTGGGTCAAAATTGGCTCTTCGTTCCGTCTCGAGCTCACGTGCAACGGGGAGGTGCAGCTTCAGAGCACAGGAACAAGAGGATGCTTCCTTGGCTTGTCGCTCCTTTTATCCTTCTTCGGGCGGGCGTAGACCCTCCTCCAATCCGCTTCCCGGGCGTGGCTGGCGGTGTCGGTGTCTAGGACAACCCCTTCTTGGGCGGGAAAAGGCGCGCCCAAGCTACGCCGCTTCGGGCATACCAGCCGGGACACGCCTCCCGGCCAAAATGGTTTCCCGGGGGGATCGGGGTACTCCACCATACGTTCGGGGGGACCGAGTGGTCGCCCCTTTCCATATGGCTGAGATACCCGCCACCCCCTCTCAACACAAATCCCCAAGGATGGGAAGACGGAAACGGTTCTGAACTTTTGGAAGGCGGGAGGGAGTTACCCTTCCCGGCCGTATTTATTAAAATATGAAACAAAATTAAAACATTAAAATAACAGTTTCATATCATGTACAATTTCATTTATACAGTACGATGTTCTTGGCTGACCTTAACACATCTCTAATACAAAGGTTCTCCTAGCCGATACTAAACATCCTGCAAATGCATTTCTGAACATTGAAATTGTACATCCTAACGTTACGGGCCAACGGCAAGGTCGTAACCGGTGTCAGATCCCCAATACCAATTCCCCCCTCACTTGTGAGGGGCGGTCGCACAGCGGACTGTACCTCTGTGCCCACTTCCAATTTCCCTTGCCTTAGCGGGGGCCCCCTGTTAACTCGACGCCATCTTAGTGGTCGTCCGAGGACTCGTGTGAGGTGTCTAGAAGGTAGCGTAGACCCCCCTCCCACCCCACACAACTTACCACACCTGCCGTCGCAGATGTCCGGGCCCCGGGAAATTCCGAGGAGGGGTCCGTAGCCCCTCCTCCCCAGTGAAGGGGCCTATGGCCGCCTTCCCTTTCGGCGTCCCATCCTTAGATGGGACCGCCTCCCGTTTGAGGGGCCAATGGCCGCCTCCCCCCGGGCGCTCCCATCCGTAATGGGTGACGCCCAAACCTCTAGGGATCTTCCAATTACTGCTCACCGATCATGACCGTACCGCCACAGGCCCGGATAGTTGACCGGCTATCCGGACCCCCCACAAAACTCCTACCTAAAGGTCATGGCTACAAATTCTTCAACCAAGCTATGAAGTCTCCTATGAGTAAATCATTCCCCACCCGGGACAAATGAACCCCGTCCTCTAGATACATCTGATCCCCCCTGATACACCCATGCGGAATAGAATGCAATGTATTTGTACGAAACAATCTACCAAGTTTGTTATTTACTTTCTTCACAGAATGATTTAAAGCAGACACAGAATTAGCCCCCCGCCACACCTTCCGTGGGATCATGTGGGACCATGCAATTGTGCACCCAGGGACCCTTTTTGCCAACCAACTTACAGTGAACAATATCACCTCGAGAAGCACTCGCCGACCAATGGTCACCAAATCATTGCCCCCAAGATGCACTATGAGTATAGATGGCGGTGACCTCGTCCGCCCTAACAAACCCTCCATAAAAACCTGAAACTGGTCAATACAGAGCCCGCCCCTTCCGTAGAAGGTCACCCTGTACCCGTATACCCCAGCCATGTGAATCATGTCACCTGCTTTGAATACTTCTGCGGCACGCCTCACGTATGAGTGTCCCATGACCCACACCACTCTGTCCACAGCCGGTGTCCTTTGACCGCTGGTCCCCTGGTGTCGGGTTGACTGCACAGTCTGCCCCGACTCGTAAGCTTGCGAAACTGTAAAACCAAACAAAAACAAGAAGCGTGAGTTCATGATATTAGCTTCACAACATGTGCAACCGCACGTACCGTTTATAACAGTTCGAGGACCAACGCTCCAACTGTTTTACTTTATCAACACTCAGACCCCTGGCTGTGGCCTCAGTAGCAGCCCCTATCCTGAAGGAATGGGTCCCAAACTCGCACGGGTTCAAGCCTGCGGCTGTAATTGCCATCGCAAGCACCCGTTGGAACTGAAACCTCGTCAGTGGGGTGGCGTCGGCGTGCCTCAGTAAGCTTCCCCCCCATGCTGCCGCCCTCTGCGCCAAATATTCCTCAACGCATGCTACCGGGCACATGGGCGATCCGGGAATCCGGTGGACTACTACACAATCCCCGTTCGCTCCCTGATCGGTCTTGGAGCTGGCAAACGAGACTACCATTGTTTCCCCTTTAATTCGGATGTGCTCTCGGCACAGTCCCCCCCCCCGTATCCTGCTTGTTCCTTGCTACCAGCTCGCTTACCCTCATAGCCCCATGGAATGCTAATGAAAAAGCGGCTCTAAATAGTACTGTCTCAGATTGAGATGAACATGTTGCCGGGAGTACTGACATCAACAGGGCCAACCTTTCCAGACCTATCGGGTGCCTGTCGTCCACTCTGCGACCCTCAAGGCGTTGCCACCCTCGCAGCGCCTTCTGAACCACAAAAGACGCTGTGGGGTCCTGGATACCATGGGCCCGTGCCATGAAAGAAATAGCAGCCCGGTGCCTCTGTGCCGTGGCTACTGATTTGCCTGCCTGGTGTAAGGATAACAGAAACTTCAGGACATACTCCTCTTGGCCCCAAAGCTCCCCCCCAGCAGAACCCAAAAAGGACCAATAGGAACGGAACGCCCCTTCGTATGCCTTCCTTGTCCTGGGAGCTAGACTCTCTCCCACGAGGTCTTGTAGTCCGGGGTACCGAGAGACCAGAGAGCTTCGGGAAAAGGTGCCGCCACCGGGTCCGCTGAGGGTAGGAAACCCCAGAAGGCCTGCATACGGGAACGAGAAAGCGCATCAGCTGCCTGATTTAACACCCCTGGCACATGTCTTGCCCTAAAGTGGACGTTTAGTCTCATACACAGCAGGACAATCTCCTTCAGCAATCTCAAGATCCATCTGCAGCGGGCAGCCTGACTATTGATACACTCAACAACGGTCATATTATCAGACCAGAACACCACAGCGCGGTCACGAAACCCCTCGGGCCATGTGTTCAAGGCCACCAGAATAGGGAACAGCTCAAGAAATCCTATGTTACCTGTGAGCCCATTCTCGTGCCACCATGCCGGCCAGGTTTGTGCTGACCAATGATTACCAAAAATGGCGCCAAATCCAACACTCCCTGCCGAGTCCGTCCACAACCCCAACTCCTCCGAGGAGACCCCGGGTTTGCTCCACACGACCCGACCGTTGAAATCCGCCAGGAATGCCAACCATATGAGCATGTCCTGCCGAACCTCTGCCGAGAGCCTTGTGCGGTGGTGGCCTTCCTTAAGGCCAACCATGGCCTGTGCAATAGAGCGGGAAAATGGGCGCGCCATTGGGATCACTCTCAGGGCAAAATTTAGTTGACCCACAACCTGCTGTAACTGATGTAATCTCACTTTCGTCGCGCTAATACATGTTTTAAGCGATGCCTCAAATTTCGCCACCTTTTCCTTGGGCAAGCGGAAGCACCCCTCTTCTGAATCGAGCTCTATTCCAAGAAACTCGAGCGAAGTAGACGGCCCCACTGTCTTACCGGGTGCCAATGGCACGCCAAAGCGCCTCATGAGATCGCAAAATTTATTCAAAGCTCGTGCACACTCTATGTCCCCAGCTGCCCCCAGGAACAGAAAATCATCAAGATAATGCATCACATGAGTAAACCCTGTTAATCTTGTGAAGGCCCATTGCAAAAAACAACTGAATCTTTCAAAATAAGCACAAGAGATGGAGCAACCCATTGGCATACATTTATCCATGTAATAGCGACCCTGAAACATGAAACCAAGGAGACGCTGATCCTCTGGGTGTACCGGGAGCAACCGGAACGCTGACTCGATATCTGATTTAGCCATCAGCGCTCCGGGCCCTAGGCGATTCAAAATGGCGACGGCCTCATCGAAAGATGCGTACCGCACCGAACAAACCCCCGGGTCAATCGCATCGTTCACCGAAAGACCCCTTGGAGCTGACAAATTATGTATCAACCTGAATTCCCCTGGATCTTTTTTGGGGACTACACCCAGGGGTGAACAAACAAAATTAGCAACTGGCGGGTTGTCATATGGTCCAGCAACCCGACCTCGGGCCACCTCTTTACCAATCTTTGCTTGTACCACCGCCGCATTCTGCTGTACCGATAGTTGATTCTTACATTGTGCTTCACCCTGAAAATCCCCCGCCGGGATGCGGAAACCATATGAGAAACCATCTCGCAACACCCCAGCGGAGATATGATCTGGGTATTCGTTTAGCCAAGGGATCATTGCCATGACATCAACCGGGGTCGGTAGAGGCGCCCCCTGGACCATTTCAGACCCGTTTGGCGCTACCTCTACTCCCCGTATCACTAGCCTTGGCTCTGCACATATTCTCCGGATGGGAGGACTGCCCACACCCCGAACATTCATGCCTGAACTTACAAGAACCCTGTGGCCTAGTACATTGCCCTCTGTTAAAGCTCCAGCAGACCCCTTTTTTCCCTGTGCTGCCGCTATTCCTTGAGTTCCGGTCATTACTGGAACCCGCCCGAAAGGGCGTCCCTGACGAATGGCGGGAAAACTCGGCCACCTCACCCCCCAATGCTGGTGACCTCCCCACGCCTGGCTTTTCCATATTTTGCCATGAAATAGAGTCAAAACAATCCCATGTCAGGGATGAATCATGTTCCTTGGATTTACGAAATATATTATCATAAGCAAACCATTGATTTCCTCCATAAGTTTCATAAAATCCCATGATACGTGTCTGATACACAGCCAATTCCCCCAACAAATCGGGCCTACGTTCCCCCATAATTGCAGTGAACATTCCGAACGCTCTGCCCCAATTGTCTATCGATTTATCGACTCTAAAACCGGCCATCCTGGCTCGCCATACACTTGGATGTAGAAACTCTTTTTGGTTCTTTACATGCTCGATTTCGTAGTGATCGGTCAACAAGGAAAATATGTTTACATATTTGTCCGCCCATATCCTCTTTTTTACCTCCATCGGGATATGCTGCACAATTCTTTCCCTCCTTGAAGGTACCGATCCCTCCCCAACCATCGGCAATGGCTTACCTGAACCTGCCGCTGTAACTGTCGATCCCGCCGTACCAACGCCTGATCCTGGTTGACCCACGGGCGCCTGCGGGGAAACAAAAGGGCAAGGTGCTTTTGCGGCCTCTCGGGATTGCCGCAACTGCCTCATTAATTGCTTGGCCTCCTCGGCCGTGTCCCCTGGAGGAACGGAACCCACACTGTTACCGCCCAACCATGCCGCCAGCTTGGCAGCCAACTCCGGGGGCATGTCCCCCTCGTTCACAGGGGTAACTACAACAGGTATCGGCTGCCCCGCGTCGGGAACTGGCACAGGAGCCTCCACCGGTCTGGGAGGGCTCGCCGGGGGAGCCTCCGGAACTGGGACCTCGTCCTCATTTGCCCCGTTCCTGGCCCTCTTTCTTCTCCCGTCAGGGGCCGCCCCTGGGACGATTCTTTTTGGCCGTCCCGTACCGTCCCTGGCCGCCATTTTCCTCTTCATCTCCGCCATGTCTTTCATCAGCATGCGGAGCATTTGGTCGGTGCTAACCTTCTTTGCGACCCTTTTGCCTGGCATTTTTCTCACGGATGAAAGGTCCTGAACAAGACTTGTAGTGCTAGAAGAGAAAAAAGAGAAATTACAAATTTCAAAATTGGCTCTTCGTTCCGTCTCGAGCTCACGTGCAACGGGGAGGTGCAGCTTCAGAGCACAGGAACAAGAGGATGCTTCCTTGGCTTGTCGCTCCTTTTATCCTTCTTCGGGCGGGCGTAGACCCTCCTCCAATCCGCTTCCCGGGCGTGGCTGGCGGTGTCGGTGTCTAGGACAACCCCTTCTTGGGCGGGAAAAGGCGCGCCCCAGCTATGCCGCTTCGGGCATACCAGCCGGGACACGCCTGCCGCCCAAAATGGTTTCCCGGGGGGATCGGGGTACTCCACCATACGTTCGGGGGGACCGAGTGGTCGCCCCTTTCCATTCTCTTTTCTCCCCGGTGCGCTCCCCGGTGCGCGTACCGGGCGCTCACCCCGCGCAAATCGAAAAACAATATTTTATTTTTTTGCCCAGCTGGACCCTTTTATAGCCCCCACCTCAAACCTCGGGGGTCAGAGGGGGTCTACCCTGCCCCCTTATGGTCAATTCTCCCTTTGTTTTGGCCACCTCTTGTGTCTTGATCCTACCGAGACACAAGATGGCGGCCGCTACGGACTGTTTCGAATGTTTACAGACACCTAAGAACCAATCAGCTTTCTGCGCGCAAGTCCCATGTCGCGCCCGGAGCGCTCCCCGGAGTGCGTACCGGGGCGCGCTTATAGATATATATATTTTTTGAACCTAAATTACTCAAAATCCACTGGAGCACATATCTTGAAACATAGCAAAGGCACATCGGGCTACCAGTCCCTACAATTTTGCCAAGTTTGGTGTAAATCCATTCAGCCGTTCGGGCTAAAAGTGAGGTCGACCGCCCTATGGAAATTAACATGGGGAAAAGGCGTTTTGGGACCCCCCTTTTATCTCGGCCCCGCTTGACGCATCCCCCCAAACTTTCAGGGAAGGACCGGAGCTCGACAAGGCCATTTTGAGGAAATTTTCAGGCAGATTTGTCAACTGGCGCCAAAGTTATTCCAAATAGAATTTTGAGATTTAACATTGAAAAAAATCCTAACTATAACTACCTACTGGCGACCGACAGTAGGTAATATATATATATATATATATATATATATATATATATATATATATATATATATATATATATATATATATATATATATATATATATATATATATATATATGTATTACCTACTGGCGATAGCCAGCAGGTATGTATAGTTAGGACCTAGCTACCATAGGAAATCCGCAACATTCTATTGGGAATAACTTTGGCGCCGGTTGAGGAATTTGCATGTAATTTTCCAAACTTTTGGCCAGCTCTGCTGCGCTCCTTCCCTGAAAGTTTCGGGGGGATTCGTGAAGTGGGGGCTGAGAAAAAAGGGGGTCCCAAAGCGTGTTTTCCCCATGTTAATTTCCATAGGACGTTCTGACAAGTCTACAGCCCGAACCGCTGAACGGAATTACACCAAACTTGGCAGAATTGTAGGGACTGGTACGCAGAAGTGCCTTTGCTATATTTGGTGAAAATTGCTCAGTGGTTTTTATGAAAATTAACTCCAAAAACACATATATATCTGGGCGGAGCCTAACCACACATCTCATCGTGAGATCTGATTGGCTGTCAGCACTTCATCCAAGAAGTGTTGGCAGCCATCTTGGGACCAATATACATGATAGCACCTCATTAACCCCTTCCATGCTCATGACGAGCTGAGCTCGTCATGAGGCACAGTTGAGCTGTGCTGATGACGAGCTGAGCTCGTCATGAATAAAGCAAAATGACACTTTCCAGCACAGGGGAAAAATAACCACAGCAGCGACGTGGTTAAAAAGCATTGTAGTTAATAGAGGGTTTTAGGACTTTAGTTACATTATAAATCATTTGTTGATGGTACCATACTCATTTTAGGAATTGTGGTGTGTTCTAAGGTGATTTTACCATGTGAAAAAGCCTTCTGCTGGGATATCATGAATCATGTTTGAAAGAAAACTATTATCTCATGCTTTTCCCACAGTGGTTTGGAAGGGGATCTACAAGCTAAACTGAAAGCATATTTTCTGTAAATTCACATTATCTTTCTCAGTCATGTGAGAATGAAGTCTGACATTCTCAGTAAAACATGTACATCCAACAAGGACAGCGACTGTCAGTTGATTCCTTTGTGTTCTACTGCAGCCTCCTAGAGTGTTCTAAAGAACAACTAGAGAGCTAACAGTCCTAGGGCCAGATGTAGGTAGCCCTTTACCGATCGGAATCGGCCGAAAATACCGATTTTCGGCCGTTTTCGATCGGTAAAGGGCTATCGAGATGTAGGGGCACATTTTCGGTAATTTTACCAAATCGGTATCATTACAGAATCGGTAAATTTACCGATTCGCTAATATGTACCGAATCGGTAAAATAATTACCGATTCGGTAATATTTACCGATTCGGTAAAATTACCGAAAATGCAATGTAGGTAGCCAATTTACCATTGGCACATAGCTTACAGAATTGGTATTTTACCATGGAATACAAATCCATGGTAAAATACCGATTCCTGTGTACATGCACATCTGTGCATGTACACATGTGCCATGTGACAGACAGACGTGCCCTTAGGGCATGTCTGTGTGCCACATTGCACACATGCCCGTTTTGGGGGTGCTAGAGGGTGTCAAAGTGACACCCCCTGCACCCTTGACAAAATCGGTATTTACAGATTCAGTAAATACCGATTCGGTAATTGAATTGAATCCTATGGGCTTCAAAGGCCCATAGGATTCAATAGCAAATACCGATTCGGTATTTACCGAATCGGTAAATACCGAATTTGTAAGGAATCGGTAACGATTCCAGATGTTGGGACCTACATCCCATTTACCGATTTTGAAATACCGAATCGGTAGCATTCGGTATTTCAAAATCGGTAAATGGGATTTACCTACATCGGGCCCACACTTATTACAAAGGTATGGCACACCTGAAGCCATCTTGATTGGAATAAAGTGGTAACTCTTAAAACATTTAATTTAAAAAGGAACAAAATGAGGGGGTATATTTTGCCATAGAAACTATGATTAGTGCTGCAGAAAGAAAAACTAGGGCACATTTTGAGTGACTTCTCAAATCCTCTTCTATTTCATTAAAAAATTCTGACATGCAGTCTCCCAAGATGGCCACCAGAGACAAAAGAGCCCAAATGTAGCCCAAATATCACCAGATGTAGCCCAAGTATCGCCCAATGACAGAATGTCCCAGAGTGTTCTAAAGAACAACTAGAGCGCTAACAGTCTTACTTATGACAAAAGTATGGCACACCAGAAGCCATCTTGATTGGAATGAAGTGGTAAGTCTGAAAACATTTAATTTAAAAATGAACAAAATGAGGGGGTTCATTTTGCCATAGAAAGTATGATTAGTGCTTCAGAAAGAAAAATTAGGGCATATTTTGAGTGACTTCTCAAATCCTCTTCTATTTCATTAAAAAAATAATTCTGACATGCAGACTGAAACATGCACTTTGAATACCAGCAGCAGACTTCCCTGGTGAGCAGTAGCTTTACTACAGTGATCTAATGAGCAACTAGAGTGTTAACATTCAGAATTTATGGCAAATGTGTGACTCATCTGAATGCCTTTTTGATGGAACCAAAGTAAACAAGCAATGAAAATGCAATAGATCTCGCCCTCGTTTAAGTTAAAGCTATTCTGTTTGTAATGAGGTGGCTTTTTAGCTTTGCTTTTATTAGTGTTTTTAAAACTTTCATGTAAATAACATGCATATGTATGCATATATGTATATGTATGCATGCATTTATATTTGTATTTATATAGATGTGCAGATTATATATGTTTATATATGTATGTATATATAAAGAAAACGTCTCCTCTCGAAGAAAGAAGCAGGAGCCTCAAAGGGGATTTGCAAGACAACACCCTTTATTCTGAAATGATGGCGAATGCATTTCGGCCGGGTTGGCCTTCGTCAGCGCCTGCAGTGAGTGTGTAGGAAGTCCCAAATGTATATATACACATACACATATATAAATGCATATGCATATATATGCATATATATATGTGTATATGTGTGCGTGTAGAGAGAGGTAGAGAGGTAGAGGTAGAGGTAGAGAGTTAGAGAGGTAGAGGTAGAGAGGTAGAGACTAGTAGAGAGAGAAGTAGAGAGAGGTAGCGAGGTAGAGAGTAGAGAGTGAGTAATAGAGAGTTGAGAGTGAGTAGTAGACAGTATTTACCGATTCGGTAAAATTACCGAAAATGCAATGTAGGTAGCCAATTTACCATTGGCACATAGCTTACAGAATTGGTATTTTACCATGGAATACAAATCCATGGTAAAATACCGATTCCTGTGTACATGCACATCTGTGCATGTACACATGTGCCATGTGACAGACAGACGTGCCCTTAGGGCATGTCTGTGTGCCACATTGCACACATGCCCGTTTTGGGGGTGCTAGAGGGTGTCAAAGTGACACCCCCTGCACCCTTGACAAAATCGGTATTTACAGATTCAGTAAATACCGATTCGGTAATTGAATTGAATCCTATGGGCTTCAAAGGCCCATAGGATTCAATAGCAAATACCGATTCGGTATTTACCGAATCGGTAAATACCAAATTTGTAAGGAATCGGTAACGATTCCAGATGTTGGGACCTACATCCCATTTACCGATTTTGAAATACCGAATCGGTAGCATTCGGTATTTCAAAATCGGTAAATGGGATTTACCTACATCGGGCCCACACTTATTACAAAGGTATGGCACACCTGAAGCCATCTTGATTGGAATAAAGTGGTAACTCTTAAAACATTTAATTTAAAAAGGAACAAAATGAGGGGGTATATTTTGCCATAGAAACTATGATTAGTGCTGCAGAAAGAACAAGCATTTGCAATGCAATAGGTCTCGCATTATTTAAGTTTGAGCTATTAGCATTGTAAATGGCAATTGTTTTTTGCTTTATGCTATATTTTTTTTTTACATAAAAAGCTTCATATAAAATATGTTTTATTAAAGTTATTTATGCAGTATCTAAATTTTGTTTGCATAAAACAGTATAATAATATCTTAGTAAAAAAGTCAAATATTTTAATGGAAATTCACCAAACGTTCATTTATGTGTTGGTTTTGAAAATAGCTAAATTAATAGCTTTGTCATTTACAATGCCAATAGTTATAACTTTCGCAAATGTGACACCTATAGCATTTGTAATGCAACATTTGTATTTACGTGACTTAGATGTATTGATATTACAAATAACAATGGCTTTTAATTTTTTTTAATACTTAATAAAAGTGATTGTAATTTATAATGGCAATAGCTTAAACTTTTGTAAATAACTTTTGTGAAGATTATGTTCAGTGTATTTTATTGTAACAAAATCCAAGAACAGAAGTGAAATATTAACATCTTTTTGTGACATTTGTAATAAAGCTTGAAACATTGAGAGAACATATTTGTGCTGTGGTGGTGCTGAGTGATGCTGTGGTGGTGCTGAATGGGGCTGTGGTGATGCTGAGTGATGCAGTGGTGGTGCTGAGTGGTGCTATGGTGGTGCTGTGGTGGTGCTGAGTGATGCTGAGTGATGCTGTGGTGGTGCTGAGTGGTGCTGTGGTGGTTCTGAGTGATGCTGTGGTAGTTCTGACTGATAATGTGGTGGTGCTGAGTGACTGTACTCACTGTCACTCTGCACTCACTGTCACTCTGCACGCACTGTCACTCTGCACGCACTGTCACTCTGCACGCACTGTCACTCTGCACGCACTGTCACTCTGCACGCACTGTCACTCTGCACGCACTCTGCACTCACTGTCACTCTGCACTCACTGTCACTCTGCACTCACTGTCACTCTGCACTCACTGTCACTCTGCACTCACTCTGCACTCACTGTCACTCTGCACTCACTCTGCACTCACTGTCACTCTGCACTCACTGTCACTCTGCACTCACTGTCACTCTGCACTCACTGTCACTCTGCACTCACTGTCACTCTGCACTCACTGTCACTCTGCACGCACTGTCACTCTGCACGCACTGTCACTCTGCACGCACTGTCACTGCACTCACTGTCACTGCACTCACTGTCACTCTGCACTCACTGTCACTCTGCACTCACTCTGCACTCACTGTCACTCTGCACTCACTGTCACTCTGCACTCACTGTCACTCTGCACTCACTGTCACTCTGCACGCACTCTGCACTCACTGTCACTCTGCACTCACTGTCACTCTGCACTCACTGTCACTCTGCACTCACTGTCACTCTGCACTCTGCACTCACTGTCACTCTGCACTCACTGTCACTCTGCACTCACTGTCACTCTGCACTCACTGTCACTCCGCACTCACTGTCACTCCGCACTCACTGTCACTCCGCACTCACTGTCACTCCGCACTCACTGTCACTCCGCACTCACTGTCACTCTGCACTCACTGTCACTCTGCACTCACTGTCACTCTGCACTCTGCACTCACTGTCACTCTGCACTCACTGTCACTTCGCACTCACTGTCACTTCGCACTCACTGTCACTCCGCACTCACTGTCACTCTGCACTCACTGTCACTCTGCACTCACTGTCACTCTGCACTCACTGTCACTCCGCACTCACTGTCACTCTGCACTCACTGTCACTCTGCACTCACTCTGCACTCACTGTCACTCTGCACGCACTCTGCACTCACTGTCACTCCGCACTCACTGTCACTCTGCACTCACTGTCACTCTGCATGCACTCTGCACTCACTGTCACTCTGCACTCACTGCATGCACTCTGCACTCACTGTCACTCTGCACTCACTCTGCACTCACTGTCACTCTGCACTCACTGTCACTCTGCACTCACTGTCACTCTGCATGCACTCTGCACTCACTGTCACTCTGCACTCACTGCATGCACTCTGCACTCACTGTCACTCTGCACTCACTCTGCACTCATCATTACTGTTCCTTTTGTGGCATAAAACGGGTACCTCTTCTGCGTGCACTGGTTTATGTCAGAGGAGCTAAGCTTGGTCAATGTCTGAACAAAATGGCAAAATGATATGTTCCTGCAACAGCACAAGGCCGTAGATTAGAAGCTACGAGGTAAGAGACAAAATGTACCCGCAATACCAAAGTACTAAACGTTTCACTGTATCTTGGAGGAATGTACTTACAAAAAAAAAAATCAATCACCCATAACAACGAACCCACCCGACCCGTCCTTATCAAAACAGATCAGACGAAGACTTGATGGAGAGGGCCAGGCACACAACCCGGCCATCGGTCGCCTGGGAAACCAGATCCATCCACGGCTCAGGAGTCCTCTGTGCGTGGACAGGGTGTACTCCAGGAATCAAGTCCGTGCAATTGTACCTAATAATTTTCTCATAAAAAACTCACTGCGCATTCCACCCTCAACGAACAACACGCTTGGCAAAACAACATGCACGGCAAAGGAAACCGGCCGCTCGCACACTCTCCTCTCCTGCCTCCTTGTATCATACCAAGTCACGGACATGCGCAGACGTCGTGATGCGCATTTGATTCAAGTATTTTACAGTTTTATAAAAAATACTCACTGCGCATTCACCAATCAACGCGCGCGGCAAAGGAAACCGCCGCGCACACACGCTCCTTTGCCCTAAGGTAAGCAATTACGGCGGACTCCCGCTTTCGTTTTCCGCCGGCCTGCGAACAGGAAGTCAGGCAGGCCGGGCGGGACAACCGGAAGTAGGAGGGCGGGAGCCTACCCCGCCTCCCACGGAAGAGCCGCGATTGTTTGGCGCACCGGAGCAGGCAGGAGCCTACCCTGCGCCCCGGTGCCGAAGAAGGGAAGAAGAGTCTTGCTGCCGGTGGGAGCCGCTGCACTGAGGATGCCGGTGAGTGGGGCGTCGCCTTGTTGGGGGGGGGCGGGGGGCATCTGTGTGCGCGCGCGCGGCGGCGGACTGTGTATGTGTGTGAGCGTGCATGTGTGTGTGTATGTGTATGTGTCCTGGAGTCTGTGTGTATGCGTGTGTGTGACGGGGGGGGGGGTTGCCTGTCTGGGTGCCTGCGTGTCTGTGTAAGTGTAAATGCGTGTGCGTGTGTGTGGAGCCGAGAGGAGAGGGGCTGGTGTGTGTGGAGGGGTCTCTGTGTATGCGTGTAGGTGACGGGGGTGTGCCTGTGTATGCGTGTGTATGTGCGCATGCGTGAGTGCTGTGTATGCGTGTGGCTGTGATGTGCGCATGCGTGAATGTTGACGCGCGTGCACGCAGCTCAATCCACGCTCGTCACAGTTTTGTGTCCCTCATTCCCCCGTGTCAGCCGACTATAAGTCTCCGCCCTGGACGCATCCTTCGGATGCGAATTCCAGGGCGAGACCTAAAAACTAGGGCACATTTTGAGTGACTTCTCAAATCCTCTTCTATTTCATTAAAAAATTCTGACATGCAGTCTCCCAAGATGGCCACCAGAGACAAAAGAGCCCAAATGTAGCCCAAATATCACCAGATGTAGCCCAAGTATCGCCCAATGACAGAATGTCCCAGAGTGTTCTAAAGAACAACTAGAGCGCTAACAGTCTTACTTATGACAAAAGTATGGCACACCAGAAGCCATCTTGATTGGAATTAAGTGGTAAGTCTGAAAACATTTAATTTAAAAATGAACAAAATGAGGGGGTTCATTTTGCCATAGAAAGTATGATTAGTGCTTCAGAAAGAAAAATTAGGGCATATTTTGAGTGACTTCTCAAATCCTCTTCTATTTCATTAAAAAAATAATTCTGACATGCAGACTGAAACTTGCACTTTGAATACCAGCAGCAGACTTCCCTGGTGAGCAGTAGCTTTACTACAGTGATCTAATGAGCAACTAGAGTGTTAACATTCAGAATTTATGGCAAATGTGTGACTCATCTGAATGCCTTTTTGATGGAACCAAAGTAAACAAGCAATGAAAATGCAATAGATCTCGCCCTCGTTTAAGTTAAAGCTATTCTGTTTGTAATGAGGTGGCTTTTTAGCTTTGCTTTTATTAGTGTTTTTAAAACTTTCATGTAAATAACATGCATATGTATGCATATATGTATATGTATGCATGCATTTATATTTGTATTTATATAGATGTGCAGATTATATATGTTTATATATGTATGTATATATAAAGAAAGCGTCTCCTCTCGAAGAAAGAAGCAGGAGCCTCAAAGGGGATTTGCAAGACAACACCCTTTATTCTGAAATGATGGCGAATGCATTTCGGCCGGGTTGGCCTTCGTCAGCGCCTGCAGTGAGTGTGTAGGAAGTCCCAAATGTATATATACACATACACATATATAAATGCATATGCATATATATGCATATATATATGTGTATATGTGTGCGTGTAGAGAGAGGTAGAGAGGTAGAGGTAGAGGTAGAGAGTTAGAGAGGTAGAGGTAGAGAGGTAGAGACTAGTAGAGAGAGAAGTAGAGAGAGGTAGCGAGGTAGAGAGTAGAGAGTGAGTAATAGAGAGTTGAGAGTGAGTAGTAGACAGTAGTAGAGAGCAGCAGAGAGTGAGTAGTAGAGAGTAGTAGAGTGAATAGTAGAGTGAGTAGTAGAGAGTAGTAGAGAGTGAGTAGTAGAGAGTGAGTAGTAGAGAGTAGTAGAGAGTGAGTAGCAGAGAGAGAGAGAATAGTAGAGAGTAGTAGAGAGTGAGTAGTAGAGAGTGAGCAGTAGAGAGTGAGTAGTAGAGAGTGAGTAGTAGAGTGAGTAGTAGAGAGTGAATAGTAGAGAGTAGTAGAGAGTGAGAAGTAGAGAGTGAGTAGTAGATAGTAGTAGAGAGTGAGTAGTAAAGAGTGAGTAGGAGAGAGAGAGTAGTAGAGAGTGAGTAGTAGAGAGTAGAGAGTAGTAGAGAGTGAGTAGTAGAGAGTAGTAGATAGTGAGTAGTAGGTAGTGAGTAGTAGAGAGAGAGTAGTAGAGAGTAGTAGAGTAGTAGAGAATGAGTAGAGAGAGTATTAGAGAGCAAAATGTAAAAAATTTAAACTGATACTTGTATAGCGCACTACTCACCCGCAAGGGTCTCAAGGCGCTTGTACGAATACCGCTGTGGAACCCATCCTGGCTTTCCCTGTGAGGCATCCACTCCTGGGCACCCCCAAGGTGGAGGCCAGGCATCCTTAGCGTTGTGGGGGCCGTTGTGGAGATTAAGCAAGCTATTGCCCAGAGTTGCAGAGTGCGACTCCATGATTGGAATAGGCACCGAGGCGAGAATTATCAGGTCCGTGGAATTTTTGAGCCCAAGACCCGCCAAAGCGGGGAATTGATTTGAACCCTTCTACACTGAGAGTAATGGAGTAGAAGAGAGTAAGTAGTAGAGAGTAGTGGAGAATATTCCAAAGTTTGGCACAGCACCACTTGCACAATAAGTCCAATCAAATCATATCACTTAGAGTCCTTATTGAAGCGCTGAATCTTGGTGTATATTCTAATGCTTTTATTTTCCTTAAGTTTATGTACCACAGCCAGCCGACACATTTCGTTCTGTACAGCAGAACTTCTTCAGGGCGTTCTTATTTCCTTCAAGTTATGTCGGTATCCTGCTGTCATATAACTAGATATTTCTTCCAAATGTTAGACGAGACGTAAGTACATTCTTATTCAAAGTGACTAGGTATCAATTTTACCCACACAATTCGGGCAGACTTGAGTAATTTATAGCATCCTCAAAGTCAGGCTTGCAAAAATTCCAAAGTATAGGACAAGATAATCCAAATCCAAATGTTTCTCAAGAAAAGTCATTTTCAATCGTTCGGAATATCGGCGTTTGGGCAGATATGACCCAGGGACCCCCAGTATGCAAGGGGAATTAGTCCCCCTCTGCAAACGCGCCAGTGGCCTGCGTTGCAGAGAGGTGTAAAAAGGGGCATAGCCTCATTACACCTCTGTGCAATGCAGCCCCCTGGTGCATACTGGAGGTTCCAGGTGGGCTAGTTGGCCCTCAGGGACCCTTAGTATGCGAGGGGAATTAGTTCCCCCTCTTCAAACATGCACGGCGGCTGCGTTGCAGAGAGGTGTAAAAAAGGGTGTGGCCTCATTACACCTCTCTGCAATGCAGCCCCCTGGCGCATACTGGAGACTCCTGGTGGGCTAGTTGGACCCCAGGGACCCCCAGTATGCAAGGGGAATTAGTTCCCCCTCTGCAAACGTGCCAGGGGGCTGCATTGCAGAGAGGTGTAACAAGGGGCATAGCCTCATTACACCTCTGCAATGTAGCCCCCTGGCACATACTGGAGGTTCCAGGTGGGCTAGTTGGCCCCCAGGGGCCCCCAGTATGCAAGGGGAATTAGTTCCCCCTCTTCAAACATGCACGGGGGCTGCGTTGCAGAGAGGTGGAAAAAAGGGGCGTGGCTTCATTACACCTCTCTGCAATGCAGTCCCCTGACGCATACTGGAGATTCCTGGTGGGCTTTCAGGTCTTATATAGTCAGGAATTAGCATTAAAAAACCTTTGAAATTCACTGAAAAAAACATAGGTTTCAGGCCTTATATAGTTAGGATTTCGCATTTAAAAAACCTTGCAAATTCACCATAGGTTTCAGGCCTTATATAGTTAGGAATTAGCATTTAAAAAACCTTTGAAATTCACTGAAAAAACCATAGGTTTCAGGCCATATATAGTTAGGAATTAGAATTTAAAAATCTTTAAAATTCACTCGAAAAACTATAGGTTTTAGGGGTGTTAGAGTTAGCTGGACATTTCACCCATACAAAACCATTGAAATTGCTCCTATATAGTTAGTTGTACTAACTATATTTCGCGCACCCGCAATCCACTGCTGATGATGTCACATATTACATCATTCATGACATGGTCAGTGACATCACTGATGACATCTCAAATGATGAATAAGATGGAACGTGAGGGCTAGATCCGGTGAATCAAAAGAAAGATCGCAATGACTGAGAAATTGTGGAGATTAAATAAAAACATATGGACGTCTAACAAAATTGGAAGACCACATGTGATAGAGGACTAATGAATAGCGGATCAAAAGAATAGAACCAGAGCCCTTTCCAAAAATCTTCCTGCTACCTACATGAAGAAAATCGATAAAGTTGATTACGACAAATGTGCTGACTTGATTCAGCCTGGGGCACATATATTTTGACTGCCCAAAAGATTGAAAACACATGATCCAAAGTGTAGAAACGACTAAATAGGAGTATATGATATATCCTTGATCATATCTAGACCAAAGGTATCCTGTACACACACGTTGAGGAGAGACCTTTTTCTTTGTTGGTCCTGAGGAAGGTGGTACAAGCCCACCAAAACGCGTAGACCTGGCGTGGAAATTCACGATTAACATCTGTGTTACCTCAACCGTAGAAATTGTTTTGTGATATAAAATGAAGTGTGTATATATGCATGAATGAGTAAGTGTGAATGCTGATAAATGTGTGATTGACAGGGTCTTTTTTTATCTTTATTGTATAAATTCTTTTCTCTTACTTATATATTGAATTATAATGACAAATGAATTGTTTATTGAATTTTAATGTAGAAACTTACATGTGTTATAGATGAATTGCAAATATACATGGAAAAATAGTAAAATAGAAGAAAAAGATTCTTTTTTGGTACACTACAAAAAAATGAATAAAATACTAAAAATTAGATATTGTGTACCTGTGTTAATCTGAAGGCTCTATGATTAATTATATGAGCTATGCCATATGAGTAAGTGTGAATAAGCAACGGGGGAACTTTATCATAATCACTTTTAATAATAACAGGCTGATTCCCACTCCGTAATGGTGCCCCCCTGGCCTTACGCGTTTCAAAGACACAGTCCTCTTCCTCAGAGGCCAGAACATGAGCAGGCCACATTTGCGTGCATCTGCACTGTCCCATGTTAAGTCATTAAGTAGTTTTAATTAGCCTCCGGTGGGCTGTTCTCACATTGCTTCCTGGGACCTGCAGTCCATAATCGCACTTTTAACTCCCTCCAGAGTAAATATATATATATATATATATATATATATATATATATATATATATATATATATATATATATATATATATATATATATATATATATCACACAAATAATTACTGAGGGTATTGTCATAATTCAGGGAACCAAGAGCCTGTGAGCTCGAAACGTGTCTGTTTATGCCCTAAATAAACAAACTTTCCGGTACCTGGCTGGTGTGGCTTGTCGTCCTTTTTCCAGATCTGAAGAGGATTCCGTGTATATATATATATATATATATATATATATATATATATATATATATATATATATATATATATATATATATATATATATATATATATATATATATATATATATATATATATATGTATATATATATATATATATATATATATATATATATATATATATATATATATATATATGAAAGCTCCGAGTTACCCACAGGTTCGGGAAGCACTCCAACCACGGTGTACATCCATACACCCACAGCCACGTCTCAGACTGCCGACGCGTTTCGAAATTCAATTCTTCTTCACAGGCTACATTCCACACAGTACACGGTGTTGCGTTGAGACCACATCTTTAATCCGTGCAAAAATATTAGCTGCCTTCTGATAGGCTGTCTTTACATGCCTCCTGATAGGCTTGGGTGTTCTGGGATATGTAGTCCACCAAGTACAGTTGCATGTGGAAATGTCTTTAAAAGACCCTCTGATGCCCCGAGGCGTGCGCGTATATATATATATATATATCACCCAAATAATTACTGAGGGTATTGTCATATTTCAGGGAAAGGTAAGCTAAAATTGAGGTTTTGATTCATTCTGAGCTTAACCATTTCTCATGAGCATGACTTAATAATAAGGATCGAACTCGCTTCCTGCACAATGTTATACAGGTTTCGACATCGAGGAATGCTTGGTGAAGGTCAATGGTAGTAAAATATTTTTCTACAAATGTTAGCCACTGAATGTCAAATCCCGTATCATAAGCCAAACAATCTTTTATAATGTCTCTTATTAATGTTGCTTCTTCATTTTTCCAGGCTTAAAGCCATAGCAAGGGGAGAGCAGATTTGAGCTATATATATGGCTTCATCCCAACTGATTATGGCAGATGAAGTGTGATGTGGAAGGAGGAACGGATAAGAGCTTACAGCAGAAGTGTTTTTCTTATGTTTGGAGCACTGACATATCCCTGGCACCCCTGCCCTGTAGGTGGCAACTGGTACGCATTGCATAGAATAGATTGTAACATAGGGGCAAATACGCGACTGTGGTGGGGGACGGGAAGCTGAAGAGAGAGCCCTAGGTAGCTTGGTTCTGCCCTCAATTATGCTTGGTACCCAAGAACATTAGAGCTAAAAACCACCTTCAAGTAAGAGAATGTGTAAGTACTAACTAGATACTTAGATTCAACCACAATGCTTCGGAAGGGGTTACGTTTTGGACCAGAAGTCATAATAAAAGTTTTTTCAAAACTGGTCAGCAAATTCCACAAATGATTTGACCAGTGATCTCAGGGCTCTCGGGGTGCGCGCCAGCAAAACTGTGTCATCTGCATATAACAAAACAGGGCATGGAGTGCCAAGGACCATAGGAACGTCTGGCGTACATGATTTCGGTGGGCACCAAGTGTGTTTGTATACAGAATGAACCGTAAAGGAGCAAGCACGCACCCCTGGTGAACTCGACGCCCAATGTGAACCTCTCCTGTAAGCTCACCACCTTGACGAAACCTCATTCTGGCTTTTGTATTTATGTGCATAGAAGCCAAAAGATGCACAAGTGGTTCCTCCAGCTCCATTTCTAATATTTGCCAAATAACGCAATTGAATGCCATGTTTAGGTCCATGAATGCTAGATACACAGGGGGTGCGCTTAGCTACAGTGTACTTGCCCAATATTAAGCTGAGATTCAGGCATTGCTCCTGTGTTCCAATGTGTTGTTGAAAACCACAATGGCAAGGGTTTAAAACCTTATTAACCTCAACCCACTCGATGATCTTGTTATATAAGAACCCACTAAAGATTTTAGCTGAAATATCTGTGAGAGATATTGGATCCATACTTAATCCTATCTATCGACTCGGAGCTTGACAGTGTGACCAAATGGGTTGCACCCTAATTGTGAATCTGAACTAAATCTAACTCTTTTATTCCTCAAACACCCTAAAAAAGACAGTTGCAGGAGGGTAAGAGAAGGGCCCATCTCCTCTGTGTCAGGATACCTGGTGCTTTCAAGTTTCCCTCTGTTCTTTGACTGCTAGACTCTGAGCAATTGTACATGAAATGAGTGGGACAATATGGTTCGGAACAATCCCCACGGTTGAATTATTTATGTATAATTCATTGGGGGGTATGGATTGCCTCTCCTTATGCATTTTTGCAAGTGCCGGCGGTATACGTCAAACTGTGTCAACAAAACAGTATTCTTTAAACAACACAATGTCGTTTCTGAATCACAGTCTAGTCATACCATTTGCGTTGTCTGTTCTAGGCAGAGAACACAACCACCCTTGTGAACTTCATCCACTCTGGAGCACCCACTGACCCCTGCCCCCACCAAATCTTCAACCGCTCGAAAGAGACGAGATCAGCTGATAACTCACCACCATCATCAATGACTCTCTAAACACAGCCACCTTTCCCGGCGCCTGGATACATACAGAGGTCAGACCCCTCCACAAGAAACCCTTGGCAGCCCACAACGAACACCAGAGCTATTGTCACATCTCCCTGCTCCCCACCAAAGTCCTGGAGAAGTCCATCAACCGCCAACTCATCGAACACCTGGAGAGAAGCAACTTACTAGACCCTCCCCAATCAGGATTCAGAACCAATCACCGCTCCAAGACATTTCTGATCACTGCAACAGACGACATCAGCTCCATAATCAATGGAGAAGAATAAGCTGTCCTGATCCTGCTTGACATCTCCGCCACCTTCAACATGGTCTCCTACCACACACTCATTGAATGCCTACGCTAGATTGGTATAACAGATAATGGCTCAGAAGGATAGCATCCTTTCTCACAGGACGCACTCAAAAAGTCCGCCTCCCTCCCTTCACATCACAAGCCAAACACAACATCTGCAGCATTCCCCAAAGTTCTTCCATCAGTTCAGGACTCTTCAACGTCTGCATGACACCACTCGCAAACATCATCAGATCGCACAACATCAACATCATCTCCTACGCCGATGACAGCTCGTCCTCTCGCTCTCTGCCGACCCCACTTCAACAACTGCATTTAGAATGTTTCAGCATGGATGAAGAACAACCGCCTAAAGCTCAACACAGAGAAGACGGAAGTTCACAGCTTCATCAAACACACCACGCTCTGGAATGACTCCTGGTGGCCAATGGGAACTCAGACCCAACCCCGCGCTGAAAGACAATGCCCGCAACCTCAGCATCATCCTAAATAGTGAACTCTCCATAAAATGCCAGGTCAATGCCATCTCATCAGCATGCTTCCACACACTCTGCAAAATTTTCAAGTGGCTCCCCATCACCACCAGGAAGATGGTAACGCATGCCCTCCTCACCAGGCACCTGAACTAAGGCAACACCCTCTATGTAGCCACCACCACTGAACTCATGCACAGACTCCAGATAATCCAAAACGCAGCTTCCAGACGGATCTTCAAAGTGCCCAAGAGAACCCACATTACCCGGCACCTGACAGCCCTCCATTGGCACCCGGTCCAGAAGGAATGCCATTTAAAGCTCCTGACTCATGTCTACAAAGCCCGCCAACTTGAACCACCATCTACACTTCCACCGTTTCCACAGGAACCTCCGCTCTGCCTGCCTCGCCCTCGCACAGATCCCTCGCATACGTCCGCCGGAGGAGGCTCCTTCTCCCTTCTCACCACCAAAACCTGAAACAACCTCTGCCTCCCCCTCCACCTCTGCACCTCGCCCTAGCTGGACGACTTCAGGAAGGGGCTCAAGAACTGTTTCTTCAAATAAGACCTACAGCAACCGCCTGGATACCCTCTCAGGTGACAAGCCGCGCTCTACAAATAATGATTGATTGATTGATTGATGATTATAAACTTCCCAGTTTGCACTCTTTGTGCATGCCTTGTCAATCTTGGGTCTCTCATAGAAGACTGAGACTGAATTCTCGCCTATGAACCCAAACCAGCACCCCTTGACTAGCAATGCCGCAAACTAATGAGTAAACCATTGGACAACGGAAGAGACCAAACTGGCCTCCCATGAGAAGGAGGTGGAGCTCAATAAGACGAACATCAAAAGATGCAAGAGGGAGAACCTTCGAGTAGAGACCAGCTTGGACCAAACACTCTGTAATAGAGATGGGTACATGAGAACCTGGCCTTTTAGAAGCACGGAGGTAACAGGGGTGCAGGTAAACACAGGTACTGGGTTACAAAGTCAGGGGAATACTGTTCAGAGCTCAGAAAAGGTTACATACCCAAACCAGGATAGGTAATGCACTTAAATCCAAACTTCAAGGAATGATAAGGGATGAATCTACTAATGCAACAATTCTGGGCCCAGTCAAAGGACAACCACATAAGGGCTACGAGCAGCTTACACTGGTGCTCCACCACCAGCACAATCACCCACCAACATCTGGAGGGCAGTAACCAGACCATTCAGTACGGGGTCCTGAAAAGCCACAAGAGGTGGGGTATACTTACAGCTGATTCAGGTTAGGAGAAAGATCAGAAGATTCCCACCCCAAAAGTGATACACCCTGCAGAGACAACATAAACATGTACTAGGTCCACAAATATTTGGAGGGCGGATAACAACCCCCCCCCCCCTCACCATGGACCACAGTTGCAGTAAAAACCTACATGCATACTACATTAGACTTATTCATTGGGCCAAGGAATACAAGCAGGGATCCCCCAGGTCCCTGTCACGTGGGAATACACAAAACTGCCCCCACTTAAAAGCACTCATAAGCGAAGTAGTTGGTGAATCTGTTCTACATATAAAAACATGTTACACAACATTAAATCATTTCACAACAGATACAGGACAGCCAATAACCGTGACAATGTTAGACACACAGACATCTAGAGGAAGCAGAGCAAAGTAGGCAGGGCCACTGGAATGATGCCACTACATTTTATGTATATTATGGATACTGGGCAGATTCCCCACTATCTGATGTGTGTTGCAGATTGGTTTGGAAAAGTAGTGTTACTACTTCACTCAGACCAGAGGTTACAAACAAACATGCCACATGGGGTGCCGCACAGTGGCAGACACTTCTCAAGAATTAACTGATCAACCTTTATTTGTTGATTGCTGAATTCAGGTGTTCACTTGGCACTACTGAGGTAACTCTTTTGCCAATACAACATTAATGTGGGCTGAAATGACAAAATAGAAAAAACAATAGTGCCACAGAATATGCTACCTTGCACCAGATAATTTGCCTTTCCTTCCTGCTTAATTTATTCAACACTGCCCATAATTTGGTCATCATTTGCCACATAATTCAAGTGGTCCTAATTTTACACAGCTGCGATAAAGCCTTTCCTGCCATAGAAAACACGTCTAGCGCCCACAGCAGAAATCAAAGGTTATCTCACACCTGGAGCATGTCCAGCACCAGCCAGCTGCAGCAGAACAAGCTCCCTCACACACACCTGCCAGCGCCTGAGCTCCCACCTTGACTTCCACTCTGGGGAGAGAGTGTTAGCGAACATTCCTGGCTCTCCACTGACCTGTAGGTTACTGTTATCTCTCTGGCTGACCTCGCTCCCAGATAAGCCCAAAACTTCAGAATGTTTCGAGAATTGCTTCACTCCCCTCAAACCAGGAAACAAGAAGAGTGGTACCTGCCTGCAAAGATCACTCTGCACAGGTAAATATAGAAAAGCCATCTTGGCCAATGAAAATCTGTTTACAGACGTGAAGTAGCATACGATGGAAAATAACGACTCAGCTTGGCAGTTCCACTGAAAAGGGTCAAAGTTAGACACTAATACTCGCCAAAGCTAGTAAGAGCGCTTAGTGGTATGAGCTCCTTCTAAGATATTGGCATATTCCCTGTAAACCACAGGTTCATATACTGGCACGGCCGACTTGCACTTTCATCATTCTAAGTTATCATGCAGCATTTGCTTAAATAAAAACAATTTTGACTGTTAAAAAGACATAATAAGTGTGCCTTTTTGCGTTGTACAAATGGTAGTTATTATAACAACTATTTTACAGAGTAAGTGTCAATGTGTCTATAGTTAAGATGTCCTTTCATTATTGGAAAAGCGATTTTTAGGCCTTCCCAAAATACTCCCTCCCAAATACATATATATTTGTTCACTTAAGTAAGAACATGGGACGTTTGCTGCAAGTTGGTCAACGGTAGGCGAAGTTAAAAGGACGTCTCATGAAGGGGGACTTTCTCACTCCCCCCTGAAGGCAGCTCTCAAGAGTATTCCAAAACTGAAAAAAAGAACATTTTTGCACACCCTTGTTTTGGTTAAGCTGGTAAAAAACCTTTCAACTATTTTTGTAAAGAAAAAAAACCCTTAAAATTAGAAACAAAGGGGCATATTATCAAGCAGGGCGTTAAAAATTATCGCCGTTTTAGCGGTAGAAAACTGCAGCTAAAGCGGCGATAATGGGCTTGATAATATGAACTTGTAAATTCCAAAGAAACCCATGTTCTGGTGTGAACATGGACTTCTATGGGGATTCACAAGGGCGTAATATCAAGCCCATTATCGCCGCTTTAGGGGCAGTTTTCTGCCGCTAAAGCGGCGAAAATTTTAACACCCTGCTTGATAATATACCCTGAAATTAGATACATATCGTTCATAATCTGAGGGTCGTGGTCAGCTGACCTATTTTATTGAATTTTAATGGAATTTATTTGACTGAAGCAGACTGGAATTTTTCTGGATGGGCCATGTCCTTTTGAGGTGGTCTCAGGGATCAAATTTGGATTCCTTGGTTACTTTGCACATACAGTGCATTATTTTTTTTTTCTAAAGGCACACCCACAATCCAGATAAATGATGTTCATTCATGAAAACGTGATGAGAGGGCGAGGAGTGAGTTTCTGCCTGACTATTGCTGTGTGCATTCTCCACAATGTGAGGTCATGAAGAAATTCCAGTAGAAATTATTGATGGCAATTACATGAGACTGTGTTGTTAGTCAAAAATCAGCGACCGACCAGTGTTAGCTTTCACTGATGAACGGAATCCATTTTGGAATGGCCAAAGTAAATTTGCATATAGTACAGACTCTGCTTTCCCAAGGGTATACAATTCTGGACTTTTTTCACGGGATCAGACAGACACAGAAAATCCTCGATATGAGTTACCCATTATCCCAGACCCATTACCCAGTCCGAATTCATGAAAAACATGTGGGCATATTTAGAAGCTCCTATTTCCACCACAACGTCACTTACCAGGAGGTTGTGGTGGTGATAGGCGCTTCGCCTCAATTACAACGCAGCGTTAAGTCACGTGGCTTAACGCTGCCTTGTAAACAAGGCACCCTTTCACACTATACTTAGTGTGTAAGGGGTGGGGAATGAGTGTTGCGGTGAGCATTCCAACGCAACACCCATTGATTTTGATGCTGCCCCATATCTACAAGAGTGGTGTACATATGGGGCAGCCCCAAAATCAAAACCAGAAAAAACCTGGTCTTATCTTGACGAAACAAGGATAAATGTTTAATTTCTCCTCGTTTTTGCTGTTTACATGTGTGCTGCGTTGTGAAGCACACATGGAAACAGCAAAACGCCAATGATTGTTTATGTGCATGAAGGTGTCCCTTCCTGAACATCAACAATCCTTTTTAGGGCTCGCCTGCTGTGCGCATGCGCATAGCTGGTGAAGCTCTATAGGGGCTTAAACAGCCTTTAACCAAGCAGCACGATTTCACTGGCGATTTCACGCAGTGCATGTGCTTTTTAGGTCATTGCGCAAGCGCAAGCCCTAAAAAGCGCGTGCACAATGCCACCAGCCGCCTGCCTGCCTGCCTCGCATTACCGCATCAAAGGCAGCCCAGCCCCCTCACACAAGCTTCTCAGCGTGTGCTCTGCCTCAGGCCGGCATTTCTCCTCCCCTAATTATTCACTGCCCGGCCTGCTGCTCCCCATGCGTCTTGTCACCCTTCCTCCCTTGTCTGCCCTGCTTTGGATTAAGAGCCCCCCTCTCTGTATTTCTTTTGCACGCTGCGGCATGCGTTTTTAAGTTAATAACGCTTGTGCTGTGTGAAACGGGGTGGCAAAACATGACGCCAGTGAATGTTTGTGTGAGAAGCTTGTCCCCAGCTTCAGCAAAGACAATGTGAAGGCCGAAAAAAACGCAATTCATCTGCTGGCCAATATCATAAACAATTGTAAATAACATTAAGCATTGAGAGATGCATACGCATTTCACAGAGAAATCACAAGTATTTCAGATTAATAAAGCAGCATACCCATCGATTTTTGAGCTGTCAAAGTGAACGTAATCTGTGATTTAAGAAACCAGTGTCTTGCACTAAAGCGTTTCTTATCTGAGTCATTGTTAAACATATGGTGTAATTGAGTGGTTTTAAGTGTGGTTCAAATGTAAAGGTTATATGCCCTCTTTTAAAACGACACAGGCGGGTTAATATCCATTATTGGGGCATGGCTGGCTCACATTGTTTGTACACATGACTAGCAAACCTTTATTTTCTTACTTATTGTAAACTTGTTTTTAAACTTGTCTTATCACACCCACTTTGCCCGATCTTTCACCCTGCCTGTCTTTTCCCGTCTCTCCCCTCTGATAAGGAATGGCAGAGGTAAAAGTCGGAACTTCAATCATCTAGAGAGACAAGAAATGACAGTGACATCAGTCGAGATATTTCATATGAAGGGGAAACAAAACTAAAGAGGGGCGGCTTCAAGCGGCGAGTCTCTCGCACCTCTCTGCCATCGCCTGGGGCTGTAGCGCCGCTCTTCAATGTCACAGTTGTTCGAGGCGGCCTTTGAACTTTCCTGCCCATTCTGTGTGCGCCTCTTGACCCCACTCATGTTCAGAGCTCGAAGTGAGGCTTCCCTGACAGTCAATCACACTAACACAACAGGCGACTGCACTTACACAGAAGTACAAGCACTTCATTGCAGGGCGGCTGCACACACAGAACAGTACAATTACTTCGCAGTAGGACTTTTGCGCTTATAATGAACAGTACAAGCACTTCGCAGCAGGGCTGCTGCACTTACACTGAACAGTACACGCACTTCCCAGCAGGACTGCAACACCTTTTTACTGAACAGGAAAAGCGCTTCACAGTAGAGCTGCTGCACTTATACTGAAGAGCCTTCCAAGTGGGGCGTGGACCACTGCATGTCACTTAAGTTGCAGTAAACCATAATTACATACTTGCAGAGGATGAAGTATTTTGAGAGACAGAGCCCAGTGTGAGCGTTGCACCATAAAATCTTGAATGCCAGACTAAGAAATCCTCTAAGAAGCTTGCATGCACTTTAGTCGTTGTTGTAATTAGTGCTCTAATGTGACATAAGACCGATCCCTGGTTAAACAGACGGACTTTTCTGAAGAGTGGTCAACTTAATTAAACTAATGAATTCCTTGTGTGTGCAGCTGTACACAGATTACATATCTGCCTCCGGCTTGGAGCCGTCTGCACAACACTTCTACACAGGATGAGTACACATTTTGCCACTCATGTGTTCCTATCCAACATCAATGAAAACAACTGTCTGCTTTTACCCAACAGGAAAATTGTTGTGTACGAATGTCAGTAAATGGTTAAGATACTGTGGTGCAAGAGGAATTGTTTGTGAATTTGATGTTTTTCTACCACTTACAAACCTGTTGCTATTATGATTTTAACTTACATTAAATTGCTATAGCTATACATGGTAAATCATTTGACCATGACCCATTAAATATAACACTACAGTTAGCTGATTATTTAATAACATTCTCACGGTTTCCATTTGTTAACTTGGTCACATAATTCTCGCTTGTCAAAAGCTATTTTTTTAAATTAAGATGAAGTCCACTGTCGATGCTGGTATTTTTCATAATTCCAGGAGAGCAGACAGACAAAAACAGACACAGCCTTCCACAGCTAGCCCATCTGTGCCCGCCACACACACAGAGGCAGAGGCGCAGAGATACACAACCACACAAATCAACTCTGCCTGTCCCCACCACACACAGAGATACACAACCACATACTGATTGAAAGACATAGCCTTACACAGCTAGCCCATCTGTGCCCTCCACACACACAGAGGAAGAGAAAACTGGCACAACAGCTTGTGTGGGTGTCTGGGGGTTGGAAGTGTTTGACACTGGTAGTTCCCCGAGACATCACCACATCAAAGGCAGCCCAACCTCCTTCCCCCAGCATGCGCTCTGCCTCAGGCCGGCATCTCTCCTCCCCTAATTATTCACTGCAGGGCCTGCGTCTCGTCACCCTTCCTCCCAGTCCCCACAAGCATGCTTCTCCAGTGGCTGCATACTTTACAGACGACATTTGTACTTTTGGCTGGCTTCTCTTTTTTTTTGGGTTGTTTGTATTGCACCAGGCATACGACGATAGTTGTGTGTCAAGTAGGTGGTTCCTTTGTCTTTTTCGTTTTTTTTTTAGTTCACTTTAGTTCTTGGGTGCAGTTCATCTGTAGCATGCTTAGAGCACTATTGATCACACAGGAACAGTAGGCAAATTGGTGATGGCAACTTGTAATATCTACTTTTTCATTTTCTTCTTCACTCGAGAGTAAAGAAAATGGTAGTGTCACCTATATCTTTTTGTAGTGAAACAATGGTGTCTCACTATTTTGGTAGCGACATAACAAGCCAGTTTATTAATGTTTTCACCACCTTAATGCATACGTTTAGCATTAATTTGTATGTTTCTTGTTTCACTTCAAACTTTTGAAGAACAAACTGATTTTGTGCTTCTAAAATGTAGCGCAGGTCAGTTCAAGCTCCTGTTTTTTTTAAATTTTGCATTGTTTTTCTATAGCACCACTTCACAAGATTGTATTAGAGCACTTTACATGTAACAATAGCTGCTCAGACATAACAACATTAGAACATTTATGAGTTAGGGAGATCAGAAGGGGAGGGAATGGGTGGGTGGATGTAAACGATAAGGGATCTTATAGAGAATTACTAATATGACAAGCGCCAGTATGGCATAGTACATATTTGAAGTCGCCAATTTAGGGGGTTGGAACTTACATATAAAGTCACGTGAATGAGGTGGAGTAACTTATATTAAAAGTTCTTAGTTAAGGTATCTTGTGAATAGATAGGTCTTGCCTTTTTTGTGGAACAAGAGCATATCCGGAACAGTTCTTAAATTGATTGAGAGGGTGTTCCAAATTGTAGGTGCACATCCGGGAAAGCATTGTGTATGAGCTTGCACTGCTCGGAATTCATGGGTCCCAGAGCACTGGAGTTCTTCCTGCCGGATTCTTTTACACCGCAAGAGAATTTCATAAGCTCTGATTTGTAATAATGTTCAATTTCTGGTGCCAGTGAGTAAGGTAGCTCTTCTGTTGCAAGTGAGCCCCTCTCACCCTCCCATCTTCCCTCTCACCTCAACCTCAACCTCCCCTCCTCCCTCTCTTCTCACTCACCCCTCACTCTCACCCCTTTATCCCCTCCCCTCTCACCACTCTCCCCTCCCTCTCTCAAATCCCACTCCTCACTCACTCCTCTCTCCCCTCTCCTCACCCACCCCTCTCCTCTCCCCCCTCCCTCTCTCAAATCCCACTCTCTCCTCACTCACTCCTCTCTCCCCTCTCCTCTCCCCATCTCCCCTCTCACCACTCAACACTGCTCCACCGATGCACCCACCACACAGCTCCACAGATGCACCCACCACACAGCTCCACCGATGCACCCACCACACAGCTCCAC
Source organism: Lissotriton vulgaris (assembly GCF_964263255.1). Lineage (NCBI taxonomy): Eukaryota > Metazoa > Chordata > Amphibia > Caudata > Salamandridae > Lissotriton > Lissotriton vulgaris. The sequence continues at coordinate 291,213,838 of NC_141693.1, forward strand.
AGATGCACCCACCACACAGCTCTACCGAGGCACCCACCACACAGCTCCACCGAGGCACCCACCACACAGCTCCACAGAGGCACCCACCACACAGCTCCGCCGAGGCACCCACCACACAGCTCCGCCGAGGCACCCACCACACAGCTCCGCCGGGGCACCCACCACACAGCTCCACCGATACACCCACCACACAGCTCCACCGATGCTCCAACTAAGCTCCACCAATGCACCCACCACACAGCTCCATCAATGCACCCACTAAGCTCCACCAATGCACCCACCACACAGCTCCACCTACACAGCTCCACCGAGGCACCCACCATTCAGTTCCACCGAGGCACCCACCATACAGCTCCACTGATGCACCCACCACCCAGCTCCACCGATGCACCCACCACCCAGCTCCACCGAGGCACCCACCACACAGCTCCGCCGAGGCACCCACCACACAGCTCCACCTACACAGCTCCACCGAGGCACCCACCATACAGTTCCACCGAGGCACCCACCATACAGCTCCACTGATGCACCCACCACCCAGCTCCACCGATGCACCCACCACCCAGCTCCACCGAGGCACCCACCACACAGCTCCGCCGAGGCACCCACCACACAGCTCCGCCGGGGCACCCACCACACAGCTCCACCGATACACCCACCACACAGCTCCACCGATGCTCCAACTAAGCTCCACCAATGCACCCACCACACAGCTCCATCAATGCACCCACTAAGTTCCACCAATGCACCCACCACACAGCTCCACCTACACAGCTCCACCGATGCACCCACCACACAGCTCCACCGATGCACCCACCACACATCTCCAAGGCACCCACCACACAGCTCCACCGATGCACCCACCACACAGCTCCACCGATGCACCTACCACACAGCTCCACCGATGCTCCAACTAAGCTCCACCAATGCACCCACCACACAGCTCCATCAATGCACCCACTAACCTCCACCGATGCACACATCACTCAGCGCAACCACAGCATCACTATGCGCAACCACAGCATCACTCAGCGCAACCACAGCATCACTGGTTCAAATATGTTCTTTCAATGTTTCAAGCTGTTTTCAAGCTTTCATGCTTTATTACAAATCACAAAAAGATGTTAATATTTCACTTCTGTTCTTGGACTTTCGTCACAATAAAAAACACTGAACATAATCTTCACAAAATGTATTTACAAAGTTTAAGCTATTGGCATTGCCATTGTTATTTGTAATATCAATACATCTAAGTCACGTAAATACACAACATGTTGCATTACAAATGCTATACGTGTTTGCGAAAGTTATAACTATTGGCATTCTAATTGGCAAAGCTATTACTTTATCTATTTTAAAAAATAACACATAAATAAAAAAAAATTCATTTATAAGACCAATAGCTCAAACTTTCCTAATGCGAGCCCTATTGCATTTCCAATGTTTGTTTTTAAATGACGTTTTGCAACTTCTATGTGTGCTGCATTGAGCAGTACACATAGAAGTTACAAAATTCCATTTAAAGAATGTTTATGTGCAGGAAGGCAGACCTTCCTGCACATAAACAATCTTCCCCTGCAAAGCAGACGCCCTTGCACTATAGTGCAAGGGTACCTGCATTGGCGCTAGGCAGCTTAATTTAGCGCCAGTGCAGGGGAGAAAACAGGGCTGCACCATATTCTTGTAAATATGGTGCAGCCCTGCATTTCTAAAGTGATGGAGCCTGACGTTAGCCTTCTTGGCTTAAAGACACGCTTCGCCACTTTATCAGTAAATATACCCCTTGTTGCCTTTGTTACATAGGGAAGAGATGACAGGTCTTTCTTGAGAAAAATTCAGCTAGGAAAGTCAAATAAGTGGTCATTAATACCACATTCTAGATCTACCATTTCATTCCTTGCAAGAGAGATGCAAACCCCACTTTCCCCTGACAGGACTAACCATTGCATGCTGTCAGGACCATTGGTGAGTTCTAGCAGGGGAAGGGTGAATGGAATCTGCTGTAGGGTGCATCTGATTTGGGTCCACTCTCTTGGACTTCTTATTTCAGCTGCTGTGGGACTTCTCTAGATAACAACACAAGATAACAACCTGATTGCGTTAACATCAGGGGTCCCATGTGTGCAGGCGTATTTCACTGCAATGCTTTCAGGATATGTGTTAGCTGTAATAATATAATAGCTGAACCCCAAAGGTTCTTGGGCATGCATTTAGACAATGTGAATACTTTTTTGGCTCGCTAACCCAAAAAGTCAAAGAGCGTTTTGCTACTTGTCGAGTGACCAGAGAGTTCACACACTGTTTCTCTGTAGTTGAGCGCCTCACTCTTAGAAATTCCTATAGTTATAGCGCAAAAGAGTAATGTCATCTTCAGTTTTTTGATGTGTTCTTTTTGTTTTAACAACAGCTTCTTTTGAGGTTGATCCAGTGATGGCTGCACACGCTTACCTGTTCATTCCTCAAAGGTCCAGCCGAGCGCCGGTGATGTTGTAAGCCTGCAAAGTCTCTGAAGCTGCACTACTACTAGTAAACCTCCTTCCTCCTACAGTTTTGGTTGACATTTTTTTGACTAGCCATTTGCACAGGTGTAGCCATGGTACTTATATGGTGCATCCTGGAGATGACTGAAGAGAAGACCTGGGGGCACCCGACAGGCGCACACACTAGTAATCCAAGTCTTGTTTCATGTCTTTCAACTCAAAGTGCATGGATACTTAAGTCTGGTTGCTGCCAAACACCATAGAGTGATTCGTGAAAAAGGAATAATTGGAAACACGCTTGGCATCATGCTTTTTCCACCCAGGTCGGCGTAGAGCACAAAAGAGACATCCGGCCATTCTGTTTTTTTAGCCCTGTTTTGTTAAACCTTTGGTGCCAGGGGTGCACACGATCCCAACAATGGGTCCTTTTTCCTGCTGGCCTGTGGATACCCACCCTTGGGGATGGTATCAGTGAAGTTAATCAGATAAGAACGGAAGCTGAGATCTGTGAAGTTTATCGGTGGAATTCCTCCTCCACTTTATAGCCAGAGAAGATGAAGATGTCCAGAATGGCGGACCAGCTATCTCTGAACCAGATCTCTTTGAGACCCGTATGTGACATCCCTTCTCAGCTATAATATCTTAAGTGTTGGGCCAAATGTGTGGTAATTGGAGCAATTTTTTATTAAAAGGAGCTGGTCAAAGGAAGATGCAGCATTACCATGGATTACAGCCCTGAGCATTGCCCTAATGCTCAACATAACAGAATCACACATATTGCAATATCCTGATGGAACTTATGGGTCAATTCTGTTTATTATCGCCTCATGGTTCATAAACATACACAGCTGGTCCCCTACAAGCCAGGGGGCTGGCAGCATCAAAAGAAGAGAATGTACTTACTTTAACACAGCTATCTGACTCAAACCCTGGGACAGGCAGCGTTGCTAGGCATTTGAAATTGAACACAAACACCCAAATCAAAAACAGCCCTCCCCCGTCTCCTTCTTAAGATATGACTAAGTGGTCTGTAGTGGTAGTACATAAATATTATTTGGAAAAAATAGGGGACCCCTACTAATGATTCGTTCACTACAAGTAGGGTATAGCAATCATTTGGGAAAGTGAGACTGTAGTAAACAAGTTATTAGGTATAAGCCATCTCTTATGGGGTAAAGACTAAGAATAATATAGTGTACATCATAAAGTATAATGACCACAATAATTAATAAAGAAATAGCTTTTTTACAAAAATATAATCAATTTTATTTATGTATCTTTTTTATATATATTTTATAATTTGAATTTTATATACTTTTTTATACAGTTCAAATTATTTCAGGATACTGTTGATATTTCATATGCATAAAGTCAATAGTAATCGCGAAAAACAACAAAGAAAAACACAAATTATTATCAAATGACAAGATGAATATTAGGGACTTTTGAGGTAGGCAAAGCAGTGGGTTGGAACACTACGCGCGTTTCGGCTACTGCCTTCATCAGGAGACCGTCATTTGCAATAATACATTTAGGGACAACACTCAAATGAAACGGTGATACTTGTGACTGATTTCGTTACAGATCCGATAGCAGTCAGGGATTCGAGATCCAAATGGCTATGTTGCTAGTTAGACGGGTAGACGCAATAGCCTTTGCAAACGTAGCGATACACGTTGATTATAAATGGAGATTTTTCACAAGATATGAGGTAACCATCATTGAAGGGCCAAAATCTGCTTGATGCAAGGCCATCTTTATTGGGTGAGAATCAGCATGATGTTGCAGAATTCATTGTAGCCGGGGTTCTGTGGGGTTTGAAAGCCGTCAGTCAAGGGATATTTGCACAAATGTATTGATCAGCAAAGTCAGGTTGGGGCCAGGTTATCCGTAGGCGCGATAGCAGGTGAAGCAACTTCAAATAATTCAGGCACGTCAGTTCGTGAAATTCAGAGAAAAGAATGTGAATAAATGGTGCCCACTGTTCGGGGCAGGAGTTGAACTTCTGATCAGCAGCCAGAGACACTTCTCCATTCCTAGTAAAAACAACAATGTGTGAAGCCAAGTGATGTAGTGACAGATCCTATTAGTACCCCACAGGGAGAGAAACACCTGGTGGGCTACCCCCAATGCTAATGCCATTTGTCTTCCTCATAGAGCGAAGCAGGTAAGTCAGAGTGTTGGGAAGCCCCAATATGGTGTATGGCGGGGACTGTGGAATTGTGGTGTGGAAGGCTTGGTTTATGTCAATGAGTATATGGTCCCAGAAACTGTCTAGTTTTGGGCACTGCCATAGGAGATGGAGTAAAGTGCCGGTACGCCGACATCCCTGCAAGCATTCCTTTGAACGGTCCGGGTTCCATGCTTATAGCCTCGTCAGGGTCAAATACCAGTATGACACTATCTTAAATGTCATTTTGGTACTCGCAATGTTGTGAGCTAAGCGTAGTGCTCTATAGGAGATGTCTTCCCATTCTTTGGTAGTAAGAGTTCTGCCAAGTTCTCCCTCCCATCTAATCTACCCCTTAGATTTGAGCGGTGGAACCCCTTTACCCAGTAGGGCATAGAGCTCTGTACTGAGGCGCTTGTCATCCTTTTTAAGGAGTACCCACTTCTCGAAGGGGGTCAGGGGCCTCCCTGCTTGTGACTTAATGGCAGGTTGTGTCACCCAATGTTGCACCTGGAGGTATTGAATGCAAGCCTTTTCCTCAAGGCCATAGTCGGACTTCAATTGGTCAAATGGGATAATCCCTTGGGTATTGAACAAGCAACCTATGCGTTTGCAACCTCCCACTCGCCAATGTCTGAAGCCATCCTGCTTCAAACCTGGGGTAAAATCTGGATTGGACAGGATTGCGATATTAGGGTAGGGTAGGGGAAGGTAACCTTGATCGCCACTGTGTCTCATACTTTAAACAAGCATTAGGAATGCATTAGGGCTCGGGCTTGTTTGAGTTTGAGATAATGGCATTGTAAATGGTAATGTGCACTGACAGCTGCTGATGATTGTGCCAATTGAAAGAGTGGCTGGTGTACTGTCAGCTGTTGGTGTGTGTGTGTGTGTGTTTAGTGAAAGTTGCACTGACATTGTTTGTTGTGTGCGTGGGTGTTTAGCGGCACTGATGCATGGTCGTGTTTGTTTTTGGTGAAAGCGTACATTGATGGTTGTTGGTGTTTGTGCATGGTAAAAGCATTAATTGATGGCTGGGGGTGTGTTGTTGTGTGTGTTGTTTTCTGTGTAGTGGTGAGTGTGTGGTAGTGAGTCTGTGGGGGTGAGCCTGGGGAGTGAGTGTGGTGGTGAGTGTGTTGTGGTGAGTGGTGACGAGTGTGTGGTGTTGAGAGAGTGAGGTGTGTGGTTTGTGTGTGTGTTATCTGTGTGTGGTGTGTGTGTGGTGTATGTGTGTATGGTGTGTGTGTGTGGTATGTGTGTGTGGTGTATGCTGGAGTTCTGGACTTTTTTGGTTCCGTCCAGAGGTGTCAGGGAACAACACCCAAAGACCCCGGAGTTCCACCTGCCTTGGTGCGCAAATGAACAGAAACACGGGCTTCTCGATGATGGCGTCAAAGACCAAAGGTTTATTACTGCAGGGACACAGAAGTCACAGAAACTACGCATGGGCAGTGTCTAGGAGCCTGTTCGATTTGTACAAAGAGGGTTGCTCCTTATATACTAAATTTTTAGCTGGGGGCGAATTCTTTACATGTAATACATTCTCGAAACCTTTGTGTCTAAAACAATAAATATTTGGCGTTACACAGGAATCATCGATAATATCTGATGCCAAACATTACGAAGAGGGGTTCCCACTAGTTCATCACAATCCCTTGTCAATATTGCATTCAAGAGCCGGACCGCCTCATCGTAAATTTCGTTACCTCCCCCTAATAAAGATTCAGAAAGAAAGGAACGGAGCCAGGTGTGGAAGATAGAAAAGTGGGATAAGGGATGTTTGTGGGTTGTAAATGGGCAAGGCTACCGGCTTCGGCCGCCTAATCATGATCGGGACAATGGACACGAGAACCAGTTCAGTTGGGCTGGCCTCGGGCAGAGGAGGCAGCCTTTGTCGAGTCATGTAGCTACAGCGTGATCTGGTTTAAGGTGCACGTGTCATGAAAGAGGTGAATCTCCGGCTAAGGCTACGTGTCCTTAATCGAAATGAAGTGATCAGAGGTTATTGCGTATGTGAGGGCAAGGAACACAAAATGGCTGCCATGATCTAAGATGGATGCCGTGGGTAGATCAGAAATGTGTTCATAACCGGAGTACTCTTGCTCGTAGCATAGCGAAAACACCAGGATATGCTAAATGGATCATTTGCGGTTCGCTGATACCAATATTATGTATTTCCGACAACATTGAAAACACGGGTTCAAATCGTCACGGAACCTCAGACCCTCCTTTTGCCCTTACATAGGCAATTACTCAGTCTATGTCAGAATCTAGTTCTATGCTCATCAGGTCAGTGACATGCTGTTGTATCATCATCCTTTCTCGTGCCTTTTCTCCAAACGCAGGTGGTTTCCTAAAACAGGTTGCAGCACAAAGGCTACACAGGGCTGGACCACACTGGATAATCAGGCAGCATGAGAAGAGGAATACTAAGATGACACCAATGACCATTAGAACCTTCCATCCCCACGCTGAGATCAGAGTCCAAAACCATTCCATGAAGGACCAGTTTCCCTTGTCTACATGAATAGAGTCGGAAATCTTGTGTAGCTTAGAGATCGCCTCGTAGACTGTTGGAGCATTATTAGGAATAAAGACACAGCAGCTCGATTGGATCATTCTGCATACCCCACCTCGATCTGCAAGTATAACATCTAGAACCATACGGTTCTGCAACGTCATGAGTCTATCCGCCTGAAGCTCAGCTGTCAAATTGCTAAGGGCACCAGCAGTTTCGGTAATAGTAGATTCAACTACCCGTGTTAGCTGACGTATGTTTCTACTATTGGCCATAGGCCCCCAGAACGGAAGGAAGCCTTTGAAGAAGTCTCCAGCTTCCTGACCAGCGGTATCTTCCTTGCTGAAGACACCTCTCGCTACTCTAGTCCTGTGGTAGTCAGATGAAGCAGTGTATGTTGGAGGCAACAATCGAGCAATATAACATGAACCTGAAAAGTCAGCAGGTAACCATGTATATGCTCGGTCTCGACAGATGAAGTAGGTACCCCTAGCAGTAAGGAAGGCAGGGGAAGAGTTAGCCGGAAACACATAAGTCTCTACGCACTCACTCCTCCCTAGCTGAGCTCTCGGATTTCTCCCATTACCTTGCAAACAGACCTGACCTCGGTGAGGTACGACCCAGATTGGAGTTGAGCTTTTACGCTTGCTTTCTCCCAAACTAAGGCGATACTCTGAAGAATTCCAACTTAAATATACTCGCAATTCGTCTCTAGGGTATGATGGAGTATTATTGACGTCCTTGATCATGTCAATAATTCCCTGGACTAAGGCTTTGTTGGCAGAGTTATATTTAGTGGAACGTGGTGGACGCGGAGGATAGGTTTCAAGGGCATAAGCAAAGATGGTTTGAAGGGCCTGAAATGATCCATTGTAGCTGAAAGGCAAAACCAGATAGGGAATGCCTTTATCCATAGTGTGGGGTATCAAGCCACACACCCAGCAGTCTGTAGTGTTAACTACCAGTTGGTGTTGGTGCAAGAGCTGTATAAAAGTGTTGTTAATGAATTCTGAGCGTCGAGCTTGCTCATGTTCAGGAAACGAGTGAAAAGAGTGTATAGAGGAAACAGTAGAAGTAACAGGATTAAGGGGAGGTACTGTAGTTACTGGCACAAAAATCAAACTTATACCGAAAACGATTCCACCCACCAACGTTATCAAAACAATTAAAAATGTAATGGCACATTGCATCAAAAAAACATTTGCTGTGAAGAATTCTGTAAAGTCTGTTTCTGCGAACATAAATCACATTTTCTCGTTGCAGCGCAGGAAGCTCCATCTTCTACAATCCGCTCGCGACCACTGATGATGTGTACGTAGATGAAAATGCCTCTATCAGCCCTGGGAGTTCCCAGAACTAACAGAAAGATCGACCTTGTGTCAGACCCCCGCAGATTCAACTAGGCACACAGCCACGACCCTACGGCTACCCAGACGGCAAGGCAATTTTAAAAACAATAAAACAATAGCAAACTTCCTGGCTGAAGGCAAAAGTTCAATATTTCAAAATATCACAATATGCAGTTGCCTGCTTTATTTGTCCATTTTACGAAGTCGTAAATTGTATCTTTGCTTAGCAGGTACTGTTTGATCGGCAAATAGCGTATCACTGGTAGCTGTTGCAGTGTTCAGGTTCGCAGATGATAAAGGTTTTTCTGATGCAGGGGACAAATGTTCAGAGTTCAAAGGAGTCTTTTCAGGTGGAGAGTCAGATTTCGGAGTGTCAGTAATCAATTCGGCATCGCTGAAAGGGATGAACTTTGGTGTGCGTTCAAATTCGGAGGCACCAATTCCCTTCTTCACCCAGTCGTCGTAAGGAAGTGGCAAAGGTACACGCTTAACATGAGATGCGTGCACCCAATGCTTGCGACCAGCTACACGAACTGCTGTTCTCGTTGCAAGCAGGACCTGGAAAGGGCCGATGTATCTGGGCTGAAGATTCTTCGTCCTCGCGAAGTTCCGGATTACAATTTGGTCGCCGGGTTTCAGCTGATGCCCTGGACTCTCCGGAGGCTTTGGCAATGTATCGAAAACCTGTTGGTGAATAAGACTCAATTTAGCAGTCAAGTCGTAAAGGTAGTCGATCAACATAGGATATTCTAGAGAACAAAACTCTTTAGGTCTCGGCACACCCCAAATATTTGCCGGGCGGCCAAAGACGATCTCATACGGGCTAAGCCCCACTCTAGAATGTACAGTTGCTCTCGTTGATAATAAAGCCAAAGGAAGTGCGTCTGGCCAGGACAAACCTGTGGAGGCTTGAATTTTGGCTAGTTTTAGTTTGAGGGTGCCATTGTAACCCTCAACTAAACCAGCAGACTGGGGATGGTTTGCACTGTGAAACTTCTGTTTTATGTTCAGACCGGCACACACACTCTGCATAACTTTCCCTATGAACTCACTTCCGTTATCTGACCATACAATCCGTGGCATACCATATCTAGGGAAATATTCTTTGAGAAGAATTTTGGCAGTTGATAGGGCAGTATTGTCCTTTAGTGGGTATGCTTCGATCCATCTGGAAAAAGCACAAACTACCACCAGGACATATTTCAGAATATTACAGCGATCCATGTGAATGAAGTCTAACTGAATCACTTCAAAGGGGCAGGAAGGAGGAGCGAAGTGACCAGCAGGAGTTGGAGTTCCCTTGCCGGGATTATGCATCAGGCATACCATACAATTTTTCACCACTCTCTCTGCACACTTATTGATCCCATCATTCTTCCAGACTGGAGCCAACATCTTACAGATCCCTTTAGAACTTATATGCGCTACTCCATGCGCCATCGTCACCACTGCAAGCACATACGCATCAGGCAACATCCAACGCTGCTGTTCTGTCAAATCAATCCAACACCCATTCGAATCCAACTTGCCCGTACTCTCTCTCCATACACGTTTTTCCTCTTCAGTTGCCTCTTTCTGAATCTCTTTCACTCTTTCCATTGTATCCTCACACATTCCAGATTCAGCAATCCACCTTGCGGACGTAGCAACATACATTCTACTCATCATGTCTCTAGCTGTCTGTTTAGCGGTCTCATCAGCAAAAGCATTCCCACGACCAACATCATCCGTGATTGCTTTATGAGCACTGCACTTCACAATCGCAACTTCAGTCGGCAAGGTTAGAGATTCCAACAGATCGTTAACTAGCTGACCATGTTGAATCTTAGTCCCATGGGACGTAATGAAACCTCTTTCTTTCCACAACCGGCCAAAACTATGGGCCACGCCAAATGCGTACTGACTATCTGTAAAAACATTCACTCTCTTTCCCTTAGCTAAAACACACGCTCTGGTTAAAGCTATTAATTCTGCAGCTTGGGCAGAATTCTGACTCACTCTTGCAGTCTCCACAATCGTCTTCAAGGTCGTTACTGCGTAAGCAGCAGTCACATCACCATTCTCCAATTTAAAACATGACCCATCCACATACAACGTGCCATCTGGATCTGATAATGGAGTGTCCTTTAAGTCAATACGTCCTTTTGTCTCTTCCTCCGTTCTAAAACAACAATCATGTGGCTCGGAATCACTCGACTCTTGGTTAGCCGGCAACAGCGTTGCTGGATTCAATACATTACATCTTTTGATCTGAATATGACTCGCTAGTAATGTCAGCTCGTAACCAGATAGTCTCGCACTGGTAAGGTGTTGTGTCTTGGTTCGGTTCATGAGTGTATCCACCGCATGAGGAACCTTGACCACTAGCATGTTGTTCATCACCAAACCAGCAGATTGTCGAATGGAAACCGCAGCTGCCGCTGTAGCTCTCAAACAACTAGGTAACGCTCTAGCTACCGGATCCAATGTTGATGAGAAATACGCACAGGGACGTTGTTTATCACCAAACTTCTGTGTCAGAACACTCAACGCGCAACCTTCTCTCTCGTGAACGTAGAGCGTGAATGGCTTACTGTAATCGGGTGTACCCAATACAGGAGCTGAACACAGTGCATTTCGTAACTCAGAAAAGCTCTCCTGACATTCATCAGACCATGGCACCGGACTCGGAACATTTTTCCCAGTCAAAGCTACCAACGGTTTTGCTAAAAGAGAAAAATTTGGGATCCACTGCCTACAGTAAGAGGTAATACCTAGAAAGGCACGTACTTCTCTCTGTGTGCGGGGAACACTCATCTGCGTAATTGCTTTTATTCTCTCTGGGGTCAACTTCCTTCCCTCCTTTGACAAGAGATGGCCTAGGTAGGTCACTTCTTGGCAGCAGTATTGCATTTTTGTAGGTGATACCTTGTGATTCAAATTAGACAGATGATGCAATAACGAAACCGTAGCTGCTTTGCAAGTTTCCTTGTCATCGGCAGCCACTAGAAGATCATCTACATACTGCACTAGAGCAGAACCTGGAGGAAGGACAAAGGAATCTAACTGACTTTTTAATGCTTGACTGTAAATAGATGGGCTCTCACAGTAGCCCTGTGGAGCGCGTTTAAATCTGAAACTGCGACCTCCTAGACAGAAGCCAAAAATATCTCTGCTTTCCTCGGCTATCGGAATGCTGAAAAAGGCATTCTTCAGGTCAATGACTGAAAACCAAGTAGCTGTAGCAGGAATCAATGTTAACAAGGCAGTAATGTCTGGAACCACAGGAAACTGCGGGACCACAATCTTATTGACTTCTCTGAGGTCGATGACAAACCTATACACTGGAGGCTTTGTAGGATCAGTTCGTTTCAAAATCGGTAATACAGGACTATTACAAACATTTCCTCTAGTTTCTTCAACCACACCTTTCTTAATTATATCTTGCACAATCAATAAAAGTGCACGCTCACCTTCACTAGATATTTTGTATTGAGGTATTCTTGGAAACTTCACATTTGCTTTCAAAGTTACTACATATGGTGGTATTTCTAAAAGGCCTACATCATTAGGACCAGTCGCCCAAAGAGAATCAGGGAGTGAACGCAGCTCTGGCGGGAGTGCATCCATTGACAAGTACATCGGAGAGGTGATTCTTTTACCCAATGTAAGCTGTACCCCTTCCGGAGAACAGTACAATGTCGCATATAGTCGTTTTAACAAGTCTAAACCAAGTAGATTTTCATTACAACCCGTCGTCAAAATCAGAGGTGCTTTCAATTGACATGGTCCAACAGAAATAGACAAAGGGCCAGATATGGGGTTGTAAACAGGGGCGCCTGAAAAACCTACGGAAACATTTGTTGAGCCAGACAAAGGTGCGCCAGGGAGTTTCGCATGAATGATAGAACTTTTTGCGGCACCAGTATCCAACAGAAACGGTTCGACTACACCTGATGTTGCTACTGCGACATAAGGCCCACTCTGATCCACTGGAACTGATACTACTCCCTCTCTCTGTCCATGGCTGTCCTAGTACCCATTTTGCTGAAATCCCTCATCCGCTTCACAATAGTCTTCAACAAGATATTGTTGAGATCTATTTTGCTGGGCTGACGGTCCATTTCGCTGATCAAAGTGATTGGAAGGACGATCATTCGTTTGTGGAGGCATAGCACCTCGCCCTCGACCTCTAGAATTCTGCACAAAACCACCACGACCTCTCTGAGCTGCTGCTGCATTATTTTGCGCTAAGATCGGACACTCATTCTTGTAGTGACCCTCTTTCTTACAGTACGCACACTGGTTCCACTGATATTGAGGCCTCGGTGAACTATAATCTGTTCTTTGATACGAATTCTATTGCATATTAGTCTGATTCGTGCGAGGCGGATACGCCTGTTGCAAAAGAACTTTAGTTTTTAAATCTTTCGTTTTCTTGTCTGATTTTTCTTTTTCCTCTTTATCCCTATTTTCATAATACTGTGCAGTTGCAAGTATTTGCGCAGTTGTAGAAACAGCCCACGCACTCTCTGAATCCTTTAATTTATTGCATAACTCAGGTAACAAATTATGCACAAATTTATCGACAAACAGTCTCTGTCCTCCTTCTGTGCTCATATCTTGACCACTATGATCTACAAAAGTCTCTTCGAACCTCGTGAAGAAGTCGGAGACACTTTCGTCTTTCTTCTGCCTGCATGCGGATAACTTGTCCCAATTAACACGCAATGCGGGCATCAGAGTCTTCATTAAGTCTATTATCCTACCTGGAAGATTAGCAATTAGGGGTTCGGGTTTTGCACCACCTGTTTGCTGACCATCCGCTGCAATGATAGCTGCCCAATCACCACCTAGGGCAACTGGATGATTCTCTCTACGAATTTTAGCCCAAATTGGTTGAGGAACTACATTTCCAAATAACATATCGATGTCTGCTAAGTTCATTATACAAGCCTCAACTGTTTGCGTCAGTTCTTTATAGTATCCAGCAGGGTTCTTCTTACGCGGGTCCGGCAAGGCCTGCTTCACTGCTAGCACTTCGGCTCGCTTCCATGGAATGTGTATCCACACCCTTTGGAATTGCGCCGGAGCAGCTACAATACCATTAACATTGTCAGCTTGCACAGCTTCGCGCCAAATTGGAGGAACCTCCCTCATTGGATATTGGCGACTTAGCTTCGTCTTACCTTTCTCTAAATCTCTTGGTGAACGAAGAGATGGATCATTTCTAAAACTTAAGATCAGTTCCATCGCTTCTTCTATATTTTCACCTACTATCATACCTGCAGCAAACTCTTTCTGAACCTTAATTAAGTCTTCTAAATTCGATTCAACATCATCTTCTTCTATCTCCTCACGTAACAGCGAACACATCTCATCAAAGACATACCGTTGCGTTGGTTCCTTCCACTGCATAAATGTATCTAGCACATCTCTCGTATTATATCTCCTACTCTTCGAAATCCATCTGAGAGCCGTGGAATCTAAAATTCCCCGTTCCTCAGTGCTTGGATGCTGGCTGCGTCTCTGAACAGAGTCAGAAGTAGGAGTCTTGATTAAGGTTTTATAGAAAGGAGACAGAATATTAGAAACAGAATCAGTGATTCTTCGACGAGCAGAAAGTGGAGTCAACACACTGGCAGACGTAGAGAACACAGTAGAAGTAGGAACAGATAGCGGAACAGTAGGAGTATTGAGAAAAATAGTTTGTGGAGCAGTAGGTGTAAGCGAGACAGATACAGGTATAGAAGTCGGCAACCCAGGAGGAGGAGGAGCCGTAGGAACATTCACATTAACCACAGGAGGTACAGGAACTTGATTCTGAGGGGCGGGAGCAGGAATACCAGGTTGTCCAGCAACCGGCAATTGAACATTCGGTAAAGGTGGAGCCGTAGCACCTTGTGCATACGGTGGAGGTGACCGTAACAGATAAGACAACAGAGGATCATTTTCGGGGTCCTCTAGTATCTTAGCTGTTTTCGATGGCAAGGCAGGATAGCACTTGTCGATCGCCAAATTATGCTCTCTAATGGCCACCTCTATGGCCTTCTCACACTCGTTATCTTGCAGCTGCCTAGCCGCTTGCTCCAGAGTCAACTCTTCTTGCTCTTTCTGTTCTTTCTTTAACCTCTTAATTTCTCTCTGTTTGGATTCCTTTCGCCAGTAACGGAAAGAATCAAACATTGCCGGCCGGGCTTTCTTCCTAAACAATTTCGCTTCTAAATTATCAAGAATTTCGGGTTCAAAACTACCATGCAGTGGCCAACTAAGGACACCATCTTTCTCAGTGTAGCGGACCCACACCTCATTATAAGATATAGGACCCACACCATGTTTACAGTACAAGTCATATAAGGGAGTCCCAATCGGAGGAACCAGACATGAGTCCTCCAATCGTGAGTCACTGTTGCAACCAAAGCACGACAACATACAATTTCTCCGACTTACCATTTTTCAGTCCGGAACACAAAACAAATAAAACACGAAACAGATATGTGCACCTGAACCAAGAACTTTTAGGCCTACCAAAACGAACTGATGTATCGATACCCAAACTAAACCAAATAGATTATCGTAACCAGAACAACCAATGATAATCTTACGAAACCAAACCAAACCAAGAACCAAAAAGGATTTTAACAACCCTCACGAAGTAATCAACTAGCAACCACTAAATACTTAACTGAGGCACTGAAGACGTCACCAAGGAGAAACCCGTCACGTTTCGCTATACTAAGGACTGCACCTCGGGTCCAAGACAGGGCGACGGTCAAGGCAACGGCCCACTGCAGCCGTCCTGAACGGGAACCCTCGTGGAAGAGAACTTCGGGCCACTTTTGCGATATGCCGGGATCGATGAAGTGGGGCGCCTCCCTCAGGAATCTTCACATGAAGCTTCTCGAACTCTTCAGGCTTTTGGACCGGTACCGAATGACGTCGCCCCACGTTGGGCGCCAATTGGAGTTCTGGACTTTTTTGGTTCCGTCCAGAGGTGTCAGGGAACAACACCCAAAGACCCCGGAGTTCCACCTGCCTTGGTGCGCAAATGAACAGAAACACGGGCTTCTCGATGGTGGCGTCAAAGACCAAAGGTTTATTACTGCAGGGACACAGAAGTCACAGAAACTACGCATGGGCAGTGTCTAGGAGCCTGTTCGATTTGTACAAAGAGGGTTGCTCCTTATATACTAAATTTTTAGCTGGGGGCGAATTCTTTACATGTAATACATTCTCGAAACCTTTGTGTCTAAAACAATAAATATTTGGCGTTACACAGGAATCATCGATAATATCTGATGCCAAACATTACGAAGAGGGGTTCCCACTAGTTCATCACAATCCCTTGTCAATATTGCATTCAAGAGCCGGACCGCCTCATCGTAAATTTCGTTACCTCCCCCTAATAAAGATTCAGAAAGAAAGGAACGGAGCCAGGTGTGGAAGATAGAAAAGTGGGATAAGGGATGTTTGTGGGTTGTAAATGGGCAAGGCTACCGGCTTCGGCCGCCTAATCATGATCGGGACAATGGACACGAGAACCAGTTCAGTTGGGCTGGCCTCGGGCAGAGGAGGCAGCCTTTGTCGAGTCATGTAGCTACAGCGTGATCTGGTTTAAGGTGCACGTGTCATGAAAGAGGTGAATCTCCGGCTAAGGCTACGTGTCCTTAATCGAAATGAAGTGATCAGAGGTTATTGCGTATGTGAGGGCAAGGAACACAAAATGGCTGCCATGATCTAAGATGGATGCCGTGGGTAGATCAGAAATGTGTTCATAACCGGAGTACTCTTGCTCGTAGCATAGCGAAAACACCAGGATATGCTAAATGGATCATTTGCGGTTCGCTGATACCAATATTATGTATTTCCGACAACATTGAAAACACGGGTTCAAATCGTCACGGAACCTCAGTATGTGTGTGTGATGTTTTCTGCACACTCACACACTGCCCCTACACATTCACACACTGCTCACCCGCACACTCCCAATGTCACCCTGCATAGTCATGCACTGTTTATCCTGCACACTCATTCTGCACACTCACACAATGTGCACCCTGCACCCTTACACACTGTCTCTGCAGTCACTCTGCACCCACTGTCACTCTACACTCACTCTGCACTCACTGTCACTCTGCACTCACTGTCACTCTGCACTCACTCTGCACTCACTGTCACTTGCTGTCACTCTGCACTCACTGTCACTCTGCACTCACTGTCACTCTGCTGTCACTCTGCAGCCACTGTCACTCTGCACTCACTGTTACTCTGCACTCAGTCTGCACTCACTGTCACTCTGCGCTCACTCTGCACTAACTGTCACTCTGCACTCACTGTCACTCTGCACTCACTGTCACTGTCACTCTGCACTCACTGTCACTCTGCTGTCACTGTTACTCTGCACTCAGTCTGCACTCACTGTCACTCTGCGCTCACTCTGCACTAACTGTCACTCTGCACTCACTGTCACTCTGCACTCACTGTCACTCTGCACTCACTCTGCACTCACTGTCACTTGCTGTCACTTTGCACTCACTGTCACTCTGCACTCACTGTCACTCTGCACTCACTGTAACTCGGCACTCACTGTCACTCTGCACTCACTGTCACTTGCTATCATTTTGCACTCACTGTCACTCTGCACTCACTGTCACTCTGCACTCACTGTCACTCTGCACTCACTGTCACTCTGCTGTCACTTGTTGTCACTCTGAAATCACTGTCACTCTGCACTCACTGTCACTCTGCACTCACTGTCACTTGCTGTCACTCTGCACTCACTGTCACTCTGAACTCACTGTCACTCTGCACTCACTGTCACTGTTAGACGGGGACCTGGAGGGTCGGCCGAGGACAAGAGGAGAGGCCTCCGGTGAGGGCCGTCTCCAGCGATCGTACAGACAAGTAACTTCCCCCCCACAGATGGACACCACACAAGGATAAGGTCAACACTCTTTATATACGGTTCTTGCAGCAAGGATATCAACGATACAGTGAGATCGGGACACGAGGGTCCTCTCAATTCTAGTCTCTGGAAGGGAAAGGGGGTAGTAGGACAGTCTTGGTACCGGTCTGGTACTGAGGTGGTACGATGGATAGCTCACAATCCTCGAGCTCGGAGTTCTGGAAGGTCGGGCTGCGGCAGCGCCAGCAGGCTCGGATGATAAGTCTCACTTGAGAAGGGCCGCGGCAGCGCCAGCCGGCAAAGGCGATGGTTCACACAAGGATGGACCGCGGCAGCGCCAGCAGGTCCCGACGAGAATGTAGGTTGCAGAGGGCCGCGGCAGCGCCAGCAGGTCCCGACGAGGATGTAGGTTGCAGAGGGCCGCGGGAGCGCCAGCAGGTCCCGACGAGGATGTAGGTTGCAGAGGGCCGCTGCAGCGCCAGCAGGTCCCGACGAGGATGTAGGTTGCAGAGGGCCGCGGCAGCGCCAGCAGGTCCCGACGAGGATGTAGGTTGCAGAGGGCCGCGGCAGCGCCAGCAGGCAGGACGATGATTCACAAGGCAGGGCTGCGGCAGCGCCAGCAGTCCGTCAAGGATGAGTTCTTCAAGGTGTCTCTCGACTCCAGGATACAACTGCCTTCCTGCTCTGGAGCTGCCCCAGTTATAGGTCTGGCCTCCTTTGATGTCCGGACCCTCGCTCTTGGAGGTCGGGAGGTCCGGGATGAGGGAGTCCAGACACCCAGCAGGGGGGTGGAGCCAGCGCCCGGGGAGGCTGGGGGCGATCGGCACCTGGCGGGGGAGAGCCATCGACACTCCTTTCTCCCATTGACCTGCAAAGTGGTCCGCTCACCTCCTGGGTGGATGGTGGTGCCTCGATGTCGGGGCCGGGCCAGGCCCAGGGTTGGGGTCGAGCTGAGGCCACGCGGCCTCGTGGTGCAGTGTCCAAGATGGCGGCTGGGCCGGGGCAAGGCTGCCGGTGGTGGCCCGGGCCGGCCGATGTCGGGGTGTTCGGGAGCAGGCGTCCCGTTGGGGACGGGTTGCGGGTTGCTTCTGTGGGTTGCCGGGGTGGTTCTTCTGGTGACACCGGGAGAGCCGGTGCCCGAGTCTTGTGATGCGGGGAGGAAGTGGCCCCCTTCACGAGGCCTGTCCAACATGCGTCCCCCCCAGCTGAAGGCAGGGAGAGTCAGCCATCTTCTTGGGTACTCTCCTCGCCGAGGCGGAAAAAGCGTGACAGGCCGTCCGCGTGGGCGTGGTCTTGGCCAGGGCGATGCTCCACAGTGAAGTCCATCCCCTGCAGGGAGATGGACCAACGCAACAGTTTTGGATTCTCCCCCCGCATCTGCATCAGCCATTGCAGGGGTCGATGATCTGTTTGTACCCTGAAATGGGTACCGAAGAGGTAGGGCCGGAGTTTCTTGAGGGCCCATACTACTGCGAAGGCCTCCCTCTCGAGGGTGCTCTAGCGCTGCTCTCGGGCTAGCAGGCGTCGGCTGATGAAGGCCACTGGTTGATCGACTCCCTCAGGGTTGAGTTGAGAGAGTACTGCCCCAATGCCATGATCTGAGGCGTCCGTCTGGACGATGAATTCCCGGCTGTAGTCGGGGGCCTGGAGCACGGGGCGGTGCACATGGCGGCCTTCAACCTCTCGAAGGCCGCTTGACAGTCCGGAGTCCAGTTGACGATTTGGGGGTTTTTCTTGGAGGTGAGTTCCGTGAGGGGCCCCACAATGCTGCCATAGTCCTTCACAAACCGCCGGTAGTATCCGGTGAGTCCCAGGAAGGCTCGGACCTCGGTTTGGGTGACAGGTGGTTGCCAGGACTGGATGGCAGCGATCTTGAGCTGAAGGGGGGCCACCAGACCGCTCCCCACTTGGTTTCCGAGGTAGGTCACGGACCCCTGGCCAATCTGGCATTTTCTGGCCTTGATGGTGAGGCCGGCCTGCTGGAGGGCGTGCAGGACCTCTCGGAGGTGGTGAAGGTGGTCGGCCCAGTGATGACTGTACACAGCGATATCGTCCAGGTACGCCGCACTGAATTCTTCGAGGCCCGCCAATACCTGGTTCACGAGTCGTTGGAACGTAGTTGGAGCGTTTTTCATGCCGAATGGCATCACTTTGAAATGGTAGTGGCCATCCGGGGTGGAGAAGGCGGATCGTTCTTGGGCTCTGGGGGTGAGGCCGATCTGCCAGTAGCCTGCTGTCAGATCGAAGATGCTCAGGTAGCGGGCAGCCCCCATACGGTCAACCAGTTCATCTGCCCGGGGGATGGGGTGAGCGTCGGTTTGGGTGACAGCGTTCAGGCCCCGATAGTCTACACAGAATCGGAGCTCAGGTGTGGCGCCCGGGGCGGCAGCTTTGGGGACCAGGACGACTGGGCTGGCCCAGGGGCTGTCGGATGGCTCGATCACTCCTAGTGCGAGCATTTTAGAGACTTCTTCCTGGATGCAGGTGCGCACCCGATCAGGTACTCGGTAGGCCCTGTGTCGAATAGGTGGACTATCCCCAGTGTCCACGTCGTGAAGGCACCAGGGGGTGACCCCTGGGGTGAGAGAGAACAGGTTCGGAAATTGCAGCAGGAGAGCCCGACAGTCTTGGCGTTGTTCCGGGGACAAGGCACCGGAGAGTCGGACCCCGTCCACTGAGCCATCTTTTTCACGGGTCCTCAGTAGGTCAGGGAGGGGCTCGGAGTATTCTTCCGTTCCACTATCGGTCGCCATCAGTAGGCTGAGCTCTGAGCGTACGAAGTGGGGTTTGAGTCTGTTGGCGTGGAGGACCCGGAGGGGGTTCCGGGGGGACTCCATGTCTATTAGGTAGGTGACAGGGCCCTTGCGCTCAATCACCTTGAAGGGTCCTGTCCATTTGTCCTGCAAGGCACAAGGTTCGACTGGATACATCACCCATACTTGCTGACCGGGCTCGAACTCAATGGAGGAGGCATGTTGATCGTACCATTTCTTCATGTCCTCCTGACTGGCCTCAAGGTTGGCTTTGGCGAGTTCCCTGAATCGCCGAGTCTGGTTGCGGAGGGTCAGGAGGTACTTATACACGTCTGGAGGGGTCTTCTGGGGGGCCATCTCCCATTCTTCCTTGACAAGGCTGAGGGGCCCCCGGACAGGGTGTCCGTACAGGAGTTCGAAGGGGCTAAAACCAAGGGACTTCTGGGGGACCTCTCGGTAGGCGAAGAGGAGACACGGGAGCAGCACGTCCCATTGGCGACGTAGGGGCTCCTCCAGGCCCATGATCATCCCCTTAAGAGTGCGGTTAAACCGCTCGACCAGTCCGTTTCCTTGCGGGTGATATGGGGTCGTGAACCGGTAGGTAACCCCGCACTGCTGCCAGAGAGATTTCATGTACTTGGAGATAAAGTTCGTGCCCCTGTCGCTGACGACTTCCCGGGGGAAGCCCACTCGAGAGAAGATCCCCATTAAGGCTCGGCCTACCACGGGTGCTGTTACAGTTCGAAGAGGAATGGCCTCGGGATAGCGGGTGGCGTGGTCCACCAAGACCAGGATGAACCGGTGCCCTTGTGCTGTTCGGGGGTCCAGGGGCCCCACAATGTCTATTCCCACCCATTCGAACGGGGTGGTGACGACGGGAAATGGTTGCAAGGGTGCTTTGATTTTTCCGCCGCTCTTCCCGCTGGCCTGGCAGGTGGGGCAGGCCCGGCAGTGGTTGGAGACATCATTTCGCATCTTGGGCCAGTAAAAGTGTGTTACCAGGCGGTTGTACGTTTTGTCTTGTCCCAAGTGTCCAGCAAGAGGGACATTGTGCGCTAAGTTCAAAAGGAAGTCTCTGAAGCGGAGGGGCACCACCAGCACCCGGCTGGCCCCCAACTCAGCAATTCTTTGCTCGCTGTACAGTAGGTCATTGTCCCAATAGATCCAGTGTGCCCCTGCGGTGTCTCCTGCGCTCTGGGCGAGTGCTTGCTGTCGGAGTCCCTCGAGGGAAGGACAGGTCTTCTGCTCTTGCCGGAATTGTTCCTGGGTGGGTCCACCCTCTTGACGCCACTGGGCCAGTTCTGTAAGATCCTGGAGCTGAGCGGGCCCTTCTTGGTTTTGCTCTGGGGGGTCAGTACTGAGGGTGTCTCCCTCTGGGACGATCGGGGAAGGAGGTGCTGGCCATTCGGGTTCTTCGGGACTGGGGATGGTGCGGGCGGCCATGGACCGGGTCGTTACGCAGGCCCAGTCCGGGAGGCCCAACATCCCCAGGTGCTCTCTTCTCTCAACGGCTGCCCAGGGGAAACTTTCGAGGTCGTTTCCCAGGAGGCAGTCCACCGGGGCATCATCGCGGACAGTCACCTTCAGCATACCGGACACTCCTCCCCATTCGAAGGGGACGCAGGCCATTCGACACAGGCTCTCTGAGTTGTCAGCTGATCGGACGGGGCAAAGAACGTTTGGCAAGATTTGTTCCGGGGTTACCAGATGACAGCGGACTGCCGTCACACTGGCCCCGGTGTCACGCAGGGCTTCGGCCTTGCGCCCATTGATGTTCACCCACTGGCTGTATTTTCTCGTGTTGGCGGGTAGGGGAGCCCGCGGAATCATGTCTCTTTCCCCTAGGCAAGCCAGGATCATGGCGGCCGATTCCCATTCGGGCTGTTCTTGTTCGTACTCTTCATAATCTTCGGGAGCTTGCTCCTCTCCCAGGGCGGCGGCAGCGACCTGGCGGGGTATGGGACTCTGGTTCTTCGGGCAGTTAGGGTCGTTGGCATAGTGGCTGGTCCGCTGGCACCGGTGGCAAGTAACGTTGGCTCGGAACCCCGGACGCATCGGGGGGTTTCCCCTACGGGCCAGGGGTGGGGTGTTGCTGGCGGGAGCTGCCGGGGCGGCGTCTCTGCCCCGGCCCTGGCCTCCTCCTCCTCGGGGACGATGGGGACCTTGGTTGGCTCTGTTTGGTTCACTTGGCCCACTTCGGGCAACTCGAGTGCTCTCCCATCGGTCAGCTTCGGCGGCGAGCTGCCGAGGTTCAGTCAGTTTACTGTCGAGGAGGTGCTGCCTGAGCTCGACGAAGCAATTGTTGGAGAGGTGCTCCCACACAATGAGGTTAAAGAGTTGCTCGTAGGTGGTTACGTGGCTGCCCTTGATCCACCCCTCGAAGGCTCGGCTGAAATAGTTCACATACTCCACCCAAGTTGTACCCGGGATCCGCTTGCAGTCGCGGAACCTCTGGCGGTACATCTCGGGCGTGAGTCCGTATCGAGTGAGGAGGGCGGCCTTCATGTGGTCATAGGATGCCATCTGATGGTCCGGGAGCTGCAGCAGGGCGTCGCGCCCTTCATTGACGAACCTCACCCATAGTCCGGCTCCCCAGTCACTTCGATCAATCCGGTGGGAGGTCATGGCTATCTCGTAGGCCTTGAACCACTGTTGGATATCGTCGTTCTGATAATATTCTCTGACGACATCCTTGGGGATGTGGACTTTCGGTTCAGCAGTGCCCGGGTTGTGCGGGCGCTCGGGCACCCCGAGGTCTTTATTCTGTTTCCGCATCTCTATTTCTGCTAGCTTGCGCTCATGTTCGTATGCCAGTCTTTTCTCTTCGAGTTCTCTCTGCCTTTGTTTCTCTTCCCGCTCCTCTCGGAGCCGCAAGTGTTCTAATGTTATCTTTTGTTCTGCCAATTTCAGCTCTCCGTCCAACCGGAGCCGTGCCAACTCTAATTCATGGAGTCTGCTTTTTTCTCGTTCTTGGATCTCCTCCAGGGAGAGACCCGTTCTCCTTCCTTCCGTCGGAGTGGTGTTTGTTTCTGGTGCCTCGAGGTTTTGGTTCTGGGGTACGGCCGTACCCGTTTCTGCCCAAGATTCTAGGGCGTGTTTGAAGTCGTCTTTCGTGCTCAGCCCGGTGGTAGCAATGCCTAGTTCCATGCAAAATTGCTTTAGCTCTCGATGGTTGTACTCTTCTAGTTTATCCATCTGGAATTTCTCTGTGGATCCGCTCTCTTTTGTTGTCATTGTGGTTGAGTCGTGGGGTGAGTTACTCTCTGTACGATTACGCGTTGATTCGGATCGCGCCGCTGGCCACCAATATTAGACGGGGACCTGGAGGGTCGGCCGAGGACAAGAGGAGAGGCCTCCGGTGAGGGCCTTCTCCAGCGATCGTACAGACAAGTAACTTCCCCCCCACAGATGGACACCACACAAGGATAAGGTCAACATTCTTTATATACGGTTCTTGCAGCAAGGATATCAACGATACAGTGAGATCGGGACACGAGGGTCCTCTCAATTCTAGTCTCTGGAAGGGAAAGGGGGTAGCGGGACAGTCTTGGTACCGGTCT
Source organism: Lissotriton vulgaris (assembly GCF_964263255.1). Classification (NCBI taxonomy): domain Eukaryota; kingdom Metazoa; phylum Chordata; class Amphibia; order Caudata; family Salamandridae; genus Lissotriton; species Lissotriton vulgaris. The sequence continues at coordinate 291,237,552 of NC_141693.1, forward strand.
GGTACTGAGGTGGTACGATGGATAGCTCACAATCCTCGAGCTCGGAGTTCTGGAAGGTCGGGCCGTGGCAGCGCCAGCAGGCTCGGATGATAAGTCTCACTTGAGAAGGGCCGCGGCAGCGCCAGCCGGCAAAGGCGATGGTTCACACAAGGATGGGCCGCGGCAGCGCCAGCAGGTCCCGACGAGGATGTAGGTTGCAGAGGGCCGCGGCAGCGCCAGCAGGTCCCGACGAGGATGTAGGTTGCAGAGGGCCGTGGCAGCGCCAGCAGGTCCCGACGAGGATGTAGGTTGCAGAGGGCCGCGGCAGCGCCAGCAGGTCCCGACGAGGATGTAGGTTGCAGAGGGCCGCGGCAGCGCCAGCAGGCAGGACGATGATTCACAAGGCAGGGCTGCGGCAGCGCCAGCAGTCCGTCAAGGATGAGTTCTTCAAGGTGTCTCTCGACTCCAGGATACAACTGCCTTCCTGCTCTGGAGCTGCCCCAGTTATAGGTCTGGCCTCCTTTGATGTCTGGACCCTCGCTCTTGGAGGTCGGGAGGTCCGGGATGAGGGAGTCCAGAGACCCAGCAGGGGGGTGGAGCCAGCGCCCGGGGAGGCTGGGGGCGATCGGCACCTGGCGGGGGAGAGCCATCGACACTCCTTTCTCCCATTGACCTGCCAAGTGGTCCGCTCACCTCCTGGGTGGATGGTGGTGCCTCGATGTCGGGGCCGGGCCAGGCCCAGGGTTGGGGTCAAGCTGAGGCCACGCGGCCTCGTGGTGCAGTGTCCAAGATGGCGGCTGGGCCGGGGCAAGGCTGCCGGTGGTGGCCCGGGCTGGCCGATGTCGGGGTGTTCGGGAGCAGGCGTCCCGTTGGGGACGGGATGCGGGTTGCTTCTGTGGGTTGCCGGGGTGGTTCTTCTGGTGACACCAGGAGAGCCGGTGCCCGAGTCTTGTGATGCGGGGAGGAAGCGGCCCCCTTAACGAGGCCTGTCCAACAGTCACTCTGCACTCACTCTGCACTCACTGTCACTCTGCACTCACTGTCACTCTGCACTCACTGTCACTCTGGACTCACTGTCACTCTGGACTCATTTTGCACTCACTGTCACTCACTGTCACTCTGCACTCACTGTAACTCTGCACTCACTGTCACTCTGCACTCACTGTCACTCTGCTGTCACTCTGCACTCACTGTCACTTGCTGTCACTCTGCAATCACTGTCACTCTGCACTCACTGTCACTCTGCACTCACTGTCACTTTGCAGTCACCATCACTCTGCACTCACTGTCACTCTGCACTCACTGTCACTCTGCACTCAGTCTGCACTCACTGTCATTCTGCACTCACTGTCACTCTGCACTCACTGTCACTCTGCAGTCACTGTAACTCTGCACTCACTGTCACTCTGCACTCACTCTCACTCTGCACTCACTGTCACTCTGCACTCACTGTCACTTGCTGTCACTCTGCACTCACTGTCACTCTGCACTCACTGTCACTCTGCACTCACTGTCACTCTGCTGTCACTCTGCACTCACTGTCACTCTCTGTCACTCTGAAATCAATGTCACTCTGCACTCACTGTCACTCTGCACTCACTGTCACTCTGCACTCACTTTCACTCTGCACTCACTGTCACTGTCACTCTGCACTCACTGTCACTCTGCACTCAGTCTGCACTCACTGTCACTCTGCACTCACTCTGCACTCACTGTCACTCTGCACTCACTGTCACTCTGCACTCAGTCTGCACTCACTGTCACTCCGCACTCACTGCCCATATTTTCCTTAGTTTCCCAAATTTGCTGATATTACATTATCCTTTTGAATTATGTATTTCAAATTGAAGCTTCGAAGTAGTATTGAATACAACAGTACACAACAGTATTATGTAATACTGCTTTCAGCGCACATTGTCCTGCTTCATGTAATGTGAAATATATTGAATCAATAAAGTTATGGGAGTAAGGGTAACATATGCTAGCCACTCCTCGTCGGTCTCATGGCATCTGCATTCCTTAACAATGTCATGTATGGGATAAAGCACTCCTGCTGTACATTATTACAATTTTGCAAGTTAATGTGCAGCAGAGAGGTTCTGTTTTACCTTATCATACAGTCACATGATCACCATACCACCAAACCGCTTAAATCCTTGATGTTTAATGCCTATTTCAGGTTCCAAGAATAAAAGCATAATCTGTCCTGAAAAACTAAAAATATACCAAAAGGCATTTAGTAATTTTTGCAAAAAGATATTAGGTCTGTTTAATGTAAATCACATTAAAAATGCTCTGTGTAAAAATCACGTAGCGGTAGTCTGTCTTGTAATAACTGGTTCAGTTGAGCATCTGTCAGTTCATTATTACAGGACACTAGATGCATCATACGTCATCTGTAATAAGGACATTAGAGATGTGCTTTTACACAGGGATTGCAGGCTGCCATGTACTATAAGACCATAATACACAGTTCTCTATTTCTCACACACACATGCTCCCTCAGTTTTACTTACATTCTCACACACACACACACACTTGCTCACTCACATGCGATTGTGGACCACTAATTGTACTTCTTCATATACCATCTTAATGCACAACTTCCTGCAAGTTGTTGGCATCCAGCATCACCAAACTTGATTTGCATATTTAATCTACTTGGCCCTTCACCTAGCTCCTAAAAGCACAACTCTCTAAAATGCCTTACATCACATACCAACTAACTTGACTTGTACAAATGTCCTACTTGGCCTTCATGGAGCACCTTGACGCACAATTTAAAATGTGCTCGTGTGTGTGTTGTAAAATGGTGACAATTGTCCCAGCCATTTGAAAATGACCAAATGAAACCTTTAAAACTGTTCAGGAGTTACCCATAGTTTGCATGTGCACAGAAAGAAAACAGTCGGCAAGTATCCTAAAACGGTTACTTGTGAAATACTTCAATTCACAGTGTGAGATCTGCTAGTTGAATTACTCTATGGTTAATTGAAATGGGCATTGGAGAATAAAGGGGACACCGAGGCCTTTTCATTCACTCCCTGAACCGCAATTCCCAAAGAGTTCACATTTTGATAAACTAAGGCTGAATTGCACTAGTCATTGTATGTTTGAAGCAATAAAGTCCGTTTCGACAAACAAATGAAGAGTTGCAGAAAAGGATACACGTCCAGACTAATGAACGTACATTTCTAGAAACACGAGTGTATCAATAGTATAACTGCTCCGTATTCTATTGAGATGTGCACGTGAACAGGCCTTAGGCTCGAATATGTTTAAGTAGCACCCCTTCATTCCACTGAACACATTAAACAAATGTGTATATATACATTCACATTTACAAATACATAGTGCGCTCCATAGGCCTGTGGACTCCATCACTCGTTTACATAATACAAACATTTCGATTGGAGCTGCGGGTACGATAGGTGCAGACTCAATACTGAGAAAGTTTGTCTTTTTGAAACGAAATGGTTTGTTGCACCCTCCGTCATCATTAGTACTGCCCATCACGTGACACCATGCGTTAAGGTACGGTTCATTAATGTTTCACTGTTTGGCAGCCCGGTCAGAGTGCTGCTTTAAATAAGAACGCACTGTGGGGTTCTCTTACTATGTCCTGGGTACCTGGTGCTTCAGAGCAGGGATGTGGCAGTGGGTGGTGTATGAAACGCAGTGTCTGTGTTTTTTTTTCTGATGAGGACGTTAGAGCTGTAATCTACCTTGTAATTAATACCCATGGCTGGCCAAAAGTCGTGCTAGCCAAGTGCAGATGCTAAAACAGTGCAGGAGATGGCATAATGCCCACTTCCAAACACCGAGGGGTGATTTCCACATTTATATTAAAATAGTTTTAGGAAATTGTTAGTTTACATCCAGTAAATATTTTTCCGGTACCAATATCCCATACATTGAGATCTTATAATAAATCTGATAAACAGTGTGAGGGCTGAAGAATTTCACCGAGTTCACCTTCTGCACACACGGCTCTTTATATTGTGTTAATTGTCCCTGAATCGCCTACTCGTCGTGCTAAGGGTATGTGTATGAGCGATGCCAGTCAACAAAACCTATGACGACAATGCAAGAGTCCGGCATTAAAACGAAACTCGTGTTTTTTTACTCTCAAACAACAACTCTTTCCTTGACCAGGTATGTATTCAGCAGGGTTGGGTAACGGGAGCAATAACAAATATACATTACACGATGCAGACGAAGGCGCGCCGGAGAAACGCAATGCTGAATGGTGAACGCGCTCCGACCATCTGGATTGCATTACAAGGGCACCCTGGAAGGCGCGCCTAACAAAAACACATTACACACTGCAGACGAACGTGCGTCCGATACATGCAATGCTGAATGGTGAACGTGCTCCGACCATCTGGATTGCATTAGAAGGGCACCCTGACAGCTCCTAATTAAAATTAATGGACTGCCGGGCGCGAAACCGCACAGAAAATGCAGGAACTAGGAAACGAGAATTACACATGGCCTATCGCGTTAAGGCTACTAGAAAGACGGCACCGCGAACACCAATTACAATGCAGCTGCCAAAAAAAAATACCAACAATCTCGCGCACTGAAGAATTTTTGCTACACGATTCAGAGCCCCAGAACAATACGGCTCGATGCTCCGCCCCAATGCTACGCAGTGGTGACGTAGGCCAGGCCTTAAAAAGGAGTTAGCCACCAGTGAGGAATAGAAGCCCCACGCTCTGTGCTAGTGGGGAACCTAGTGCTCTTTCCATATGTGGGAGCCCACTCCCATTTGGTCCATGAAACACCAGTGTTTTTCAGACAGCTGTAGACTTAATTCTACTAGAAAGCAGAGCTGGGAGGCCTGATAGTAACACAGTGCCATGGGTACTGCCAGTCCTGCAGCGTTTGGCATAATAGAAGTTTGTGGAGACAGGGCTTCATTCCATCCCAAATAAATTTGTTGCGTTTTAGTTGTAGGGAGTGTAAAGTGTGTTTTGGAGGGGTCAATGGGAGGGTCTGAAAGAGACAAAGAATGCGGGCACTTCTTCATTTTGACTGCCGATATTCTGCCCAATCAAGAGAGGTGGAGTCGGCCCCAGGCAGCTAGGTCTAGATGTATTTGAGAGGTAAGTGCTATATAATTGATTGAAATGGTTTTAGGGATAGATCAAGCCAGCTTAATACTCAGGTAGGGGATGAAGTCTGTTCCACATTCAAAGGGTAACAGTGAGGGTACATAAAACTCATGAGTTAGGGTAACTGAAAGGTTTAAGATCTGGGACTTCTGCAAATTCATTTTAAATCCAGAGACATACCCAAAAGCCTGGAGTTCCGTCACAAGGATGGGCAGAGAGGACATTGGGTTCGTGATAGCTAAGATCACATCATCGCATTTAGGCTGATGAGTTGGTGATCTCAACCAAAGCAAATCCCAGATATAGTTGGGTTCCCCCTCCTCCTTTGAGTCAGGGGCAGCATATACAAGGGGAAAAGAAGAGGGGAAAGGGAACACCCTTGTCACATTCTCTGTAGAATGGGGAATTCCTGCGACATCACCCCGTTGACTAGCACAGATGCCCTAGGGGCATTGTAGATGCAGTGGACCCATCTGCAAACCTTTTTGCCAAAGCCAAACCTCCTCGGGGTTTCAAATAGGTAGGGCCAATGAACTATATCAAACACGTTTTGAGCATGGATGGAGAGGAGAAGAGCCTCTCTCCTGGATATATGTGTCTTGTCCATTAAGTGTAGGATACGCTTGGTATTATCGCTGCACTGGAGGTGGGAATGAAGCCTGCTTGGTCAGGTTCGATGAGGCCAGGCATCAGAGCTTTGTGGCGTTGGGCCAAAATGCTACCAAAAAGTTTTGCATCAATGTTCAGGAGCGAGGTGGGTCGATAGGACCCACATAGGGCTGGGTCCTTGCTGGGTTTCGGGATCGCAGTAATTGAGGCTTCAAACATGGAGTCAGCGACTCAGCCATTGTCGACAAAGGAGCTTTAAAGGCATGTGAGGATGGAATGGAGCTAGATCCTGGCTAAAGACCTTAAAGAATTGTGGAAAAAAGCTGTCAAGCTGAGGGGACTTCATCGATTTTAAGTGAGCTACGGCAGATATCACCTCCTGAATCTAGATGGGTGCCTCCAGACCTGCTAAGTCTTGGAGTGGGAGGGGGATAAGGGGGACAGCATCAAGGTAAGGCGAGGGTTTTTCACCGGGGCTGTTAGTGTCAGCATTAGAGAGTAACATAGAAAGTTTGGATTTTGTGTGTCAGTTTGTGCTTCAGACAACGGGTAGGGTCGGATCACCTGAACTGAGCCAGAGTGGGTTTTGGCCTGGAGTCGGTGCACTAGCATTTTGCCACATCGCTTACTCCCTAGATAGAACTTGTGTTTTAAGCTTGCCATTGCTTATTCTGCTCTGTCGAGGTCTAAGCGTTTGAAGAGTAGACATGCTTTTTTCAGTTCTTGCCAAACCCTGGGGGCCCAGGTTTGTTTGTGTATGGATTCAAATTCTGAGACCGACTATTCCAATCTCCGTCGCTTCTCTCTCCAGCTGCGGTTGTCTGCCGCTGGAATGGCAATGAGTTCCAACCATACTTCTAGCATCAAAGCCTCCCAGAGAGATGCTATGGATGTCTCCCCTGTGTCGGTATGGTGGAGATAATCAGCAATCATCTTGAGGAGGGAGACTGGAGAAGGGTGTCCCTGAGATGCCATGCGTGATGATCTGGTCATGTTGGCGTCAAGTCGCACCACTATGGCTGGGGGGGGCATGGTCAGGTAGGGACCTGGGGGCGATGTATGTGTCAGATAAGAGGACGTGTAAGGCTGTAGCCACTAGGACATGGTCGATACGGGCTTAGGTGTTGTGTGCTGCAGAATAGAATGTGTAATCTCATGTGTTTGGGTATGAATGATGTCAGACATCTTGTAACTCACAGTCAGCCAGCCAATGTAGACCCTGAGCCCAAAAGGCACCTGTCTAGTCGGAGCGTTTGCCAGATCGATCCATGTCGATGTCCGTCACTAGGGTCATATCACCCTCAACCAGAATGGCAGCATCGGGGGTGTGGCGCACAGGTGGCAATGCAAAATGCCTTTTGGGGTTCATTGGGTGTGTAAATGATATCCAGAGTGAAATTGAAAGTACCCACCCTGAACTTTTGGCTTGGGCTTCCTTGGAAAGGATCGTACCCCTAAACTCGATTGATAAAAGGATTGCCACCCTGCCCATGTTTCGTGGAGCCGGAAGACCAGAGCTGTCATGGGAGCATTCGGGATTGCATTCTAGGGATATTTTTAGAGAGCTGATGGGTTTCCTGTAATAAACATAGGTCACTGCCTGAGTGCTCTAGGAGGGATAGGACAGCCGCCTGATTAATGGGGTTGTTGAGACCTCAAACATTGAGGTTCATCACCTTAAGTTCCAGGAAGGGTAATTAAAGGGACGATGCTCAGTGGGCTATACCCCATCATGATGAAAGGCTTGGAGCATACTAGCCATCTAACAATGTGCCAACCTCTTCATTATGCCCTATCGCATCACAAGCAGACCAGGTAGAGGGACGGAGTAAAAACCAACAAAGAATATCCCCTAGAAACAATGGTATCAAAAACTTTAAACTGAGAAAGTCCATTGTCAATGGTAGTTGACATGTTGGGCATGGATCAGTGTGTTGAAGTTTCTTGTCAGTGTTGTGTGTTGACCGGTTGTCGTCCACCTCTGCAGGTCATGTGAGATCTGAAGTGGCCCAGCCCAAGGCATGCTACCCAGAAACAAATCTCAGCAGGGCAAGTCTCATGGAGTGCCCCCTCCCAGCCCTCCCAGTGCCCAAGGCTAGACTAGCCGGCACTGCTTGACATTCCTGAGCCCGTTCCTCTGGCCCAGGGTGAGGGTGTCTCCCACGTCTGCCCACTCTCTGCCATGCCAATGCTCAGGAAGCCACCCACAGGGAGAGTCAAATGTAAAAGGAAGAGATCAGTCCTCCTGGGGGCCAAGCATGTGGCGAACATCTGTAAGTTACATCAGTTGGTGAAGTTGACAATCCCACTGGAAGTCAAGTCTGAAGGGGAGCCCCCAGCCATAGCGACACCTCCTTGGAGCTCAAGTAGTTGATAATGGGTTTGAAGTCCCTGTGGCCCTGGAGGGGAGAAGGGAGATGTCCGGAAAAAGTCAAATGCTGTGGCCATGAAACTGGATGGGTTGTTCACCTTTCGCTTTACAGAGAATGTCCTCTTTGATTTGAAGTCAAGCATACAGACTAGAATATCTGGGTTTTTGGCATTAGGTCCCCCCAGCCATCTCTGTGCACTCTATACAGCTGTAATTCAGTGTTGTCTTCCCAGTCTGGGATGGAGCAGAACAGCACCTGACTGTATCCTCAGATGTCCGAGCCTAAGGGGATACCTCTGAGGGGAATGTCGTTACGACTGGGCCAGTTTTCCGAGATTCCACGCTTTGGCTTTGAGGTCATCATGATGAATGTGAACGCAGATGATCTTTTGGCACAGCATCTCCATTTCCGCAGTTTTATTATTTTCCAGGGTGGCAACCCATTCACCTACTGAGGACAGGTCGTGCTGCAGTTCTCACATATCTTGAGAAAGGTCCTTATTGAGGTATTTTATGTCTGTTTTGAGGGAGTCAAAGAGGGAGGCCAAGAAGGACCAGGTCACTGAGGCCTGGTTGGGGTCAGGGTACCCCTCGGCATCTGGGTGCAAGAGGGTCAGTAGATTAGAGGCAAAGTATTGCAGGGACCAGAATGGAGCGGGTGAATATTTCCTGCACCGATTGGTCACTTGTGTTTTTTGCTGCTGCTGTAGTTAGGGGCCATGCTGTACATCAGGGCCGTGGGCAACCCAGCCTAGGCTCTCCCCAAAAGGGTCCTCCCCCAGCCAAGATCCTCAGGAAGGCAGGAGAGGCGATGGGTAAAAAGTGGCCAGGCAGCAGCCAGGATACCCTGGTGGGAGGAAAAAAACGTGAGCTGGACGGAGGATATCAGGAGCCTATGGAGTGAAGCAATGCAGACCTTGCTGAAGCTGAGAATAGCTTTGGACCCGGTGGATATCCTTCACCTTCCTTATGGACGATCTGCAGTACCCTGTAGGTAGGGGCCCCCCGAGGCGCAGGACTCCAACCTACAAGCCCCAGCGTGCTGCGTGCTTTCCACTCACCGAAACCCTACTCACCTCTGGCTCGGTACACCAACCTTAGCCATCCAGGGGCCCGGCTTTTGCCCATGAATGTAGGTGGGCAGAGCTCCTGGGAGGGAAGCCCAGGAACGCTAAGCTGCTTCGTTGTCTCTAGTTGGGGTCACAGTACCCAATAGGGAGTCGCTGAGGGTCACTGAGAGCAATGTACAAAGAGAGAGAGTCCCAAGTCCACTAGGTGCAGCCAATGAAGCCAGGGGCCTGGGACCTCGCCATGCTGTTGAAGGTTTCTGGACTCTGGGCTGCTCCCAAATGCCACCCACTGCCCTCCTCCAGCATGCAACGGGATAGCATGCCAGTGATGGGTCCCCAGCATAGGACCAACTGTGGCCGGCCCCGTGTGCAGCAGCGGTGCAATGTGGCTGGGGCGCGAGATTCAAGTGGCCGCCTTATTAATGGGAGCGTGGCGTGCCACTTCGGGATCCGAAGACGTTCGGGGGGCACACGGAGGACAATCCAGTGTCTTAGAGAGGCCCAGTTCTTGGGTATGGGACCTCGCCGTGATATTGAAGGACTCCGCACCCCAGGTCACCCCTCAACGGATGTTGGTGATGCAACCGGTTCCCTGTGTGCCGAAGCCACACATGCAGCAGGCGTGATATGTGGCCGGGCAGTGAGATTCAAGCAGCTTCCATCTTGGTGGAAGGCCAGCGCCCCGCTCCGGGAGCCGCAGGGGGTAATTTACTGTCAAAAAACAAATGTGCGGAGGGTCAAAGGGGATATAATTTTACGACCTGTCAACTCATGCCCCTAACAACAACTTGAAAAACACAAAAAGAGAAGACCAGGTCAAAAGGTGGTGTCCTGTCCAGTATAGTGTGCAGAAATCACACGGGCACACATGTGTAAAAGAGATAGAGAGTCAAATTCAAATTCAAAAGGTGCTTTATTCGGTTTGTAAAGAAATACAACCATATAGCAACATACACATAAAAGGAAATTTAACACAATACTAAATTAAGCTATCACAAAAACAATCTTACACAGTAGCGCTCATAGTAGAAACATTTAACAGTATCAATAGTGCATAGTCATTAGGTCATTCAAGTTTGGCTAAGATTTTAACAATCCTGCGACCTATAATTATGTGCAAATATGCAATTTAAAGTGCTAAATATTGTCTCTATATTAGTATATGTGCAAATTGGCAATTCTAAAGTGCATATGCAATTAGCAGCACCTAGACTGTCTATTAATTAAAAACAATGATAAATGAAACAAAGTGCAAGTGATAAGCCAATCCTACGATAAATCTAATACAGTAGCAGCAATTAGTCCAACAAACATATGTGTGCAAAATACAAATACATAATTCAGCAGCATCAATTTAAAGTGCATAGTACATTTAGCAGCTGAAGAAATTCATATAATAATTGATTTTCTTGCAGAGATACATTTTAAAATATAAGTAGCCACATAAAAGCATACATCTGGGGACTCTAGGTTAAACACTAGTGTCATTGCTGTTTGTAGATGATGCGTATTGTATTTTAAAAAGATGGGTTTCAAATAATATTTCCTTAAAAAAGTATAAAAAGTACAAGTCAACATAAAGTGACACGTGCTCTGTTTTGATTTGCCATCACACGGGCATACACAAGTTCCAGGTTTTTTAGGCACAGGGAAAGCCACAAGGTGATGCACAATTCCTAGGCGGAGGCGGGTTAAAACAAATCGATGGGAGGGAATACTAACTATTACAAAATAAGATTGGAAGCCTACATTAATATTATATTGTTGGTAAAGATTGAATGTACTCTGTTTGGTATATTTTTCCATCCTAGTCTCTTCTGTAAATTTCATAAACGAAACCTTCAGCTCCCGCTTTGATAAAATAGGGTCCATTATTAGTTCATTATAAATGTCCAGTCCATATAATGTTTTATACCAATGATGTATATGCTTCAGCCAGGGGATGTTTGATCGGCGATCAAGTTTGATACAATCTGTTATTACGTCCTGCGTAAACTTGGTTTCCTCCTTTGCCCATATTGAGCACCATAAGGATAGAGGACGAAGGGCAATTAGATCATTGATATAGTACATATCAAGTTCCTTATGTATTAGCTCTGTTGAAGCCATGACTGGAGCACTAAGTAATCTTTTTAAAAACACATTCTCCCTCACCTGGATAGATTTGGCACACTGTACATCATACCCCCATACTCCAGCTCCATATATAGCTGAGGAAATGCATCTAGCATTAAAAAGGGTTAGCATTTCACGAATTCTGCGATCCCCTAGTTTAGCGGCAAATCTAAATATACAGTTTGTATTCCGGGCCATTTTGAAAAGGACACTGTTTTGTTCATTAATCCATTTCCCATTTCCCGAAAAGGTGATGCCTAAATAGCAGAAACTATTAACAGGTTCTAGTTTCTCTCCTTCTAAAAAAAAGGGTTTGTGTTTTCTAGGTTTCTTACCACAAACCATGGTAACCGTTTTCCCTTTATTAATTTTCAAATTCCTACTCTTAATAAAAATATGGAATTGATCAATTAGTTGTTGCAGTCCATTATGTGTCCTAGAGAGGAGGACCGCGTCGTCCGCATATAAGAGGACTGGGACGGGGTTACCATTTATAGTTGGAGCATCTTACCATTTATAGTTGGAGAGTCTTTACTGGGCTAAAGGAGTCCCAGACCGCCCAATATGGCGGCATTTCATCATATGGATATTAGTGGTTGTACCAGGCATCACCTGGATCAACTCATGACAGTGCATGAGTGGAACCGACACATATAGCCACAGTAATGCTCAAAAGAATTATATAGAAAGTCGTGCAGTGCTATTGAAAATGTGCTACCTAAAATTGACTACCCAGATTTCTAACAGTGATTAGTCTGGGTGTCAAGATTAAAAACACGCCTAGTAGTGAGTGAATAAGACTACCATGTGGCGATGTGCAAGTGGTCGACTAGTTTCAGCTAACAGGAGTATTGCTCCAGCTTTCGTCAGGACCTAAAAAAATCGTATATGAAAAGCTACTGCAACACAAGTAGTGGGTTATATACACACATGTAAAAAGGAAATATGTTGTAACAATAACATGTAGTATACTTAAGGAAATCATGTTTCCCTATTAACAACTTGGAACCCCAGTGTCCACTGCTCACAGGAAAAGATCTTCTTCCCAGCTTTGTGTGGGTGAAGACCTCATCTCGCCCGGCAACTGCTCGGGAAATGGAGGCCCCGCTCTATCCTTCGGTACCTCGCATCAAACTCCGAGTGGAAGGGGAGTTGCACATCGCCACATGGTAGTCTTATTCACCCTCGACCGCCGGAGCTGCTTCTGCCCTATTTGTATTTTCGTACTCCTGCTAACCTCGCATTTTGCCTCCGTGTAATCTTTGCTTTGCTCTCCCCTGTTGTTGTGCTGCATTTTGCCTCTGTGTAATCTTTGCTTTGCTCTCCCCTGTTGTTGTGCTGCATTTTGCCTCTGTGTTTTCTCCGCCTTGCTCTCTGTGACTCTCCTCCTGCTTCCCCCTTGTTGTTGTGCCCGGCCCCTGCCGTGTCATCCCCCTGCATATTTTGTACTTCTGCCTACTTTGCTACATTTTCGCCGTGTGTACTTAGTTTTCTTCTGTGATATCCTTTGTCCGCTGTTACCCCTTTTTTTGCTGTGCCCAGCCCCTGCCGCATTTCCCGCCACCTCCCCGCTCACCGCCGCAGCCCCCCCTGCGGCCCCGCCCCCTTCCCTCGCTCGCCCTTCCCATTCGCCACCCCGCTCCCGCCTCCCAGCTGACCCTCCCTCCCACTGGACCATAAATGGAAGAGTGAATACGGTGGTGAGCAGTGACCTTCGTCCCTCTTGGCCGGTCACCCCACGCACCGTGCGCACTCCGCGTGAGTGAGCCCGCTCCCGCCAAGTGCCGCCACTGCTCGCAGCTGTGCTCGGCCCTCGACCGCCAGAGCTGCTTCTGCCCTATTTGTATTTTCGTACTCCTGCTAACCTCGCATTTTGCCTCCGTGTAATCTTTGCTTTGCTCTCCCCTGTTGTTGTGCTGCATTTTGCCTCCGTGTAATCTTTGCTTTGCTCTCCCCTGTTGTTGTGCTGCATTTTGCCTCCGTGTTTTCTCCACCTTGCTCTCTGTGACTCTCCTCCTGCTTCCCCCTTGTTGTTGTGCCCGGCCCCTGCCGCGTCATCCCCCTGCGTATTTTTTACTTCTGCCTACTTTGCTACATCTTCGCCGTGTGTACTTAGTTTTCTTCTGTGATATCCTTCGTCCGCTGTTACCCCTTTTTTTGCTGTGCCCAGCCCCTGCCGCGTTTCCTGCCACCTCCCCGCTCCCCGCCGCAGCCCCCCCTGCGGGCACCACCCGCTTCCCTCGCTCGCCCTTCCCATTCACCACCCCGCTCCCGCCTCCCAGCTGACCCTCCGTCACTCCGCCCCCCCACTCTCCACATATGGCAGAGTGGCAAACGCGCAGCGTTGATGCGCAGCGGGCGCGCCGTTTGAGCGCCGAAGGTGCGCCAAAGGTAAGCCCGTCTGCGCCCGTCCGCGCCTGGACCGCGCCCAGTGCCAGGCCCCCTGGCCCCCGCAGACACCAGCCCACCCGCCGGACCTACGATGCTACCGAACTCTACGCACTCAATGCCGGTAGAATCCCGGGCTGCTATTGAGCCACCCCGAGACGCACCCACAGACCCTTCTGCTGCCACTCCTGCAAGTTCACCTGCACTCGGACCTGCACCACAGCAGCACCGACCAAGCCGAACTCCAGCAGCAACCACCTCAAGTGCATCCTGCTCAACACCCGCTCCGTCCACAGACACGCCGTCGAGCTCTGGAACCTGCTCGACACCACAGCCCCAGACGTCGCCTTCCTCACGGAAACCTGTATGAACGCCTCCTCAGCGCCCGACATCGCCATCCCGGACGGCTACAAGATCACCCGGAGGGACCGTGCCAACCAGACAGGAGGAGGCATCGCCATCATACACAGGAACTCTATCCGCATCACGACCAACACCGACGACACCCTTGCACCCGCCGAACACCTGCACTCCCAGATCCACATCAACCCCAAGACGACCCTCAGAGGCACCCTCATCTACAGACCTCCGGGACCACGCTCACAATTCAGCGAAGACATCGCCGACTTCATCAGCCCGCACGCCCTCCCCTCGGCTGACTACATCCTCCTCAGAGAGCTCAACTTCCACCTGGAGAACAACAACGACCGCAACACCACCACCCTGCTGGACAACCTCGCTAACCTCGGACTCAAGCAACTGGTTACCACCCCCACCCACTAAGCTGGACACACCCTCGACCCCGTCTTCTCATCCAGCAAGGACATCGCCTTCAGCCACGCCACCGGACTCCACTGGACGGACCACAGCTGCGTCCACTTCAGCTTCAAAAGAACCACGATCCACCACCACCAGCAACAGGTTGCACGCAGAAGCTGGAACAAGATCACAGCCGACCAGCTCGCGACTTCCCTGAGCAAGAACCCACCCACCAGCGCAAAGAACCCCAGCCAAGCGGCCACCAACCTCACGAAGTGGATCAGCGACTGCGCAGATGACCTCGCCCCTCTGAAGACCCCGCCCAGCAGATCCGGCAGCAAGAAAGCCCCATGGTTTACCGACGAACTCAAGAGCTCCAAGAAGAACTGCAGAGCCCTCGAAAAAACCATGGCGCAGAGACCCAACACCGGACAACATGACTGCCCTCAAGCTCGCCACCCGGAAACACCACCAACTGATCCACGCCACCAAGAAAACTGCATTCAAAGATCGACTGGACAACATTGCACACAACAGCAAGGAACTCTTCAACATCGTCAAAGAACTCTCCAACCCCAACGCCGGAAACAACGACATCACCCCTTCGCAAGACCTCTGCAACTCCCTCGCCTCCTACTTCCACAACAAGATCGCGGATATAAACAACAGCCTCAGCACTCAACCGACGCACGCCACGACTGAACCACCGCCCCCCACCACCACCCTCCACGCCTGGACCCCGATCAGCACCGAAGACACCATCTGCACGATGAACTCCATCCACTCAGGATCTCCGACCGACCCCTGCCCTCACCACGTCTTCAACAAGGCCGACGCTGTCATCGCACCCCACCTACGGGACATCATCAACACCTCCTTCGACACTGCCACCTTCCCGGAGAGCTGGAAGCACGCCGAACTCAGAGCTCTACTAAAGAAGCCATCAGCCGACCCCACCGACCTCAAGAACTACCGCCCCATCTCGCTGCTCCCGTTTCCTGCAAAAGTCGTCGAGAAGACCGTCAACAAACAGCTGGCCGCCTTCCTCGAGACGAACGGATCCCTCGACCTCTCGGAGTCTGGCTTCCGGGCCAACCACAGCACCGAGACCGCCCTGATCGCAGCAACCGATGACATCCGAGCCCTGCTCAACAACGGAGAAACAGCGGCCCTTATCCTCCTGGACCTCTCCGCGGCCTTCAACACTGTCTGCCACCGTACCCTAGTGCAGCGCCTCAGCAACGTCGGAATCCAGGAGAAGGCACTGGAGTGGATCATCTCCTTCCTCGCCGGAAGAACACAGAGAGTTCGCCTCCCCCAGTTCAGATCAGAAGCCACCAAAGTCATCTGCGGCGTTCCTCAAGGCTCCTCGCTCAGCCCAACCCTCTTCAACGTCTACATGAGCCCCCTCGCAGCCATCGCACGCCAGCACAACCTCAACATCATCTCCTACGCCGACGACACCCAGCTGATCCTCTCCCTCACCAACGACCCCGCCACCGCCAGAGCCAACCTACACGATGGGATGAAAGAGGTAGCCGAATGGATGAAGAACAGCCGCCTGAAACTGAACTCAGACAAGACGGAAGTCCTCATCCTGGGCTCCTCGCCCCTCGCCTGGGACGACTCCTGGTGGTCCCCCGCCCTGGGCACTGCACCCAAACCGACAGATCACTCATGCAACCTGGGCTTCATCCTGGACTCCTCCCTCTCCATGACCAGACAAGTCATTGCCGTCTCCTCGTCGTGCTTCAACATCCTGCGCATGCTACGGAAGATCTTCCGGTGGATCCCCACCGAGACCAGGAAGACGGTCACCCAGGCCCTCGTCACCAGCCGTCTGGACTACGGCAACTCCCTCTACGCCGGAACCACCGCCAAAATCCAGAAGAGACTCCAGCGGATCCAGAACGCCTCAGCACGACTCATCCTGGACATCCCCCGCCGCAAACACATCTCCGGACACCTGAGAGACCTGCACTGGCTCCCGGTCAACAAGAGAATCACCTTCCGTCTCCTCACCCACGCACACAAAGCCCTACACAACCAAGGCCCAGGATACCTCAACAGCCGCCTCAACTTCTACGCTCCCAAACGCCAGCTTCGATCGACCGGCCTCGCCCTCGCCGCCGTCCCCCGCATCCGAAGAGCCACCACAGGGGGAAGGTCCTTCTCCTACCTCGCCGCCAAGACTCGGAACTCCCTCCCGACCCACCTCCGCCTGACCCAGGACCACCTCGCCTTCAGGAAGCAGCTCAAGGCCTGGCTGTTCGAGCAGTAGCGGACCCCCCCCTCCCCTAGCACCTTGAGACCCTCCGGGTGAGTAGTGCGCTATATAAATGCGTTGATTGATTGATTGATTACATCGCAAGTCGTTTCACCGACTTGCGCTAGATGGCGAGCAAGACCAGGGAACATGTTGGATTTTAAATCCAACGCATTCCTTGCTTTTGCGCTAACTGGAGTAGGAATAGTAATTTATACTATTCCTAAGTCCAGCGTGCCATCTAGCGCAAGTCGTAGAAACAACTTGCGATGTAAAGCCATGCATGGTAACAACGCGGACGATGTAACGTCCACGTTGCAACCTACCGCTTGGTATTTGCTCGTGGTGTAACGTCACATATTCATATCCAGACGAGAGTATTTGCCATCATTCTTATGGCAAGGCCACCACTAATATGCTGCTATGGATGGCCAGGGCAGTGGAGGAGCGTGAAGAATAACTTACTCTGCCGCCATTTTGGCCACACCAACATGAAATTTAATACAAGAATCAGATAATTGTATTTTTTGTTGTTGCTGATTCCAGCATTCTGACCTATTTTTCGCAAAATCAGCCCCTAATAGCATACCCATCTTTAGTGAATTTTTTTACAAACTGGTTTGTTATCATTTCTGAATGCTGTGCAGTGACGCTTACGAATCCTTCTAGTCTAGAAAGTCTAAACTGTATCAAAAGTGCAGTGTACTCGATTGTACCCTGTCTTATGAAGCAGTTCGAAAGCATTTCCAAGTGTTCTTTGCTTTTTTGAGTACTGTTTATCACTATGATTCTTTATTGTTATCTATCAGACAGGAAATTTTATTGCGAATACGCATTTTATGTAATCAAATACTTTCCATTAATTTGAGAAAAAATTGTCAATGCATTTCGACCATCCAGTAATTTTTTTGTGTAATATCCATTAAGGTTATGGAGATCACATGTAAAATGGTTTCACCCACTTTAGATTCCACTGCACAAGTAAGATATAGTGCACAAAACTATAGTATTCATGTCCTCCTGATGAAGAACCACAGCTGGTTCGATATGCATTAGGATTCGCTTCCAAACTGATGGCAATAAACTAGGGTGCGGAGTTGGTGTAGATACACGAATGTTCTATACAATGGTTCAACATCGTTTACCCTGCTCCACAATTACAAATCCCTCCACAACATTCGACCCAAATACCTCAACGAAAGAATCTCTTTCCACACACCCAAAGAAACCTCTGCTCCACCAACCTCGCCCTGGCAACGACCTCGCGAATCTGTAGAACCAGAGGTGGGGAAGAGCCTTCTCCTACATCACAGCCAAAGCCTGGAACAATCTCCCAGTCAACATCAGACGCTCCCCTACCCTGCACACCTTCAGGAAGAGCCTCAAGACCTGGCTTTTCAGCTGACCCAGAGCTGCACCTCCCCCCTTGCCTTGAGACCCTCACAGGTGAGTAGCGTGCTTTAAAAGCCCCTGATTGATTGATTGAGTGTTTGGCTCAGTTACTGTTGGACATCATTGTGTTATTAAAGGCGGTGCAGGGCGGGGTCCCGGGAGCAGAGTGGTAGGCCGCAAATGCCCAAGCGTGTGTGCAGGGCTTTAAATGGGATAGAAAAATGGGAGGGGGGGGGTGGGGGGAAGAGAGTCTCAAAGGGGCGTGACCGATGTAAGTAGGGCATGGCTTACAAACCATAAACTAAAAATCTGTTCTTAACATAGTGTGCCAGTAATTTGCTGCTACTGTCATTGCATCCAGATATGTAATACAAGTAACAGTACACCTATAACAAGCTAGGACTATTGGTTTTGTCAATGGTTTTAGTTGCTTAAGATAAATAAGCAATGACTGTGGCTTCCTTGTATAGAATAATACAAATGCTTCAGTTTAATGAGCATATGAAAGACCTATAACGAGTCTCTTTGAAGTTACATCAAAGGCAGTGAAGGGTGGCACTGCTGCAGAGGTGAGATTTTTTTTTAATCCTGATGGCGAGGGCAAAAATTGAGAGAACCCGATTCTAGGGTCCCGTCTCAGCCATTGCTTTTTAGAACTGACGGACCTCAGCACCGGCAGGAACCGGCCCACTTAAAGCCAAGCGTGAGTGTTTATTCCTGTTCCCAACACCGATCTCTGCTCAAATTATTGATTGCGCAAGGATATGCATTGGCAAATTACCCCTACTACTCATAATCCGGGCGTAAATTCCTTCAATTTACCTATCTCAGAAAGGATGAAAGGATGAGTCAGTCCTGGCATGTTCTGAATCTGAAATCTCACTCGGATCTTTACACCGGTTCCATTGGCCCACTGGGCCATAATACCAGGCATATTCTGGGTACTTCCCTCCCTTACAGACAAACCCATGCCAGCAACGAAAGGGTTGACGTCGGAGCGGCTCCTCTCATCTGTGTCTGCTTAAGAACACTTTCACTGGAGGCTGGCGTCAGCCTGGTGATGCTTGTTTTAATTTCCTCTTGTAATCTTGGTCAGACGTCTGTCCTTGTCGGAGTGCGTGTACTTTCTCTTCTTCCAAGCTGAGCTTACGCTGCCACCCTCGCCGATTGCTTGCTGTCGGAGACAGCAGCGTTGGGGGTCCCACCGATACCAGCGCCGAGAAAAGTTGGGGCCTCTCCAGCTGGCGCTGTCGCTCCCCATCGCTCGCGCCCGCCTCCATTACTCCCGTCGGCCACGACGGGTCCTTTCACCAAACTACATTCCAGGAAATTAACAGAATTGGGCTTCGAAACCCAGAGTCGAGGACGCTAATAACAGATCCATTTGGGTCGTTCGTGCTTGCTTTAAAAACGTCAATGCCTTTCAAAACAAAAAGATGATGTGCTCGGTTTTCTGCAGGAACTGTGCGCCGTTCCAAATATCTGCAGCTGATTCAAACGTTGTATTTTTTCTTGAAGATAATGAAACTCTTTTGCCTGCTTTATGAAGTCAACAGGCGTCAGGCATAGTTGTTTTGCAGTTACACTGCAATGCGTGTATTTAAAATACCTGCAGTAAATTCCAACTTTGCCTTTTAAGGGCCCTATTTATGAACCTAGTTGAGCGTCGCAAGTCAAATTAAATTTATGAAGCCGCGCAAGCCGCAAGACCACTTTGCGTGGCCCTAAGTGGCTTCAATAATCTGGAGTGACGCAGCACAGCGCAAACCACTGCGTTGCATTACTCTGCCCTGGGAAAATGTTGCGTGGGCATAGAGTTGGTGTTTCCACAAAACTCCCAGTGGTTTTTGACGCATTCCCAGATTTTCCAGAACTAGTCGATCTGGGAATGTGCCAAAAGTGTGGCTCAATGGTTAGAGCGGCAGACCCTGATGCAGAGGTCTAACTCGGGACCAGGGTTCAATTCCCTGCCTCATCGGGTCTTGGGCTCAAAAATTCCACGGACCTGATAATTCTTGCCTTGGTGCCTATTCCAATCATGGAGTCCCACTCTGCAACTCTGGGCAATAGCTTGCTTAATCTCCACAACGGCCCCCACAACGCTAAGGGTGCCTGGCCTCCACCTTGGGGGTGCCCAGGAGTGGACGTTCAGGCTGACCACACTGGAGCATGGGCCAGCTACAGGGACCCAGTTAGACTTGCTGAACAGAGTACTTTAAATCCTGGTTTACGGAGTGTTTGGTGGATCCGCGGCGAAGATGAGTAGTGCAGTCGAAGCAATGTGACGGTTCTCATTGCAAGGTAGCGATGCAAGATACTGCTGCATCACTGTCGAAGATCCTGTCAACGCGGGCTTGTGATGCAAACTCCGGAATCGCGGATGCATTGTGCAGTTAGGGTGATTTGTTGTTTCTGAAGCGCTGCAAGGCAGCGACGCAGAGTCAATCGTCAAGGATGCTGTCAGCGAGAGATGTGAGGGCCTGCACCAAGGATGTGTTGCGCAGTGGCATTTCCGAAGTGATGAGCAGTGATGCGATGCAGATTCTTTGCAGCAGTTTCAATCCACCCAGCAGAGGCGATGCATAGGTTCTGCTCGGGGGTTGCACCGCACAGCAGAGGAGTTGTGTTTGTTCCCCTGGATCCACAGAGTCTGGCAGAGCATCTAAGGTCCACTTCCAAGGGTCCAGGAATGGAGTGGTACCACTTGGCAGGGTACACTCACAGATGGCAGAGCCCAGTGCAGGTGTACACTTGTTGGAGCCCTCTGTTCCTGAGGCTCAAGCAAGGAGGCCAGCCAACTGGCCATTGGAGTCACACTGGGGCTCTTGGTTCATGATATGTACATCCAGTTCTCCTCACACAGGCAGGAGTGCAGCAGGCAGCAGTTCAGCACAGCAAGACCACAGCAAGGCAGTAGTCCAGCAGAGCAGCAGTCTGGCAGAGTGGCAGTCCTTCAGTAGTAAGTATGGGCGGAAAATCCGTTCCGCTCGCGGATTTTGCGGATTTTCGGTAAATTCGCAATCCGCGAGATTCGCGAATTTCCCGCAAAATCCTCAAATCCGCGAGCAGCGGATTTTATGGCTTGCTCGCACTGTTCGCGTGAGTTCGCGGCTTCCCAGTTCAACTTCGCGCCCCGCGAATAAGCGCTAAATTGCAGAAATACGATCTTAGCAAAACTGAAACTACTTACCAGGTTCAAAAGTTCAAGCTCATCATTAGTAGCCATTTCCTGTAGTGCTTCCTGGGGGCCCCTCCAGAGTTCAGTTGCCTACTTGCAACTATTATGTGACCCTGCTCTGACCCTCAGAATAGTTACACATATGCCACAAAGGTCCTGAATTACAGCTAAGGGAGACAAGCAGGAGCCAGGCTGGAAGTTCAAATCCAGTGACACATTAATCAGCCCCTAATTCATTATTGTCAGTTGGGGCAGGGCAGGTGTTGTAACTAATTTTGCAACAATGAAAGCACTTAGCAAGTGCAAAAGATCACTAATCAGGAAGCACTAAGGAAGCAGGTGCCAGCTAAAAAAATATTCTGTGACACATTAATCAGCCCCAAATTAATTCAGGTCACTTGAGACAGGGAAGGTGTGCTTTGCCACAATAATGTACACTGGACAACCAGAGGGTGCTGTGATGAAACAGAGGGTGGCATGGGTGGGCCAGAGGGTGGCATGAGTAGTCAGAGAGTGGCAGTGGTGACAGAGGGTGGCAGTGATGAAGAAGAGTGTCCCAAACAGGCTGTACACATAGAAACAACAAGTTCGCAAAACTTGCGACCCGACAGGTAAGTTCGCGTTTGCGAAATTGTACAAAAACCCTCGCGAACTGGCAGAAACCCGCGCGAACACAAAAAAAAAAATCCGCAAATTCGCGAGAATTCGCGGATTTTGCGGATGCGAGTTCGCAAATCCGCAAAATTCGCGAACGCGAGATTCGCAAAATTCGCCCATGCTTATTCAGTAGCTCAGCAGTCCTTCTTCATGGCAGAGTATCCACAGGTCCAGAAGTGTACTCAAGAGTTGGTGTCTGAGGTTCGGTATGTATGCCAAGTTGTGCCTTTGAGGTGTTTTTTTTTCTAAGAGGCTTCCCTTGGCAATCCCCAGGCATCCTGCCTTTCCTGCTCTGGATTCAGTCTAACTACAGGGCGTATACAGCCCTTTGGCTGCAGTGAAAAATGAATGTAAGAGTTTTTCATTACCAGGACATGTAAAACTTGTGAGAACATGTCCTAACGCTCTAAAATACACTGCACACTGCCCTCTGGGCTGTCCAGGGTCTACTCTTGAGGCGTCTTATATGTATAAAGAGGAAAGTTTTGGAACTGGCAAAAGGTTTATTTTGTCAGGTTGACATGGCTGTTTAAAAGTAAAAACTGCACACACAGGCTGCAATGGCAAGCCTGAGATATGTTTTAAAGCTCTACTTAAGTGGGTGTACAATCAGTGTGGCAGACCCACTAGTAGCATTTAATTTACAAGCCATGGTCACCTGTAGTGCCACTTTACTAGGGCCTTATAAGTAAATAAATATGTCAATTGGGGAGAAGCCAATATTATCATGTTTTAAAGAGTGGGCCGTGCTTAGCAGTTGTGAAGTGCACAGAGTCCTAAGGCCAGCAAAAATGAGGTCACACAAATGGAGGAGGAAGGCAGAAAGTTGGGGAAAGACCACCCTAAGACTGACAGGTGTTGTGCCTTACTCTTTATCTTGCAGCGTGATGTCATCTATGTTCCAGTTCTAGTCTGCATCTTTATGTGCATCACATAGAGTGTTGGGAATAGCAGGTTCTGTATTCAGCATTCTCCATCTGGCGGTTGCTGAGGCAGGACAGAAGTTCATACTTGTTATACCTGTTTCTTGAAATAAAGAAGACTGTACTCATCTTTGGTCTCCTGGTTGTACCTCTCATCTCAACATTCTTGGCGACGATCCTGTTTCATCTCGTCCTTCATTCCAAAGTATAAAGACTCGGAGTGCTGCGGAGACGCGGCGCTGGTGTTTGGCTTCTGCTTGTCTGGCTTGCTAAACGACACCGGTGAGGACCATCGACCCTAAAGCCTGTGCAGCTTCGCATGAAAATCGGATGGTTTGTTTGCCCGGAAGGTACTTCTATTTTATTATCGTTAATGGTCTCGCGCTCAGCTAAAAGCCGCGAGAGGGATTGTGCGCGCGCAACCATAAGTCGCGTTTCATAAGAACTTTGGCTTCACGTCACATGCGGCATTAGGTCATCGCGCACAGCGTGGTGGCCATCTTAACAACTACACTCGTTTGCCAACCACTGTACTGATTTGATTGAGTATTTGCCAATCACGTTTTCCGATCTGCAGCAACGAAAGCTTTCTTTGTCTTCTTAAGGTTTCCTGCACCAGCCTAGAAGTTCTTAAGAGAAAATAACGTGAATCCCTCCAACACACGAGTGTGTGTGAATATTTATAGTCAACATTTTTACAAAAAACACAATTTTTGTTTTCACTTTTACATCATATCACAATTATTACTGCCTGCCTCAGACTAATTCAGGAACGTCATTTAAATATGTATAAGTATAAGTGATTTATACTTATGACAACTACAGCCAATCATACTATTTCTCCTCCCCCTGCATTTCTCATTGAAGGAGAGATTCCTACCACTGAATGGGAAGAGTGGTTGGGGTTTTTTGAAAATTACTTGGAAGCCATCGATGGTCTTAGATTTCCTGCTTCAAGGAAAAAGGCTATTCTTTTGAATTCCTTAGGTAAAGCAGGACAACATGTCTTTAAATTTCTGCTGGAGCTTCGAAATGCAGATGGCGAACCAGTAGACAATCCATACAATGAAGCCAAATAAGACTGGAAAAGTACTTCGGAAAGCAAGTGAATATTGTCATGCAGAGACATAAATTCTACACTGTCCCGCAGAAAGGGAAAGAGACTGTGGATCAAATGGTTGCTCGTCTAAGGGAACTTTCTTTAAAATGTGATTTTGGTGCTATGGCTGATCAAATGATCAAAGATCAATTAATAGTACAATGTAAGAACAAAAGAATGCAACAAAAACTTTGGGCGGCTAAGAATCCTACACTCATGGAAGCTATCGCCATCGCTAAGGTCGTGGAGGAGTCTGACAAGTGCATGGAGGAAATGCGTCTTCTAGAGCTTAAAAAAGAAGAAACAGTTAATGTCATCAGCAAAGTTGATAAGGATTCTTCTTCCTCCGACACTAAATATTCTGATGTTAAGCCCAAAGTTTTTCCCTCGAATCCCAAATCCTTTACTGGTGTTTCTGGGGGGAGGGTAAATTTGTGGGGTGTTTCCGTTGTGGTAGTATGTCCCATGCTGCAGATTTTCAAGGATCCTTTGCCCGAGATAAAACATGTCGTAAATGTGGTAAGAGAGGTCACATTAGCAAAGCTTGTAAACTTCCATCTTTTAATAGAGTGAATTTTGTGGAAGACGACGTTATTCCTCCAGACATGTCTTTATGTATTGAAAATGATATTGAAGATGATGCTAATATTGTTTTGCAAAGACCCAAAGCTTCTTTTATTGTAAATGGTGTTTCTGTTACACTTTTAGTAGATCCTGGCTCTATGTTTTCTATTATTCCTTATAGTATGTATAAAGAATGTTGCCGTCTACTCCACTCTTGCATAGTGATATTATGCCCAAAGATTATACGGGACAAGTTATTAAACTGAAAGGGGTTTTGGATGCTTCTTTTGAGTTTAAAGGGAGGTCTGCAGTCGGAAAGGTTTATATCTCTGATGATGGTCCAGCTATCTTAGGTTGGATACAGCAATATGATCTACATATTATTCTTGATCCAAGATCAGATGATATGGTATTAGTGATTGATGATTTTAATAATGTTGACACTGTTCTATCTAAATTTAGTGATGTTTTCCGCCCCAGTCTAGGTAAATTGAAAGGCTATGTGCATGAGATTAAAGTTAAGAAAAATGCTATTCCAGTTAGGCATTCTCTTAGGAGGATCCCAATTGCTGTAAGGAAAGAGGTCAAAAAAATGCTTGATGATATGCAGAAACAAGACATAATTGAGCCAATGGAGGCCTCGGAATGGCTTTCGCCAGTAGTCGTCACGCAAAAAAAGGATGGCAAGCTCCGTTTTTGTGTTGATCTTCGATCATTAAATCAGAACAGCATTGCAGATAAGTTTCCTTTGCCCAATATTTCGGAAATGGTACTTCTGATGGATAAAGTCAAGTTCTTTAGTAAGTTAGACCTAAGATCTGCTTACCATCAAGTAGTGTTACATCTGAGTTCCAGGAAATGAATTGCCTTTGTAACTATTGATGGTGTATTTCAATTCAAAAGATTGCCATTCGGTCTGGCCTCTGCGGCCAGCATATTCCAGCGAATTATGCATTCTTTATTTAAAGATTTAAAGCATGTGCACTTCTTTCAGGATGACATTTTGATTACGGGGGTGGATGAACTTGAGCACATTTGCAATTTATCTAAGGTTCTTCAGATCTTATCGAGTGCAGGTCTTACTTTGAGGAGGGACAAATGTCAATTTCTCTTAACTGAAATTGATTATTTGGGGTACACTATTTCTCAAGCTGGTGTGAAACCTAAAGAGGATTTATTAAAGGCTATCAGGTGTGCTCCGGTTCTCTCTAACAAAGATCAGTTAAAATCCTTTTTAGGGTTAGTGGAGTATTACTCCAAATTCGTTTAAAATGTTGCACATAAATCGGAGCCTTTGCATTTATTGCTTAGAAAGGGAGTGCATTTTGCTTGGGAAGCTCAGCAATCGCAAGCTTTTGAGGAGGTCAAAAATGAAATTATTAATGCTGGTATTCTCACTACTTTCGAGCCAGGAAGAGACAAGTATATGTCACTTTTGATGCTAGTGCCTATGGCATTGGCGCGGTGTTGTCTCAGAGGAAAGGGGGGATTGAGAAAACGGTAGCTCTTGCTTCTCGCTGCCTTAGTTCTTCTGAGCGCAATTATGCTGTAATTGAGCGAGAGGCTCTGGCTGCTGTGTGGGGTGTTTCACATTTCTGCACTTACTTATGGGGTATGCATTTTTCCTTGAGAACTGACCATAAGCCTCTCATCAAAATCTTGTCACCTGGCGGGGATAATAATGGTTCTCCTCGCTTAATGAAATTTGCAGCCAAATTCCAAGAGTACACTTATAGGATGGAACACATTTCAGGTTGGAGGAACACCTAAGCTGACTGTTTGTCACGCTTACCCATTGCATCTGAGACAGTAGATGATGACTTTGGGGATGAAAGTGTGTGTTTGATTGCTGGTTTTGAGGATGCTTCTGCGGGGGAATTTTGTTCGGTCTCCAAAGAGGAGTGGCATCAAGCAGTTATTGAAGGTCCTGATTTTGTTGAACTTGTTAACGCCATATGGTTAGGTTGGAAAAGAGAAGGTGATGTGAAACCTTTTTTACGTTCCTTTGTCAAATTGCAGGAGGAGCTTAGCCTGGGGTCTTCAAGTGATCTGGTGTTACGGGGTGAAAGATTTATTCCACATAACTCTCTCAGAAAGAAGCTCTTCTGTCTTGCCCATGAAGGCCATCTAGGGCAAAATATGACTCTTAAACGTATTTAAAAAAAATGTTGGTGGCCTGGAGTTGATGATGATGTTTGGAGGTGGGTAGAGTTGTGTTTGCTATGTAAAGAGAGCGAGAAGATGTTAAAATTTGTTACTCATACTCAGGGTTCAATTGTTAGCACGAATGATTTGCCATGGAATAAAGTTTGTTTAGACTTCATTGATCCTATGGATTCTTTATCGAGTGATTGTAAGTTTGCCATGATCCTGGTGGATGTGTGTTCACGGTGGATGTGGTAGAATTTATGAGAAATATTACTACTGACACTGTAATTAGACAGTCAAGATCAATATTCTTGAAGGAAAGATTTCCAAAGATCTTAGTCACGGACAATGGGACTCAACTAACTTCATTGGCAATGCATTCTTTTCTAGCTAATCATGGAATTAAACACATGTGCACATCATTATACAATCCACAGGGTAATGGGATTGTGGAGCGGATGAATCGATTAGTGAAAGGTACTATACAGATGTCAGTTCAGGGTCAGTGTGATGTACGTGGAGCAGTGGAATAGATGGTTGGTCATATAACACTACTACTCATGGGGTTACTGATGTAGTTCCTTTTTGAGCGTATGCGTGGCAGACTTCCTAAGACTAAGTTGATTCCGCAATGGTTGTTGGAGAGCAGAGTTTCTTTTACAAGCAGATAAGACTAGAAGGGTTGAAGTAGGAGATTTGATTAAAATCAAGTTGGGTCGGAGAGAGCATGGTTTGAATAAGTTCTCTGATCCGATGAAAGTTAAGGAAGTTCATAGGTGGCATGTTGTATTGGAGAATGGGCAGAGCTGGAATTTCAGTAGGATTGCCTTGTATTCTAAAGGGAGTGTGACGGGAAAAAATGTGAGTGAGCGGTTAGAGGAGAGCTCTCCCCAAGGGTCTCTACTAACACCCAAAGTGTCTTCAAAACCCAATGTGTCTTAAAAAAAAATACTCAAGTGTTGGGACGGGAAGCTTCTGGTAGAATTTCTTGTGTTCCTAAAAAATATGATGATTTTCTTAGGTATTGAAGTTTATTGAACTTGTACTGATGTAAAATGTTTCATCTTTTATTTTCTATGTTCATTTTATTCTTTTTTGTTTTATAAGGGAAGGAGATATGTTGTGCCTTACTCTTTATCTTACAGCGTGATACCATCTATGTTCCAGTTTTAGTCTGCATCTTTATGTGCATCACATAGAGTGTTGGGAATAGCAGGTTCTGTATTCAGCATTCTCTATCTGGCTGTTGCTGAGGCAGGACAGAAGTTCATACTTGTTATACCTGTTTCTTGAAATAAAGAAGACTGTACTCATCTTTGGTCTCCTGGTTGTACCTCTCATCTCAACAACAGGTCTAACAGGGGCCATTATTTCATCTGTTTTGTGTTAGCACATCATTTACAAGTTTGTGTTGATCTCATTCATTCTCTGGCCGGTATCAGCCCTAACTATTCATCTAGTTGTGATGAGACAATTCACTTGTCATTTGACATTCTTTCCAATCTTTCCTTTGTTCCTGCTGGCTCACAGCCTTCATTACTTACCATGGAACCCTTCTCTCATTGGTCGACACTGAACTAATTCAGTTGTCTGTATCATTTATTTACTGGTAAGTGTTGGCCTCGTTCCTCCATTTGTTGCTGTTGGCAACTTTCATTTATTAATTGACTTTGGGTGCACGGACAGACTGTTCATGGGTTGGCCATTGCACCTTACCCCCATGTATGTTTTTTGGTCTCAATCACTCATATTGGCCACAGTCACGTATTCGCCGATGCTTGCTTCATTCAGTTAACAGTTGATTTTGGTGGGAGACATTAATCAACAAAGATTGGCTT
This sequence comes from Lissotriton vulgaris, assembly GCF_964263255.1. NCBI lineage: Eukaryota > Metazoa > Chordata > Amphibia > Caudata > Salamandridae > Lissotriton > Lissotriton vulgaris. Next base: position 291,266,025 of record NC_141693.1, read on the forward strand.
CATTCCTTCATGTGTTGTGGTTGGCTTTAGTCATTAGGTCTTGTGTTAGGCAAGATTTTACTAAATTTGTCTATGAAATATTCTTTGTTATAGAGGTTTTTAGCCTGCCCTCTTCATCCATTAAATTGCTTCTGTGTCATTCACATTTTTCTTTTGCTCGCTACAGCAAGCAGCATGGGGCAATGGGTCAGCCTACTTAAGTCACTGACTAAGTTCACTGATGACTAACAACATCCTGCTCTTTCAAAACCAGCACATCCACAAAAAAATTACCTCCTTTCAGTACCAGGAACTATTATGGCATTGTGTGCTTTTTGAGACCAAAAATATGTTTTCTTTTAGCAAATGTTTTATTTTTTTATTGGTGAAGGTCAAGCTGCTCTGCCAACAATAAAGTTTTCCAGAAAACATGATAAAATAAAACAAATATTGACAAACCCCAAAGGCTGGCAGCCAACGCCAGCCCTCATAACTTTGCCTTTGCATGTATATTATTTGACATTAGTGCAAGCATTGCCCTTCGGTTGGGAGAGTGACCTGTAGTCCGTTTTTATTTTTGTGAACTTTGGTAATGATTTTCCCCTGTTTTCTTAATTTGTAGACCTCTTTGTGTTAGAAATTGGGTTACTATATGACTGTGGTATAAGCCGTGGTAAAGCAATAACCACAAATCTAGTAAGGTACAAGTAAACCCCAAATTAACCTGTGCTCACCCACTCGTAGCTTGACACTGAGCAGTCAGGTTTAACTTAGATGCAGTGTGTAAAGCATTTGTGCAACACTTCAAACAGTAAAACAGTGAAAACACCACACAAAAGGATTCCATATCAGTTTAGAAATATAGAGCTTAATTTAATAAACAAAACAGGATCAAAGCGACTAAAATCCAATCAGTAGAATCGGAGTTAAGAATTTTTAAAGGTTAAACTGTAAAATAGCCCTAGAAACAGAAAGCGCCAACGGCTATCTGATCGTGCTAAACTGGGTCAAACTCAAAAGTTCAGGCTGACCACGATGGAGCACCATAGTCGTATTTAGTCCCAGATTAGTCCCAATGAAGTTTTGTATTCTTGAGTTTTGCGCGAAGAGTCCCATTTGTGGGGAAGAAGTTCACTGGGAGCAAGGAGAGCATCGCTGGCGATGGTCTGGGGTGGGGTGGGGGGGCGGACGGGTTTGGCAAGGAGTATGCCAGGCATCCTGGATAGACGGGCTGAGACCTGACGGTGGTTATCCACATGGGCGGGAACTGCTTGCTGGGCAAAGAGATGAACATGCAGCAACTCACGCTGATTCTCTGTGTGAGTGGGGTGGTTCCGGAACAAATGGGTCCATTCACGTACAGTCCAAAACTTCCTTTTAGGAGCTTGAAAACCACGTCAAGGGCCTGTGACCTGAGAGGCACCTTTTGGTGGCCATTAACTCCTTGAAGACAGGTCCAGGAGCTGTGGGGAGCCTCTTATGCCCCTGAGACTCAGATCGGAGGCCAGCAGACTAGCCTTTTCAGTTACTCTGGGGTACTGGGTTTAAGATGGGTTCCAGGTCCAGTCCTTCCTCCCCAGGCAAAACGCCAGCAGGCAGCAAGTCAGTACAGCAAGGCAACAGCTCCTTAACGGTGGCAGTCCAGTAGACTTGCAGTCCTTCTTTCCGGCAGATTATCCACAGGTCCTGAAGTGTACTGAAGTGGTTGTGTCTGAGGTGGTGCCTATGAAGTGGGGGAGACTTCAAAGATATGCTTCTGAAGTGCACAGATGTCCTCCCTCCCTGCCCTGGCTCCAGACTAACTACAGGGGGGTATGCAGCCCTTTGTGTGCAGACAGGACACAGCCTATTCGGATGTAGATGAGGCTGTACCCAGCTCCTTCCTGTCTTCCTGCGAGAGATGGCCCATTGAGACACACCTAAGGTTCCACGGTGTGTGGCTGTGTAGGAGGAATACAGGGCACGAAAAGCAGGTCGGGTGTTGCGTGCGAATGAATGGGCTGAGGCCTCGTGGTGGAGGACCATGCGGAAGAATGATGATTGTTGGGCGAAGAGACAAACTTGCAGTGGCTTGGGCTGATCCTGCATGCCAGCAACATGGTTCTGGTGAGAACAGGCCCATTCACGTTTTCGAAGAGTCAAAAAGCTTGACTATAAGAGCTTCAGAACAGCACCAAGGGCCCAGGAGCTGAGAGGCACATTTTGAGGGTCAGGAACTCATTGAAGACGGATCCAGGAGAGGTGAGGAGCCTCCTATGTACCTGAGGTTCAGATCAGGGGGCCAGCAGACTAGCCCTTTAATTCACTCTGGGGTCCAGGGTTCAAGACGGGTTCTAGGGCCAATTCTTCCACCCCAGGCAAGATGCCAGCAAGCAGTATTGTCAGCACAGCAAGCAGCAGCTCCTTCAGAGCGGCAGTCCAGCAGAGTGGCAGTCCTTTCGGCAGCACAGCAGTTCTTCTTTCTGGCAGAGTATCCACAGGTCCATAAGTGTACGGAAGTAGTGGTGTCTGAGGTGGTGCCAATTAAGTGGGGGAAACTTCAAAGACATGCCTTTGAAAGTGCACAGATGTCCTCCTCCCCTGCCCTGGCTCCAGGCTCACTACAGGTGGGTATGCAGCCCTTTGTGTGTGGCAGAACATAGTCAATTTAGGTGTATGTGCGGCTGTGCCCAGCTCCTCCCTCCCATCCTGCCAGAGTTGGCCCATTGAAGCCCACTTAATTTCCCCTGGTGTGTGGTTGTCAAGGCGGAAAACACAAAACCACTACCAACTAAGACACAGCCACATGATCAGAGACAAGCTACACTCACCAAATGCCTAAAGCAAGAAAATGCCAACTTTCTAAAATTGCATTTTCAGAATTGCAATTTAGAATCCCACTTCACCATAAGTTTAGCTGTTAAATTTTGACTCGAGAGACACCAAACTTGAATAAGCTATATCTTCCCATTTGGAAATTTCACTTAAAAAATGTCATAAGGTAATCCTAAAGTTATCCATGGGAGTTTTAAGCCTTGCAGTAGTGAAAAATGAATTTCATGGTTTTTCACTACTAGGACATGTAAAACTTAAAAGTACATATCCTGCCTAATAAATACATTGCACATTGACATCCGGGTTGTCCATGGCTTACCTTAGGGTGACTTATATGTAGAAAATGGGAAGGTGTGGGCCTGGCCAAAGGATCTCTTTGCCAGGTCTACATGGCCGAGTAAACTGTACACACAGGCTCTGCAATGGCTGGCCTGAGGCATGGTAAAAAGGGCTAATTAAGTGGACAGCACAATCAGTGCTGCAGGCCTACTAATAGCATTTAATCTTCAAGTGGGTACATGTAGTGCACTTACTAGGGACTTATAAGTACATTAAATATGCCAATTGGGTAGAAGCCAATATTACCATGTTTGGTGGAGAGAGTACTTGCATGTTAGCACTGGTTATCAGTGGTAAAGTGCCCATATTCCTAAGGCCAACAAAAATGAATTAAGCAAAAGTAGGAGGAAGAAGGCAAAAAGTTTGGGGGTGACCCTGCAAAAAAGGCTAGTATCTACACGGTGCTTATCAGCATTCACCCAATCTAATACTAAACAAATGAGGAGGGTGTTTTAGACAGTGTTTGCAAACAAACATATTTGTGGTGCCCAATTGTATTTGCAGCAGAATATCTATTTTGGTTGATAATTTTCAGCCAAATGTACAAACATTATATGAAGTTTGAGTTCTGTACCCACAAGCATATGTACCAGCTGGGAAATGCTGGTATTATCACAAAGTGTAAGTGCCCTTGTTGAGTAGGTCTGGTATTGTGTGGGCCTGGAAGTGTAGCAGAGGGACCAGGGCTGCAACATTCATCTCTGTCACCATGCATGTCCGTAACATTCCTGGACTTGGGGTTTAATGCTCTCCAATGCAAACTTAGCAGTTCACAGGTCTGGATGTAAAACAAAGACATTACCTCTCAAAATAATTCTCTTTCAGCTCCATGGTGAAAGAGGGAGTGTGGATAAACACTCAGCCCCTTATTTTGGTGGTCTGGCCTTGTGTTAAGAGATAGTTTCAAAGACACACAATCCGATCTGTGCTCTCTCCTCTCCAATCCTGCTCGTAGTCCCTTCCTCTCAGCTCCTTGATTGGCAAGGTCCTCAAGCTATATCTTGTTCCTTCTGGTGTCTCTCTTTCCAGACTACTCTCTCGAATCTCCTCATTCAGCTCCTAAGAAACCAGCAGTACACTATTTGTGGTCTCAAGTATGGACTGCACATATACTGCTTGGACTCCAGAATTGGTATAAGTGCAGCAAAAACTTTCTTTCTTGGTTCCCACCTAAAACCACGTTTTCCCAACTAATGATAGTTTACCAGTGTTTACCTGTAGAAACAGAAACCTCAAATTCTATTCAAGGATTGGCCTGCTGTTATCCACACGCTCTCATCAGCTGGTGGTGACCCTTTTTACTCAATGGTTGGTTTTAACCATACTTATTCTCATTACCCATTCATCAGCTAACAGTGAAAACTGACTACATTCTAGCTCTGGGAAAGATTAATAAGGAAAGTACTAGTTTGTCACGTACTACTGGAAAATTGTAAATAACGGCATATTAGTGAGAAAATGTTTTCTGCAGCTAAAAAGGTAAATTCCTTCATAACCATTATTTTGATGCCTCTGTTATTAGTCTGGCTAACCCCCACGCATAGAGGGCAGTAGTCAGTCTCTTGATAAAGAAAGGCACTTTAGGGGGCCGTCTTGCCCAACACAGTATGACGTACCATCAGAAGGGAAAGGGGGGGGGTGCTCGCCCCCCACGCACACATGGCTGGGCCCGGCCCCCTCACCTGCCCCGATTGGTTGGGGGTCCCGCCGTTGACCCGGAAGCAGTTTTGATCGCTTCTGGGTCAAGGGGGCGGGACCAAGGCAAGGGGGGGTTTAAGGGCCTGGGGAGCACGGGAAGATCCCTCTTTGTGCCCGCGCTTCCCAGTCTCGCTCCTCGCCCCACGGTGGGGCTTTTAATTTTCCCCACCCTCCATCCCTGTTAACAGAATTCAAGTAGGGACGTTGATAGGTATCCCCGGGGATAATTCTCAACGCTGTTGAAGGACCGACTGAAGGACCGGGTTTTTAGAACCCAGCGGCGTCAGGGAGAACGCCTAAAACCTTCGAGTTCACCTGTCTTGGCAAACAGAGACACGGGATACTTCTTGATGACGTCAAAGACCAAAGTTTATTGGCTGCAACCAGGAACAGAGATCTACGAAGCACACACGGGTGATTCGCTAGAGACTGCACAGATTCAATAAGCGGAGCATGGTTTTTTATGCCAAAAATCAAGCCTCAGGCAACATTTCAAATTAGCATTCGGTGCATACAAACTGACCAACGACAGTGTAACATTTCAAAAGTAACGTATGACGACAATCTCAGACAATCCCATTTTCCGTTGTCCAGCCCACCAGAAATGACCAAGAAAATTCCAGGTTTCCGGTTCGATCAGGCCGGACAAACCCATCATAAAGCCTTCAACCCAAATCAATGATTATGTTGTAAAGGAAAGGCAGAAACAGATTGGAAAGGAGATAGAAAGGTGGGAGCAGTGTACCATAAACTCGGGCACGTCCTGCTCTTCGATCTTTATCAGGCCAGCTGCTGAACAAGGAACTGGCTCAGCAAAGTCAGTCTCGGGCAAGGAGTCAGTTCGGCCAGGTCACCCAGAAGTCAGCTAAGGCATACGTGTCTCAAGGACTCGTTTGGCCACAGTCATCGGGCCTATGTTAGGGCAACCACACAAAATGGCTGCCGTATACAAAATGGAACCCGGAGGTTCAAACTAAATCCTTGAATACAGAGTGTTCTCCTATATCGATTCATACGAAAACACCCAGACACGCTACACTCGCCATTTGCGGTCTGCTGACACCAAAATCGTCCATTTCTGACTATCTTTGGTGAACGGGTTCGGAACCATCGAACCCAGTTCGCGAATCACAGAACCACAGACCCTCCTTTTGCCCTTACATAGGCAACAGACCCAAACCCATGTTAATCTGAATCCGGATCTATATTCATCAGATCATCGATATGGTGCTGTAGCATCATCCTATTACTTAGAACCTCTCTCTGGACAGGTCTCCTTGCACACGAAGTAGCGCAGAGGCCACCAATAGCAGGAGCACACTGTACACAGAGACAGAACATGAAAAGGATTGCTAAGACCATCCCAATGACCATCAAAATCTTCCAACCCCAAGTGGATATCAATCCCCATAACCATCCCATCAAAGACCAATCTCCTTTGTCCAAATGGACAGAATCGGAGATTTTATGCAATTTGGAAATGGCCTGGAAGACTGATGGAGCGTTGTCTGGAATGAAAACACAGCAGCTCGATTGAATCAGCTTGCAAACTCCACCTCGATCTGCTAGAATAACATCAAGGGCAACTCTATTTTGAAGTGTCATGAGTCTATCCGACTGGAGCTCAGCAGTTAGGTTACCAAGGGCACCAGCAGTTTCGACTATGGTGGACTCAACCACTCTCGTCAACTGGCGAATATTCCTACTGGTAGCCATAGGTCCCCAGAACGGCAGAAAACCCTTGAAGAAATCTCCCAGTTCTTGTCCTGCAGTGTCTTCTTGGCTAAAGACACCTCTAACAACTCTCGTCTTATGGTAATCTGCCACAGCTGTAAAAGTGGGAGGTAACAGAAAGGAAACAAAACATGTGCCCGAGAAGTCGGGGGGCAACCATGTATAAGCTTTGTCGTAACAAACGAAATAGGTACCCTTAGCAGCTTGAAACGCTGGGGAAGACTGAGATGCAAATACATAAGTCTCAGCGCAAACACTCTTCCCTAACTGAGCCTTCGGATTCTTGCCGTTGCCCTGCAGACAATAGAGGCCCTGATGGGGCACTATCCAAATCGGTGGAGAACTCTTCCCTCGCTGGTTAACACTCAGACTAACTCCATATCCAGTAACGTTCCAACCAAGCTAGTGTCTCACCCCTCGGAATAGTCTCATACGAGCTAATCCCTCTAATCATGTCAACAATGCCTTTAACTATAGCACTGTTCTTTGGGTTGTCTTTCAGTGAACATTGGGGGTAAACACTATGGGCATAGATAAACATCGTTCTATAAGCCCAAATCGAACCGTTTAAACTAAAGGGCAAAACTAAATAAGGAATACCCTTATCAGTTGCATGAGGCATCAAACCACAAATCCAACAGTTTGTCGTATTCATCACTAACTGGTGTTGGTGCAGAAGTTGGATGAAGGAATTGTTAGCAAATTCCAATCGTCTAACTACCTCATGCTCAGGCAAAGGATGGAAAGAATGAGAAGAAATAGTAGATGAAGGTGTAGGTTGTACAGTGGGATTAAACGTCATTTTAAAAACAAATGTTACATAACTAGCTATAAATATCACGAAGCTCAATAGTAAAAATAAACATGGTATCAAAAAACTTTTCTTCGATATTATTTTACATATTCGTTTTCTAAAAGTCAGTGTCTGTACAGGTCTCTCCAACTCAAAGAAATCCATCCTAAACTAAATGTGCTGCCTCCGGTGGTAGGTTGTTTCTGCTCCGGAATGCCTCTGCTAACCCAGGAAAGCTGCCTTGGGCCAACAGAACCCTCGACCTAGTGTCTCAGGCTTGCACCCCAAAGACTGATGGCAACCGCGACCCTAGCAGCAAGAACCGGATGGCGGTTCAAGAAAAACAAAAATGAGTCGATCCTTGGTGGAGAGTTAACCTGTAAACAGAAAAAAATCATCAAACTTTATTAGTCTTTATTTATTTGTCCGTAACTCTCGGTCTCAGATTATAGCGGCTCTTTCCAGCCAATTCTTGATCAGCGAACAAAAGGTGAGGCTCTGTAGTGTTCAATCGATCTGCAGGAGGTACTGATTCTTGCAAAATTCTATCGCTCTCTTTCTCTGAGTTTGTTCCAATCAGCCGAGCATCGCTGAACGGTATAAACCGTGGGACAACTTCTGTTTCAGAGTCTGCAAGTCCCTTCTGGACCCACTTATCGTATGGCAAGGGCAGAGGTGCCCTTTTAGTATGAGATCCGTGGATCCAGTTACGCTTGCCTCGCACTCGGACCTCAGATCTTGTTGACAGGAGTACTTGGTAGGGGCCCGTCCAACGGGGCTGTTCGTTCTTGGTCCGCTGGAAGTTACGTACTAAAATCCACGATCCAGGTTCAATAGAATGGCCTGGATCCTCTGCAGCTTGTGGAAGGCTGTCATGCACCTGTTGGCGTAAAACACTCATTTTAGTTGTCAGTTCACGCAAGTAGTCAAGCAACACAGGATACTCGAGGTCACTGAACCTCGTTGGTCTTGGTACGCCCCAAATATTTGCCGGGCGACCAAACATGACCTCATACGGACTCAAACCCATTCGCGAATGCACAGTCATTCTTGTGGACAAAAGTGCTAATGGCTAGGCATCTGGCCATTGTAAACCAGTGCTCTCTTGAATTTTGGCCAATTTTAACTTAAGAGTGCCATTATAGCACTCGACTAAACCAGCTGATTGGGGGTGATTTGCAGCGTGGAATTTCTGCCTAATCCCGAGACCCTCACACACTCTCTTCATAACTTGACCCACAAATTCACTCCCATTATCACTCCAGATAATTTTCGGCATTCCAAACCTCGGGAAAAATTCTTTTATCAAGGCCTTCGCTGTCGACAAAGCAGTATTGTCCTTAAGGGGGTAAGTTTCTACCCATCTAGAAAAGGAGCAAACAACCACTAACACATATTTCAAGCTGTTGCATCGCTCCATATGGATGAAATCTAGCTACAAAGCCTCGAACGGATACATAGGAGGAGCAAAATGACCAGCTGGTGTTGGAGTTCCCTTACCAGGATTATGCATCAAACACACCATACAGTTTTTGACCAAATTCTCTGCACATCTGGGGATTTCCACATTCTGCCAAACAGGGGCCAATAGTTTGCAAATCCCTTTCACACTAATATGTGCCATTCCATGAGCCATTGTAACAACTGGAAGCACATACGCGTTAGGCAACAACCATCTCTGATGCTCTGACAAATCAGTCCAACAACCATTCGAATCCAATCTACCCTTACTTTCTCTCCATTCATTCAACTCTTTCTCTGTGGCTTCACCTTGAATGGATTTCACACTCTCAATGGTATCTTCACACATACTCTTCTCTGGAACCCATCTTGCTGGACCCGCAACATACATTCGACTCATCACGTTTCTAGCAGTTTCTTTTGCAACTTCATCCGCAAACGCATTACCAACATCATCCATAACCTTTTTATGGGCACTGCATTTCACAATCGCTACTTGCAGTGGTAACGTAAGAGATTCGAGAAGTTCATTCACCAGTTGCCCATGTTGGATCTTCGTCCCATGCGATGTCAAAAATCCACGTTCACGCCACAAACGTCCAAAGCTATGAGCCACACCAAACGCATACTGACTATCCGTGTACACATTCACACGTTTTCCTTTTGCCAACACACATGCTCTTGTAAGTGCGATCAATTCAGCTGCTTGTGCTGAGTTATGTGGGATACGTGCAACTTCAACAACCGTATGCAAAGTCGTCACAGCATATGCTGCAGTCGTATCACCATTCGGCAACTTAAAACACGAACCATCAACCCACAAAGCATCATCACAGTCAGGAAGAGGAGTATCCCGGAGATCCACTCTCCCTTTCGTCTCTTCTTCGGGTCTCAGAAAACAATCATGCTGTTCTTCACTATCATCATCTGTCTCAAGCGAAATCGGCAACAATGTAGCTGGGTTTAAGGTATTACACCTTTTGATGTGCACATGACTCGCTAACAGTGTAAGCTCATACCCTGACAACCGAGCACTAGTTAAGTGCTGTGTCTTGGTACGATTCAACAAAGTATCCACTGCATGTGGAACCATAACCACTAACGTGTTATCCATAACCAAACCAGCAGATTGTCGAATCGACACAGCCGCTGCCGCTGTGGCTCTCAAGCAACTTGGCAACGCTCTAGCTACAGGATCCAAAGTCGACGAAAAGTATGCACATGGGCGTTGCTTATCGCCAAACTGCTGAGTCAAAACCGACAATGCACATCCCTCTCTCTCGTGGACATACAATGTGAAAGGCTTACTGTAGTCGGGAGTACCCAACACAGGAGCCGAACACAACGCATTTCGTAATTCAGAAAAGCTCTTCTGACATTCGTCAGTCCAAGGAATAGGATTTGGAGTAAATGTAAATGTAAATGTACATGTATTTATATAGCGCAAATCACCGACCCGGTATCTAAGCGCTTGCTTAGGGAACCCGTCCTGGTATTCCCCTGTGAGATAACCCCGGCAGGGTATCCACAAGGTGAAAGCCAGGCATCCCACCGCGAGGGGCCGTTGTGGAGATTAAGCAAGCTATTGCCCAGAGTCGCAGAGTGTGAACCCGTGAATCGAGTAGGCACCAGAGCGAGAATTGTCGAGTATCCTTAACAGTAAGAGCTATCAAAGGCTTCGCTAACAAGGAAAAATTAGGAATCCACTGTCTACAGTACGACGTGATACCCAAAAACGTACGTACTTCTCTCTGTGTCGTAAGAACACTCATTTTCGCAATAGCCTGAATTCTCTCTGGGGTCAATTTCCTTCCCTCCTTCGATAAAGGTGACCTAGGTAGGTAACTTCTTGTCGACAGAATTGCAGTTTTGAGAGAGAAACTTTGTGATGACAATCAGATAAATGACGTAATAATGACAAAGTGGCATCCTTACAAATCTCCTCAGTACCGGCGGCAACTAACAAATCATCAGCATACTGAATAAGAGCTGCACCTTCAGGTAAAACCAACAGATCAAGTTGTGTCTTTAAAGCTTGACTGTAAATCGATGGACTCTCGCAATAGCCTTGAGGAGCGCGCTGAAAGCGGAAACTTCGTCCTCCTAAAGAGAATCCAAAGATATCCCTGCTCTCCATGGCAATCGGGATGCTGAAGAAAGCATTCTTCAAGTCAATCACCAAAAACCAGGTGGCAGAAGCCGGAATCAAAGTTAATAATGCAGTAATGTCAGCCACAACAGGAAATTGCGGAACAACAATCTTGTTCACTTCACGAAGATCGATGACAAATCTATATACAGGAGGCTGTGAAGGATCAGTTCTCTTTAGAACAGGCAAAACAGGACTGTTGCACACATTACCTCGCGTCTCTTCAATATCACCCTTGTCGATCAGATCATAAATGATCGCTAAAAGTGCACGCTCACCATCACTCGAGATACGATACTGTGGAATGCGCGGTAACTTAGCATTCGCCTTCAGTGTCACAACATACGGGGGAATATCTAACAGGCCCACATCATTTGGACCTGTAGCCCATAGTGAATCCGGTAACAAAGACAATTCCGATGGAAGACAATCTTTCAATACATACATCGGAGAGATCACACTCTCACCCAAAGTAAGATGTACTCCTGCTGGAGAACAATACAAAGTCGCATACAATCTCTTCAACAAGTCCAATCCCAACAAATTCTCATTACAACCTGTAGTCAAAAGAAGGGGTGCTTCAAACTTACGAGGACCAACAGAAAGGGGTAATGGAGCGGAAATCGGATTCGTAACGGGGGCGCCAGAAAAGCCTACAGAAACATTATTAAAGCCAGACAAAGGTGCGCCAGGGAGTTTAGAATGCATAATAGAACTCTTCGTAGCACCAGTGTCTAGCAGAAAAGGTTCTGACACACCTGATGCAATCACTTCAACATAAGGTCCACTCTGATCTACTGGAACTGAAACAACTCCCTCTCTTTGTCCATGGCTGTCCTAACAATTACTACCATGTGCTTCATCACCTTCAACGTAATAATCATCTACGTAGTACTGTGCTGTCCTACCAGACAAATTCTGCTGCTGGTCAAAACTATTCATTGAGTTCTGTGGAGGCAAAGAACGTACGTTCTGTCCGCGACCTCTACCTCTAGGCGCTTGCTGAGCACCTCTACCTCTCACACCAGGAGCACTATTCGCTCGTTGTAACAAGACCGGACAACTATTCTTATAATGACCCTCTTCTTTACAATACGCACACTGATTAGGGCCATACGGAAAACGCTGTTGAGAAGTCTCGTCTCTTTGCGAGTTTCTCGAATACTGTTGAGGTTGCTGATAATCACGCTGATTATTAACACGAGGTGGATAAGCTTGTTGTAGAAGAACTTTAGTCTTCAATTCCTTAGTCTTCTTATCCGCTTTCTCTAACTCATCCTTGCGTCTATTCTCATAGTACTGAGCCGTAGCTAAAATCTGCGCTGATGTAGAAACAGGCCAAGCACTCTCAGAATCCTTCAACTTAGTGCATAACTCAGGAAGAAGATTGTGTACAAATTTGTCGACGAACAATCTCTGGTTACCCTCGGTAGCCATATCCTGCCCACTATGATTGACAAAAGTTTCTTCGAAACGCGTGAAAAAATATGACACAGTCTCATCTTTCTTCTGCTTACATGCAGACAACTTGTCCCAATTAACACGTACTTCGGGCATCAAAGTCTTCATGAGATTAATGATCCTACCAGGAAGTTCTGTAATAATGTTTTCAGGCTTAGCACCTCCAACTTGTTTATCATTTGCAGCAACAAGATTAACCCACGAATCACCCAATTCATTATCATGATCCGTATGTCGAATGACATTCCAGATGGGCTATGGAACAACATTCCCAAAGAACATATCTATGTCCGCCAAATTCATGACGCACAAACTCACAGTTTGCGTAAGCTCTTTATAATATCCCGCTGGATTTTTCCGCGGATCAGGCAAAGTCTGCTTAAGCGCTAGAACTTCAGCACGCTTCCATGGAACATGTACCCACACTCGCTGAAAGTGCGCAACAACAGGCGGAACAGCATTGGCATCAGCAGGTCTCCAAACCGGAGGAACCTCTCGCATCGGATATTGACGCGCTTTCCTCGCAACTAACGAATCGGGCTCAAACAGCCGTTCAGAAGAAGCATTATTTCAAAATGACAATAACGTCGACACCGCTCTCTCGATGTCGAGGAGACTCACAATCGTTCCTTTTGCAAACTCAGAATGCAATCGGAACAACTCTTCAGGAAGTTTACCCACTTCGTCCATCCATTGGTCATGGAGGAATGCACACATGATCTCAAAAACATATCGTTGCTTAGGTGCTTCCCATTGCCGAAAGACATCCATGATACCCTCAAGATCGTACTGAGACGTGTACGTAACCCATCTACGTGCCATGTGATCCAAAACCACTCGTTCATCCGTATCAGGCAACTGACTACGTGACTGTCTACGCTTACTCACTAGAGACATACCCAATTGTCCCAACCAAGGAGCCAGAAAACCAGAAAAGGCAGCAGTCATCCGCTGTCTAGGAGAAGGAGTAGTCGGAAGAATAGACGAAACAGTAGTAGAAGAATCCAGAGTCGGAACTGAAGATGCGTTAGGGACAGATACAGAAGTAGCAGTCGAAGAAGAAGGCAAAGTTGGCGGCCCCTGAGGAGGCTGCGCCAAAGGAACAGTAGCCAACGGAAGAGCTGGCTTTGGAGGAATTACAGGAGGCACAATAACCGTCAATTACACAGCCACCACTGGTGGCGGTGGTGCCGTAGCATTCTGCGCATAAGGTGGCGGTGAATTTAACAGATGCGACATTAAAGGATCTTTCGCAAGATCTTTCTCGTCTTTCTGCTCTTTAGGCGGCAAGACTGGGTAGCATCTATCTACCGCTAACTTCCTCACTCTGAGCATCTGTTCACTTTCTTGTTCTTCTTCATTATCTTTATACGCAATGGCAGCTTGCACCATTGACATTCCTCTTTCTCGCTTATTCTTTTTCGATAATTTCATTTCTTTCTGTTTGGCTTCTTTGCGCCATATGTGGAAAGAGTCAAACATCGCCGGCCGGGCTTTCTTCTTGAACAACTTCACCTCGAGGTTATCTAGAATTTCAGTTTCAAAACTACCGTAACGGGGCCACTGTAGGACACCGTCACTCTTCGTATATTTTACCCAGATCTCATTATAACTAATAGGGCCCACATGTTTCACATACAACTCGTATGTAGGAGTTCCGATCGAAGGAACCGGACACGAATCCTCTAACCGGGAGTCCCTCATTGAACCACAACTAAACAAGTTTCTAAAACTGCTAAAACCAGGCATCTTGCTCACTAGTCTAGCTTCAAACAACAAGGGGAATCTTAAAACTATAGTCTCGTGAATACACGAATCCCTTGGCTTTGGGGCCTGCAGGTACCAAATCAAAGCGATCCACTAAAGGATACCAAACAAACTAAGGACTAGGAGACGCTCCGCTTATACTTTTTCTGAAATGTCGATGGCGTCACCAGAAGACCCGTCAATCGTCTCACTCTACAAACGTCTAAGGCTCCAAAACAGGGCGACAGTCAGGGCAGTAGTCCTTCGTAGCCGTTGGAAAGCGGGAAACCTCGCAGCAAAGACTTTCGGAATACGACGACATACAGGGGTCGATGAAGTGGCTGGCCTTCCTCCAGAATTTTCACACAAAGCTTCTCACGAACCTCTGGCTTGGACCGGTACCGCTGAAGTCGCCCCACGTTGGGCGCCAACTGAAGGACCGGGTTTTTAGAACCCAGCGGCATCAGGGAGAATGCCTAAAACCTTCGAGTTCACCTGTCTTGGAAAACAGAGACACGGGATACTTCTTGATGACGTCAAAGACCAAAGTTTATTGGCTGCAACCAGGAACAGAGATCTACGAAGCACACACGGGTGGTTCGCTAGAGACTGCACAAATTCAATAAGCGGAGCATGGTCTTTTATGCCAAAAATCAAGCCTCAGGCAACATTTCAAATTAGCATTCGGTGCATACAAACTGACCAATGACAGTGTAACATTTCAAAAGTAGCGTATGACGACAATCTCAGACAATCCCATTTTCCGTTGTCCAGCCCACCAGAAATGACCAAGCAAATTCCAGGTTTCCTGTTCGATCAGGCCGGACAAACCCATCATAAAGCCTTCAACCCAAATCAATGATTATGTCGTAAAGGAAAGGCAGAAACAGATTGGAAAGGAGATAGAAAGGTGGGAGCAGTGTACCATAAACTCGGGCACGTCCTGCTCTTTGATCTTTATCAGGCCAGCTGCTGAACAAGGAACTGGCTCAGCGAGGTCAGCCTCGGGCAAGGAGTCAGTTCGGCCAGGTCACCCAGGAGTCAGCTAAGGCGTACGTGTCTCAAGGACTCATTTGGCCACAGTCATCAGGCCTATGTTAGGGCAACCACACAAAATGGCTGCCGTATACAAAATGGAACCCGGAGGTTCAAACTAAATCCTTGAATACAGAGTGTTCTCCTATATCAATTCATACGAAAACACTCAGACACGCTACACTCACCATTTGCGGTCTGCTGACACCAAAATCGTCCATTTCCGACTATCTTTAGTGAACCGGTTCGGAACCATCGAACCCAGTTCGCGAATCACAGAACCACACTGTAACTATGGATGTGATTTTCTTCCTTAGGACATTTACAGGCAATGTTGATGGTAATGTGCTTAATTGATTGTGTTGATGCGCATTCATTGACTGTTTTCCTTAGGCCTTTCTCCCTTCATAGGTAATAATTGGGTCAGGCGATAAGGTCATAATCGGTGAGCAGCAATTTAAGGTCCTGAGGGGGCGGCACCATTAGCGAATGGGGCTGCCCAGGGGGAGGGGCCACTGGTCTCTCCTAGAACTTCAGTGGCAGGGTATCCGCTTGCTTGGAAGGGTGCGGGGAAGGGAGTCACGCTTTCCTCGGGCTGGTAGCCACCCCGCACATACACTATGACGTCAGCAAATGGCGCGAGTGTAGGGGCCCCCTTTTTTGGTTAAATGGAGTTCACGGAGCGTACGAGGGTAAACAGGAGAGGGACGAACTCTTCCGGTAACTGGGCCCTTGTCGCGCATGCGCACTCAGATGTGAGGGCGTAGCTGGGGAAAGGATCTGACACCGGTTAACGACCTTGCCCTTAGGACTAGAAATTATTAGAATGCAAAATTGATCGTAGGATGTTAGATTTGGTTAGGAAACACGCTGTATTAGACACTTGTTAAGGTTAGCCCATCATACCTGTCTAACTCGCTGTAAATCTACTGTCTGAATTTTGCATTTAATAATTATGTAAATAATGTTATTTTAATAATTTTTAATTTGTTTTCATATTTTAAAAAATATGGCCGGGGGGGTCGCGAGACCCCCTGCCTTCCAAAGAAATTTGTTGCTTGACTGATTAATAAGTTACTGTCAATTATTGTTTGTACGTTAAGGCGGGGGTGGCCGGCAGTCCCAGACCATGTGACTGTTAAGCTCATGGGGTGGGAATGAGAGGGGAATGATCAGCTGGAAAACGACACAGGACAAGGCAGTGTTGGACCCGGCCTCGTGGCGTGGTCCCACTCCTCCCGCATGGCGGCCCCTGGACGACATCGACCCCTAACCTCCGGCATGAAGCTCCCCCTCCAGAACATGGCGACCCCTACTCGCCCCACGCTGCTGGTCCGACCCCTATCCCGGGCCACCCTCTCAGGCCCCGACTCCATCTTGGGCCTTCCACATCTGGGCCCCTCCGACCCCCAGGTGCGAGGGTCCGGACATCAAAGGACTCCAGACCTATATCTGGGGCAGCTCTGAAATGGGTCGGCAGTTGTATCCTGGAGTCGAGAGACCCTGAGAAGAACTCGCCTACTTCGAACCCTGTGACCATCTTTGGAGCCCTGCTGGCGCTGCCGCGGCCCAACCTCTCTGAAGCCATCTTTGGAGCCCTGCTGGCGCTGCCGCGGCTCAACCTCGCTGAAACCATCCTTGGAGCCCTGCTGGCGCTGCCGCTGCCGCGGCCCAACCTCCCTGGAACCACCTTCGGAGCCCTGCTGGCGCTGCCGCGGCCCGACCTCGCTGACACCATCTTCGGAGCCCTGCTGGCGCTGCCGCGGTCCGACTCCGAGGAACCCCCCTAGCTCAAGGATTGAGAGCTGAGCTTAGGGTATCCCTGTACCAGGCTGGTACCAAGACTGTCCCGCTACCCCCTTCCCACAGTGACTAAGACCTTAAGGATCCCTCAATCTATTTGTACATATATTGCTGATAACCTGCCCTGATTGCGGATAAAGACGTTAAGAATCTCTCCTTGTGTGGTGTCTATCTGTAGTGGTGTGATTGCTCGTCTGTACGATCCTAGGAGAGGAACCTCGCCAGGAGGCCTCTCGACGGCGCTCAGCCAGTTCCATAAGGAGAGGTGGGTCTCAGGGTGGCCGGCCAGACAGCCTCTGCCTCCCCTCTAAGGTTGCCTTTCTAACAGCCAGCTTGTGAGCCAAGCACAAGGCTTTCTATCCAAACACCCTCAGATCCTTTGACATAGCAGCGGTCTTAATATCACATCCAGGAAGGTGGTATTCCCAATGCATAATATGACGAAGTGTGGGGCCCAAGTATTTACAGCCCTGAATGTTCACTTCGTGATTGTTTTCTTTTCTCTCTCTCCTTCTTTCTTCTTTAAAAGTTCTTTCTTTCTCTTGCCCTGGATCAAAGTCTGGTGATGAAAAATCCACCTCTGCCCACAACAAAAAAGCGTCTGTGCACACCACCTGCAACCACCGGCACAAATTAAGCAAACTGTGACCCACAACCAGCTCCTAACCTAGTGGGCCACCCACGTGTAGGTTCTGTAAGAGATGGACAGTAAAACAGTCTTACATTTCAGATTCTTCTAAGACACAGGATATACTATATAGTCGCCACTTCTTGTTTTGCTTCTGTATTATTCACAAACTCACGTACCTAACAGCGTTTATAGAAGGTTGTTAACAGCGTTCATTTATCATGTACTAATCTTAGATTATGAAATAGCGGTTGTGTACGAGGGAATCAGGAATACTTGCTTCTCCATGTCCAAATGGGCTGCTGGGAGGGGGGTTGAGTATTAAGTAGTTCCGTCATGATGTGCTTCTTTGAGGGGATGCACGCGGGGGTCATTCCCATTAAGTCAGGACAAGCTGCTCTCAAGGGAGGACAGCGGAGCTGTGGGCGAGACAAAATGGCTCCAGCTGGGACTTCGGCCACAGCTTTTGTGGTGCCTCGCACTCTCACCTTCCCTGACCAGGCGGAGGGAGACCCGAAAAGGTCGAATCCGGGACTGTGGTAAATGTTCTAGAATATAGAACATTAGCGCGGGCGGAGAGTCGAGAAACATTCTGCAGCTTTAAACAGCTCGGATGGATCATTGCTGTTTTTGTAGGGCCTAGAAAGGACTCCTTGGAGCCAAGGAGAGCCGAGACTCATTCGTCAGACTGCACAACAAGCGCCGCCATCACTTAAGTGGATATCCATCAGAGCTAACATAACAAAAGTTAAAAATAAGTCTACGCTGGCATGTTATTCTTAAACATACTTCAAAGGCAGCGAAAGGCACAAAACACCCATGAAAGTCATCGTTAAATTTGCTTCAATTTGAGGTTTGACGGGATAACTGCTCGGCCCTGTGTGGAGAGGGGTGTGTTGTTTTCTGGAAGAGATGACTTGCTGTATCTTGCTCCTAGGAGCGTGCAGAAGGCATGGTTGAAAGTTTAGTCTCGGTATCTTCAGTAATGAGCTTTTTGTTTATCTTCTGCCCGTTACCTGTTCCGGAGCCGTTTCTTTGGTCTGCTGACTTTTCCGGCGTGTTCTCCTTTCCAGGCACAATCAGCAGAGATTGGGGGGCGGTGGGAGAAGACGAAAGTTAACAACAAATGGCAAAGCCAATAGGCCTGGCAGTGGCTGTAAGCCTTTTGGCAATTCTTGTTTTGTTTTGGTTTCTGCAAAACTTTATTGTTCGTGATACTGCTCGGCTATCTTCCATCTAGACAGAAATATTGGATAAATATAAAAATACTGATGTGGTCTAAAAAAGGCACACTATGCAATAGTACTCTCTTGCACTGAAGGCAACTAGTTTGTGTGTTGATGTGCTTGTGCACTGTAAAGAACAGAAAGCTTTAACTCAAAGTGAAGCCAGCCAATGGCTGAAGTGGGCTGCCAATTTGCCCCTTGATGCATCGGGAGTGAATGGAATAAAATTGTGAATGACAGAGCCACAGACTAATTGGTGAAGTCTGGCTGAAACCCTTACAGGTAACTAAGCTATACATATCATTTTAGTAAAATTTAAAGGACTTTGCTAACACAGACTTAAAAAAGCCAATCGATCTGGCATTGGCTGGAAACCTTGAGACTTTTGGAAAGAAGGTGATAAAGGAAGAATGAAACAAAGAAAGGAAGGTAAAAAAAGAGGAAATAACGAAGAAGGCAACACAGACTGAATGACAGACAGGCAGTTAAGGTTGCAAAGATAAAACACCCTCATGAGCTTATATTCAGAGTTCATGTGAGCTGCCGGTATGGTGTGAACAAGCAGGAGGGTACGTAATCAAATAAAAGAGATCAAAAAGGTTGATTCAGGAGAAGTTATAACAGAAAGTAAAAAAATTGGAGAAGCTTTTCACGATTACTTTGCAAATGTCTATATGGAAGACCTTTGCCCAAGTAAAACTGAAATGGAAAGCTGGCTACATCTGTTGAAACCACTCTCAGTTAACTGAGTGGGGGAGTTGAATAAGGAAATCACGCAAGATAAAGTGGTCAAAGTGATCAAGGAGAGTAAAAGAGGGAAAGCACCCGGCCCGGACTGTCTCCTGGCTGAGGCATATAAAGTTTTAGTGGATATAATTGCTCCCACGATATGTCAACTGTTTAATAAAGTTTTTAGAGGGGAGGTAACAATACCAAGTTCGTGGAATGAGGCAACAATCACCTAATACTAAAACCAGGAAAATCTCCTAGTAGTTTAGATGCATACAGACCCATTTCACTTTTGAACTGTGACTACAAATTTTTTTCAAAAATTTTAGCTGATAGACTTAGCAAAGTTATCCATAAACTCATCCATGAAGACCAAAAAGGTTTCATCAAGGGGAGATACTTAAAAGAATTAACATATACTTTGATTGGAATGATAGAAATGGCCTCTAGATATGAGTACCTCTTGGCAGTGATCGCTTTAGACGCTGCCAAGGCTTTTGATCGAGTTAACTTTACGTACTTGAAAACAATATTGCAATATCTTAACTTAGGAGAGAATTTTACGCAATCTCTTTTTTCGTTGTATTGCTCACCAATATTGCGTGTTTTAGTTAACGGAATTCTCACCCATCCTATTAAAGTAATGCGTGGTACTAGATAAGGGTGTCCTCTATCACCCTTGCTCTTCAACTTATATATACAGCCACTGGCCTGCAGAATTAGAGCCTCAGAAGAGATACCGCCTTTTATGGTTAATGACTGGTCAAAAAAACTCGGTTTATATGCAGACGATATTATTATTTATTCTTCTAATTTGATGTATTCTTTGGAGAATCTGGTCAAAATAATGAAAGAATTTGGAAAGGTCTCTGGATACCAGATAAATCAGGATAAGACTGAAATAATGGCCTGGAATCTAAATACGGAGGGGGTAAATAATAAATCAGAAATGAGATATTTGGGAGTTAGGATTACACAAAACATTGAAGAACTAGCTAAAACTAACTTTGATAGGATTAAAAAAAAAGTTGTGGCCACGTTAAAAGGATGGATAAATCTCCCCCTCTCGTTATATGGCCGGACTAACCTTGTAAAAATGGTGATCGTGCCAAAAATTACATTTCTGTTTGAGACCATCCCACTTCGATTTAGAAAAGAATGGTTGGTTAAATTACAGGGCGAGATAATATCATTTATTTGGGCATCAAAGGGCTCCCGGATATCGTGGAAAAAGTTAAGGAGGAGAATTAATAAAGGAGGTTTGGCGGCCCCAGATATTCAAATTTATGCATGGGCCTTTTGCTTAAAAAATTGCAGGATGTTGCTGGGTACCCTACTTAAATCTACGATTGGAGAAATATTTGGAGTGTTGTTGAAAAGTTCTGGATATGATGATTTTGGTTTTCTATATAAGTTTGCAGATCCTACATTTTTTTAAAAGGTGAGACTTAAGATTTTGCGGGATTTGGCTGAGACATGGTATAAAATAAGAAAGCTATTAAAATTGCCTTACTTTAGTTATATGGCCCCAATATGGGACTCTCCTGGTGCTCCACTCTGGACAAAAGATGCGTTAGCACAACATCTGAAAAGGGAACCTGCTTTGCAGAGATGGAAAGACTTGTTTCAGGATGGCAAACTTTTGTCTTGGGGCCTCTGCCAACAACTGTGGGGTTTGGTTTTCTCGAGATACAAGTATTTACAGATTCAAAGATGGGCTAATGATCCGGAAAATGTGATTGGAACGCAGAATGACTTTGAGTTGAAGCTTGAAATAGGGATATTTAAGAAGAAAGTGGCCAAATGGTATTGGACGATATTGGAAATGGAAGACGGACCATTTGTTCTACCAGAGACCTTGTGGATAGATAGCTTGCCAAAGATCGCGACAGAGAACCAATGGCAAGTAACAATGTCTATGCTTTATAGTATTGTCAAACCTGCAAACCTAAGGCAAAATCTTTTGTTTACTATCCACAGGGCATATTGGTCTCCTCTTAGACTTTCCAAATTTAAAGCTGGCGGAGTTGTTGGGTGTCTGAAATGTAAGGCCCCAAATGTGGATGACCTTCATATGTCTCTTGTCCAAACATAAGGCAATTTTGGCTGGATGTAAGTAATTCCCTATCCAAATCTCTGAATCTGCGCACTGAGGTAAGCCCCGAATTAATTATAACAGGAAGATATGATTTAGAAAACAAAAGCATGAATAATAATGTTAGACTTACTTTTTATGCTATGTTGCTAGCTCGTAGAGAGATATGTAAATTATGGGTCTCACCACTTAGTCCTAATTTAATGGACTGGATTTTAGCCATGAGGTATGTGGCTAAGCTTGATACTTCAGATCATACTAAGAGAAATCGAGGATTTTGGGTACCCTTCCTTTTATATTTTGGTTGAATAATATTGACTATGATTTCCGATGATTAAGCCGCGCCTATCTCGCTGGTATCTTTTATATGGTATTCTAAGACGGAAAACAGAGCAGGAGGAAGACACACTTGATGAGTCAGGCGGCCAAGAAGGATCGTTCAGAGAATGTCCAGATTCAAAATAGGTAGAGTCTACGCCTCACTACTCTAACCAGCTTATGAGATAAAAAAAAAGCCCAGTGGTGGACTAAGTTAGAAGTTATGGGTGGCGAGACGGCAAATGAGGAAAAAAGAAAAAGAAAAGGAAAAAGAACAAGCAGGAGGCAGATAAACAAAGGTTACTTCAAAAGGAATTTACAATAGCATTGGCAGGAGAAAGGAATTGATAAAGCTGGAATGTGCCATGTGCTCTCATCTGGTAGAAACCATCCTGCTATCACACCAGGCACTAAAAAGTCAACACTAAAGTAATAATAAATAGTTCTAATAATAGAGTAAAAACAAAAACACTGGCCCTGAAGGGAGCTACCTTGTGTGCTCCTTATGAAAGGGCTAAATGCAGTCACTCAAAGTGAAGTTAGCCAATGGCTGAAGCAGGTTGGCCCACTGCCCCAAGCTGTATGCTGTACTGAGCAGGAGCAAAATGTGAATGACACAAAAGGAGACCAACTGATGAAGAGAGCTGACTGAAAGCCCATTTATGGAAGTACATTACATACATAATTTTAGTAAAATAAAAAGGTATTGACTAACACCAGACCTGATTAAGACTTAGACAATAGACTGACAAGTGTCTCTACCTGGTCCATATCCTCTCCACCTTTCATAGACTCTGGAACCAAGCTATACCTGACTGATGGTTCCTAACAAGGGTGAAATGGGTCTTGGGTTGCTTGTGTTCCTGTTCAGGGAGGACCTGGCCTGTCAGTTTGCGTTGGACTGTTCCCATTGGAGAAGAGTCAAGGCTGATTTGCATATGATTGAGTCCAAACTGAGGTGGCATTTTGTCAAAAATAACCATGGACTGGGATGCAGCCTGAGTAAATATCAGTGGGTGATATTAATTCAAGCATTTCAACTATAACTTGTTTGTACACTCCTGCTGCGCTTTTGTTACAGGGGGCCGATATTGCAGCACTGCTGCAAAAACCGGCCCCCAGTAACAAAAACGCCCCCCACCGGTCCAACACTCCTGGTGCCCAATATGGCCAGTCCGGCCTTGCTTCTCATTCCCCACCCTCTACATCTCTTCCCTGCTCCCCTCCTAACTTCTTGGTCCTCATTACCTCTAAACCAACACTTCTCTCCACCTGCCAACATTTTAATACTACCACTTCTCCTGTATTGCCACCCACCCCCTCAATATCTCTGTGACATGCCCATCTCTACCACTTCTCCACCCGCCTTACCTCTTTCAATATTTTATATTGAAACAGTTCTGTGTAAAATTGCACCCTCTGGCAGCTGAAAGTGTTGTCTCCTGTACGCTACTGTATTGTACAACTATCCACCACTTTCTAAGTACATGTTCAGGGCTACATAGCAGGACTTCCACAATAAAGATAAAATCTTTGTCAAATGTAATGGTTGTATAGGCTGTCAGATCATATGCTAACTTATAGCCTGATTGGTCATAGACGTACACATAGAGCTGATAGCTATCATATCCTGCAGGTATCCAAAATCAAAGTTTCAAATCCCCTCACCTCTCGTCCCCACTGCCAAAAATGAGGAAGAAGAGCAAGGGTCCAAAGTTGTTCCTAGGAGCACACCATCAGTGCTGTCGATAGCCAGGGTGAGGCATACTAATTCTGCCTAGTTTCCATTCTACCTTAAGCTTCTTTCTTCCACTACCCTACACTTCCTATCTCTCCATCTGAGGAAATAGACATTTTTAGGTAGTCAGTATGTCCCCCCCTCGCACCCTATCCGTGCACCCATGTTCCATGTATGTCGTGTAATTCCCTTCCCGTGCCTGCCATGAAGACGCATATGCATTTGCGTCCAACGTTAACATGTCAGTTATTCAGTTCTGCAAGAAAACAACGTTAATTTGGCTTTTAGGCCTATGGTGCCAACGTCTTTACATGGTACACTTTTAAATATCGCAAAGCACACGTTTTTCTGGCCCAGTCGAGCCAGGCCCTTAATTGAGGCTCCGAGTCTCTTCTGTCTCTGAAAGCTGCAGTTTAGGTATGCATCCCTGACCTCTACCTTACTTCCTGCCCAGGCGAGCGGTGCCCGGCTCGGCCTGGCCTGCCTGCCAAGACGGTATTTTGCCTACAGTTATCTGCTCAGCCTCCGCAAAAACACATTCCAGTCTAGTGAAATAGGTAAACATATTCCCGGCTGCAGAGCAAAGGGCCCTGTCTTCCTGTCTCCATGCAAGTAATTTACTGCACCCGTTACCATGGTAGGCCCATGGCCCCCGTACATTGCACGAAGAACCATATGCACGCACTAGCATTCAGTATTGAACGGCCTCTGCCCGAGAGACCTTTTACTTCAGATAATACATCCTCTAAACACAAGATATCAGATATGCTATAGGTACAGGTCGTTCTGACATCCCAGACATCAGTCTCCTCTACTAGTGCTAAAGTCAAGCCCCCAGTTCTCCCCAGCTACACGTCTACACCACGTCATGTTCAGTTGCGCGCGCAATCGTGGCAAAGGTTTCTGCTGACCCTGCAAACTTTCTCTATGCATCCACCCACCTATGACACTTCTGTGACGTTTTCAGTACACGCCTACGTGTACGCCTACTTACACGCCTTCTTTTACGCCCATGTGTTCTTATCTCTCTCTTTTCACTTGTTACGCCTACTGTATTCATTTCAATTATACTGTTTTACTATATATAATGTGTGATGTTAATATAATGTTGAATATCCCTTCCTGAACCTTTGTGGTGATGGAACCCGATATCCAGTGTCTCGAGATACTTAATTAAAGCCCGTATGACTCAGATAACACGGACTCTGCCTCTCATTTGATTGAGCTATCCTTATTGTCATTTAATGTATAGAAAAATAGTCCCGGTAATTTTATTTACCACATAATCTGGCGCCCGAATAGGAACCCCTCCCCTTCCCCACGCGCCGGCGATGTAACGCAGGCCCCTGACCCCTTCTACAGCCGTGACGGATTCCTGTGCACACCTGCGGGTTTTCCTGCTATCTCCCTCAGGCCCACGGAGGAGACAGAGACTGCGACCCGGCATCCAGACGAGGCGGTGAGGAATGCGGAGGATCCCGACCAGAGCCCCAAGCCGAGAGAGCAAGGTCCGAGGTATCCGGAGGCCCACCTGTTCCGAGGCGCATGCGTAGTAGTAGCAGCCCGACGCCATAGCAGTCCAGTCCAGTCCAGTATCAAGTTTCCGAGGCCTTCAGTTTCTGCTTCCCGGTGAGTACCGTTGTTGGGGACGCATCTAGACGGGTTCATTAATTTGTGCCCGGTCAAGACGGGTCTGGGTACACAGACCCGGTCCAGACGTGTTTACTTAGGTGGATACGGTATGACGTGTCTCTTTATGGGACCGGTATGTCTGTACTGTTCTAGCAGTGCATCTAGTAATTCAGTATTCTAGTGTTGTATCTCGAGATTTTCAAATTGTGTTTTTCTATGTACTAGGTAGCATCTGTCCGAAAATGTTTTAATGTGTTTAATGTCGTGGTATGAATGATTGTTTGTAATTTATTACTGTGTTTATTGTGGTCGCGTTCAAGTCAGTTCAAATATGCCGCTGTTCTCGAAATTACGTCAGATAGGAACTAGAAAAGGGATACTCGAAGAAGCAGTTCCCGTCCCGCCTAGGGACACTCCTGGTCATTTTATGTACCAAAAGCATGGCTTAGATGCCATATTGTATTTAGACTTATGGGTTGATTACACTAAGGATCTGGAAGAGAAGAATAGATGGCCTGTCTCAGGGACATGGGATGCTGAATGCATCATGAGAGTAGAAGAAGCACTATGGAAAAAGAAAGCCAGACAATCCCAGAAAGATGCCATAGAATTGTGGCGTAAAGAAGCGCATAGAAGAACAGAGAAGGAAATTAGGAAAGCAGAGAAAAGTAGAGAAGAATCCGAAAAAGCTAAAGAAAGAGAGTTACTAGAAGAAGGTGAATGAGTCAAAGTAGAACAATTAGACAGACAAAGAAATGCTCTTTTTACAGGTCTGTATCCTGTTCTCGCCGAGGGCCTACCCAAGGCGACCCCGGAAGTACCCCGTAACTTGCCACCACCATTGGTCCCGACTAAACCCCGTCATAAACAGACCGCAGCGGACATATTCCTTTCTTCCTATTTAGATGATGTTTCTCCAGAGTATACCAATGCACGTGTACCACCTACTAATAATATTCCCCAACACCCTGTTCAGGACACGAGTTCTCCTATTGTTTCTGCCCCCACTGTTTCTCCTGCCACTGGTCCTGGCAAATCCTTTTATGCCACCTGCAACCCAGGACCAACCTACACCTACTTTACCGCCTATACTACCACCAGCGACAGCACAGCCAGCAATAGTTGACGGTCATACTACAGGGGGAGCCGTAGGAGGTCTCCCTATCACCCCGCCTCAAATAAAACGAACCACACTCAGAGAAGCAGCATTACAACGCACACCAAAAGTAACTACATACGCAGCCCTTAAACAGCATCTTACTGATTGCAGATATGATCCAGTACCTGGCGAAGACCAGATGATACTATATTCGATACGTTTAAGACGTGTTACAAACTATTTGGCCATTTTACCAGAAATAAAGGGACATCTAGACAACATATATCATTTTATCAGAACGGGGGAGAGACCAGAAAGTATTCACGAGGCCATGGCATACAGGAAGGTGGAGACGCAAAATATGATCTTACAGTTTTTAATAAATTGTTTGATAAGGGAACAAGATCAGCCAGGTAAAAGCAAAGAAGAGATGAAAGTCCTGATCAAATGGAGTGACAACATAGCTGATGGTAAACATAGTAAACAGAATTGTATAGAATCCATGTACAGAAAGATTCGCAAAGAAATTCTAGACATACACGCAAGGGAAAAAGCAGCGAGAGAAGCCGAGAAAGCGGAGGAAGAAGTCTCAGAGGACGAAGATATAGATACTGGGAACCCAGACAGAATAGCGTACGTAGGTAGAGCAAGACCTTTTGACAGACCCATACGCCCAGAATGCAAGAAACGTTTTCTTTCTCCCATACCAGAACAATGTTCTCTTGAGCATTTATTCCAAGCCACTGATAAAGTACTGAAACAACGAATAGGGTATAGTGAACTTAGTACTATGCCTGAACAGGAACTAGCCCGGTCAGCAGTCCAATGGGCTGGAAATTCTACCGTATATAAAGATGATTCAGTAGCGCAAACATTCTTGAATCTTTCCCCAGACGAACAACGATTAGCTGGTACGTATATGATCCAGCATCTCATTACACTGTATGAGAGTCAGCATTCTGATCCAGGTCCCCTATATAATATATTGGAAGAGTTACTCCTAGGTAGATGGAGAGGCCTAGGTACCGATTTAATTAATATCATTCTAGAACAACGACACAAATACAGAACTTTCCTGACTCCACATTTTGCTCCCGTTCCACCCCCAGTAAGGAAAACATTTTACATAGACAGACAGAATCCCTTACGAGAATTTCATCTTGTCCGGAAGACAGACGGTGATCTTGAACGAGTATTTGTTTACACCCCCTTAACGAAAATAGAATTATTGGAAATGAAAAAATTAGTGCCCTGTCACGATAAAGATCGAGCAGGATTCCACCGAGAATTAAAAGACATGCTCCGTATGGGGGAGTATACATATCCTGATATTATTAAAATGTTAAAGGTACTGTTGCCTGCCGGCATTTATGAAAAACTGAAAGAAAAAGAGTGGGAGGTGGGAGAGAAAAAGATTGATTGGGCTGCATTAGAAAACGAAGACAATACACGAATTCCAGGTACTGGTCTTGAGGAAAAAGCCAAAGCATTACCCGAGTTGTTAGTACAGGTTTTGCCAAGATTACAAGCTACTAAAAAGGAAGACTGGGATGCAATCTCAGCCTGCAAACAGAAACAAGACGAAGACACTAGTGATTTTTATTCCAGATTCGAGAAATGTTTCATTATTAATAGCGGCCTGAAAACAAGTAGTGAATCATACCCACATCTTTTTGTTACCAAATTAGTAGAGAATTCCTTACCACAAGTTAAAAACAGAGTACTGAAAGTTGAGAGTACATGGCAAGCAAATAGCCCTTCTCAAATGTTACAAATGTTACAGTACCACCAGAATCGAATTAGAGAGGAACACGAACACGAACAGAGACGTATTAAAGACACGAAAATGAAAGTACTAGTTGCTCAGTCTGTCCCAGCTGACGGTCAGAAGAAGGGTACGACACAGCCAGGGCATTCTGCAGTTCCTGTTAAAGGGAACTGCAATTATTGTAAGCAGCCAGGTCACTATATAAACGAATGTGCCGTTCTGAAATACAATATTGCTACAGGCAGGACGAAAGAAAGACCGCGTCCACCTAGACAAGAACATGTTCCGCAAAACATTCCACAGAACACGCAACCTCCACAGAATGCACAACAGACAGTAGCTGTATCATAGCCCCAACCCATTGCTGCCACACAACATGTCACGCAACAAATGTATCAGTATGCACAGTCAGATTACCCCGATTATCAGCAGTACTCATGAAACAGCCTAGAGAGGGAGGTTGGCTTGCCCCTTATCGAGGTACCTGTAGATCAAGAGGGTCCCTATGTACATAGTCAGGTATTGGGGAAAGACAGAAATTTTTTGATTGACACGGGGGCAAGCAGAACTACCATCAGTCATGACGAGGTTGCAGGGGCACCCCTCTCAGGCTCACAGAATGTTTCCCTGGGTTTTTCAGGAAAGCCTATTGTTAACGAAGTGTCAAAGCCAGTTTCCCTAGAAGTTGGTCCATTGTCCCGTACTACAGACTTGTTACTTACGAAAGCATGTCCTGAAAATCTGCTTGGTATCAAAACGTTGAAAGCACTAGGAGCAGTAATATGTTGTTCTCCGGAAGGAGTGAGATTGTTTTTACGTGATTTTAAAGGACATTATGTGTTGAGAGATTTTGATCCGAGATTACAGAATGTACCACAGCATTTATGGGCACAAGGTCCGACTGATGTTGGTTGTATGCACATTACACCATATCGTGTTACTCTCAAACAAGGAGTTGTACTGCCTCGAATCCGACAATACAAGTTACCACCTGAGGCTGTAGCAGCCTTACTGAAAATTATTGACGAACTGATTGCACAAGGAGTGGTTGTGGAAACCGACTCCAATGTATGTAATTCTCC
This sequence comes from Lissotriton vulgaris, assembly GCF_964263255.1. NCBI lineage: Eukaryota > Metazoa > Chordata > Amphibia > Caudata > Salamandridae > Lissotriton > Lissotriton vulgaris. The sequence goes on from NC_141693.1 coordinate 291,295,352, forward strand.
GATTATTCCGATTCTTAAACGAACTGACCCAAATGCACCACCGGTCTACAGATTGGTGATCGACCTTCGAGAATTAAATAAATGCATAATACCCCAGTACCCAGTGGTCCCAGACATCTCTTCCTTATTGACTGCCATTGATTCTGAAGCAGCGTTCTGTACTGTTATCAATCTCAAGAACGCCTTCTTTAGTGTCCCCATCCATCCTGAAAGCCAGTATCTCTTCGGATTCTGTTTAAATGGCCGAAGCTTCAAATTTGCACGTGCTCCTCAAGGGTTCACGGAAAGTCCTAGTATTTACAGCCAAGCCCTGAAACGACAACTAGACAGTATTCACGTGCCTACTGACACTGCCCTACTCCAATACGTTGACGATCTGTTAATCACAGCACGGACCGAACGTGACTGCGAGCGCGCATCACTGACTGTCTTGTATTTCTTGGCCGAAAAGGGGCATAAGGTGTCCCCTTCAAAACTACAATTCTGTGCCCAGCAAGTGGTATACCTTGGACACTTGCTGTCCAAGAGGGGTAGACAGTTGACACCTGACCACATTCAGTTAATTGCACATCTTCCACAGCCCAAGACACAAAAGGAAGTACGGGCCTTCATTGGCCTCACTTCTTACTGCAGACAATGGATCCCTCAGTATGCATATCTAGCCAAGCCACTCATACAGTTGACAACACAGGAGGCAGCGACTTCGACTGTCCTCCCTTGGACTCAGGAACATACACTTGCCTTTGACGAATTGAAGAAAGCCCTATGTCAAGCACCTGTTTTAGCGACACCATGTTACAGCAAACCTTTTACACTTTTTGTCACTGAACGCGATGGCACAGCATTATCTGTTCTTACACAAGATCAAGCAGGAAAACACAAGCCTTGTGCTTATTTTTCTAGTACATTGGATCCAGTGGCCCAGGCTCTTCCTGCGTGCCTGAAATCAGTTGCAGCAACAGCTCTAGCAATCAGACAAAGCGACTCGATAGTGTTAGGACATCCCCTGACAGTACAAGTTCCACACTCTGTGGAAGTTCTCCTGAACCGAACCCAGACACAGCACTTGACCATAGCGAGACTGACATGATATGAACTGACATTGTTTCAGCCCCACATAGAGATCAGACGTTGCAACATACTAAACCCTGCCACATTGTTACCCTCAAGCACAATTGACCCTACACCACATGACTGTGTGGAAGTCATTAATACTGTAACAAAGCCCAGACAAGACTTGACTGACATTGCATTGCCCGACCCAGACCTGACACTTTACGTGGATGGTTCATGTATGAGAACAAGCACAGGAGAGTTAGTGGCCGCATATGCAGTGACCACTGAAACTGAAATCATAGAAACACATCGTATTGACACATTATCTGCCCAAGCAGCAGAGCTCATCGCTCTGACCCAAGCCTGCATACGAGCCAAGAACCTGAAAGTAAACATATACACAGATTCACAGTACGCATTCGGAGTCGCTCACGACTTCGGTATCCTTTGGCAAGAAAGAGGTTTTTTAACTTCCCACGGCGCCAAGATACAACATGGTCCGCTCATTCAAGCACTGTTAGATGCCATACATCTACCTGCATCCATTTCTATCATGAAGTGCAAAGCACATACAAAAGTTACTGACACCATTTCACAGGGTAACGACCTGGCAGATCGAACAGCTAAACTCACAGCTCAGTCTCAAACAGACATACCGACTGATCCGACAAAGACTGAAGTATCAACACAGACACATTGTATGACAGTTAAGGATCCCACTCTAGATGTACTCGACATACAGACACATGCCACTCCAGATGAAATCAAGAAATGGACTGAACAAGGAGGGATCCAGACAGATCAGGGATGGATGACGAAGGGAAGAGCCACATGGTTTCTCCCCGACTCTATGGTTCAAGTTATCATTAATACAGCACATAGTCCAGCACACTTAGGAGAAAAAGCCATGTTAGATAGCATCCAGAATATTTGGTTCAACAAGCATTTACGTGCAGCAGCACAACAGAAAGTGCGTACCTGCATGATCTGTTGTCAGTTTAATCCAGGCAAAGGCATTCCGGTTGAATAAGGTGGATTCCATCCTCCTGACCATCCTTTCGAAGTCCTCCAGATGGATTATATCCAGATGGACCGTTGTAGAGGATTTAAGTATGTCCTCGTAGTTGTATGTGCCCTTTCCAGATGGACAGAAGCGTATCCAGTCCCAGATTACACTGCCGTGACCACTGCCAAACAGTTGGTCCGTGAATTTTTCCCGCGATACGGCTTGCCCCGTGTCGTGTACTCTGATAATGGACAGCCATTCTCGTCCGAACTCATGAAACAGGTATCACTCCTGTTAGGATACCAGTGGAAATTTCACTGTGTACGACACCCGAAGCAGCTGGTCTGGTCGAGAGACATAATCGGACTCTGAAAACACGATTAGCGAAGGTCTGTGCAGAAAAAGGCGTAGACTGGCTGGTAGCCCTGCCGGTTGCCCTCTTTTACATGCGTATGGTAGCTCATTCCAGAACCGGACTATCTCCCTATGAGGTAGTCTTCGGCCGACCTCCAAACATGTGGGGTACGCCTATGCCTCGTAAAATTACCGATGTTGATAGTAACATGCTGACAGATTACCTAGCTTCCTTGATGTCTGCACTACTCTCTTGTCGATCACAGGTCGCGGCTGCCTTCCCGGACAACACCCAAGTGAAACCGCATGAAATCGTTCCCGGGGATCTGATCTGTATACGCAATTTTGATCGCACAAGCCCTCTGGAGCCCAGGTGGAAGGAACCGAAACTGGTGTTGATGACCACGAGGACCGCTGTCAAGGTCGAGGGAAGAAAAGGGTGGCTCCATTCCAGCCACATCAAACGTTTTCATGGACTGTGTCCAAAGACTTTTCCCAAGGACTGCCCAGATACTGACTCTAAACTCCCCCTGTTAGAGAAAACTCCGCAACAGGAGTATAAAACAAAGTTAAGGTCTAGTAAGTCAGACAGCGTTTAATTGTTTAAGTCCCCCTGGGGTGAAGCGGTTAGACAGGTTTCTGACATGTATAAGATAGACCCAAGTAGTCAGAGAGATAGGCGAATTGAAAAGAGAGAAAAATATTGCAAAAACCTGCACAGCAGATGCGTCATTACTTTAATTTTTATGTTTTTTCTGAGTGTAACGATTATATGCATAAGCTCGATGCTACATGTTTTCTTTCCTCCTCTTGGCTCCCATGTACATACTTCCTCTAATAACACCGTAGAGCACACTTTCAGCGACCTGCCCCCTCACGAGCTGTCCTATCGATTAGCAATGCGCAATAACACTTTCATTCGTATGTTACATCATACTCACCAGACCAGCAATGCCACAAATTGCTGGGTATGTGGCCGACTCCCACCTTATCAGAAATACAAGGGAGCTCTGCCCCTCTTTCCCTACCCGTTTACACATAATGGTTCGTGCGGTGCATGGTTTGCTTTAATGTCTTCCTTAGATAGTAAGTCCAAGGTTTCCCAAGGCAATTGGATATGGGGGAACCTGAATACAGTCATGAATAAAGCATGTTTTCCAGACGCAGACGGTCTTCCCCAAAGGATAGGGACCGATCTAGAAAATGAAGTGTATGAATTAGGTAATTTTTCCCTTAATCTCATGATTCTGAACGTCCAGTCCGAGACTAATTCGGACCTGCCGTTTATAACAGTTTTACCAGTGAAAGGCGAATTATGCGTTAGAAAAAATGGTTCAGTACATCTAGGACACAGTGATTGTAATACTGTGGTCGAATTCAGTGATAAAGGAAAGTCTACTTTCAAAGCCTCTCGCCATTCCTATTTTATTTGTGGTCAGACAGCCTATGTACATCTGCCCCCGGATTGGGATGGAACGTGTTATACCACCTGTTTTTCTAGCCCCACCTGATTATCATCGAAATTCACATCTTGTGCATGTAAGACATAGAAGGGAGACCAAGACCCCGATTGTCGATCAGACTGAAACAACATTGGAACAATATACAGATTTCAATAAAGGATTCTTTTTCTTCATAGGCCCCATTCAAAATAGTAAATTAATACGTAGATTAACCAGAACTTTGGAAGCAGTAGTGAATGAGACTACTTCTGCTTTGGGTAACCTGACCGAAGAGCAGTCTGCTATGAGACTTGTTGTTCTTCAAAACCGCCTTGTCCTTGACGTCATCCTGGCCGATAGGGGCGGAGCTTGTAGAGTGATCGGATCCAGTTGTTGCGTGTTTATTCCTAATAACGCGCCATCCGTGTATAAAGCTATCACAAGGCTTAATGAAATAGCTCATCTGATACACCAGAATCCTGGCACCTGGACTTGGTCCGGTTGGCTATGGAGTGTGATATCCGCCTGGGGATGGAAAGTGTTATCATTCCTAGGAATAATATTACTTATTCTATTCAGTTGTTGTCTCTGTCTACAATGTGGGCCAGCGATTTGCGGCTTGTGCGCCACAGCTTGTATTCCCCGTCCAAGTTCACGTTCCCGTTCCCGAATAAAAAAAGATGAGCAAATGATGTTATATGAACAGATAGATGGTCTCATGAAGATAGATATATCCTGAAGAGTGAAGTAGGGGCCAAGGAGGGAATGAGGAAGTAGAAATTTTTAGGTAGTCAGTATGTCCCCCCCTCGCACCCTATCCGTGCACCCATGTTCCATGTATGTCGTGTAATTCCCTTCCCGTGCCTGCCATGAAGACGCATATGCATTTGCGTCCAACGTTAACATGTCAGTTATTCAGTTCTGCAAGAAAACAACGTTAATTTGGCTTTTAGGCCTATGGTGCCAACGTCTTTACATGGTACACTTTTAAATATCGCAAAGCACACGTTTTTCTGGCCCAGTCGAGCCAGGCCCTTAATTTAGGCTCCGAGTCTCTTCTGTCTCTGAAAGCTGCAGTTTAGGTATGCATCCCTGACCTCTACCTTACTTCCTGCCCAGGCGAGCGGTGCCCGGCTCGGCCTGGCCTGCCTTCCAAGACGGGATTTTGCCTACAGTTATCTGCTCAGCCTCCGCAAAAACACATTCCAGTCTAGTGAAATAGGTAAACATATTCCCGGCTGCAGAGCAAAGGGCCCTGTCTTCCTGTCTCCATGCAAGTAATTTACTGCACCCGTTACCATGGTAGGCCCATGGCCCCCGTACATTGCACGAAGAACCATATGCACGCACTAGCATTCAGTATTGAACGGCCTCTGCCCGAGAGACCTTTTACTTCAGATAATACATCCTCTAAACACAAGATATCAGATATGCTATAGGTACAGGTCGTTCTGACATCCCAGACATCAGTCTCCTCTACTAGTGCTAAAGTCAAGCCCCCAGTTCTCCCCAGCTACACGTCTACACCACGTCATGTTCAGTTGCGCGCGCAATCGTGGCAAAGGTTTCTGCTGACCCTGCAAACTTTCTCTATGCATCCACCCACCTATGACACTTCTGTGACGTTTTCAGTACACGCCTACGTGTACGCCTACTTACACGCCTTCTTTTACGCCCATGTGTTCTTATCTCTCACTTTTCACTTGTTACGCCTACTGTATTCATTTCAATTATACTGTTTTACTATATATAATGTGTGATGTTAATATAATGTTGAATATCCCTTCCTGAACCTTAGTGGTGATGGAACCCGATGTCCAGTGTCTCGAGATACTTAATTAAAGCCCGTATGACTCAGATACCACGGACTCTGCCTCTCATTTGATTGAGCTATCCTTATTGTCATTTAATGTATAGAAAAATAGTCCCGGTAATTTTATTTACCACACATCCCACTCTTGCTGGTTCTTTCATCCTTCTTTTCGCCCTTTGTCACCGTTGCCCGATCTTCTGCCTTTTTCGCTCTTCCTCTGGTTCAAATCCTGATGATGTCAGTAAGTGTTGATCCTCAAAAAAGAGTGCTGGCACTTGTCACCTGCAAACACCTGGACAAATTACGCATTGCCTATTCTGCCAGAAATCATTGACAGGTACAGAAGACAACACTGATTGGGCTCATTTGGTTGAAGTCTTCTTGGGTACTGACTACTGCTACTGTGCAGGGCAGCATCTGTGGTTGGTGCATGCCTGAAATCACCTGGCTAGGAGGGTAAGAGATATGGGATGCTCGGCAGCGCAAAATTAAGAGCAATCATTTTCCAAAGCTTGTTAAAAGCCATGCTCTGAGTTTAAACCAATGCATTGCTTCTAGCAGGAAAAGGCCCAGGTGTTTTTTCACCCTCCTGCACCATTTTTGACAACTGCATGTGACTCAGCTGTTTGTGGTGGCTCAGTGGCATAACACAAAATGATTGGGCCCATCCGGCAAAATGTGATAAGCAGCCCAATCATCTCCCAGATCGCACAGATATTTATTGGTCTTGGGTTCAATGGAGCCCCCCTGAGCGTCATGTCCCCCCTAGGCTGCCAGTGGCCAACTCGGGAAAGCAGAGTGGCTTTCCCAAGTGTTTACCTATTTCTTAGTCCCTGTCATTGCACACATTCTGCAACGCATGCATGGCAAGGCTTTGGGAGGTGAGGGCCCCCATGCAAAATAAGGAGTCCTGCATCTGTGGGGGTGGCCTGTCACTAGCTATGTTTATGTGTGCGTTTCTTGTGAAGTGACCGAAAGCCATTCTCATGCTGCATGTTAAGCCTGCACGAGCGCAACAGGCACAGTACCCTCTTCACTGCTAGCACATGTTGGTGTCTACAGGGCAGTCCCATCTGATAATTTAGGGGGGGGGCTGGCCTAAACATATTTTTGGGCCCCTTAGAAGCAACTTTGATTTTATTACCCATTTTCAATAAGTTAAGCTTCCTGAAACAGGGGAATGCAGAACAACTACCTAGTGTCGTCCAGCAAAACAGTACAAAAAGAAAACTACAACAAGCATTGACAAGCCCATTTCTTTTTACACTTAGTTCTAGCTTTTTTTGGTGGATGATAGCGGGCTAGTGCACAGTATTAAAATAAAACATATGCACACAGCAATTGAAACTGTAGTCCACTAATAAATCCCACTTCACAACTGGCATACTGGCTGCAGAAGTGAAATTCAAACCACCGCTCCAAGGATTTTCACCATTCCATTAGGTGACATCTCCAATTCCCATCCTCTGCCTTATCTACCGGTTTGTCTCTGTCTATACCCCTCTGCTTAGGCCGTGACCTCTGATTCTGTTGAGCAAGAGAAAAGGAGGGAGGGATGGAGCAGAGAAAGAGCGATGACGAGGACTACAGATCAAGAGAGGGGAAAATAAGAGGGCGACGGGAGTTAGTGATGTATTTCAGGTAGAGATAGGTGGTGTAAGGATAAATATATGGTAAAGAGAGAAAGGTGAGGGTGCCAGAAAGAAAGATTGAGATGATAACTAAAGAAAGAGACGTAGAAAGAGAGGTACACTAGAAATACACGTGAGTTAATTAGAGCAGGGGGAGGTAGAGGTACACAAGCAGAGATGAGGTTGTCAGAGAAGTGGAGAGAGATGTAATGTAAGGTAGAGAGAGTGGGAAGTTAGAGGGAAAGTAGTGAGGTAGATGGGGGACAAAATGAGAAGATGTACAGAAAGGCAGGTCAGGTAAATAGAGCAGAGAGGCAGTGAGAAAGGCAGTGGGAGAGCTGAAGGGTCTAAAGAGAGGTGAGGTGTAGTGAGAAAGACAGACGTGAACCAGAGAAAGAGAGATCAGATTGATACAGAGGTAGAGCAATAGCGTGTTTTAAAGACGTAGAGACAAATGTGAGGTAGAGGGATGTTTAAAGAGAGAGAGGTAGATATGTGAGGTAGAGAGAGTGAGTTGAAATAAAAAGGTGCCAAGATAGATGACAGTTAGAGAGTAGGTCATGACAGAGAAAAAGAGGCAGAGAAAGAGAGGTAACAGGAAAGAAGTGAGTTAGTGACAATGGTGATGTAGCAGAAACAGAGGCTAAAATGGGCGGAGGTGGAGAGGTGAGGAAAAAAGCTAATTGTGAGGCAAAATGAGAGTTCAGGTAGGGAGAGAGAGGGGCATAGAGGCAAAGTAGTGAGATTTGTGAGGTAGAGAGAGAGAGAAATGAGACAGAGGCAATAGTGGTGAGTTCGAGTGAGGGCTAAAAGAGAGGTATGGATAGGTTAGGTATAGAGAGACATAAAATAAGATACAGAAGGAGGTAAGGCATAGAGATGTGGTGTTTGAGAGAGGTGACGGGAGGTCAAGAGAGAGATGAGTTTGAGAGAGAGATAAAGTCAATGGAGAAGAGATTCTTAGAGGCAGAGATACAAACAGAGCTGTAAAGTGCCAGGAGTTGTGAGGTAGAGTAGAAGTTAAGGTAGGGATGTTCAAGGAGACATGGCACTGTAGAGATAGGCACAAAGGGCTTATTTACAAGCCCATTGTGCTGCCATTGCGTCACTGACTTGTACGCACCGGCAACGCAGTGTCCCAGCCCATATTTACAAGGCCACATAAAGCCACCTTGCGTGGCTTTTCATGGCCTTGTAAATAAGGCCCACTTTCACACCTTACTCTGCTTGAAAGGGGCATTCCATGGGTTTTGCTGTGGGTGTTCCCACGCAACATCCATGGAACCTGACGCATTCCAACTTTACCAAGGTTTTGTAAATCCGGGAATACGTCAGATTTGTACACCTCCCCAGGGGAGGTATAGGGGAAGTGCAACGAGGATAAATCCCTTTATTCCTCCTCGTTTTTAGGTTTTGACTGGCGATGCGTACTTCAGTACGCATGCGCCAAAAAACCTTATGAGTTGTATGTGCAGTCGGGTCTACGCCCCCTCCTCCCATTGGATAGCTCCATAAATAGAGGCTAGCCATTGGGAGGAGGGGACGTCCGTCAATCTCGGACCAGATTCGGGGGCGTTCCCGAGAATTTTTGGCTTTTGGCGACGTCAGCCGAAAGCCTGTCCTCGGGAACGCCCCCGAATCTGGTCCGGCATTGAGCTGGCACCCGCCTTCCTGCTTGCGTGAGTGCTTTTCCGCCACATCTCTCCTGCGCTCTCAGCGCTTCCGGTCACCTTCCCCTTGCTCCTCGTTATGCCCCCACAACAGTCGGGGATCTCTGGTGACGAGTTCGCCACACGCGGGGTAGGCAGCAGTCACGCGAGGTCCCAGGGGCTGGCAGGAGGACTTCCCCGGCAGCAGCGCCTCTTCTCGAGGGGCACAGGCGCGCGTCCAATCCGTGCGCGGCTCTCGGGACGAGCCCCTGATGATGCCGCACGCCTCTCCGGTCCTCGGCCAATAGGAGCGCAGCTCCTTCGTGTAGACCCTGGCGGTGGACCAATGGCAGCACGTCCTTCTCAGACGAGCCTCCCTGAGCGAGCCAATCCCAGCGCGGCCGCTCCGATGCTGCTCACGGGTCCCGGGCCGCTGGCGGTGTGTTTTCTTAGCGGTTGAGTCCCGGGTCGCGGCGGTGATGCGCGGATCTGGGCGGTGGGGCAGGCGGAGGTGTAAATATTACCTTGATGGTATTGCACCCGTCCCTTACAAGGTGTGAATTCAGGATGGTAAGAACTTTGGAGAAATTTACATCCTAGTTTTATATAATCATATTGTAAACATTCTCGCATTAAAAATAGTGATCATCAGAAGGACTGGTCATCACATAACATTACACAATATTTTTAAGGCCGTTCCATAAAGATAAACGTGGAATCACAAAGATTAAATGTTGCAAATTTTATCTATGCTTCTTCATGATTGAGAGATAACAGCCCATGAGTGAGAAAACAATTGCCAACACTAAACGCTAAAAACGATTCTCTGTCATTGCCAACCCATTCTCTGCAAAGCTTGAAGTAATCGTTTTAGGAGTGTAACTCTTCACAACTTAAGGTTGTCCTAGTATTGAAGGCGTTACTGGTCTATCGGATGATGCGGTTTACAGACCACATGAGATAACTCATTCTGGATGTCCCAGTGGCTGCAACTTAAGAGGAGTGACACACACCGATACCGGGCCCCAAGATGTACCTCAGCCGACAGACCAGTTACATTGACCAGTTTTCATCCTTGAAATCCTGCTGACCTTGCCTTCATTCAAGGAACTACTTTAATATTTTTCTTAAATTACTCTGTGGGTGTGTGTGTGTTTTCTAGCTCTCTCGCCCTTGTGTTTTTTTCCCCCTTCAACTTTTCCCCACGGCTCCTCGCTTTCTGTGTTGCTTCCCCCACCCCTTCCAATCCTGCCCTTATCGTTTTATTATTTTAATTTACCAGTCTAATATGAGTGTTAACAATGACACGTGACCATCCACATCACATTCATTTTAGAATGTGCTTTCTTTAATAGAAGACCTATTTCAAAACTGCTGTTGAATACTAAGCTAGCCACACCTCACAATGGCAGTTCTTTTAGTGCTTATTATTATTAAATAGTATTTATTAGCAATAGAATTAATTTAAGTTAAGATGTGGTCTGTTTTCATATTTACTCTGTGACCATTTATAATAGCCACATTAATTTTAATATCTGCTGTAATAATTTTACATATGCTTTTTGCATAAAATTTTGTTAACCTTATAAACATTGCTTTCGATTTATTGTATCTATACTATTGGCTGAAATAGAGATGGGAACTGATAGAAATCTCCGTGTCTCTGAGTAGTATTATTGTAATATTCCTACGTGAAATATCTCTTGGTAAATTCAGCAGAGATTTGTGGGTGTCAGACTCCATGTCACTGTGTTTCAACTGCCTGGGTTGAGTTTGTTTCCCTCTGTTGTCTCTGGGGTCCATCCTAATATTGCTCTGCAAACCGAGCCAAGTACAACCCCATAGCAATTGACACTCAGTAGTACGAATGGTGAGCAGTGACAGTCTTCTCAGCAATGTAGTATGAGGGTCAGGACTCAACACACAACAGTATGATTGCCGAAATCAAGGGAAAAAAATGACGATTTCTGTTGGCAAAATAGTACACACTTTAATATAAAGAAAAACAAGCGCGAAAGGTCAGTCAGCTCTAAAGAACTAAGGGGCATATTATCAAGAACGGCTTTAAAAATTATCGCCGGTTTAGCGGCAGAAAACTGCTGCTAAAACGGCGATAATTGGCTTGATAATATGCCCTTGAGAATTCCAATAGAAGTCCATGATCTGGTGTGAACATGGGCTTCTATTGGAATTCTCCACTGCATATTATCAAGCCCAATATCGCTGTTTTAGCGGCAGTTTTGTGGCGCTAAACCGGCGATAATTTTACCGCTGTTCTTGATAATATGCCCCTGGAATCTGATCCTCGATTTAGTGTGACACACAGCTTCTTATGTTTTCTTATAATTGTGAATATGGAACACATTTACATAATCAATGAACATCTTCTACGAACAACATTGTTATCAAAAGCAACACTTTCTGCAAAAACGACTAATCACGTGGTTTCGAAAATGCATCTCCGGTGCACATGTTATCATTGGTTATGCTTTCACATCAATGCTACACTACTGGTGACCTTGGTGTGTCTTGAAGAATAGCAATCCTCTACTTTCTACGCATCTGCTGCTTGGCAAATCCTAACCTCCCAATTATACTGCGCCTCTGGCTTCCTTATCTACATTATTTCTCAGATATGTATTCTTTCAAAGCGGGCTTGTGACGTTCATCTTGTACTATACCTGATTATATTTCCTATTCTGCTGAAGCTCTTATCCACTGTCCTCCCCCAGGGTCCTGTCTCCTTCTGCGCTCTTTTTAGGTTTTGCCTCGGCGATGCGCACGAAGTGCGCATGCGCTAAAAAACCTCATGAGTTCAATAAGGACTCGGGCACACACCCCAGGCTCCCATTGGCTAGCTCCATAAATGGAGGCTAGCCATTGGGAGCCGAATCTGTCCGTCAACGCGGACCAGATTGGGAGGTGTTCCTGTGTTTTTTTCCGTGAGCGTGGCTACAGAAGGATGGGCGTGGCCACAGAAGAAGGAAACCGTGCGTTTGTTTTCGTCATTCCGTGACGACGAAGTCCAGGTGAGTGCTTTGTTTGTTTACCCTCCATGCTGGGGCTAGGGGAGGCTCCCTCCCGCTATCCGTGTGTCCGTTCCCACCCCCGCACCCCTCCTCCCGCTATCCGTGTGTCCGTTCCCGCCCCCGCACCCCTCCTCCCGCTCTCCGTGTGTCCGTTCCTGCCCAGGCACCCCCCATCCCGCTCTCCGTCTGTCCGTTCCCTCCCGCTGATTCTCCCTCCTTCTCTCTCGCCCCCTCCCCTGGTGGCCCTGTCGTGGAATGGGGTGTATGTCGTCCGCAAACACCATGAGGCAGCGGCAGGGACGAGCACACAGCACCCCTCAAAAGCGTGCATCCGTGTATGACCCTTGCTGCGTGGGGGGCCGGTGAGCCGACCGATGTGCACGGCGGCGCATTCAGGGGGTCCTGGAGAGTCGGGTGTATGTCGCTCTTACAGCTCCCACTACCGCACCTTCCTCTGCCCTCAGTCTTTGTGAGGTAGTGTCGGGCTGGTCACTCGGAGCTCCCTCGCTCCTCACAGTATTCAGCAGGAGGATCCGGGCAACAGCAGGCCCGCCACACCCTCCTTCGCTGGCCGGACAGAATTTGTCCACCTACCCTGTCCCCGCAGAGCAGCACGAGCCGGGGCTCCCAGTTTCCAAGAGAGGGCTGGTACAGTGATGACGCCCACCAGTGTCCTGTGCTACGGGCGGCCGAGTGGTCAGTGCCGAGAGCTCCACACCTTAAGGAGGGGGGTCAGTACTCACAGAATTATGGCGCTATAACATGCCCCATTTTCACGGCGTCCTCAGTCCCAAGGCACAGCCCGGTAGTGTCCTGCCTGCAGTTGCCTCCGTGTGCCCCTGTTGCTTGCTTGTGCCTCCGTGTGCCCCTGTTGCCTGCTTGTGCCTCTGTGTGCCCCTGTTGCCTGCTTGTGCCTCTGTGTGCCCCTGTTGCCTGCTTGTGCCTCCGTGTGCCTGCTTGTGCCTCCGTTTTCGTGCCCCTGTTGCCTGCTTGTGCCTCCGTGTGCCCCTGTTGCCTGCTTGTGCCTCCGTTTTCGTGCCCTTGTCGCCTGCTTGTGCCTCCTTTTTCGTGCCCCTGTTGCCTGCTTGTGCCTCCGTTTTCGTGCCCCTGTCGCCTGCTTGTGCCTCCGTTTTCATGACCCTGTTGCCTGCTTGTGCCTCCGTTTTCGTGACCCTGTTGCCTGCTTGTGCCTCCGTGTGCCCCTGTTGCCTGCTTGTGCTGTGTAAGTGTGTGTAGAGTGCTCTGTGTGGGTGTGTGTGGGGGGCTTTGTGTGGCTGTGTGTGTGGGGGGCTTTGTGTGGCTGTGTGTGTGGGGGGCTTTGTGTGGCTGTGTGTGTGGGGGGCTTTGTGTGGCTGTGTGTGGGGGGGCTTTGTGTGGCTGTGTGTGTGGGGGGCTGTGTGTGGCTGTGTGTGTGGGGGGCTCTGTGTGGCTGTGTGTGTGGAAGGGCATTGTGTGGGTGTTTTTGTCTGTCATTTGCGAGAGATAAAGCTAGTGGCATTGTAAATGACAATGCCATGTATTTATGTTAAAACAAAACATAAATAAAATAAAAATAATGTCAAGAGCAATGCCAATAGCTCTAACTTAAACAAAGGCAAAACCATTGCATTGTAAATGCTTGTTCCTTTTTCTATGTGAACTGCACTCTACAGCACACATAGAAAGATGAAAATACCTCTCATGATTGTTTTTGTGCAGGAAGGTATCCCTTCCTGCACAAAAAAAATCACCCCTACACCGCAGACACCCTTGCACCACAGCGCAGGGGTGCCTGCGTTGGCGCATGGCAGCCCATTGTGCATCAGCATAGGGGAAAAGGAAAGAAACGCACCGTATCCTCTCCTCCACCTGCAAACTTCTCCCTTCCGCTTCACTGATCTTTCACTAGCGCTTTGAGACCCTTGGGTGAAATGTGCGCTTAATAAAATATAATGACTTGACTTGACTAGGTACGGCACATTCCTGCCCTTTTCAAGTGACACACAGCAGCGCAGCAGGAAGGCTTGCTGCACTGCTGTGCATCAACATATTGGAAATGAAGCCCAGAGAGTGGTATAGAAAGAGACAGAGATGCTGAAAGTGGTGTTTATGGGGAGAGTTGTATTGAGAGAAAAGTGGGGTAGAAAGAGGTCCCTAGAGAGAGCGGATGTAATGTACCTCTCAGGAATATGTCAAGATGTAGAGATTGGTGGAGAGAAAGAGACAGGTGAGGTGAAGGAGAGAAACATACAACAGAAAGAATATTTTTTATCCAATTGCTACCTACTGCCTGCAAGTGTGAGGGTTGACATTGGAGAGGTTGAGTAAACACACTAAGCTTCTGCCAAAAGTGCTTGCCCAGCTGTCAGATTTAAATTAACAGTTTTTACGTTTGCCTTGCAATGACTAGACTGCTGACTTTCACAGTCAGTCTACCCATTGGAAAATTGGGCCCTGGACATTTACCAACTTAGCCCTTGGCTTAAAATGTCTCTGCTTCACATTATAAAGGATTGCATGGTTTGGGCAGGAAGTCCCTGTGCAGCCCTGTACACAGTCAGCATGTGCGGTGCGGAGGTGCCTGTTAGGGGACAGCCTTTGTTTATTAGGTAGCAAGGATGAAAGAATCGCAGCACAGATTGTGTCCTGTACAATCCTGTACAACACATATATAGAATCACATTGTTAACCTTTAGAGATTGTTACAAAGAGGCAGGTGGGGTTGGGAAAAAGTCTTTAGCCCTCTCGACACTCCACCCCCCCATTCAACTGCCCTGGGATAGACTGACTGTAGTGATGCTGCTGGTTGGGTTGCTCAGTAAAGGATCTGGATGCTTCTTCATTTCAACCAAAGTCATTTACAGACACAAGCACTGCTGTCTGCATAGAGCATTGAATTATTAGTTTGAGCCTAGGCAGCACACATATGCTGTTTTTGAGACATGCTGTATTCACTCTATGGGCTTTGAATATGCCCAGCAATTTTCATTGGTTGTTTCATCGGCCTTCTGAAATTCCTTCGGTTTCATTGGTGAATAGATTACATTAGTTCTGCCTTTTGGCTCTTTTGTTTCCGCTCTGGAGACTTCCCCTGTTACATGGATCCTTTCACTATCGCCCATATGGTTAGTTTTGGGTGTACTACTTTTGCTTTCGGGTCACTCCTCACCGCTCACTTGTTTATATTAAGCGTAGGCGTAAAATCCGTTTCGCGGGCGAATTTGCGGATTTTTGACGATTTCGCGATCCGCGAATCTCGCGAATTTTCCCAAAAATCCGCAAATTCGCAAGCTATGAATTAATTTGCTTGGTCGCGCTTGAAAAATACAATATCGCGCGCGCGGCGTTGACTCTGAGCCTGCCGCGTTGTTTTTCTCCTGGTTGTGCGTGTGCTGCGCCATTTTCGATCTTGCTGCGTGATCGCGCGAGAGTTTTTTGAACGCAATTACGTCATTGCGGCTTGCCATCTTGCACGACGAACGCGAGTACGTCATAAATGCCTGCGACGGCGCGCAGCTGACTTCCGGCGGGAGGTTCGAACAGCTCGCGTTCCCGAAATTGCAAAAATTGCAATTCTGCACCAGAAATCCACAGCAGGAAGCTTAAACCTTGTTAAAATGCTGATTTTGATCAGAATCACTCCTCAGATTGACATTTGACTGCACTTTTTGGTGCAGGAGTAGGCATGGGCGGAAAATCCGTTCCGCTCGCGGATTTTGCGGATTTTCGGGAAATCCGCAATCCGCGAGATTTGCGAATCTCCCGCAAAATCCGCAAATCCGCGAGCAGCGGATTTTGCTCACACTGCTCGCACTGTTCGCGTGAGTTCGCGTGAGTTCGCAACCCGCGAATAAGTGCAAAATTGCAGAAATACGATCTTAGCAAAACTGAAAGTAACTACTTACCAGGTTCAAAAGTTCAGGCTCATCATTAGTAGCCATTTCCTGTAGTGCTTCCTGAGGGGCCCCTCCAGAGTTCAGTTGCCAGTTGAAACTATTATGTGACCCTGCTCTGAACCTCAGAATAGTTACACATATGCCACAAAGGTCCTGAATTACAGCTAAGGGAGACAAGCAGGAGCCAGGCTGGAAGTTAAAATCCATTATTCAGCCCCTAATTCATTATTGTCAGTTGGGGCAGGGCAGGTGTTGTAACTAATTTTGCAACAATGAAAGCACTTAGCAAGTGCAAAAGATCACTAATCAGGGCGCACTAAGGAAGCAGGTGCCAGCTAAAAAAATATTCTGTGACACATTAATCAGCCCCAAATTAATTCAGGTCACTTGAGGCAGGGAAGGTGTGCTTTGCTTTGCCGAAAATAATATACACTGGACAACCAGAGGGTGTGGTGATGAAACAGAGGGTGGCATGGGTGGGCCAGAGGGTGGCATGAGTAGTCAGAGAGTGGCAGTGGTGACAGAGAGTGGCAGTGATGAAGAAGAGTGTCCCAAACAGGCTGGACACGTAGAAACAACAAGTTCGCGAAACTTGCGACCCGACAGGTACGTTCGCAATTTGCGAAAGTGTACAAAACCCTCGCGAACTAGCAGAAACACGGGCGAACACAAAAAAAAAAACCGCAAATTCGCGGGAATTCGCGGATTTTGCGGATTGCGAATCCGCAAATCCGCAAAATTCGCGAACGCGAGATCCGCAAAATTCGCTCATGCTTATGCAGGAGTCAATTCTTTAGGGTGGGTGGGAGGAAGGAAGTGCCTCAGAGTCTCCAACTTCCTGTTCCTGTCCAGCAGGCTCCTCCCAGTGCTTTGTGCATGTACTGGTCACTTTTCATTTGGCTGTTGAACTGGAAGGATTACTTTCTGTGACTGATGCTGGATTTGTATTTGAGGACTTTTTGGACTTTGGAGTTTGGATCACTTTTGGACTTGAGATTTTACAAGTAAGTTGGTGTTGTTTGTTTGGAGCATTGCAGTTGAGGCAACTACAGTTCTAAAACTTTTTTCACCACTTTAACAAAATATATATTGAGGTGGGTATCCACAGAATCCAGTAGGCCCAGGGTTAGTCATGGGTGCATGATACAACTGTTTCTGTGACATTTGTTTAACTTAATTCTCATTTATGTCATGGAATTTTAGCTCACTGTTAGATGTTGATTTTTTTTTAAAAATGTGGGTTGCCTGTAAAGCCTCACTAGCCAGTAGGCCCAGGTGTAGTGAGTGGTGCTTGGGCCTAGTCTTTCTGTGGGGTGTCTTGAATTTAAACATCATTGAGGGCATGGATGGCATGGGATTGTGGTGATTTGTATGTGTTTTTCGATTTTTTGGGGTGTTGTTGGGGACTGGCCATGTGGGTGGGGGCCATTTTGAGGGCTGGTACAGGCAGGGCCTGGCCATGTGCTGGGGGTCAAGGGGCCATTTTGAAGGCAGGCAGTGTGCTCAGGCCTGGACCCAGTTTGCCTAGCTTTCATCCATTATGCCCAGGGGTACTCTGTGGTGCATGGGCCTAGTCTTTCTGTGGGGTGTCTTGAATTTAAACATCAATGAGGGCATGGATGGCATGGGA
This sequence comes from Lissotriton vulgaris, assembly GCF_964263255.1. Classification (NCBI taxonomy): domain Eukaryota; kingdom Metazoa; phylum Chordata; class Amphibia; order Caudata; family Salamandridae; genus Lissotriton; species Lissotriton vulgaris. Next base: position 291,312,837 of record NC_141693.1, read on the forward strand.
TTGTGGTGATTTGTATGTGTTTTTCGATTTTTTGGGGTGTTGTTGGGGACTGGCCATGTGGGTGGGGGCCATTTTGAGGGCTGGTACAGGCAGGGCCTGGCCATGTGCTGGGGGTCAAGGGGCCATTTTGAAGGCAGACAGTGTGCTCAGGCCTGGACCCAGTTTGCCTAGCTTTCATCCATTATGCCCAGGGGTACTCTGTGGTGCATGGGCCTAGTCTTTATGTGGGGTGTCTTGAATGTAAACATCATTGAGGGCATGGATGGAATGGGATTGTGCTGATTTTGCAGTGATTTTCGTTTTTGGGGGCTGTACTTGTGGCCTTTTCACCAGGGGTATTTGAGTCTAGCATGGGCCTAGTCTTTCTGTGGGGTGTCTTGAACTTAAACATCATGGAGGGCATGGATGGAATGGGATTGTGCTGATTTTTCAGTGATTTTCGTTTTTTGGGGGTGTTCATGGGGAGGGACAGGCCATGTGGCTGGGGGCCATTTTGAGTGCTGCTACAGGCCCTGGCCATGTGCAGGGAGGCAAGTGGCCATTTTGAATGCAGGCATTGTTGTTAGGCCTGCAACCATTTTGCCTACTTTTCAACCTTTATGCCCAGGGGTAGTGAGTCTTGCATGGGCCTAGTCTTTCTGTGGGTTGTCTTGAATTTAAACATCATGGAGGGCATGGATGGAATGGGATTGTGCTGATTTTTCAGTGATTTTCGTTTTTGGGGGCTGTACTTGTGGCCTTTTCACCAGGGGTATTGAGTCTAGCATGGGCCTAGTCTTTTTGTGGGGTGTCTTGAACTTAAACATCATGGAGGGCATGGATGGAATGGGATTGTGCTGATTTTTCAGGGTTTGTCGATTTTTGGGGGTGTTCATGGGGAGGGACAGGCCATGTGGCTGGGGGCCATTTTGAGTGCTGCTACAGGCCCTGGCCATGTGCAGGGAGGCAAGTGGCCATTTTGAATGCAGGCATTGTTGTTAGGCCTGCAACCATTTTGCCTACTTTTCAACCTTTATGCCCAGGGGTAGTGAGTCTTGCATGGGCCTAGTCTTTCTGTGGGTTGTCTTGAATTTAAATATCATGGAGGGCAAGGATGGAATGGGATTGTGCTGATTTTTCAGTGATTTTCGTTTTTGGGGGCTGTACTTGTGGCCTTTTCACCAGGGGTATTGAGTCTAGCATGGGCCTAGTCTTTTTGTGGGGTGTCTTGAACTTAAACATCATGGAGGGCATGGATGGAATGGGATTGTGCTGATTTTTCAGTGTTTTTCGATTTTTGGGGGTGTTCATGGGGAGGGACAGGCCATGTGGCTGGGGGCCATTTTGAGTGCTGCTACAGGCCCTGTCCATGTGCAGGGAGGCAAGTGGCCATTTTGAATGTAGGCATTGTTGTTAGGCCTGCAACCATTTTGCCTACTTTTCAACCTTTATGCCCTGGGGTATTGAGTCTTGCATGGGCCTTGTCTTTCTGTGGGTTGTCTTCAATTTAAACATCATGGAGGGCATGGATGGAATGGGATTGTGCTGATTTTTCAGTGATTTTCGTTTTTGGGGGCTGTACTTGTGGCCTTTTCACCAGGGGTATTGAGTCTAGCATGGGCCTAGTCTTTTTGTGGGGTGTCTTGAACTTAAACATCATGGAGGGCATGGATGGAATGGGATTGTGCTGATTTTTCAGTGTTTTTCGATTTTTGGGGGTGTTCATGGGGAGGGACAGGCCATGTGGCTGGGGGCCATTTTGAGTGCTGCTACAGGCCCTGGCCATGTGCAGGGAGGCAAGTGGCCATTTTGAATGCAGGCATTGTTGTTAGGCCTGCAACCATTTTGCCTACTTTTCAACCTTTATGCCCAGGGGTAGTGAGTCTTGCATGGGCCTAGTCTTTCTGTGGGTTGTCTTGAACTTAAACATCATGGAGGGCATGGATGGAATGGGATTGTGCTGATTTTTCAGTGATTTTCGTTTTTGGGGGCTGTACTTGTGGCCTTTTCACCAGGGGTATTGAGTCTAGCATGGCCTAGTCTTTTTGTGGGGTGTCTTGAACTTAAACATCATGGAGGGCATGGATGGAATCGGATTGTGCTGATTTTTCAGTGTTTTTCGATTTTTGGGGGTGTTCATGGGGAGGGACAGGCCATGTGGCTGGGGGCCATTTTGAGTGCTGCTACAGGCCCTGGCCATGTGCAGGGAGGCAAGGGCCATTTTGAATGTAGGCATTGTTGTTAGGCCTGCAACCATTTTGCCTACTTTTCAACCTTTATGCCCAGGGGTAGTGAGTCTTGCATGGGCCTAGTCTTTCTGTGGGTTGTCTTGCATTTAAACATCATGGAGGGCATGGATGGAATGGGATTGTGCTGATTTTTCAGTGATTTTCGTTTTTTGGCGCTGTACTTGTGGCCTTTTCACCAGGGGTATTGAGTCTTGCATGGGACTAGTCTTTCTGTGGGGTGTCTTGAACTTAAACATCATGGAGGGCATGGATGGAATGGGATTGTGCTGATTTTTCTGGTTTTTTTTTCGATTTTTTTGGGGTGTATAACTGAACTTATGTTCCTCTGTCTTCCATTGTTTTTAGGTGCACAAGACTCAAGAGAACCACCAGTGCCAGGAAGAAGTCCTGCAGCGTTGTGTGTGGAGCATAACGTCACGCGACGTCACGTCTGGCCTCGGACAACTCTACAATTCGTGCAACTGCGGCCTGCTGTCTGACCTGCTCTGAAGAAGATGGCCCCAAAAAATGGTCTCCGTAGCTCCTCTAGCAAGAAAGTTGCTAGTAAGGAGCAGAAGAAGCAAGTTACCAAGGAGGCTGGTGTGCCAACCGCTACGTTTTTTGGGAGCAAAAAAAAAAGTACGCCTGCAGCAGCAGGATCTGCTGGGGACCAAGCTGGGAGCAGCAGCCCCGCTCCATTGAGTTCAGTGCCTCCACCACCACGCCAACTTAAGTCAAAGCCCTTGAGTGCTTCAGAGGCAGTCAGTGTACTTCTCCAATCACCATCGACCAGTGATGTTGGCTCATCGCAAGAAAGTAGCAGCAATGTCCCTGAATCAACACAGCTTGTTGTAAGTCATCTGACAAGTGTTGAACAACCACAGCCGCAACAACAACACCATGTGCAAGTACAAGCCCAAGTACATGTGGAAGGAGAGGCAGCGCAAGGAGATGCACAAGCAGAGGTGCATGGAGGGTCACAAGTGCCCACAATAGTTGTTCTTCCCGACGTAGGGGCACATCAGAAAATCGACAATCAAGGCGAGGTATCATTTGAGGAAGCCACTCCTCCTGATGATCATTCATTGTCTTCCACACTCCTAGCAAGGAAGAGATCAAGGGTGAGGTCTACATCTTCTTCAAGCACACCTCCTTCTGATGATCGGGATGAAGATGGGGAACCACCAACCCTGTCTGAGAGTGAGGCACACCATGATCTGACAAAGATACCTAAGCGTAAAAGGAAGGTCGTCGAAAAACTCATACCTATGGAGTGTGATGAGGCTCAACAAGAAGTGACGCATACTGCTGCTGATGAAGCCCTTCATGACGACGATCCAGTCATCATAATGGTGACTGCAGCCCCAGCGGGCATGCAGCAAAGAGACATTTTGACCCTATCCCGAGAAGCTGCTGAGCGTGATGATGATGTCGACGAGGAGTCAATGGAAACACAACAATCATTGGATTTGGAGTTAACTAGTACACCAACACCTACCGCTTCCATATTTCTTCCTCGCAAGAAGGGAGTGGGACCTCCATCCACCTCGACCTCAATTAGTGGTGGTGAAAGTGCAAAACGTACTGAAGTTTGGCAATCCACATCCTCCACTTCATCTGGCATTAGCAGCAGGACCACCACCACCAGTATCGCCGCCTCCTCCGGCCCCCAAAGACATTTCAAGTCTCCAGTTTGGGACTTCTTTAGTGTTTGCCCAAAAAAGGAAAACGTAGCCATTTGTAGCATTTGTAAGCTTCGAGTTAGTCGTGGTAAGTTTGGTACCAACTATGGTACCGGAGGCCAGAGAGGTCATCTTAGGAGAACGCACGCTGTCCAATGGTTTGCGCACCTAGAGGCGGTCAAGGAAGCCCGAATTGCACGTAATGAAAACGTAGATTTTTCATCTGATGATGACGAGGAGGAAGAAGACGATTCAAACACTTCACTTACACCCAGTACCCCTGTCAGCAGCACACCCCATGTGAGCCACACTAAGAGTGTGGGAGAGAGTGAGACATCAATGCGAAAAATTCATGAGCGAGCGTAACTGGGTCGAAGATATCATCATCATCCCGTAAATCCTCGGTCCAGGGCAACATTAAAAAGATGTTGTTTACAGAAGCGCAATATGAACGCAACCACCCACTGACGCGTCTGTATAACACTAAGCTGGCTAAAATGCTAGCTCTGGACCTTCTCCCTTTTTCTTTTGTAGAAGGGGTTGGTTTTCTAGAATTAGTGGCAGCGCTCTGCCCTAAATGGAAGGTTCCCAGACGGTTCTATTTTGCCCGAGTTGCGGTTCCAGCACTACATGAAGATGTTCTGGAGGTGATTGGGGCAGCTTTGCAGAAGAGTGCTGTTCACACTATACATCTGACAACAGACATGTGGACCAGTGGCGCAGGCGCTGATTACATGTGCATCACTGCACACTGGGTCTCTTTTTCAGGGGCTAAAGCAAAGCTAAACACAGGTGTTGACCCGGACATTGTTTTTAAAGCTGCTCGGAAACATGCAACACTAGCCATGTTTGATTTGGAGAAACGTCACACAGCAGAAAACATTTTGGATGTCTTTAACACAAAGGTCCTTAAGTGGCTGTCCCCAAAAAAACGCCAGGTTGGTTATGTTTCCACGGACAATGGTGCCAATATTGTTAAGGCCATGAGGCTGGGTGAGTATTTCAGAGTGCCGTGTTTGGCGCACTGTATAAACCTGGTTGTCCAAAAATTCTTGGGTAATAAAGACAGTGCAGCGTACAGAGTATTGGACACCTGCCAAAAAATGTGCAACCATTTCAGCCATTCTTTTAAGGCCCGGAAGCAGCTGAGGAGCCTGCTATATCAACGTCAAATGCCAGTGAAAGCACTCATCTAGGAGGTGGTAACACGTTGGAACTCAACCTTCTACATGCTTGAGCGTCTGTATGAGCAGTATACGGTACTCGATCACTATTTCTTAACAGAGGGTACAGCTCAGAAGGAGGACCTGAGGATGGGTGCGGCGCAATGGAACATAGTTCAAAGCCTGACACGCATGCTTCGTCCTTTTGAGTTCTTCACGCGTGCAGTCAGCAAGGAGGACTGTAATTTGGGAAAAGCTATCCCATTGTTGTACATGCTGGAGCACCAACTGAAGGAGGTGTGTTCTGTGTTTGAAAAATATGTAAAAAACCAAGACTCTTTTGTTCTGGCTGAGAAATTATTAGAGCTCCTACAAGGTGATGAACGTCTTAAAATGATCCACTCAGAACAGCATTACATTTGTGCTACTATTCTGGATCCACGCTACAAAAAGGCGCTGGCAGGCCAAGCATTCTTTCCTTTTGATGATGAACATGTTCCAAAGTACAAACGTTGGCTAGCCTTGTCAGCCAAGAGGTTTGAAAGAGAACGGCAGAAAATTGAAGGAAAAGGCAGTACATCAGCATCAGCAGGTCATCCCCAGTCAAAACAATCCACTTCTGCACCTGTGGCTGGGGCACAAGTGACCTCTCAGCCGTTAAAGACACCGGCAACCGGATCATCTGCACCAGACACAACAGAAACATTGGAGGCTGAAGAGGATTGGGTAGCTCGGCTTGGGTTTGGTTCTCAAAAGGTCACAGGCACAGCAAAAGCTAAGCAAAGTGGAGGAACCTTGGATGAGGACCTTGAGTCGATGGTGAAGGACTATCTGAATGACTCAACAGAGGTCTATGTTAATGCTGACCCATTGGCGTATTGGCATGGGAAAAAAGAATTGTGGCCACAGCTCACCAACCTGGCTTTAAACTACTTGTCTTGCCCACTCGCAAGCATGTCTTCTGAATGTGTTTTCAGTGCTGCTGGTGGCATTGTAACTTCCAAACGGAGCCGCCTCTCGCCCAAAAATGTGGAGAGGTTAACAATGATCAAGATGAATCAGCACCTCATACCACCAGATTTCAGAGTACGAGAAAGCGCGCCGGATGAAGACGAGGTGGCCAGCAACATAGATGAGGGAATTTCTACTCTGTCAGGTGACACTGAGCTCACCCTGCCTGAATTCGCAGAGTATGATGACGAAGCCTTATTCTTATTCCTGGACCGTGATACCGAGCCCTGAAAATGAGTCAACGAATCAATAACTTTCTTTTTCGTCCTTATTCACTTTTATTCCTGTGTGTCTGTCTTTCTTTGTTGTGCACAGTTAATATAATTCAAACTTTAATCAGATAATCACAAAAACAAGCCCATCAGCAGAACTGTCTTCACTTGTTTGCTAATTGATTTGAAGGTGCCGCAGTCTGCATTCCTCAGGTTCACAAGTTCAGAAGAACATGCTCCTCTATCCTCCTCCTCCAGACTCCTATTTCCATCAAAGCAGAGGGCTGGTTTGCGCCCAATGAAGAAAGACCCAGCACTTGTGGGGGTGTTGTTCTACCTCTTTGCAGGTGAGTTGACGGCTCTGGGGCCATTGTTGGGAAGCTCTAATACCGGATAAAAGTGGTTTGGACCAAATCCGAGGCGCAAATTTTTTAGTGTTTTTGCTGACTTGCTTGCCTTTGAGGTGCTCTTAGGGGGGGTTCCGTCTCTTTGTGGGTGAGTTTCGTGGTCTGTCAGCACTGCTGGGACACTCTAATCTTGATTGCATTTGCTTTTCAGGAAATCCGTGGTGGCAACCCCGACTTATGGCCTAGCTACGCAGCGCGTTTGGACCGAAGGCCGAGAAATATTGTAAGTAGGAGATGTTGCTTTTGGCCTGTTTGGGGGTGTTATGCTTTTTGGCGGGTGGGTTGGCGGGTCTTGGGCCATTCCTGGGAAGGTCTAATACCGGGTGGAAGTGGTGGGGACAAAATCCAGGCCGATTTTTTTTGTTGCTATTTCTGACATTTTGCTCAATGTAGCGTTTTCGGGGGCCGGTTTGGGGGGCTTCCTGGTGTTTGTGGGTGGGTTTCGGGGTCTGGGAGCACTGCTGGCTAACGATACCTTACATTGCTAGAGGTTTGAAGCAAATCCATGGTGGCAGAGGGGAGTTAGGGCCTAGCTGCAGAGCGCGCGCGGAGTGATTTGGGAAATTTGGGAAAAAATGACTAAGTCCCCATTTTTGTACTTTTGCTCTTTGGCTGTTTGGGGGTCTTCTACTCGTTTTCTCTTGGGTTGACAGCTCTGGGGCCATTGTTGGGAAGCTCTAAAACCGGATAAAAGTGGTTTGGACCAAATCCGAGGCGCAAATTTTTTTGTGTTTTTGCTGACTTGCTTGCCTTTGAGGTGCTCTTAGGGGGGGTTCCGTCTCTTTGTGGGTGAGTTTTGTGGTCTGTCAGCACTGCTGGGACACTCTAATCTTGATTGCATTTGCTTTTCAGGAAATCCGTGGTGGCAACCCCGACTTATGGCCTAGCTACGCAGCGCGTTTGGACCGAAGGCCGAGAAATATTGTAAGTAGGAGATGTTGCTTTTGGCCTGTTTGGGGGTGTTATGCTTTTTGGCGGGTGGGTTGGCGGGTCTTGGGCCATTCCTGGGAAGGTCTAATACCGGGTGGAAGTGGTTGGGACAAAATCCACGCCGAAAAGCCTTTTGGCACTTTTTGTAACTTAGGGTTCGTTAGCCCTAGCAGCAGGATTGCATGTGTTTCGGGGTGTTCTACATTTTTGCAACTGAGTTCTGGGGTCTTAGAGCACTCGTGAGAATGTGTAGTTTTGGTTGCAAGTCATTTGAAGAAAATCCTGGGTGGGAAAGGGGGGATTTGGCATAGTTAAAGAAAGCCTTTGCCACTACTCTTAACTTAGGGTTCGTTAGGGTTAGCAGTATTTCTATTGCATGTGTTTGGGTGGGGGGGTTTTCGAGTCTTGGAGCGATGCTGGCTATGGATACTTTTACTTGGTTGCTTGCAAGTGGTTTGAATGCAATCCACGGTGGGTAAGGGGGTATTTGGGCCTACTTTTACTTTCAAAGTACGTTTTGTCACCAGTTTTCTGCTAGGCCTCGTTTTTTGAGATTTGATTGGGGGTCTTCTACATTTTTGCGACTGGCTTTAGTAAGGGTCTTGGTGGTAGGTGTGGGCGGAAAATCCGTTCCGCTCGCGGATTTTGCGGATTTTCGGGAAATCCGCAATCCGCGAGATTTGCGAATTTCCCGCAAAATCCGCAAATCCGCGAGCAGCGGATTTTGCTCGCGCTGCTCGCACTGTTAGCGTGAGTTCGCGCCCCGCGAATAAGTGCGAAATTGCAGAAATACGATCTTGGCAAAACTGAAAGTAACTACTTACCAGGTTCAAAAGTTCAGGCACATCATTAGTAGCCATTTCCTGTAGGGCTTCCTGAGGGGCCCCTCCAGAGTTCAGTTGCCAGTTGAAACTATTATGTGACCCTGCTCTGAACCTCAGAATAGTTACACATATGCCACAAAGGTCCTGAATTACAGCTAAGGGAGACAAGCAGGAGCCAGGCTGGAAGTTAAAATCCATTAATCAGCCCCTAATTCATTATTGTCAGTTGGGGCAGGGCAGGTGTTGTAACTAATTTTGCAACAATGAAAGCACTTAGCAAGTGCAAAAGATCACTAATCAGGGCGCACTAAGGAAGCAGGTGCCAGCTAAAAAAATATTCTGTGACACATTAATCAGCCCCAAATTAATTCAGGTCACTTGAGGCAGGGAAGGTGTGCTTTGCTTTGCCGAAAATAATGTACACTGGACAACCAGAGGGTGTAGTGATGAAACAGAGGGTGGCATGGGTGGGCCAGAGGGTGGCATGAGTAGTCAGAGAGTGGCAGTGGTGACAGAGAGTGGCAGTGATGAAGAAGAGTGTCCCAAACAGGCTGGACACGTAGAAACAACAAGTTCGCAAAACTTGCGACCCGACAGGTAAGTTCGCAAATTGCGAAATTGTAAAAACCCTCGCGAACTGGCAGAAACACGGGCGAACACAAAAAAAAAAAAAATCCGCAAATTCGCGGGAATTCACGGATTTTGCGGATTGCGAATCCGCAAATCCGCAAAATTCGCGGATTGCCAATCCGCAAAATCCGCTCATGCTTACTTGGTGGGAGCACTGCTGGGAAGATCTAATTTTGTTCTAAAACACAGTTTACAGTACACCTAGCTTGAGGGGAAAGATCCGCTACATTAATTTGCCCATACTTATTTATCCTTCAAAAGGTGACTCAGACAGAGTACGCACTGTCAAAAATATTGTACTGTCTACTAGGAAAAGCAAAGTGTGACTTTTTGCACTCCGCAGCCTACATACCTTATATTTATTTATCAGTGGTGTTGTAATATTATATCACTTCCTGTTTTTCGTTGAATAATTACAGGCCGGGTTTCAGTCTGTGCAATGGGGAAAAAAGGATGGAGTCAGGCTTCACATTAGCGAGCCGCAATTCAGCATCCGCCAGGCAGGCAGTGGACAGGGCGTCTTCTGGTCACCAACATTGATGGACGAAGCGTGAGATGGAATGGAGGAGTGCCGCTAATAAGAGGATTTTTTTTCTGCATGCAACTTACTTACCAAATTCAACAGGACAACTACAACAACATACAGATACAGTATCCATTGTGTTTTTCTATGACTGTGACTGCATTTCTTGGATCTCTCTCTGCTTCTAAATTGATCCCTTAACACATCACTTAGTCCACTCCACTATCACATCTGCACCACACATAGTCATTTGTAAGTGCTCCTACGTAATTCCCAAGTCGTAGCAGGCCCCAGCCTGAAGTGGACTGGGATGGCCCCAATGATGAAGCATGTCACCTAGGGACAACCCTGGTGAGTGAGGGGACACCAAAAAAAGAGCAATTTCTTCTTTTCTATCTACTACACCTTCCGGGCCAACCCCATTGAGTGTTGTGAATGGATTTATAGTGACCAGCAAGGCTCTCAGGTATCTGGCAACAGAGACCTTATGTTGAATATAGTTATCAATAATTCCACACACGCCCTGTACTGTCGCATTCTTTCTTCCACAGTTGTCGAAAGTACTACTGACTTTTCACTGACATGCATGCAGTAGTGCATGTACTTTCAAAGATTGATGGATAGGTTTGTACCCAAAGATTTGTTTATGTTCAATTGTTTGTCCATGCTGTGCTTTTTTTACAGGGTGTCTTCTGGTGGTGACCAATATCGATGGACGAAGCGTCAGCTGCAATGGAGGAGTGCCGCTAATAAGAGGATTTTTTTTCTGCATGCAACTTACTTACCAAATTCAACAGGACAACTACAACAACATACAGATACACTATCCATTGTGTTTTTCTAGGACTGTGACTGCATTTCTTGGATCTCTCTCTGCTTCTAAATTGATCCTTTAACACATCAATTAGTCCACTCCACTATCACATCTACACCACACATAGTCATTTGTAAGTGCTCCTACGTAATTCGCAAGTCGCAGCACGCCCCAGCCCGTGGAGGACTGGGATGGCCCCAATGATGAAGCATGTCACCAAGCGGCAACCCTGGTGAGTGAGGGAACACCTAGAAAAAGAGTAATTTCTCCTTTTCTATCTACTACACCTTCCAGACCAACCCCATTGAGTGTTGTGAATGGATTTATAGTGACCAGCACGGCTCTCAGGTATCTGGCAACAGAGACCTTATGTTGAATATAGTTATCAATATTTCCACACACGCCCTGTACTGTCGCATTCTTTCTTCCACAGTTGTCGAAATTACTACTGACTTTTCACTGACATGCATGCAGTAGTGCATGCACTTTCAAAGATTGATGGATAGGTTTGTACCCAAAGATTTGTTTATGTTCACAATTGTTTGTCCATGCTGTGCTTTTTTTTCTTGTCTCACAAAACCTTTCCCAAAAACCCCCATACCCATCCATTTTTCAAACCCTAACCCTCTTCCCCCGGGCTGTGTGGTTTTGATTGATGTGTGACTAAATTACAGCAATAAATCCACACACTTGCCGGGGAGGATAAGGTGATACCAACAGGCTGGTGAAGAAATCCGAGGATATATTCTTACTCTGCTTGACAAAGACCCATGGCTAATGTCAAAGAACTTCAACCGAATTAGTAGTTATACTTTACCATTTGTTAGGCTACAATGTGGCACTGTTCTAGTGTACTTCTGTCACCTGCTATATTCTCTATTGTACCATTGTATTGCTCAGGAGGACAAACCAGATTTCATTTTCTTTTTTTTCATAGGCATGCAACTGCCACTGTGTCACACCACTTATACCACCGCTATGAGGAAATTTTATCCGCCCAGGATTGCCAACCTTATTTGCTGTTTCCCGTGGAGCCAGCCCTGGGTCTAGCCCTACTTTCAAACACAAATTACAGGTAAGATAAGCGTTTGGTGGTTTGGGAGTATAATGGAGTATTAGGAGAGACGAGAGACTGACGGTAGTACTACTAAAGTCCTAGGACTCTTGAATTCACTTCACTTACTCTGTGAGAGGCACTTAGTGTTGAAAACATGTGGGCATTTACACTTAAAGGAAGAAAATGGAACTAAACTTTCAGGAAAACAAAGTCACTGTTAAACCCCCACCCACCAGGCAAGCAGTAAAAAACAGGTATGCTCAGATAAAGTTTGAAAAAGTATATTTATATCCCTAACAAAATAATCTCCCGCAAGACCCTCCCTAACCCCAACGATTGTCCTTCAAAAGTCCCCAAAAACCCAACTCCCAATTCCCACCCCCCAAAAGTCTCTAAAAAAGGGGCAAGGGACACTATGGGTGGATGCTGTTTACTTTTTGGGCCAGGGCATCATACTCCTGGCGGAGCAAGGCGTGCTCTATGCGGAGCCCCTCCAACACGTTTGTAAAGTGGTGGAGCTCCTGCTGAAGGCGGGACACCCTCAGGGTACTGCGGTGCAGGCGTGCCTTCACTGCCTTGCAAGTGCAATGGCTGTGAGAGGCAGCTGTTGTCCTTGCTGCTCGGCGGTGGCGTTTGGCTTTGGCAGCCCGGCTCAGTCTGGGTGGAGCACTGTGCTGGGTGGCAGCCCGTGGGGGCACGGAGGCCGATGCAGACGACGTTGCTGTTGTGGTCGAATGCACACTTTCGTCGTCCTCCAGGGCCACCAGCCGCCGATATTCTGCAACAGTGGCATCGATCCTCCGTTGCCGGGCCGCTCTAGCCAGCTCCTTCCTCCTTGTTTGTTTGGAAGGAGCATCTATATGAAGAAAGAAAGACATAGTCTGTAACCAATGCTCTTTAAGATTAACTCAATCATTCAGCAGAAATTTGTGTTGCAGTACAACTAGCAACTTGCAAGCGCATTACATAACTATTGAGGCCAGTATCTATCTAACCTCACACTTCATCCTTGCTCTAACATTAGTGGGAGTTTAAGGAACAAATTCTACGAGCACTATGGACTTCCATTGGAGTCGACTATGAAAGTACACCAGTCTTATTCTTCTTCTTGTCTCTTGTTTAGGAAAATTGGTACGTTATCTTCTGCAAGCCGGCATAATGCCAGCGCAGTGAACTTGCACCAGAGAAAAAGAGACGCACGCCATGATGAGTGACCTAGACTTGCGTTGCGTTACTGTACCGGTCCAGTACATGCAGGTGGTGAAGCTCTTACTTTTCTATTACGGGTGGCACTGAGAATACTCTGTTACAAGGGCTACTGCTTAATTAATTTAACTTTCACCCTACAGTGCAAATGAGTACTAGAAATGGAAAATTGAAGAAGATAAATAATCTGATTATCTTTCACTTCACATGGGATGTTTTTGCTTATATATGGGATGACTTTAGGTGCTTTGCTTTTTATTGAGTGACCAGTGATACATCCACACATGAATGACTGAGTACTACTAAACTTATTAAGAGAGGTAGGGAGTGGCCACCGTAATAACCGGATCTATGCTGTGCTTGCAATACAAACTACTGCTACTATTGATGGTAGTATTTGGACAGAATTACAACTTCTTTTCCTTGCCTTTCCTACACTGGAACGGACGTGCGGGTGCAGTGTTACATGCTCTTCAAAGTTACACTTAGTTCATCCACTGACCGTCTACTCTCTCTAGATCATGGGTACTCACAAACTTTCTCTCAGGGGCTAAATTTACAGTGTAGTTTGTGACCGAGGGCCGCACTGGTGGGGGCGGAGCCAGAGGGGGCGGGGCTAAAGCAAAACGAAAACTTCTGACCATGAGGTTGCACACAGGTCCCTGCAGCAGATGCCTTCATCCAGTGAGCCACCAGACCCAGCATTTACATACATCTCTCTCCCTCCTGCTCTCCCTCTCCCTCCCCCTCTGTCATCTCACTGTGTGTGTGTCTGTCTGTGTCAGCCTTCAGCCCGGGCTGAGACAGCTTCCTCAATGCGCACACACAGACAGCCACACCAAAGTACTTAACAGGTCTTTAAAAGACCATTAACATATTATTGAGGCTTTGTTTGTTGTAGCGCCCCTGCATCTCCACCCTGACAATCACTGCTTGCCCGGCCCCACAGAGCAGAGGCTTTGTTCTATTTCACCTCTTTGTAGCCCTGCATCTCCACTCTGCTCTGTGGGGGCCGGGGGAGCAGTGATTGTCAGAGTGGAGATGCAGGGGCGCTAACAGGTGAAATACAACAAAGCCTCTGCTCTGTGGGGGCCGGGGGGAGCAGTGATTGTCTGCAAGGTCTGCGCACCGCCAAGGAAGGCTTGCCGGGCCGCCACCGGCCTCCGGGCCGTACTATGAGTACCCCTGCTCTAGATACACATATGCTATCTAAGAGTCAGATAGTAGCATGATCCAGGTATATTATGGACACATACAGTTTCTGTGTCACCCACCCAGGCTGTTGTCCTTCCACCAATCATTGCTTCATCATTCACCCAGCCATGCATCTCATATTCTTTCCTTCCCAGCCACATCTTCAATCTCAATAAGTAAGGAATATATAAGAGCTTACCTCTGCCCGCCACCACCACCGTCTGAACTCTCACAGCCGGCACTGGAACCGCCGCATCCTCCCCTGAGGAATTGCCCTCCGCCTCCGTGTCGAGCACCACCACCTCCGCGTTGGCCCCGCCACCAGATGTTCCGCCTACAAAGTACATTTAAGAATGTTAGAATAAACCACTCACTAGTATTTGGTCTAGGAATGAAGACATGTGAAAACAATGTAATTTGTGACTGTGTACTCTAAAGTAAAAAAAAATGTCCCTTTTTCCAGGGAAGGGTGTTGTCTTGCTGCACTTTTTGGCACAACTGATGAAGGCTGGCTTTTTAACACGCACCATTTTTCTCCACACAGACAGAAGATGGACTTCTAACAACAAGATCAAGTTGAAACAAGGTGAGAGCTCGGCTCGACCACAAGAAATGTCTTCAATTAATCGTCAGCACTAACCACTTTTCCAGTCTGAGTTAAACGTTTAGTTTTTTTATTATGACTTCATTTTAATAAATGTGTTTACTTTTAATAAAGCTTTTAAACTTAAATAGACTCTGTGTTTTTTGGTCCAGACTAGAGTGACTGAGCGAAAGGTTTTGCAATTTTTGCAAGCATGAGTCCGTGCCTCTGACACTTCTTGACTCTGACTCCGTACTCTTGAGCTACGTTGGATAATCATCATTGGGGATCAATCATGGATGAATTCGGGAGGTAAATGACTGTGCCACACTATGTAGTCACTCAGTAAGGACATTGGGGGTTCAAAGTCTGTTATCACAGAGGTATGTGGAAACTCTAACAGCGCCTATTATAATTGATAAGCAATGCACTATTTATTGTCCATAGTTGTTTCTGCAGAAGAATTGTCCCCTCAACAGTAGTGGTATGGATTGTCCTCCTATCCAAACTAAAAGGTAGTATCTTTTTCTTTCTTGGTGGTCATTCACATTTTATAGTTGGGAATTTTCAAAGCAGATAGAACACTTCAAAAGACATTATGGACAATCCCAGAGGACTGCACTGCACTAAGTTGATAGAGCTATTGCTGACTAGAATGGGAGTTTCGCCAACCGTGCAATCTTAGTTAGCTACACAGACAGACTAATAAGAATAATCTAGTAATACCACAGGGGAGTCATAGTAGAGGCAGGATAAGAATTTAGATACAGTCTACAAGAAGATCAAAGACGATTTTGAAAAAATCAAATGAGGAACGCTAGGAAAAATAGGTACTAGTCTAAAATGAAAACTTACTGGGGCCAGCAAAGGAGCCCTCGCTTGCCCGATCCTGGCCCTGTTCAACAGCATCCGCCGCCTGCTGCTCCTGTGTCCTCCCCTCGCCCCTGGGGGGAGCTGACGTACAACATGAAAGAAAGAACAGAAAACATGGATGATTGTTGCTTGTCAATGTCAACCAAATCAAACATTTCAAAACAACAATAACAAAATATTTCCGCGAAATTATATTGATTAGGGTTAGTTTTCATTGATTTGCGGACCTGCGACTTCGAAAGTCACGTAACACACTAAACAAAGTACTGAAAGGTTCACCTAGGACTGGCAGGCAGCAGTCCGCAGGCAAGACGCAAAGTGACAGACAAACTCCATTGTGATTTCAGTCAGATCAGTGACAACACTAACAGTTGCCTGCTACATAACCAGTCATTTAAATAGTCAAACTATCAATCCACCGCCACTAATTTTCTTATTGTCAGGGGTACAAAGGAAGGGGCAGATTTAAGCCCCTTGCGGCTCTTTTGCTCCGTTCTTGCATGACTTTTGTGACGCAGCAGCTAAACAAAAGAGGCGCCATGGTGCGGCGTATAATATTATAACAACGTGACGCATTTGGGAGATGCATCCTGTTATAAAGCCCTGCGCCATCAGGGGGCGTTCCGGCGCAAGGGAGGGCATTCCTGCGCTGGAACACATCCTAAAAGTGGCTGAGGGAAATCTACAAAATTTCAATCAGTCACCTTTAGGACAATGATGCGTCACACAAACCCTGCACCTGCTTGAAGCAGACGTACGGCTTGACCCAGCATTGGGGAGATAGGGTACCCCAGAGTATTGCTGGAGCTGCGCCATCGTTGCGACGCAACTCCAGCAGTAAAGCTTCGGTGACGTTTTGGGCCCATGGTGCGCCGCATTGCAAATTCGGCGCACCATGTTTGGTGGTGGTAGCGGGCCGCACAATTAATGGCGCATCCCTGCTACTTTGCAGGGATGCGACGGTAATTGCAATTCTGCCCCTTAGGGGCATACTTACTTACGCGTTCTGGCGCATCTCCAGAGATGCGCCAGATCAAATGCGTCACGCAAAACTACCCTTGCGACACGGCAGATGCGCCTCATTTACAATGCGGCGCGCCCTGGCGCAAGGGTAGGCACTTGCGTGACGCATCTCGTCACGTAAGAGCGGCGCATCGCTGGAGTCACGTCGCCAACGCAATGCAACTCCAGTAATGCTCAGGGCCACCCAATACTTAACATGCTGTGTCAGTCCTTACGCCTGCTTCAAGCAGGCATAAGGAATTGAATTGACGTAGCAGCGTCGCAGAAGTGCCTGCGTTAAATCTTGTAGATTTCACGCAGGCACTTTTGCGAGGCGCACAGCCGCCGGACCGCCCACCCTGCGTACTAGGAACGCACCCATTGTGGTGCAGGCCCATGGCTTTATAACGTGACGCATCTCCCTAGATGCGTCACGCTGTAAATGACTCGCAGGGATGCGCCACGTTTACGCAGCTGTTGCGTCACGCAAGGCAACATAAACGTGGCGCAAGGGGCTTGTAAATTTAATCTGCCCCCTAGTGTCTAGCATTACGCAGTTCTGTAAAGTACACTCATACATAATAGTTACTCAGGCCAATGAGACCACAAAATAGAAAACAAATAAGCATAGTAGCAACGCCACTGAGAAGGAGAGCAGTGCACGTGAAATGCAGAGAAGATTTTGAAATATAATTTAACTACAATGTAATCGTCATCAGCGGCATTATTGGCTTGCTCCATGTAAAAAATAAATATTTGCAATACAACAACACAGGGCAGGAGAAAACATAGTAGTGAGTGATGAAATAGCTACTACTACTCACCAAGCCCAGGGATCTCCAAGCCGAACTGGTCCAGCAGGTCGCGCTCCCGGTCCAGGAGGTCCGTCCAGCGGTGGGTGGCCTGGCTGTAGGTGCGCTGGACCCCGTAGAGGTGGGACATGGCCCAGCACACCTTCTCCCACCGCTTCCGGCGCTCCCGGATGTTGTAGCCGCCGGCCGCGATCCTGCCGCCTCCCGCGATGGTCCTGGGCAGGCGGCGCTGGACGAAGTAGACCAGCGCGCCCACTTCCTCTGGGCTGAAGATCTCCCGTCGCGTCTCCTGCTCCCCCCTCAATCGACCGCATGCTGTCCTGGCACGGGGTCCAGGACTCCTCCTCCCCGCCGCCGCTTCGGCCCTCAAGTGCCTGGGCAGCTTCACGGCGCCTGGCTTCACCATGGTCTGGGCAGGTAAGGTAGGAAGTAGAAAATTAAGAAGGAATAGGATAGGGAAGAAGAAAAGAAAAGAGTTTAAAAAAGTAGTTTAAAAGTAAAGAAAAATAGCAGAAAAGACAAAAATATACAGCTAGGAAAAGAGAGGGATAGATAAGAAGCAAAATCGTTAAAAAAAAACTGAAAACAAGCAAAGGATGGCAAAGATAGCAAGAGGATTAAACACCATGCCCAGACACAGGAAATGAATGAAAAACAAGATGGCCGCCCGCTCACGAGCGCGAAAGTAAGTTCGCACGAGATTTTCCTCGCAATCTCGTGCGAACTTGTACTCGCAATGCGCTTACTTCGCGAGATTATACATAGCGGGCGGAAACGGAAATACGTCACGCAAACAAAATGGCTGCGCCCGTACTCGACCTTGGGGTAAATTCGCGTGCTGCGCTGCAAGCGGCTCGCGAATACTGCAAAAAAACTCGCGAAACAACAAGCCGCAAAAAAATATAAAGCTCATTCGCACGAATTGGCAGCTTCCGCGGCCGGTTTCGCACGACGCCGCGCCTCGCGAATAGCGCGAAAAAAACGAAAAATGATTTTTGCAAAAGCAAAAGCAATGAGCAGGTGCAAAAGGTCAACCTCATGATTTGTAACGATTCCCTGTAGTGCTTCCTGAGGGGGCCCTCCAGAATTCGGTTGCCTGCTTGCAACTAATGTGTGACCCTGCTCTGACCTTAACTGTATGCCACAAAGGTCCTGATTTACAGCTAAGGGAGCAGACAAGCAGGTGCCAGGCTGGAACTTTAAATTCAGTGACACATTAATTAGCCCCTAATTCATTATTGTCAGTTGGGGCAGGGCAGGTGTTGTTAATAAACTAACCCCAAATTAATTCATGTCAGTTCAAGCAGGGCAGGTGGGCTTGCTTTTCCCCCGCATCTTCTACAGTGAGGATGAACCAGAGGGTGGCATTGATGTAACAGAGGGTGGCATGGGTCAAAGAGAGGGTGGCAGTGGTGAAACAGAGGGTGCTGGGAGGCTGTGATGATGAACCAGACGTAGAAACAACATAGTCGTGACCGTTGCGAGCCGACAAGTAAGTTCGCAATTGCGAACTAGTACCAAATCCTCGCGAACTGGCAGAAACACTTGCGAACACAAAAAAAAAAAATTCGCGAGAATTCGCGGATTTTGCGCATTGCGAGTTCGCAAATCCGCAAAATTCGCGAACGCGAGATTTGCTAAATTCGCCCATGCTTACTGGCCATGTGGGTGGGGGCCATTTTGAGGGCTGGTACAGGCAGGGCCTGGCCATGTGCTGGGGGTCAAGGGGCCATTTTGAAGGCAGGCAGTGTGCTCAGGCCTGCACTCATTTTGCCTAGCTTTCATCCATTATGCCCAGGGGTACTCAGTGGTGCATGGGCCTAGTCTTTCTGTGGGGTGTCTTGAATTTAAACATCATTGAGGGCATGGATGGCATGGGATTGTGGTGATTATTATGTGATTTTCGATTTTTTGGGGTGTATAACTGATGTTCCTCTTGCTTCCATTGCTTTTAGGTGCACAAGAGAACCACCAGTGCCAGGAAGAAGTCCTGCAGTGGTGTGTGCAGCACAACGTCACGTGACGTCACGTGTGGCCACAGACAAGACAACTCTGCAACTCGTGCAACTGCGGCCTGCTGTTCTGACATCTCAAGAAGATGGCCCCAAAGAAAGTTGGCCAT
The DNA here is from genome assembly GCF_964263255.1 of Lissotriton vulgaris. Classification (NCBI taxonomy): domain Eukaryota; kingdom Metazoa; phylum Chordata; class Amphibia; order Caudata; family Salamandridae; genus Lissotriton; species Lissotriton vulgaris. The sequence continues at coordinate 291,332,089 of NC_141693.1, forward strand.
AGCGCCTCAGCGAAAAAACTTGCCAGTGCCACTGCCAGTAAGAAGGAGCAGAAGAAGCAAGTGGCACCACCTACCAAGGAGACTGGTGTGCCCTCCCACACCTTTTTTGGGAGAGAAAAAAACTACGCCTGCAGCAGCAGCGGTGCCTGCCGGGGACCAAGCTGGAAGCAGCACCTCCGCTTCATTGGGCTCAGTGCCACCACGCCAACTTATGTCCAAGACCACCATGAGTGCTGCTGCGGCAGCCACTTTGGTTGTTGAATCACCATCGACCAGTGATCTTGGCTCATCACAAGAAAGTACCATCCAATCAACGCCGGGTGTAACTCAGCTGGCAAGTGTTCAACAACCACAGCCGCAACGACAACCACAAGTGCAACTAGTACAAGCGCAATTACATGGGCAAGGAGAGGCGCAAGTACATGGGCAAGGAGAGGCGCAAGTACATGGGCAAGGAGAGGCGCAAGTACATGGCAAGGAGAGGCTCAAGTACATGGGCAAGGTAAGGCGCAAGTACATGGTCAAGGAGAGGCGCAAGTACATGGGCAAGGAGAGGCGCAAGTACATGGGCAAGGAGAGGCATAAGTACATGGGCAAGGAGAGGCGCAAGTACATGGGCAAGGAGAGGCGCAAGTAGAGGTTATGTTATGTTATGTTATGTTAGTTTTGTCTTATATAGCGCACGGCTACTCAGCAAGAGTGTCCCGGCGCTTTTATTGACATCCTGAGCAAACACACAACACAGAGATAAAGAAAACAAAGTCAGCAGAATAGAAAAGGGAATCTAAAGGGAAAAAAGCCAGGTTTTAAGGCCCTTCCTGAAGGCCAGTAAGTTCGAGGTACTGCGCAATGCCAGAGGCAGAGTGTTCCAAAGCTGTGGGCCCCGCAACCTAAAAGAACGGCCTCCGATGCGGGCCTTCTTCACACGAGGGACAGTGGCCAGGAACATCGATTCTCATCTCAGAGATCATGCCGGCCGGTAAAAGGCAAGCCTCCTTTGAAGATATTTAGCCCCCGAGGCGTAAAGAGCCTTGTGTGCCAGAGTCAGGGCCTTAAAAACTATCCGCTTCCGGATAGGCAGCCAATGGAGAGACTGCAAAAGGCCGGAGACTCTGGCTCGCCTGTGAAGGCCGAAAATGGCTCATGCGGCCGTGTTCTGGACCACCTGCATCCGTTGTAAGAGATACTCCGGCAGGCCAAGGTATAGGACGTTGGAGTAGTCCAATCTTGAGCCAATTAAGGCCTGTACTGTAGTCCTCCTATGATCCTCAGATAGCAGAGGAAGAAACTTCCGAAGCATAATGAGGAGGCCGAAACAGGTGCCAGTCAGGGCAAGGATCTGAGATCTTAAGGTCAGACCGTTGTCAATCTTAATCCCCAGGTTCTTAGCCACCTGTGACGATCGCACTGGAGGGGACATATCAGCGGGCCACCATTCCTGCCAATCTGGGTCGGATTGGCAGCCGAAGAAGAGTACCTCAGATTTGTCTGAGTTGCACCTGAGGCTGTTCAGCTGGAACCATTTAAAGACAGCCCCAAGGCACTTACGGATACTCTCTCCATCAAAATCCTCTCCTTTCCTGCAGGTAAAGAGGAGCTGGGTATCGTCGGCATAGGATACGATCCGGGCCCCATAAGACTCTGCCAATGCCGCCAGAGGGGTCATGAAGATGTTAAATAGAGTCGGGCTCAGCACAGAGCCCTGGGGGACTCCGACTCCCAAAGGCGGCATATCGGCAGAACTAGATGAGGACCAGACCGTTTGTCGGCGGCCAGCCAGAAACGATCTAAACCAGCTAAGCACTGTCCCCCTCAGACCGATCTCGTAAAGTCTGACGTGGGGGACGGTGTCAAAGCCCGCCGACAAATCAAGCATTACCAGCATGGCTCTGCCACCCGAATCCAGTGCCTCCTTGATGGCTTCAGACACCTCCAGAAGCGCCGTCTCGGTACTAAGATTAGGGCGGAAGCCCGATTGAGTGGGATGAAGCAGATCGTAAGATTCTAAAAAGTTAGAAAGCACAATATGCACATGCTTCTCCAAGATTTTGGCCAGCGCAGGGAGGAGAGAAATAGGCCTATAATTGGCCAAGACCTCGGGATCTAAACCAGGCTTTTTAAGGAGGGGAATAACCATTGCCTGCTTCCAGAACTGTGGGACCACCCCCTGGCTCAAAGAGAGATTCAAGAGGGGATTCGCCAACGGTGCATGGAGAGGTGCATGTAGAGGTTCATGTAGCGGCACAACTGCCTACAACGCTTGTTCCTCCAGAAGTAGGGGCACATCAGGAAATTGATATTGAATCAGAGGTATCATCCGAGGAAGGCACTCCTCCTGATGATGATCCACCATTGGCTACCAGACCCCCAGCAAGAAAAAGGTCAAGGAGGGCTACTACTACTACAAGTTCTTCTTCAAGCCCCCTTCATTCTGATGACCTTGATCCTGATTGGAACCCACAAATGCAGTCTGAGAGTGAGGCACGCCATGAGCCGACAAAGTTAGCTAAGCCTAAAAGGAAGGTTCCCGCAAGGCTTCGACTTATGGGTGATGACGACGAACAAGAAGTGGTGTCTTGTGCTGCTGATGAACAGTCTGAGGACGACCCAGTCATCACAGACGCCACTGAAGCCCCAGCGGGCATGGAGCAGACAGACATTTTAACCCTATCCCGAATGGCTGCTGAACGGGATGATCATGTGGGCGGCGTGGCACTGGTACCACCACCAACGCAGTTAACTACAACACCAAAACGACCTACAGCTTCCATATTTTCTCGTCAGAAGGGCCGGCATGGACCTCCATCCAGCTCGACCTCCATTACCTCAAGTAGTGGTGCTGTAAGTCAACTACAGAAACAAATTCAACCACGCCCATCCTCCACTTCATCTGGCATTGAAAGCCAAAGTAGCTCCTCCACCACCAGCAGACATCTCCAGTCCCCAGTTTGGGACTTCTTTACTGTTAGCAAAAAGGCGGAAAACATGGTCGTTTGTTCGATTTGTAAAGTATTAGTTAGTCGGGGTAAGCTTGGTTCCAACTATGGTACCGGAGGCCAGAGAGGTCATCTCAAACTACACCACCCTATCCAGTGGTATAAGCACCTAAGTGACATTGAGGAAGCCAAAACAAATCCAAATGTATCCCTTCATATAGCATCTGATGATGATGAGAGGCTGATCGTGCAGGGGGGGAAGTGAAGAAGCGACAGCCATTTTTTCTGGTACACCCAGTACCCCTGGCAGCAGCATTGCAGTGGTAGCGCCCACACCCTCTACCCCTGCAACATGTATGAGGCCCACTAAGAGTCTGGGACAGACACCAATGCAAAAAACTAAATCACTGAGCCTAACTGGTTTGAAGTCTGCATCATAATCATCATCATCATCACGTAAAATGGTTCAGCCCACCATTACCAGCATGTTTTGGTCTGCACACATTTCAGCCATTCTTTTAAGGCCCGGAAGCAGCTGAGGAACCTTCAATATGAACGTAAACTGCCAGTCAAAGGATTCATTCCTTTTGATGAAGCAGATGTTTCAAAGTACAAACATTGGCTAGCTGTGTCAGCCACTCGGTTCGAAAGAGACCGGCAGAACCTTCAAGGAGGCAGCACAAGTACAACTGAATCAGCAGGCTATCCGGCATCAAGTTCCACTTCTCAATCAGTGGCCGAAGGGAGTCACTTTCCCTCACAGCCGTTAACGACACCAGCAACCATATCATCATCCTCACCTGCACCAGGCCGCAAACAAATATTGTCGGAAGGGGATTGGCTTGCTCAGCTAGGGTTAGCTCGGTCCACTGATGAAAAGGTCGCAGATGGTACGCAAAGTGGATCAACCCTGGAGAACCTTGAGTCGGTGGTGCAGGCCTATCTGAATGACCCAACAGAGGTCTGTCATAATGAGAACCCATTGGGATAGTGGTATACGAAAAGCTCTATATGGCGACTGATCACCAACCTGGCTCTAAATTATTTGTCTTGCCCACTCGCAAGCGTGTCTTCTGAATGTGTTTTCAGTGCTGCTGGTGCCATTGTTACTTCAAAAAGGACCTGCCTTTTGCCCAAAAATGTGGAGAGGTTAACAATAATCAAGATGAATCAGCACTTCATACCACCCGATTACAAAATACGTGAATGCACGCAGGAAGAAGAGGACACTAACTTTGGTGACGCCGACGCAAGTTCTTCTCGGTCACCAGACCTACTCCGTCTCAATTCGTAGACTTGGAGGACGAGCTCTGCTTCCCTGATAACGAGGCCTGAAAATGAGTTCCTTTTTTCCGTACTTATTCACTTTTATTCCTGTGTGTCTTTCTTTATTTTGCTACTTTTACCACAACAAAACTCTAATCACCTAATCACAATAAGTCCATCATCAGCACTGTCTTCATCTTATTTTCCTTATTGATTTGAAGGTGCCGCAGTCTGCATTCAGATGTTCACAAGTTCACAACTCAATCATGCTCCTCTATCCTCCTCCTCCACCAGACTCCCCCTATCCATTTACCTCAAGGCAGATGGATGGATTATGGAGAAAAAACAAACTTTGTCTTCGTAGACGAGTCCCCTCAAGTGGGACTGAAATAACTGACTGACTACATGCATGCTGATTGTTGACAGACCTACTTCTGAAATTTAAAGGAGAGGCAGCCCTGTGGGCCCTCACTTTCCGAAGAAGATGCGGACAAAAAGTAGAACAGGTAATGAATAATGAGAAGATGGCATGTTGCAGTGGACAGCAATGGCTGTCTGTCTCTGTTGAAACCAATTGCTGGTTGTTTTTTGTGAACAGCGCAATTTGCCATGTTTTGAATATACCAGTATTGCAGGTTTTTGGGGGTGTTCTAGATTTGCGGTGCTGGGTTGGGGGTCTGGGATCACTGCTGGCACAGTCTAATGTTGATTGCATTTGTTTTTCAGAAAATCCATGGTGGGAAAGGGGAGTTAGGACCTAGCTGCACAGCTTATTTGGACTGAATTGTCCATTTTTGCTTTTTGCCTGTTTGGGGGTGTTCTGCTTTTTTGCGGGTGGCTGCAGGGGTCTGGGGGCATAGCTCGGAAGGTCTAATATCGGAATCAAGTGTTTTGGACCAAATCCATGGTGAAATGTTTTTGGCGTTTTTGCTCACTTGCCTGTGTTTGGGGTGCTGTTTGGGGGGCTTCCTGGTTTTTGTGGGTGGGTTTTGGGGTCTTGGAGCAACGCTGGGTATGGATACTTTTGATTGCAAGAGGTTTGAAGCAAATCCATGGTGGCAAAGGGGAGTTAGGGCCTAGCTGCAGAGCGCGCTTGGAGTGATTTTGGAAATTTGCCTGAAAATGTCAAAGTCCCCATTTTTGTAGTTTTGCTTTTTGGTTGTTTGGGGGTCTTCTACTTGTTTTCGCCTGGGTTGACGGCTCTGGGGCCATTGCTGGGAAGGTCTAATACCGGATAAAAGTGGTTTGGAGAAAATCGGAGGTAAAATAGTTTTTGCGTGTTTGCTCACTTGCTTGTCTTTGGGGTGCTGTTTGGGGGGGTTCCTGGTGTTTGGGGGTGGGTTTGGGGGTCTTGGAGCACTGCTGGCACAGTCTAATGTTGATTGCATTTGTTTTTCAGGACATCCATGGTGGAAAAGTGGAGTTATGAACTAGCTGTACAGCGCGTTTGGACAGAATTGAAAGAAGGCCGAAAAATATTGTAAGTATGAGATTTTCCATTTTTGCTTTGTGCCTGTTTGGGGGTGCTGTGCTTTTTTGCGGGTGGGTTGGCGGGTCTTGGGGCATTGCTGGGAAGGTCTAATACCGGATAAAAGTGGTTTGGAGAAAATCCATGAGGAAAATGTTTTTGCATTTTCTGACATTTCGCTCAATTTAGCGTTTTCGGGGGCCTGTTTGGGGGGCTTCCTGGTGTTTTTGGGTGGGTTTTGATTGCAAGAGGTTTGAAGCAAATCCATGGTGGCATCGGGGAGTTAGGGCCTAGCTGCAGAGCGCGCGTGGAGTGATTTTGGAAATTTGCCTGAAAATTTCAAAGTCCCGATTTTTGTAGTTCTGCTTTTTGGCTGTTTGGGGGTCTTCTACTTGTTTTCGCCTGGGTTGAGGGCTCTGGGGCCATTGCTGGGAAGGTCTAATACCGGATAAAAGTGGTTTGGAGAAAATCCCTGAGGAAAAAGTTTTTGCATTTTCTGACATTTCGCTCAATTTAGCATTTTTGGGGGCCTGTTTGGGGGGCTTCCTGGTGTTTGTGGGCGGGTTTTGGGGTCTTGGAGCAATGCTGGGTATGGATACTTTTGATTGCAAGAGGTTTGAAGCAAATCCATGGTGGCAAATGGGAGTTAGGGCCTAGCTGCAGAGCGCGCGTGGAGTGATTTTGGAAATTTGCCTGAAAATTTCAAAGTTCCCATTTTTGTAGTTTTGCTTTTTGGCTGTTTGGGGGTCTTCTACTTGTTTTCGCCTTGGTTGACGGCTCTGGGGGCATTGCTGGGAAGGTCTAATATCGGATAAAAGTGGTTTGGAGAAAATCGGAGGTAAAAAAGTTTTTGCGTGTTTGCTCACTTGCATGTCTTTGGGGTGCTGTTTGGGGGGGTTCCTGGTGTTTGGGGGTGGGTTTGAGGCTCTGGGAGCACTGCTGGCACAGTCAAATGTTGATTGCATTTGTTTTTCAGGACATCCATGGTGGAAAAGTGGAGTTATGACCTAGCTGCACAGCGCGTTTGGACAGAATTGAAAGAAGGCTGAAAAATATTGTAAGTATGAGATTTTCCATTTTTGATTTTTGCCTGTTTGCGGGTGTTGTGCTTTTTTGCAGGTGGGTTGGCGGGTCTTGGGGCATTGCTGGGAAGGTCTAATACCGGATAAAAGTGGTTTGGAGAAAATCCATGCTGAAAAGCCTTTTGGCACTTTTTGTAACTTAGGATTCGTTAGGGTTAGCACTAGCAGCAGTATTCCATGTGTTTGGGGGTGTTCTAGATTTTTGCAACTGGGTTCTGGGGTCTTAGAGCACTCGTGGGAATGTGTAATTTGGGTTGCAAGTGGTTTGAAGAAAATCCATGGTGGGAAAGGGGGGATTTGGCCTAGTGAAAGAAAGCGTTTGCCACTATTCTTAACTTAGGGCTCATTAGGGTTAGCAGTATTGTATTGCATGTGTTTGGGCGGGGGTTATAGATTTTTACGACTGGGTGTGGTCTTGGAAAACTTGTTGTAATGTCTAATTTTGATTGCAAGTCGTTTGAAGATAATTCATGTTGGGAAAGGGGGGTTTTGGACATACTTTCTGAGTGCGTTTTGACACGATTTGAAATTAGGCCACTGTTTGGTAGCAGCAGTATTCTGCACATTTTTGGGAGGGTAATGTGGGGTGTTCTAGATTTTGGGGATTGTCATCTCTGAAAGTTATAGTATAATTTTCGCGCTACACAGCGTGCCTTACATATTTTTTTCTCCGAGGTGTCTTTAACACTTACTGTTGTGTTTTTCCATCATCAATTACAGGCAGGCTTTTACCCTGTGCCATCGATGTGCTACTCAGGCTTACAATTAGCGATCCGCAAATCCGCATCTGGCAGGCAGTGGACAGTTTGTCTGGTCACCAAGATTGATCGACGGAGCATCCGATGGAATGAAGGAGTACCGCGAATAAGAGGAATGGCTGGATGCATCGACTTCAAAAATTCAACGGGACAACTACAAAAAACAGTAACAGTGTCCAAAATTCTCCTTATCTTTTAAATGATATTGTTGTGAACTTGAACTTACTTCTACGAGTGTGACTCTGTGCGTTTGTTTGATCTCTGCTTCAAATTCATCCCTCCCGCCAGCAATTTGATACATCTTTGCTATGTTTAACACTAATTTAATGTTCTAACTGTTTATTCTCTCTGAGGGCAGAGAGGCAAGTGAAATTGCGTAATGACTGCAGCCCTGTACTCTCAACTTGTTTCTTTGTAGTTACAAGTAAGTTGCAGTAAGTAGTAGTACTACTTTTAAGTAACCTAACCATCCATTTAGTACTTCTGGCATGCAGTAGTGCACTTCCTTTATGTCCCTTTCAAGATTTATCAATATCTTCTAATCCAAAGATTTGTTTCTCTTCATTTGTTTTTTGACTGTCCATGCTGTTTTTTTTCCTCTCTACCAAACTTTCCCAAAACCCCCCATTCCCATCCATTTTTCAAACCCTAACCCTCTTCCCCCGGGTTGTGTGGTATTTCATTGAGGTGTGACTGACAACAACAATAAATTCCACACACTTGCTGGGGAGGATAAGGTCAAAGCAACCAGAAGTTCATGTGCGCCATCGTGGATTGATAAGAACATCCTCTTCCTACACGACGTGAACAATGAAATGATTAATGCTTATCTCACGTTGGCACTGCTTAGGCTACAATTTAGTGCACTGTTCTGTACCATACTATCTATTGTACTGTTTCTAATGCTACGCTCAGGCCACTCAATGTTTAATTTCCTCTTTTTTTCATATGGTGATACTGCCAGTGTGTACCACTACTGCTACCAGCACAACAATGATATTGCATCCGTCGAGGATTCAAGTCAACAACCAACCTTATTCACCAACCGTGATTCACAAATCACAGGGAAGATAAGCATATTTGAGAGGTCGTAGAATAATGGGCTAGGACTAAGTTGGGAGGAGAGCAGAGACTGACATTACTACTAGTAAAGTACAGTAGTAGGGCTACTGAATTGACTAACTCGGTTACTTGCATTTTGGTACATTTCAGGACAAGATGTTTCATTCATGCTGGTAAGTTTGAAAAACCAAACGTCCAGTAACCACCGCCAACCCCCACACAAAATAATATGAGCGCGTATACTGTGTTTTGGAATGAAAAATATAGTTATTAAGAAATATAAATTATGGATGTTGTTGTCACAAAAATAAAATAAATTACCCCAACTCACCCACCTCCCTAACCAAACCAATGTCCAAAAATCAAAAAGTACCCTTTCCCAAAAACCCAATTCCGACACCCCTAACAGTCTTTAAAAAAGGGGCAAGGGACAGTCACTTCCTCCGGTGGCGTAGTGTGGACAGCTGGTGCTGCACGTCCCGCAGCTCTTTGCGGAGGTCCCGGAGCTGGCGCTGATGTTTTTCGGCCATCCGCTCCAGGTAGACCTTGCCACCTGGTGCTCCCAGCCTGCCATAAACAAATTGGCAAAGCTGGGAGCAAAACAAGTTCCCATCGCCGTCCCTTGCCGTTGTCTGTAGTAGACTTCATTGAAGATAAAAAAAAAAATTCAAGACAAAACATCATCATACTCAAAATCATTTCTGTGTGGTCGAGAAATGAGATGGACCGTTTCTTAAGGAACTGACAACAAGCGTCAGTTACATCCTTATGCCGAATAGAGGTGTAGAGACAACACACATCATGTACTATATGGCAGCCATGTGAAAACCTGGCTGCGGTATATTGATGACCTATTTATCATCTGGGATGGTCCTCAAGAACTGGCAGAAAGTTTCATCCAAGATCTTAACTGTAATGACTTAAATTTGCGTCTGGAAGGGAAAATCATTAACCAGACAATGGAATTTCTGGACCTAACAGTTGAGGTTGCTGATAGTCGATTAGTGATGAAATTATTCCGTAAGGCCACTGCAGGCAACACATTGCTTCACGCATAAAGTAACCACCCTAAATCCCTGATCCGTAGCATACCCTTTGGTGAGTTCCTCCGGGCTCGGAGGAACTGCAGTAGAGATGAGGACTTCATGCTTGAAGGCGCATGTATGAAAATGCGTTTCAAGGAGCGAGGATATCATCCACAAATAGTTGAAGAAGCTTTTGTGAAGGCAAGTAAAATAAGTCATGAAACTTTGCTGGTCCCTAATGACAGCAAGAAGAGTGAGGCGAATGAGGTGTTCAGATTCATTTCCACATATGATTCTAAATCATGGCAGGTGCAGAGTAGCCTCAAAAAACATTGGAATATTCTGAAAACAGAAACCACACTAACTGATGTGGTGGGCTGTAATCCTAGCATTACATACCGGAAGGCTGGCTCTCTAAGGGATAAACTGAGCAAAAATTAGGTGAATACCAAGAAGAGAAAGATTAATGACATACAAGGCTTTTTTACGTGCATGGCATGCAAGGCAATTTTAGTAATAATGTTAAAACAGTCTATTACCCTATAGAAGAGAGAGAAAAAACCATCAAACAACATCTGACTTGCCTGTCTGATTATGTGGTGTATATTCTTGTCTGCCCATGCTCCAAGAAATACGTGGGGAGCACCATGTTCCCTGCTAAGAAACGTATCCTGGAGCATATTCGGGCAATCGAAAACAAGGACCAGAATTCACCAGTAGCCCGACACTTTGAAGAACTGCACAAAAGCAATCGTAATCTTTTTAAAAAGTTTGTGATTGACAAAATACCCCCCATGAAAAGAGGACGGGACAGAATACGAAGACTTCGGCAACTAGAAAGCAAATACATTCTTGATTTAGATACCCGTATACTGGGTGGGCTAAATTCCGAAGAGGAATTGAAATGGTACATGGGAGAATAAACTGCCACCTGGTATAAATCTATTTCTGGGCCAATAAGATTTTAACCACTGCAGTAAGGTATAGGAGTTTCTCAGTCTCCAGTTTGTGTCTCTTGTTTTTATTACTGTATAATTTTGTTAGTGTTGTGTTATGCACTTTATAGTACAAACCATTAAGGCCAGTTTATGTCTAGCAAGTACCAAGACTTATTGGTTCTAGTCTGTTTTTCCATACAGGCAGTGTCTGTTATGAAGAACGAATGTACAAGAGAAGTTATGTACCCTTATCCCACTTGGGACACGAGGAAGAATTGGTAATATGAACGGACATTGTGATTGCATATTGTGATTTATTTAGGTGACTTCCCACTGGGTTTTATGCTGAGAAATTATTACCCACTTGGGTTTGCAGATTGGTTGAGGTAATATACGCTGCGTAGTGAAGCAGTACGTGAAAATCCACAATGTGCTCTTTGTTAAGATTCTAACATCTCTAAGTATGTTCAAATGATTGGTAGAATGCAGAAATGATATAGTGATATTTTCATTTATTTGTTATATTTACAACAGCTTGGCTTGCAACCGGGACATTGTTCCAATATGGCCGCTCTCTATATGGTTTGGGTTTTAGTCCTTTGTTTATGTTAATACTAGTAACTGGTGTGTGTGAAACTTTATTTAACATTTTTTTTTTGAGAACACAATTCACCCGTGATCAAGGCGAGCAGTCGCTGAAACGCGTTGGGTTGGTTCCATTTTGCTGTCTGTCATGCTGGAAATAAACTGAATATGAGATGAACAACTACGGAATTGTTTGATGGAGTGGTGATCATCGCTGGATTGGAGTACATGGGCGCAATGTTTGGGGCGCTTTGTGAAACGAAATATATATATATATATATATATATATATATATATATATATATATATATATATATATATATATATATATATATATATATATATATATATATATATATATATATATATATATATATATATATATAATACAAATGCCCTGTGCATTTGAAAGGCACACGACCCCCCCCTTCCCTCCAGCTTTATCACGCAGCCTTCTCTTTGGTTTGCTTTTCATTTCTCACCGCCAACGCGTTTCAAGGCCATGTGGCCCCTTCTTCATGGGCAAATAAACATGCAGGCAAAACTTTCCTTTTGTTTCCGGTTTTTATTTCATTTCCATGACCCTCCCGAAAGCGGAAGGCAAATGTTGAACCCAAGGTGATTTATGGGGCATGGAGTCCATAATTTCGAGCACATGTTTAAAAATTAAATTGTTCATTATTTCCTTAAGTAGGAGCAATACCTCAGGTCTGGCTTCTTTCTGCGTATGGAGCGCTGTGCCATTCATAGCTCTGAAAGGTTCGAAGCACTGGCCTCACACAGCAGGTACTTGAGTCTCTCCTGTTGGTGATGGTGCACTTTCCACGGCCAAGGCTGCCGTGCAGAAATGTAAAATACAAACTTTCCTTTTGTTTCCGGTTTTTATTTCATTTCATTTCCATGACCCTCCCGAAAGCGGAAGGCAAATGTTGAACCCAAGGTGATTTATGGGGCATGGAGTCCATAATTTCGAGCACATGTTTAAAAATTAAATTGTTCACCTTGGGTTCAACATTTGCCTTCCGCTTTCGGGAGGGTCATGGAAATGAAATGAAAACCGGAAACAAAAGGAAAGTTTTGCCTGCATGTTTATTTGCCCATGAAGAAGGGGCCACATGGCCTTGAAACGCGTTGGCGGTGAGAAATGAAAAGCAAACCAAAGAGAAGTCTGCGTGATAAAGCTGGAGGGCAGGGCGCTGTCGTGTGCCTTTCAAATGCACAGGGCATTTGTATTTTACATTTCTGCACGGCAGCCTTGGCCGTGGAAAGTGCACCATCACCAACAGGAGAGACTCAAGTACCTGCTGTGTGAGGCCAGTGCTTCGAACCTTTCAGAGCTATGAATGGCACAGCGCTCCATATAAATATATATATATATATAAATAATAGATAGATAGATAGATAGATAGATATAGATAGATACCCCACCTAACATTGACCATCTGCCTCCTCTATCACTGCTACCAACACTGACTTCACCCAAGAGTCTAGCGCACTGGTCCGAATTCTCACCCTCTGTCGCAAAAATCCTTTCCTCCTTAAACCCGAACAACCATTTCAACGACCCGCTCGCCTCGAACAGTCTTGCGACTGCTGCCAAATCCATTATTCCTTGCTGGACTGTGATAATCAACGCCTCTCTCCAGCAGGGATCAATCCCGACCTCACTGAAAGCAGGCCAAGTCCTCCCCATTCTGAAAAAGCCATTGCTGGACCCAGCCTCCCCAGATAACTTCACACCAATCTCCAACATTCCCCTCTTGGCGAAAGTACTGGAAAAGTGTGTTCATACACAGCTAAGTCGCTTCTTCAGCAACTTCCATCTACTCGATGACTGCCAATCCGGCTTCCGACCGGGACATAGCACTGAAACCACCATGCTCCACATTGTCGATGATGCTCTTCAAGCCCTTGACCAAGACAAAACTTGTCTCCTAATCATCCTTGATCTATCCTCGGCCTTCGATACTGTCAACCACGAGATGCTACTCAAACGCCTCAAACTTAGGATGGGTTTAGATGGCACAGTACTCGATTGATTTAGTTCCTGCCTCCAAAACCGATCTCAGAGATTTCTAATCAATGGCGAACTTTCCACCCCCTCCGTTGTCACGGTGGGAGTCCCTCAAGGATCAACGTTGTCCCCGACCCTTTTTAATCTCTATTTAGAACCCCTTGCCGAAGTCCTTCGCACTGCAAATATCTCCTTCCATATGTGCGCTGATGATACTCAGATCTACATAAAAATCTCATCTCTTGTGGAGATCCTCACCCTGAATGAGGCCTTGAAGCTCACCGTCCGATGGCTCGCCTCAAACCAACTCAAACTCAATGCTAATAAAACTGAGTTCCTTCTAATCTCCCTGCCCAAGAGCAACTCTGAGATACAAACTTGGATCAAAGCTATCACAGCCTTAAACTGTCCCCGACAATTGTGGACTCTGCCAAATCACTGGGAATCACCTTGGATTACAACCTAAACATGCGAAACCACATCAACTCAATGGCCAAATCTGCCAAATTCCACCTGAGCTACCTATGGAAACTGAAACCCTTTCTATCTGCTTCTGACCTAAAACTTGCAGTCCAATCATTAGTTATCTCCAGGCTGGAATATGGTTGCTCCACCCTCTCCGGTTTACCCAAGGTCACTCTGGCACCCTTAAAAGCCTGCCTCAACGCAGCCGCCAGACTACTAACTGGCTCTAGAAAATTCGATCACATCACCCCTCACCTGAAAGCATTGAACTGGCTTCCCCTCGAGCCTAGGATTCACCTCAAGCTGGCATGCATCACGCACAAGGCCTTACACTCCAACTCCCCGGCGTATCTATCACAGAAGCTTGCGATATCCGGAGGAAGCAGAAACTCGCGATCGGCAAATACCTTCCTACTCCCGCCTGCACGTTTTGAGAAAAAAAAACTACAATCGGGCTTTCACCGGGACTGCTCCAAGAATATGGAAATCCTTCCCGCCTGACATCAGAAGTATCCACTCCCTGGCATGCTTCAAAAAAGAGGCTAAATCCTTCCTCATGGGTAAATTCCTTGGCTAACCCGCTCCACAGCCACCGAGAGACTTAGTACCTGTGTGCTAGCCTGTCTATTGTATGATCCTTGACTCTGTAAAGTACACTGTGGTATAGTTTTCTTTTCTTTTTCAGTCTCTTAATGTAAAGCACCCCTGCAATATTCTCCCTTTTGTATGACCATCTATACTGTAAAATGTTCCTATGTACAGCTTTCACCCCCTCCCTCCTTTGCACATTCCCCTTTGACACCCTGCCTACCTTTTGACCCTTAATTCTGTATAGCCCTCCGATGTATTGCTCTCATGTAATAACCGTCTTTTCTGTATTACTCTATGAACCTGTAAAGCGCTCTGATACCCTCACGGGTCAAGTTCGCGCTCTATAAAACATTAAAATAAATAAATAAATAAATAAATATATATATATATATTCACAGGATTTTGCATTTATATAAGTGGTAAAGTACCCCTGGAATACATGAGGATATTGCAAGTCACCAGAGTTCCATATTCATATAGAAGAAGGAGGCACGCTAGAGGGTACTTCATCCCAAATAATACAGGGTCACAACATCACCTTTCCCACAACCTACTTAAAACATTGGTGTGTAGCTCTATCATATGAAAGTGCGAGCATGTTTGCAAACATGAAGAATAAAAATAAAACCATTAGTTTAAAACTAAACACATAAAAAACCTGTTAGATATTTGTTGCAACAGATATTAGAAACAGCTCAATTCAAGTCAGTAGAAATATTAAAATAGAGCTGAAGAAAGAAAAGCAATGTTCCATTTTTGTTGCTTTAAACAGCTGCTTGAATTATGTTCCGTGACCTGACCTGCCTTTCACCTCGGCTGCTCACTCTGGCAGTAGGCATTGTAAAGTCAAAACTCGACTGTAATAACTTATAAAAGTTGAGTTCTGAGGTCTTCTATCTATAATTGGCGACTGAGTGTGTCACAAGTCGCCGATTATAGAGAAATTACAGACTGCCATTTACACAGGCATTACAGAATCCCATGTGTGATATAGGGTGTAAAGAATATATATTATAAGGATATTGCAAGTCACTGAGGAGTTCATTAACCTTATAGGTTAACATGGCAGAAGCCCGAGTTCCTTTATAAGGTTATGAAACTTTGAGTTCACTTGCAATATCCTTATCATGTATGCCAGGGGTTACTTTATCCTATATAATACATGGTCACATCATCACCTTTCCCAAAAAACAATTAAAACCTTTTCATATGAAAGAGTGAGCATGCATGAAGAATACAATTAAAACTCCTAGTGTAAAACGAAACACATTAAAAACCTGTTAGATAATTGTTGGAAACAGTTCACTACAACTAAGTTGAATAACTGCACTAGATTGATATGTGTAGAAACATGAAGAAAAAGTCATGCTTTTCTCTATCTATGGAGTGCAAAAAATTAACATATTCTCTCTGCTTGTCATTGTAAGCTATTAAAATAAAGCATCAGAAAGAAAAGTAAACTTGTATTTTTGTTCCTTGAAACAGCTGCTTCAGTTATGCTCCATGACCTGACCTGCCTTTTACCCTGGCTGCTGGCAGCAGGCATTATGACTTGTGATGTCAGAACTCCACTGTAATATCATAATAGTTGACTTCTGAGGCTGCTGCTACATAGGGTTACAAAACTCCACAAATTATAAGTCAATATAGAATTGGTATATATTTTCTAGGTTTGTAGTTAATGAAATTGGGGTTCAGAACGTTGTATTAGGATGTGGGGAAGAGTCAAAGAATAACAGGCGGTTGCTGGGAGGGTGGAAGCCGGTATGGTGGATGCTCCTCGCTGGCTGGTGTTTGATGTTTACAAATAAGCCTTTTCCTTTAAACCTCTCGTGTGAGAAGTGAACTCAACACACACCATAAGGTATTTGCCTTCAGTCACCTAAATGCAGCAGAAGGAGGGGCCGTCATTTTACTTACTTACCTGTAAATAACAACATATAGGACTCGTAAAATAGGACAGGGTGGGCCTCAGTCCACTCTTCTCCAGTAATTTATGGCTATCAACTGGCCCCTACAAAGTAAGCGCACCCCAATAGTAATCAGTGGCACTTTGGCTATACTGGGCCTTGGAACAGCACGCAACTTTGCTGATGCTAAAGTGCTCCGAACGGATCTATGACGTTACAACGCGTTATTTTACAACGCAGACCGTTACAACGCAATTTTTACAACGCAGGTACCATTACAATGCAAGCCATTACAACGCATGTCATTACATAGCAGATACTATTACAACGCATGCCATTGCATCGTAAGTATAGGTAAGTATATGTATTTTTTTAAAAATGTAATAAAGTTAATTTAATTAATTAAAATTAATAAATATAATTTAAAAAAATTTAAAACATTAATTAATTTAAAAAAATGTAATTAAAAATAAAATTGTCATTAATTTAATTTATTTATTATAATATAATAAATGAAATATAATAAATTCATAAATAGTAAATAATATAATGTAATTTATTACAATAAATATAAATTAAATAAAATTAAAATAATACTTAATTTAATTTAATTTAATATAATTAAAGAAATTTAATTAATTTAAAAACTGTAAATAATATTATTAAATTTAAATAAAAAAAAATTTAATTTAATTTAAGTAATTTAATACAATAAATTTAATAATTGTAAATATTGTAATTAATTTAATTTAATTTAATTTAATAAATTTAATTAGTTTAATTTATTTAAAGTCGTAATACCCCTGTACCCCAAAAACCAAACCCAGCCCTAAAACCTAAAAATACCCCTGTACCCCAAAAACCAAACCTAGCCCTAAAACCTAAAAATACCCCTGTACCCCAAAAACCAAACCAAGCCCTAAAACCTAAAAATACCCCTGTACCCCAAAAACCAAACCCAGCCCTAAAACCTAAAAATACCCCTATACCCCAAAAACCAAACCCAGCCCTAAAACCTAAAAATACCCCTAAACCCCAAAAACCAAACCCAGCCCTAAAACCTAAAAATACCCCAGAATTACTTAAATTAATATATTAATATTTTATTTTATTTTTAATATTAATTAAATTAATAAAATAATGTAAAATAAAATAAAATAAAAATTATATACTTACCTATACTTACGATGTAATGGCATGCGTTGTAATAGTATCTGCTATGTAATGACATGCGTTGTAATGGCATGCATTGTAATGGTATTTGCGTTGTAAAAGTTGCGATGTAATGGTAGTGCGTTGTAAAAGTTGCGTTGTAACGGTGCAATACCGCTCCAAACACATTGTAGGAATACCACACGCAGCTCTGCAAACCCAGGTCGATTCATAGCAGATTTACAATATTTAAGTATATAAGATTTCCAGACTTTAATCAGTGCAGTTTAAATTGACAACCGGAAAAGAAAATGTCATCATTAAACAAGCATTATTTTAAATCTTCCCTTTGTTTACCTGTTGTACTCGCCCCTGTACCCCTTCAGATGGGGCCCCTTATGTTAATCATGCACACAGGACCATTGCCTTATGTCTGTTCTGTCCACACTCCGTGCACATAGTCAGAGACGTTTAAGGCATAGTGGGCAATTGCACAGGACCTTAATTTTTATTGTGAGTTAAGTTTACTTTGCCATTTAATTTATAAACATGATACGTTTTATACATTAAAATATAGTTAATGGTTTATTTGTATACACATATTTTTAAATATTATATATTTAAAAAATAAATGCACTTTTATTTTAACTTTAATTATTATTAATCGAAATATGTTTCTTTTTTTACATTATCTTTCAACACTTTTGAAGACAAAAGTTTTGTAGTAGATTTCGGAATGTCAATATATTTTGTGGCATATTTTTGTAATTTACATTATAGGTATGGTAAGTCGATATTGTGGCTGCAGAAAACTTGACCACAATATTTTTGTATTTTGATATTTTTGTGGTTGATATTTTGACTTACAACTTCCCCTACTGTTATCAATGCAATGCAATTTCAGACTGTAATATGTTTTTCTAACTGCTGCTTATAAAGGCATCAACGAAAGTAAATAAATGATTTGACTGCTTTATCAGACAACTTTGAAATAAGACCAACTGAGCCTAAATTAGAGGTGAAACCAAAAATGCTATAAATACACAAATGCTGATATCTTACACTGACAGCTGACACATTACCTTGAGGTATATACTATCTCAACCTTATTATTACATGTTGTATTAAATGACCCTGTACTTTGTATAGTTTAGATTTTTAAGGTTCCTTATTCTAAGAACTTACTGTGATGTGGATACAGTTGGCAACCTCAACTGGCAAATGTTGTCAACAGGACATGAATCTCTCTAGCTTGTAGTCCTAAAATGTCCTAAATTAGTACCGGAAGGAAAGGAATTCTAATGCCTGATTTCTGAAGGATGGCATCCACTCCACTTCTGAAGTCCTATTAGTGTATTTCACAGGCTGATCAAATATAACTTGCGACACAGTGGCTAAATACAAGCAAGATGTTCACAGATCATTACAGTAAATAAGTATCACTGATGATGTGTGTCTACACAGTGAGTTTGATACTATATCTGTATTTTAGGGTCAACCATGTGTATGTACGCTATTGCAGGAAATGTTCTTTTTGGTCAAGTATATCTTGCATTGCTGTGAAATAGGTTGGATTTGTCTCCTTAAGTGATGCAGTGCACTAGTTTAAAAGGCTCTTATTTCTTTTTTACTTTATGGGCTGGATTAATGAATAAAGAAGTAGATTTACAACTGTATATGTACCACTTTCTATATAATTCACAGAAAAATCCATCAAACCACATGGAAAGCTGTGTCAGGAACAGGTTTCTGTGAGGATGCCATTGAAAGTTATGTGAAATTATCATCAGGATCTAAACGCCTCCTGTACAAAGTTCTCCACAGTGGAGAACATTGCTCAGAGAGAATGCAGAAGCAAGCTTGTGTTTTTTCTTTTCTGTCTCTGCAAGTAAAATAATTTTACTATTGAGAAAGCCCCTACTCAACTCTCCACCATATTTGAGCATTATTATTATTATTAAAAGAAATTTGTAGAGCGCGCTGACACCATGGGTTTCCTGGCGCTAGAGCATGATTCATTCGCTTTCCCATCCTGCAAAGCGATTTATGCCAGCACTGTGCTGAAATTAAAATCCAGCTTTTCACGGCTGCAAAGGAGAATAGGAAGAACTTGGGAATGCCCAAAAATGTAGTTCCTTGTGGGCGTTTACAAATTCCATGGCTAACAGCAACTTGGGATACCTCCATATGCCCATTACCACACGTGAGTGGGATTTGTTTGGGCATTGAGAGCTTTAGACTCATGCTGGTGATAACCATACCCACAAATCAGGAGTGTAGCTATTGATAGTGCAGCAGGAGCTGGGGCACTGGACCGTAAACGATTGAGGGCCCATTGTATCCTGATTATTGCTATATTTTACTACCCATCCTGTGGTCAAGGGGCCCATTTTCCCTGCTTGCAACAGGGCAAAGGACGCTTATGCCTTTGCCTTATGTGTTTACACAAAGCCAGGAATCCCTATCTGAATTCTTGTTGTGCAAAAAATAGCCAAATTCAGTTATAAACGTAAGTTTATGGGCAATTTTACCTTTGTTAAACACATTTATATAAATAAATGATACATTATTTATATTATGATGTTAATGTAATAGGAAAGTTCAAATCAAATCAAATCAAAAGAGACTTTATTTCGGTTATATTTCAAACCATAAAAGTACACATATAAACAATACAATTAAAAACACATTGTTCACATTATTTACATTATTTCCACAGATTATCTCCACAATAAAAAGTCGTATTACACATATCTCAGTAACAATAGGTGAACGGGATGGCTGAAAAGTGCAAGAGTGTAAAGTGCAAGAGTGCAAAGTAAAGTGCAGAGGGCAAAATTCATGTAATCCATAAATTTAACCAATTAATCAGACAAAAATAGAGCGGTCATTGGTCCAGACAGAGTCTCAATCTAACAGCAAGTTTTAAAAATGCTATTATTTGGAGAACACTGTCACTGTGCAAGAGCTGCAGATAAATAAGAGCTGGTCTGATTTGGTTGAAATTAAGTCTTCTTAGGAGGGCAACAAGGTAACATTTGCGGGGATATTCATAAAATTTACATAAAAACATAAAATGCAGCATATCCTGTGGAGACTTCCCGTCGCAGCCACAGGGCGCTGCAGATTTATTAAAAACATCCGACTTGGGTCTGATTAAAAGATGATGAAAAATGTTAAATCTGAACCTTGACAACAGAAATTTTTCATGTGAGGTAAACGATCCTGCTAAATAAGGTTCCATGCTATCGCAGGTCTTTAACATCACATAATTCCTAACACTAGGCTTCAACAATTGCTCACTTTCTCTTTGGGCAAGCCTGTCATTACAAAATGCGTTTTTAATGGCTGCTACGTCACCCTTTACAATTCCACTAGGATGGTCAAACAGTTCTGGCCGTCCCAGCCTTTCAAAGCAGGATTTTAAATATTTTAGCCAGGGGATACACATAGAATTGTCCTGAGAAACAAGATCTCTTACAATCTGATGAGTAAGAGGTATATCCTCATTTAACCATAGGTTAAGCCAGCAGCTCAACGGCCTTAGAGCCAAATTGTCACATAAATACTGTGTCCCCAGTTCTTCATGAACTGCCAGATTAGGAGTACTGGTGGGCACACATAGGAGACGTTTTAGGAAGTTATTTTCAGCGACCCGTAACTGTTCTCCTGTTGCATAGCCCCATAGCTTGCTACCATATACCGCTGTGGCAACTGATTTGGCGTTATATAACTTGACCATTGCGCTAACTGGTTTCTTCCCCAGTTTCGTGGCAAAATTAAAAATGGATGCGTTAACCCTCGCCATTTCTCCCTTTTTCTTGACCAAGTGAGGGCCCCAGCTGAGTTTAGTGTCAAATAAAACGCCAAGATAGGAAAACGTTTCTGTAACCGGGATTGGTACATCATCAAGTTTAAACACGAAATTCTTTTTTGGTTTCCGGCCAACATGCATAATATATGATTTTGAATTGTTGACCAGTAGGTCCCTGTCGGTCATAAAAACATTAAAAGCATTTAAAAGCATCTGTAGTCCCCTCTCCGTTCTTGAAATTAAAATCGCATCATCTGCGTATAAAAGAACAGG
Source organism: Lissotriton vulgaris (assembly GCF_964263255.1). Lineage (NCBI taxonomy): Eukaryota > Metazoa > Chordata > Amphibia > Caudata > Salamandridae > Lissotriton > Lissotriton vulgaris. The sequence goes on from NC_141693.1 coordinate 291,353,428, forward strand.
AATACCCCGCCTGCCCACTCTAGGACAGTCAGCCTGTACCCTCTGTAATAGGAAAGTTATTTTATATTATGTTAATTATATTACAATTTAATTATTTTGTTAAATAATTATGAGCATTTAAAATACTTATAATCGTTACTTTTAATACATATTGAATAAAAAGACAAATTTTAGTGTAGATTGGATATTTTTTTGTAATGTATTCTTTAGGGATATTATTTTTACATTAACTAAATCTAGTCCAGTCAACGTGTAAATCTGTACCTAGCAGTAACTTTACACTTCTAGGTGTAGTAGATTTACACATGAGCAAATGTACACATGTCTTTGTGAATCATCCATCTCTAGCAACAGGGCTCTTGTGTCATCACTCATATCACTATGTCCTCATCACACCCTTCATAGACACACAAACATTACAACATCTAACACCTGCACTTTCCAGAGACCAAACGGTTAAAATTGTTCTCACTCTACCTCTAGTTCATACATTCCCATATCTACTACTGTTAGGAACAGCTGGAGCAGGAATAGTTCCAACTTTGGCAGGGCACCAAACAGTGTCCCTATCAAAATGTGTGCCTGCAGCCCACAGAGTTATGGCACAATACTATTAACCCCTTGCATGCTCATGACGGAACCACGTCGTCATGAGCCACGGGTGGCGTGTGCTCATGACGGCGTGGTTCCGTCATGCTGTTGCTGCTCCGCATACGCGGCACTAACTCCCCGCCTGTGTAGGTGAATTAATGAGCGGGCGGGCTCATGATGGAACCACGCCGTCATGAGCACATGACACCCGTGACTCATGACGGCGTGGTTCCGTCATGAGCACCGCAGCGCCGTGCTCACCCCCTAGTCCCCCCGCCCCGCTGCGGAATTCGCGGCGCAGGGAAGGGGTTAACATCATTGCCACACGTTAATTAAATTGTATACTTTTGTTTGTCATAAATTAACACTCTCAATAATCTTTGCAGTGGTTGCCAAACTTTTTAGAACCACAACCCACTTTTTAGAACGACAATCGTCATTATATTTGCACAGGCACAGGCATACAGTTTTACTGATAAAACTATACTGCACACAACTGATATTGTGTGAAATCGGGTTTTAGTGAAGATTTATCATTGGTGCACAAACAAGTAATGGGTCTTGATTTGTTTAGATCCTCTTAAAAAATGTGTTTCCATTACACTTCACAATTATAAACAAAGTACTTCTTTTTTGCTTTCATAACTGCTGGATGTGTACTATTTATTTGTGGGTATTTACATTTTGTTCTGTATTACAAAACAATTACATCCTACAGCCTTTCCCTCCACACACCTGTACACCTACAAGATTCTCACACAATTCACTTTACTTTTCTTTCTCTGACTGCAAAGTGACACCAGTTGGTAAACACCTTTTCCTCATGTTAAAAAGGCAGCAGTTTGTCAGAAGACTTAGACTGACAATTGACCTCTTTCTTTGAACCACAGCAAATGTGACAAGATAAATACAGAATTTAAAGGCATTTGTATTTATTGTTTGAACTTTCCCTTTCCCTACCCATCAAGAATCGGTCAAGACCCACAGTTTGGAAAACACTGATCTATTTATTTATTTGCAAAGTTTTATATAGCGCTGGCTAGACCCGGAGGTATCAGAGCGCTTTACATGAGGATCAGCAAGTTACAGGTTATACAGTTATAACAGTTGAATCAGCAAGTTACAGGTTACATAGTTACAACCGTTTGAATCAAAGAATCACAGAGGGAGGGGGAGTGAAGGAGACACGAATGGGGAAAGGAGGAAAACAATGTCAGATGTCAGGCTGGGTAGGTGACGGCCAAGGGGCCAGACTCCTCCATAGCTGCATAGGACAGCTCCACCAGGCATCGGCCAATGTTGCTCGGGCTCCGCGGTAGGTACAAACAGGTTTGGTATCCGCCCAGGGGGCGTCGTCATTGTTCCATCCAAGGGGGAGAGAAGGAGACACATAACGGGGAGACGAGGAAAAACAATGTCAGATGACAGGCTGGGTAGGTGACGGCCAAAGGGCCAGACTCCTCTATAGCTCCACCGGGCATCCGCCAAGGTTGCTCAGGATTCGTGGTAGGTAAAAACAGTTTTGTAATTTACATCAGTTGAATCAGCGAGTTACGGGTTATATAGTTACATCAGTTTAAATCAAAGGATCAAAAGAGGGAGGGGGAGGGAAGGAGACACATACGGGGAGACAAGGAAAAGAATGTCAGAAGACCAGCTGTGTAGGTGATGGCCAAATAGGTGCTGGAGAATAGTTACATGAGTTACAAGAGCATAGCATAAACATAGGGTGGAGGGGGTAAGAAATACAACGGGGAGATGAGGAAAAACAGTGTCCGACGTCCGGCTGAGTAGGTGACGGCCGAGGGGTGAACCCAAGCAAAACTCCTCTTAGCTGCATAGGGCAGCTCCACCGGTCATCAGCAAAAGGTTGCTCGGGCACCGCAGTACATACAGAAGGTTCTAGATTCTGCCTAGAGAGGCATTGTTAAAAAGTTCCATCATGGGCGCCGGTCATGGCGCGGCTCTTGCCTGAACTTGATAGGTGGCGTCAGAACTTGCTTGCCAGTTTCTACTTTATCAATGAGCTGGTGAAGATCATTGAGTCTGATGGGACCACCTGCTTAGCACTATGAATGTAATGGAAGCCCCTTTGTAGGTCGTTCATTACATTTTGCAAAGTCCTGATTTTGATACATGGACACTTCTTCCCACCCCTTGCCCATGTGAAAGATCCTTTGCCCATGTGAAAGAGCAAACAAGCAAACTTAGAATGTCATTTAATGGACCACAAATAGGCTCATCCACATCTTGTCTTATTATCCCACTTTGAAGGGCTTGTGCAGTCCGCCCATCCACTACCTGTCACCACCTCTATTTTTGCTCCAAGTGCGGCTCTGACATGTGGACTACCCATGCATAAGAGACGGAAGGAACAACCTAGTAAGTGTACAGCCTGCTCATTTCTGAGTAATACACCCATAGTGTTAGGGAATGTAGATTAATATGACAAAAACACTATCTTTGTACTGACAAAGAAAAGATACAGAACTTGACTCTGAGCAGGCTTCGCGTAGATAATCCATTGGGCACCGTTCCTAAAGCATTCCCCTGAGGAAGGGCTATTCAGCAGCCCGAAATGCATTGGGATTGGGATTGTGAATGTTGCATCACACCAGTCATGGATTATATGTGCTGAATGCATTGTTTGAAGAATTATTTATGACTCATGAATCTAATGAGCATGGATTAAAGCATTGAAGTACACGCCTCTATCTATGGATTGAACTTTTTGTTTGAACTGTTTAAATCTTTAGACGTTTTTCGTCATTGCGCAGAGCACTGGAGAGTCTTCCCCCAACTGGAGGGAGCTGTGTAATAGTCTAAAACACTATCTTTACAAGTTCTTGATGTCTCATCGGTCTAATTAATTAGCTGAAAGGCAACTTGTCATTGTTCTCAGATTACCAAATCCATACATGATGGTACTTTATTTGTAAGGACATTTATATGTCTCCCGTCACCCACTTATCCACCCACATCCTAATTGCAATCAATCATTGAGTGACATGTCCTTCACACTGTGCCTAATGCTCTCACAGGTCTTTAAAATGTGATTTCAACAATGGCACATTTTTCCAGTTGATGCCACCCACCATAAGACCCTGTGATGTTTATGTTGTTTACTGTTTGCTTTGGGGTATTTCAATACTCAGTAGCTGTCTGTCTTGTCTACTTCAGTAACACAACATCCCCTGGTTTTAAGACATAGCCCCACAAGTCAGATGACTTCAAGGGATTTCTTTCAAGCAGCTGTTCCGCCCTCTACCATCTGCTGGTCAAGTACGTCTGTATCCATTAGATACCTAGTACTGTGTATAATTATTTACACTTTCTCATCACCAGTTGACATTTTTAACTAATCTATGCTCCTTTAGAATTTTCTCCATGTGAAACGATTATTCCATGCCCATTGCATACATTTATCTGCAACCATATCATTTGTGTCACCTGCTACAGTACTCCTAATCCTCATTGTCTTATATCTTAACTTTCCCATTATTGTCCTTCACAGCTTCTGGACCAAGAGAGGCATATTTTCCACCGTGTTCGAGGACACTGGTTCAGCAGCTGACATTGAGGAGTATGTCCACAAAGGAAGCATCCCTGGCAGTAGCTAGGCTGAATGGGGTCTCCTAAAGAGTTGAGGGACTCCTGAAGAGTTGGAGTCCACCTTTAGAGCAGCGAATGCCCACATCTGCATTGTGTTTGAGGGCAAAATGCCTTGGCCATCCTCCGGCTCAGACTTAATAACACAATGAACTTTGCCTCAGAAACAAACAGTTGTGCTCCAATGGCAGGGCCAGACACCACCTGAGTTAAAGGAGGAACCAAGGTAGTGTTAGAAGCAGCTAGAGCAGACGTACTGAGAGACACAACAACAGAAGGTGTAGGTCACCGAATCAGATGATATGCCTGCTGTTCAGTAGGTCAGGAGGCTACAAACAATCTGATGCTGATGAGCTTGTGCATCTTAGGTTGCCATCCACTCTCCTATTAAAACCTTTGCATCCTAAAAAAGCACCTGTTGACCAGCCATCAGCTCCCTAATGGACTCCAGAAAAGCAGCCAAGGTAACACACTCTTGAGCTGGTGGAGATAACATGTTACCTCTCAGGGGTGCCAGGGGTGATATTCAGCCTTGACCACGGATCTTCTTAGTGGGCATTCATAGAAGGAGGGGGAGAAGTAGCAGAGGGTGCAGCTGGAGGTCCTGCTGTTGTCATTGCCTGGAGAGGTAGGGATGGGTGACCTCATGCCCAGTGATAGAGGGACCTGCTCTTGTGTCACTTTTACTGGGCCAGGAGGAACCCCATCATCCGACTTGTCCTTGCTTCTAGAGGTGTCCAGCTGTACCACCCTCTTGGCAGTCTCAACAGCCTCCAGCTGGAGTCTTCCCAAATGAGAGTGTAACTCTCTGGGTGAGCACATGCTCCTTGTTAGTAAAAGACCCCTCCTCTTTAGTGTTGGTGCTGGGGTCCTCCATAGACGACAATATCCTTTTTGGTATTCGCCACAAGCTAAGCACCTCTCTGGTCTCACCTGATTTGCCTCCTAAAAAGGAAGGGTGACAAAAGACAGAAAATGGTGGGTGTTTATATCTACTACTTCAAGCACATTGACAATTTAAGGGAATATTATGAACAATAAACATAGAGTGGCATTGACAAGCAGACACTCCCCTTTTTCAAATTACATTTGTTATTTCCACATTCCATTTTTAGGTCGAGCCTGGAATTCGCATCCGAAGGATGCGTCCAGGTGGAGAACTATAGCTAGCTGACTCGGGGGAATGAAGGACAAGAAAGTGCCACGCGCTTCTCTCCGGCTGGATTTAACTGCGTGCACGCGCACCCACATTCACGCATGCGCACAGCCACACGCATACACAGCCACACGCATACACAGGCACACACACACCTCCCCCGTCGCACCTACACACACACCCCCTCCCCCCACAGTCACACACACACGCATACACACAGACTCCAAGACACATACACACACGCACGCTCACACACATACACAGCCCCCCGCCGCCGCACGCGCGCACACACACATGCCCCCCGCCCTCGCAGCTCAGCAACAAGGCGAAGCCCCACTCACCGGCTTCCTTGGTGCGGCGGCTCTCCTCATTGGCAGCTGCAGGGCCCGGCAGCAGGACTCTTCCTCCCTCCTTCGGCACCGGGGCGCAGGGTAGGCTCCTGCCTGCTCCGGTGCTCCAAACAGCCGCGGCTCTTCCGTGGGAGGCGGGGTAGGCTCCCGCCCTCCTACTTCCTGTTTCCGGTTGTTCCGCCCGGCCTGCCTGACTTCCTGGTCGCAGGCCAGCGGCGATGATCCGTGACACTCGTTTAGCCATTCTCAGGGGCATGAAAAGTTGAGGTAAACAGGACACATGACCTGCAGGTTACACATAGATCACAGCGCTTCACCGCGGGTAGTCCGCACTGTGCCTTCCCGTCCCCCCATCGAGCAGCATTGCCACTGCCTCCAAGCCACCGCGGGCCAGCCTGCTCGTACCCTTTAAAAGTACGGCCCCCACTCTTCAGCCCCCGAAGCCGCACCGCACATAAAATGAACAAGTACGGCTCGTACTTGAAACAGACGTGCCGTTCGCCGCTTGGGAAACCGGAAGGTACGCCTCTCACGCTGGAAGCGTGAATCATTGCACCGTGCCCCTGTACGCCTCTCACGCTGGAAGCATGAGCAATTGGATTGTGCCCTGTACGCTGCGAACGTACGCCTGAAGCGTACGCCGGCGCCCGCAGCTAGAGCCTGGAAGTTACGGCTCGTACGCCGCCTGGGGATCTGCGCATCGTTCCCCTTGAGGCCGCACCGCACCACAGAGCCGCCCTGTACACTTGAAACGTACAGGCCGCTCGGTGCCGCATTGCCGCCTCAGGGGTCTCTGGCCCACCACCAAGTATTGCCTACAGCCCGGACCTGCCCAGAGCCCCTCCTAGGTCCCGCCTGGACGCCCCGCCCTGCGGCGCTTCTCCCCCTGCCCTGGAAAGGAACGTCTACGCTTCTGCTGCTGAAACCCAAACAGGTACATTGTGCACAACGCCCCCGGGGGCCCGCAGTGGACCAGAAGGTCCGTTTTTCCTTTCTCATAAGTCTCCTGCCTGCCTGGTAAGGAGCCCCAGTGAAGCAGGTCCACAACTAGCGCTATTTACAAGCGCAGCCCCTCTAAGTTAAAAGGATTGTGGGCCATTGGTTAAACAACGTGATTACTGCTTAAAAGAACGCTTTGCTGACGGAATTGTATTTGGGGAAGCTAAAGCATTTAAAAAGGAATCTTAAGAATTTGATAAGAAAGCCTAATTTTTGCTTCAGTGAAACGTCTAAAGAAGCCTCATCTAGCATTATTGAACCAGGCCCCGGCTCTTACGCGTCCTCCTGAGAGGGCTGGACAGACGGCGCTGTGGCTGCATTGTTTGTGCTGGCCCTGCGCTGAGCCAGGCGCTAAATACAGGCAAACAAAAGCTGCCTGCTATCAGATGCCTGCTCACTTATTTTTTTTATCTGCATGTTTGAGCTGGGTCTGGAAACGCAACTTTCAACTCCTGCGCTTGAGTGCAGTCTGCCCTTTCCATCCTGACTGTCGAAGCAAGGCAGAACTCGAAGGGAAGCCCTGCGTCGCCGGACGGGTACTGTTCTACTTTGTGGAGGGCAGCCTTTTGCGTTCTTCTTTATTCCCATCACTGACTTTTGTTGTTGGACTGAGAAGCCAAACTTAAATGGGACGATTGACTTCCAAACTGGAAGTTTGGGCATAGAATCGGCCACAGAGTTCTCTTGGATGTTCGGGAGGAACAGGTGTTTTGTTCTGGCGGTTTTCTGCTTTGTGTTCATTCGTTACTGGGTCGTTGCCTGAGACTTATCGTTTACCGAACCGGGGGCTTGTGTCAGCAGGCCATTGCCTCTTCCTTAATGATTGGTAGACCCATATGTGCTGAGTTGTGGTCCCATTCCAGTTAGTCACACTGGGCCTGTACGAGTCCGTTATAATTGGGATTTCTCCAACAGACGGTGATCTGCTAAGCTCTTTCGCATCGCCTTGTTTTATTTTTCCCGGCGCCCCTTGGAGTTGGCAGCAGTATTTGTAATGTTGAACCCGCTTAACCTGGCTGCGGTGTCAGGAGTAGGGGAGAGTTACTGAAAGTACCCTTTCTTCTGACTCTTATGGCATGGGATGCATTGAAGAAGCTTTGGTCTAAAGGATCGTGGACTGGTGACGAGGATCTGCTGCTCATCAGAAGCTGCCCTTAGCTGCCAGGTGAGTAAATGTTACATTTTCTGGCTTTTCTGTAGTGCAATGTTTTCCTTTGGCTCTGATGGTTGTCTTAGTTGGCACAGCCCCTTGGGCCGAACGACACAGTGAGTGTCAGGTCCCACCACTTGCTCGCAATCTAGTGCGCTGAAGGCTGCTTTAATGAAAACATCCTGCACATTGTTAGCACATTGCAGCACTTATCTCCCCCATCCTATTGACTAAATCCTATTAAAATACTAATATAATCAACTCTTGTCCCACATCCCTCAAAGTGGCCATCAAGGTGCGCTCCTATCCTGGACCCCCTAATTTTTTCCAATTTTTACTCTGTGTGCAAGAGACGGTACCCCCAGAGTTCTGCATGCCCCTCTATTTGTACCAACTTGTGCTTCATTATTTCCAATATCTATCGACCCATCCTTTTTTAAACACATCCTTTAAACTACTTTGACTTCCAGATCACTCCTTTTGGACCCGTTGGCTAACATGCTCTTAAACTCCACCACCCTTAAGCTGGGCTGTCCACAGAGTGCCCCCCAGACAATCCCTCATGCCCCCCACAACTCTGTCAGCCATTTCATTGTCACGCTTGTGACAACCTAATCTATTCTAGATGCGGCCTGAATTGTCCATCGCCCAATCGGTGCCCAGTGGCACCAATACATCTTGGATATTGGACAGAAAATGCCCAAAGGGAAAGACGCCTCGTCATTGCTTCTCCATCAAGTGGTGCAGAATCTTGACTGTCTGTGAAACCTAAATATGCGCGGACAGTCCTTGTCACCCTACCACAGCTGTTGAATCTCTAGGACTGTCCCAGTCCTACTTCCACTGTTAATGCATCAGTGTTTCCCCATCCCATAGTCCGTATTAATTTTGATTTAAATCTAAATCCCTAGTGCAACCATTTTAAGCTTCATGGTGTACGATGAGGAGAGATGTGCCTGAGAGGCGAGAACTGGAGGACCTGGAAGGCACTCAACACAAAAGCAAGGAGACCTTTAGTTCGTATGATTATTGAATATTGTGGTGTCTTCCCCCAGTCGGAGTGGCTACTGAGGGGATTTCCAGAGGAAGGAGATTTGTTTGTACAGAGACCTACACCCAGCTGCCTACACTTCTCCAGGCACAATGTCGTCACTAGGCGTAGAGGCAGAGCAGAGATATGAACCTATAATCTGCATAGAAACACACACACACACACATACATACATACACACATACATACATACACACATACATACATACACACACACATACATACAAACAAACAAACCCAAACACATAAACACACACGCAGACACACATACATATATGCACATGCACGCATGCACACAAAGTCCACTGAAAAAAAGGACAAATTAACACTAGGTATCAATTACATTAAACAATGTTCCATGTGTAGCGCTTAACACAAAAACGAATGAATAGCCCCTGACAACTATCCAACACTGCCAGCTCTTTCCTGTATACCCGACCATATTGTATAATGCTATTAAAACAAAGACTTTTTAGGTCGATCCTAAGCAGCGCATGTGCTGCTCTTCGAAGCACGCTTTATTCAGATATGGACTTGCTAAGATAAGCTTGCAGTTTTGTCCTATCGCTAAAGGTTGGTAGGTTGGGGAAGAAGTGTCTGGGGCGTCCTTTAAGAAAGCATTTGCAATGCAATAGGTCTCACTTTTGCGAGAGTTTAAGCTATTAGCATTGTAAATGACAATGCCTTTTATTTATGTTTTAAAAGCAAAAACATAAATAAAAGGCATTGCCATATACAATGCCAATAGCTCTAACTTTAATAATGCGAGACCTATTGCATTGCAAATGCTTGTTGATAGCAGGTGACTATGTTAAAACAGTATGCATGTGCAGCACATGCGTTTTCACCCTCAAATATATTTGGTATGCCAAAACTTCACTTTGGCACATGTGATACCTAGGTAACTTGAGTAATGTCACCCTTACCATCTCTTATGATGGTAAACGGGAACATAGATATGAGTCAGTGCTCAAAAGTTGAGAAATGGGTGAAACATGCTTAGTTAGTTTGATGACATTTTCGATGTATAGCCAATCCAAAGTTAAGGACAACAAATGTCCATAATGACGTTTGTTGTTTGTAGCTATGTCAATATGTCTGAGACGTCTGTTAGAAACCTTCTCAGATCTGTGTATGACATGATATTAAAATAATACCACATACAGGTTGTGTACATTACATAGGTGAAGTAACTCATCTTTCAAAAAGACAATAGGACAATGATGACTTTCTCATTATTTTCAAACACGTATGGTTTCTTTTTACAAAGTTCCTGTGTGGCAATATATTCTTGGAAGATTATTTACATATTTAAAAAGTAAATAAAAACATTCAGCAACACTTTTTACAGGGCAACATATAGTACAAGGACAAAAGGCATAAAACATGAGGCAAGGCAGGATGAGGCGTTCAAACCATATGTAAATCTAGGAGTGCAGACAGGTATCTGCCTTACCAACCTCTCTATTACTGGAAAGCTTCTAGTTGAGCATGAAGGGGTTGGCCAGGCCATTTGCAGGATCCTCCAGTGTAGTGGTGTAAGCCTTGGGTGTTACATATGTGCCTTGGATCCCCCTTCACATCCTGTGCCTTCAGACGTGCCAATCGCCAGAGATCCGCCCAGCTCTTGAGGTCCTCCCTGGCTCTTCTGGTGTAAGCACCACTGACCGCAGCATCTGGCAATCTCCCGCCATACTTGGTGTCATGATGCATTGCTCAGCTGGCTGTCCCCTGTATAGCTGAGGATACTTTTGGAACATCCTATATGATGATCTTTAATTCCTCTTGGTCAAAAGTTAGTGCCCTTACACCTCAAACCTCATTATTTGGAGGGAATATATGACAAAAGGAATGTCAGGATAGAGAATGGTCATGTTGCAGTCAATGGGTGGCTTAGGAATTACTTACTGCCGCAGTTGGTGGAGGTCTGGTTACTGAGTTCTCTGCATACATAGTGGAGGCAAACGAATCCAGTATGAAAGTGGAGAGCAATGTAAAAAATGTAAAGGTAAAATAATATCTGTACAAATGCCCAGTGTATTCTATGTGAATGATTAATATAGTTATAGCATGTAATTAATGTATAATTGAGTGAATAAGTGAAGCGTTATGCTTATTACAATGAAACATGCATTTTTGGTTGCTACATCTTGGTAGTGTAACAGTTTTGATTCAGGGTGGTCCACCGTCCTTCATTGATCCCGCACTGTCCACTGGGAAGCAACAAGCAAACAAGCATTTAGGGGGGAATCACGCCACTAGTTCATCAATTTTTGGTGGGAATTAGTTTATTTTTTTCCAAAGTAAACAAAAAAGGACACATAGAGCAAGTCCCACGAAGTGGGAAATAGTATCACACAGATAATACGTCCAACAGTTTGGAAGGGGTGTATTGGAACATTCTTAAACCAGTAGGACACCAGGAATGTGACGAGTTAGGAGGGACCAATATGAAAAGAAGTGTAAAGGATGTGAAGGAATGTACGACAGTACGACGCATGGTTTTACCACGCGTACCGTTACAACGCGTTTTTTACAACGCAAGTCGTTACCACGACTTGCGTTGTAGGGGTGCGGACTTAGGAATTTTTTAATTTACTATACCAACACCAGCCTACGTACAGTAGGGAAGGTGTTGGATAGTAAATTAAATAATTCCTTGTCCTGTAGCGCCCTCCAGCGCAAGTCGTGGTTATGACTTGCATTGTAAAAGACACGTTGAAAGGGTACTGCAGAGAAAAATCCGCGTCGTAAAGGATGTTCCCCACGTGAAGGAGCCTCACAGCACAGTTCGGCACATTAGCGTTGTGCATCTGAGCCACGTTTAAGCTGATAGTCCTGCAAAGGTTGACAGATATCTTTAGGCCTGGAAGTTGGAGGTTTTAGAGAAGTGTAGACTACACTTTTCGTATCACAATATATCACGCTAGTCAACCAGGTGTCTGCTGTAGGGCACACATTGCAACCCCTGCGTAACGCAATCTCTCTCTTGACTAGAAGTAGAGCTATGTAGTAAATCTACGAATATCCTTTGGCACATCAACCACATAGCCTAAGAGTGCAACAAGGGAGTCCAGTTGGAGTTGAGACTCCGTCATCAAGGACAGACGCTCGAACACCCTACACCAGAATGCACCTATGTGGACATGATCTAGTTAAATGAGAAAAATCTGCCCCATCCACCTGGCATTTAGCGCACCGTGAGAACAGAGTGTTGTCCAGGCTATACTTGCTGATGTAATTATAAATATCTCTCCTCCCACTTTGTTGAGCAAGCAAATTTTGTGTAGCCATATTAGTCAGTAAGCAGGCTTACATGTGCCAGGACCTCCCCTTGGTTTTATGCTGACTAATGTAACCTATACATATATAAGGCCTCTGTTCTCTGTACTCCCTAGACCTGCTCCTGCAGTGGCCTGAGGGTACCGTATAATGCAGTCTCCCTCATGTGAGGTTATTAAAGATGTTATTTATATATTACAGCTTCTCTGCCAATTTCTTCTTTGTTGGTTAAAAGGACCAGGTGTATCAGTGAACCCCTTAGGAGGTTTATATTTCTTCAAATTGCGCCCGACATGGACCTCATCAGAGAAGCGGCTATCCAAGGAAGTGGTCTTGACAGGAGACATGAATCTACTGAGAAGGAAAGGAATCTACTAAGGAGGTTCCCTGCGCACAGAGATTCTCTGTCTCTGCAGCCAGTATATTTCTGGTCTTCCTCATTTGATCCTCCAAATGTTTACCGCTCCTGACTGAGAAGCTTTTTGGCGTGAGTATTCTAAAACGACCGTTAGGTCACTCAGAACTTGGCAGTGAGAGTTGGAGATTTGTGCTTGGAAAGGTCATCAACACATGATTTGTTTTGGTTTAGGCCAAAGATTTGGGAATTTGGAAATATATGAATTGCAATTTGTGTAGGCAGGTAATGAGGAGATTTTTCTCAAACTTTTTAAAACGTGAACGGCACACATTGAGTTAAGTGCTACTTTGCGAATAGTATTGTATATGCTGCAATATTTTTGGCATGCCTGTTTCAAGCGCACATCGAAGAATGTGTTGCTTTCTTGGAGGTACCATAATGGAAATAGAACGGAATCAGCCGGCTCCCATAGAGGGAATACCTAAATAGGTTTAGGTATAAAAAACGTATTTCTTCCTTGGTGACTCAGTACCCCATGGAATTAAAATATGTACATAAAAAAAGGATTATGATTTGTACACTTTAACTTTTATCAGTAGTGATATGCAGAGCGCTTTTTTTGGTGTATTTTGGCTTCTTGAACATGGAACAGTCTTTGGCTGTTTATTTTGTGTAGTCTTTTCCACTACTTTTGGGAGCTTTTCTTGTAAATATGACTTACAATTAGTATTTATAAACAGTTTGGTTTCAGTACAGTCTGTGGGCTGTCTCTTGGTTCTGTCCTAAGTGTTGATTTGTGGGTTAAATGTCTATGTGGTTTGTGATTTGACATTGGTGGTACTTGTGTGAGTAAGTAGCGATTGCATTCTTTGTGCAAGAATGGCTAGCCTTAAGCGTGCTGTATTGTGTGTTCTGAGTGTATGATCTCCTTCTGAAAATATCTGGAAAATATCTGGAATGAGGTCAATGTGTTTGTTTTTTTTGTCATCATTCTGTTATGCAAAATGTCATTTAATTAATTACATATTAAATAAAAAATCCAGAAATGAATATGTAACATATGCTAAATAGCTGCTTGCTACTATTAAATTGACAAAGTAAGAAACTATAAATTTGTGCAAATTGCCACAATGCTAAAGATAAAATTAGAATTCACATTCAATAGGAATACAATAGACACATTATATTAGATATTAAAAGGCATTCACATCATCTGAGTAAATTGGTTGTTGCTGAACTAAACACGGCATTACAGAACAATAGATTTGTGCTGGCTTGAAAGGCGTGAGAATTTGACGCCTGCTGGTAAGAGCAACAGCTGCATCAATAGCACATAGCTATTCCTGACCGCAGTCCACAGAGGGAGAATGTTGAGTCAACTAGATTTTAAGTCAGTGTAAACCTGGTATAAAAGCCTGCATTACAGACAGTTGCTTTTAAAAAGTTATAAAAGACAGTTTCATTATTTTTGATAACAGAGAAAAGATTGAAAGTAGGGATTTCCTTTTTTGATGCCTTTTTACATAAGCACAACAGTGGTTTTGATGTTAAATAATAACTGTGCTTTTAAAAGTGGCACAGACTTTTCATGTTTCAAGTAAGGCTTCTGTGCTTACGGATATAATGAATGTGTTTAAATATGATAGGGAAGGAATGAGGCTTGCTTTTCATACGTGGAATCATCAAAAGGGTTGGTGTTATTAAAAAAACTAAAAAATGGGGGAATTTTGATGATATGAAAAAAATATTTCATTAAAAATAAAGGCACTAAAAACGTTTTTTATCTCTATACTGCCTAATTATCATACTGTGAACTCCTAGCAATAAAGTTGAATTAAGCGACGCTTAATCACAATGGGGGGGGGGAACAAAAATGTGAAATGTCACTTTATCCAGGCGTACAAAACTCATTTTTATGAGGGTGTACCTTATACATTTCTGATCCCGCATCCCTGGGATATCTAGAGGACACCCTGGGGATGACTAATATGCCAAAACATTGCAGGTTATACATTTTTAAGTGCCCCTAAAATCAACGTCGAAATTGGGCAAAATTCACTGTTTAAAAGCAGTTCTGCCACTCAGAGCAGTTTCAAACTGATCTTAGGCTTCAGTAAATGTACACATTTAAGTATAACACAAATAGCTGACCTCTATACTGCTAGAAAAGCACACTGCACACTGCACACAAATGAAAGTAAGTATAAAAAATCAGCAGAAGTTATTATCTTTCCTCTAAATTACTGGCAAACAGGAATGGAATAGGACTGCTTTTCAGTTATCAGTCTCCAAGGTCACTTTGAATGGGAAAACCGCATGGAAAGCCTTGTACAAAAAAGGACAGCTGGTAAGGGTTAAAGGTTGAGTTCTGAATTTAGCAGCCTAGCAGGGCTCAGTGCAAGGTTTGCTTTGACACTTCGACCTCTGAAACGTTTTGAAAGTCAAGATGGGAGAGAAAGGGAAGTTTTGCTTACTATTTTTGGCAAAAGCAAGTTTTTGTGCATTCATATGAACAGAAGAATATATAACGGTATATGTGGGCTCTGATTAAGAGAATAGCTCTGCCATGTATATAGCACTAATGCTTTTAGTTTACTGTGCAAGGGCTGAGATAAGGAGGCTATGGCATTTAGTTTGAATTCATTCACCCTCATGCTACAACTACTACAATTGCTAAAGGAATTGGTGGTTGGTTAGTAATGTTTTCTAGCCTGCTACATGTGTTATTTACCTCCTACAAGTGTGTTTGTGCCCACCTGCCACAAATAGAAGTAGATAGTGTCGACAGAAGTGAAACCTGTTTCAGGTTTCTTACTGTCGAAATGGGGGAAGGAGGTTAGCTCCTCTACAAATTAAGGGTAGGCAAATTTATGCTTTCTCTCTCTTTTACTCAATCTCTTTTGAGCCTGTCTAAGCTGTCTGTGAAACAGCC
Source organism: Lissotriton vulgaris (assembly GCF_964263255.1). NCBI lineage: Eukaryota > Metazoa > Chordata > Amphibia > Caudata > Salamandridae > Lissotriton > Lissotriton vulgaris. The sequence goes on from NC_141693.1 coordinate 291,368,906, forward strand.
ATGAGACATTTAATTAGCTATTCAGTAATACTGTTTTAAAATTGTTAGCATTAATAAAATGAATAAATAAATATGCTATGTTACTGCCCATCCTGTCTGATGAAATTATGAAAGGATGAGTAGTCTAGATTGCTGTTCCCTTATTTGACCTTTAAGGGGAACTAGATGTGGGTAGTTTTTGTTCTAAAATTCTCAGGTGATAACACCATTAATATTAGCTAGTCTGTGTAAATAAGCTGACAGTCCTTATTAGAGCTGATGTTGCATAGTCTGGATCCTGAAAAGTAGAATGCAGGAAAGACGCCGATGTGATCCTCAGCAAATATTTTTGAAGAAAATATTGTTTTATAGGAGTTTGTTTGTCACAACATGTTCTGCTGGAGAAATGTATGTATCCACTATGTTGAAGTTTTTTTAGTTCTTTTTGTAATAAGAATTCCTGTTAAATTAACAGTTTTAGATTTTCCTGCTGCACCTATAACATGAGAGCATGGTTCTAAGCGTACAATGTAGGTGCTTTTATGAAAGATAAATCATTTTAAGTATCTGCAGTCCTGTACAAGAAATGTAAAGTCTATGAGTAAAAGTGTAGAACATTTCCTTTTTTCTTGAGGGTCTTCAGATGAATAATATAGGAATACACAAATGTAAGGATTTGGAGTATGTCTGTATTGTTTTTCTCTTTTCCTCAGAATTTAGTAAATGAACACAGACTTCATTAGCTGCTTTAAATAGAGTAACAGGTCCAGGGTTTTTACTCTCGGATAGATGAAGTGGTTTTCGGGTGCCTTGCTAATATATGGGGCGTTCCGAAGACTAGGAAGTATTCAGAGACTATTCTCTCTGTTGATAGATTATTTGTATGCCTCTGTCCTCCAATAGATATTTGCTGCCTTACAACCATTGCAGAGGGCCCGGACATCAGATCCAGCCTGGGGAGTCAGCACCAGTCCAGCTTGAAGTCAAGGTGAAGGTAACCAGCACAGGAGTTGCTGGCAACTAGGACCTCAGTGAAGGCGGAAGCACTGGGATTTGAAGTGTGTACCCCTGCCACTATCTTGGGCAAAATACGGGGTCACAAATCAGAAAGGAGAAGTCGTGGATCAAGTTTTGAATGCCCAGCTGAAAGTCACAGACCAACCAGAACGGCAAGTAGGCTTTTGCTTGAGGTGACCCCTTTTGAAACAAGGGTTGCTTCAGAGATCCTAGCATCAAGCCCCTGAATCCTGGTCCCAAAGTGAATGCAAGTTTACACCTTTGTTTGTTGATTAAGAGTGCCAGGGCATACTGAATACAGTCTTTGGCCCCAACAAAAGAGCAGTGCGCCAGCAGAGCAATAGAGGAGTGAGGGAAGGACTTGAGTTTAGGGTGCAGGTGCTGCCTCTGGTGCCTGTTAAATTGAAGTGAAGAAAACTGGTGCCCTGCCTGAGACACTGGACAAGATCGTTGAAAGACTTTTTCTTCTCAAACTGGGCCGTGCTTCCTGATTTGCGAGTTGTGCAGCTCCACTGTGAGAACAACAAGAGCCTGCCTGTGAGGTTCAAACGGACACAGGGAGAAGAATCCCCTCTGGCTGGTTGTACAGCGGCTTCAATTTCCCAAGGATTTCTTTTTCGTTAATAATGTACCCTTTCGGACGTCCAATTTTTGAGGAGGAGCAGCCCTTTGTGGCTCCTCGTCCTAATTCCTATAACCCTTTGTGGTCCTCCTGGTCCCTTGGAGCAAGGATTATTTTTGTAATAATATGTTTGACTGCTTTAATATTTGTATTAGGTATAATGTTTGGGGAACAGCCATTACAACGCAACTATTACAACGCAGTGCTATTACAACGCAACTATTACAACGCAAGTTCTATTACAACGCATGTTTTTACAACGCATGCTTTTACAACGCAAGTGCTATTACAACGCATGCTTTTACATCGTAAATATATTTAATAAAATGTTTTTTTTTTAATTGATTTAATTTCTATGTAAAATTAGAGAGGCCTTTTTGAAATTTAAATTTAATATTAATAAATATTAATAAATGTTGGATTTTTTTTGAAAAATGAATTTAATTAGAAGAATTAATACTCAGGTATCTTTTTTGAAAATATTAAAATATTAAATAATTAAATATTAATAAATGTTGGAAAAATGAATTTAATTAGAAGAATTAATACTCAGGTATCTTTTAAGAAAATATATATGTTTTAACTATATTTAATTTCTAATTATTATTTAATTTTTAATTTTCAAAATATTAAAATGTAATGTTTAATATTAGAAATTTAATTTATTTTAAAATAAAATAATACTTAGGTATTTATATTTGTTTTTGTAAAATATTTTAATAAATAATACTCTGGTAATTTTTTAAGTAGAAAATAGAGATTTTATCAATTTTACAATTATTATTAATTTTCTGAAGGAAAATAAGGTTAATAAAAATTAAGTATCAACATTTTTTAAATATTTTAAATATTTTGGAATTTTAAAAAATGTTAGGAATATTACAAGAAGCATTTTTAGTAAATTTCCCACGGTTTTACATTGATTCCAATGGACGGTTTAGTCCTTCATTTATTTCAATGACTACTCTATAGTAACCCGCGGAACTGAATAGCAAGGTCGAAAAACAACAGAAGAAGGAGGGAGAAGATGGAAACAAGACTAGCATACTGGTAAGTGATAATAAACATAATTTATAGTAGTCAAAATATAATTTTTAAAGTTACAATAATTAAATATAAAAGTAGAAAGACCATGTCGTTATTGTTTTAGTTTGCTTTATTTTATTAAAAAAATGTCAAAAATAAATATACATTTTTATTAACATTCTCCATATTTTTGTAACATTTTATGTTTAGAAATAATATTTTTAAAAAATAATAACTTAAGTAAAATAAATGTTTAGTAAATAGTCCTTTTTTTATCTTGGTAGATTTTGATCACGTCGCTACGTTAACGTCGACATAAGCGGCCATCTTGGATTGCATCCATTGCTGGAAGCAGCTGGAAGCTGATCTGCGCAAAGGTAGGAAACTTAAATAACTTTATTTAAAGTAAAAAAAAGAAAAAAAAGAGGCAAGATGGCCGCCGTAGCTCTGTAGGGAGAAGTCACTTTTTCTCTCTCTCCTATCCTAGGATGTGGAAGGACTGGTGAATCCAGGGATGTGGGTTCTGGTTAACCTGGTAAATCGTGGCACGGCAGAAGCATTTAACCCAGACTGGCTGAGGGGTTTCTCAACAAAGACGGTGAAAAGCTGGCTTAAGTATTGGAAAAGTTTACTAAGCAGCATGAAAGTACCCCTCAAGATGTCCCAAAGAGCCAAGGTGGACAGAGATGAACCAGCAACCGCAGGGCCGATTAAAGGCTCAGCCGCTGCAGTAAGAGAGGGGGCAGTTCCAAAAGTTCTGTCCTTGAAAAAACAAACGGAACTTCCTAATCGGTCCTCAAAGAGCGCATTAACAAAGAAAACCGAAAAACAAGAGAAAAAGACTGAAGCGAGACCGGAGACCCGGTCGGTTGTGATTAAAACTGCAAAGGAAGCGTCAATGGATTCAGACGGAAAGACCCTGCGTGCACAAACGGTGATCGCAAAAGACCAGATGCGGCAGGCAACCTTACCGGAGTCTTTCAACTCGAAAGCGTCCCCAGCAGTCCCGCAGATAGATCTCCAGCTGATCGAGTCCCATCAGAATGAAATGATGAGCGGGAAGGCAGCGGTACCGCTGACGGATTCGGGAGCCCAGAGAGACAGAAGGGAGTTGAACGCGGAAGCCGAGTCAGCGGCAGCAGACCGCGAGGACGCAAGCGTCAAAGGCTTGGTTGCTGGGCAACCACTGAATACTGCGGGAGACGGCTTGCTGCAAGCGGGGCAGAACACAGAAGCCGCGGAGGTGAGCAAAGGGGCTGTAAAGAACATCGGCTACGAGGACAATGCCACAGAGCAGTTAGAAAAGCACAATAACATGCAGATGTTAGACGCTCTATTAAGTGTGGAGATAGAGCCAAATAACCAATCTATGCAGCGCTCTGAGATGAGATGGGGTAGCACCCAGAGCCTAAGGGATCAGCAAGGGCTACAGCTTGACCGAGACATTGGCAGAAATAGCAAGAATGGAAGAGAAGATAGAAACACGAGGGGAGGCTCCCCAGAGTTCTTTTTAGTTAATGAGGGTTCAGATACTACAGATATCAGCGAACAGGAAACTGAAGAGGAAGGGAGTTGCACTGAACAGACTTCAGATTCGGATACAAGCAAGGGCTCCAGGGAACTAGAGTCTAAAAAGAAAAAGAGGGTTGGTGGTAAAAGAACTGGAAAAGGGTCAAGGAGTAGCATGAGTAAGAAATTATCATGGGACTATTCTGCTACTTCAGAGACCTATCAGGAAAATGGACAGGAAGAGGAGGAAAAGGACGGGAGGCAGAAACCACAAAACGTAACTCTTGAAATGCTGTTTGGGACGCTGAAACAGATGCAGACTGAGGCAAGAGGGGAAAGTCGAAGAGCAAAAAGAGACACAAAAAAACTTCAAGCGTCGTTAAGAAGAGTAAGCAGAAAACAGGAAGAGGTCGAGGGGAGAGTTTCACAAGTGGAGGAAAGGACAAGCAGGGTGGAAGACAAGGTGACAGAATGGCAGACTTTCAAAACGGATCAAGAGAAAGTGGTGGAAGACCTCCAATGGAAGCTAGAAAGTTTTGAGAATCGCCAAAGGAGAAACAATGTGAGACTTCTGGGACTGGAGGAAGGCAGGGAGGGGCAGGATCCCAGAGGATATGTGGTTAAGCTGCTAGAAGAAGCCTTTCCAGAGTCAAAATGGCACTGGGATGTTGAAGTGCAGAGAGCCCATAGATATCCACTGTTCATTAAGAAGCACCGGGGGGGGCAAGAGAATGAGCGACCAAGCGCAATGCTGGTTTTCCTAGGTAATTTTTTAGCAAGACAGGAAATAATTGATAAGGCTAGGCCTGATTCTAGAAAGACAGCTGACGGTAATACTTTTTTCTCTAGGCCAGATTTCTGCCATGTTACAGTGGAAAGGAGGTGGAAGTTAAGACAGATGATAGCTCCCTTCCAAAAACAAGGCGCGGAAGCTTATCTGTTGTTTCCCTCAAGGTTGAAAGTAATCAGGAAAGGCTATACCAAAATGTTTACATCGGAGATAAAAGCAGCAGAATATCTAGCAGAAATCACGGAACTTGATAAAGGAAAGGAAAGTAGAACCAGAACCCCACCTAGAACCCCTGTAAGAAGCCCACCAAAGACCTAGTAAGATGGTAATATTAAATAAAATGCAAATAGCAATATCCAACAGAGGTGAGAACAGGATAGGAGAGAGTAGCGATTCTGCAGACTACAGGGGCTACACATAGGCCAGGATTGGCCTATTTGCCTGTAGCAAGGGGGGGGGGGGGGGGAGCCATCAAAGGGAGGGGGGTAAGGGGGGGTGAGGGGGGGTGGTGGGGGGGGGGAAACAAACACGTAGATTTCGGGCACAAACAAGGTGAAGGTAAAAGAGCCAAAAAAGATGTAGGGAGTAAGTTGTACAATGGAACAGCAATAAGAAAAATATGGGGAAGGAAACAAAGGAAATCACTAAAATACTGCCGGGATAGGTGTACACAGGAAATAGGAAAAACTGTGGAATATAATGACCTGTAGAATAGTTTCAATAAATATTTGTGGTCTCAATGAGCTTAATAAGAGGTTAAAAACTGCTTCTTTGTTAAAATCATTAAAACCTGACTTAGTATGCCTTCAGGAAACACATATCGAAGGTACCAAGGCTTATCTATTGGATCAACTTGGCTTTAATGTTTTAGCAAAAACTAATCAGAATACAAAGACACGAGGGGTGGCGATTCTGGGCAAGAGACAGGATATACTGGTCAAGAGGAAGTTGGAGGATCAGTGGGGTAGATGGGTTATAGCAGAGTTAATGTTTAGGGGAGAAACCATTACGCTTGTTTCGGTCTATGGATCTACAGGAGATGATCCAGACATTTTTCAATACTTAGACGCGGAACTCGCGCAATGGCCGGAGCCCATAATTCTCTGTGGTGATCTAAATATTCATGATGCAGATAGTAGTTTTCTAGATCCTGGTAGGAAATATATGGGGAGAAAAAGAAAAACTCATAGAGCCTTGGCAGATATGGCAAGGAACAACTCGCTAGAAGATCCTTGGCTAAATTGTCATCCGAACTTAGATGGGAGTACATTCTTTTCAGCTCCTCACCAGACACTGGTTAGGTTGGACTATTTTTTAATTACAAGGGGCCTGATAGATAGAGCAAGAATAGAAAGAGAACCAAGGGTCATATCAGATCATAACCCGTTAGCGTTAACTGTAGTAATTGGGCAAAGGAGAAATAAAGAAATGAGACAATGGACTTTTGATAGAACGCTGCTCCAGGATCAATCTTACAGGGAGAGAATGAGTAAATGGATTAAGGAATTTTGGGAGATTAATAGAGGTACCTCAACACCAGGGATCGTGTGGGATGCTTTCAAGGCCGGAATAAGAGGAGAAACCTTGAGCTACGTTATCAGTGCTCAAAAAATGGAGAAGGAAAAAGTGGAGAAAGATAACAAATTAATTAGACAGGCAGAGGAAGTACTCATGATGGGTATACACACACATTCTCCAATTGAACAGATACTACTGAAGATAGTCGCCCTTAAAGCTGAAGTTATGGACGGAATGGCAAAAAAGACCGTTGAGAAATATATAGTGAATAAAGAAAAGGCGTACGAGCTTAGCGAAAGAGTCGGTCACATATTGGCTGTACGAGCTAGGCAAAGAGATGGGATGGCTGATATCAAAGAGATCAAAAACTGTCAGGGAGCAAAGGTTAAAAATACAGAACAGATTAGAGAGGTTTTTAGGCAGTTTTATACGGAGCTCTATACGTCAGATGGGTATGAAAGAGAGGAGGCTATCAGGACATACTTGAATGAGATAGAGCCTTCAGGGTTGGCAGAGGCAGATAGAAAAGGGTTGGAAGAGAAATTTCAGGTGGATGAACTGATTGAGGCTTTGAGGGAGCTACCGGCTGGGAAGGCTGCTGGTCCGGACCAGATCCCGATAGAATTTTATAAAGTCTTCCAATCCTCCTTATTAGCAGAAATGTTTAATGTGATGTTATTAACGCAAATGGGTGAGTCTGCTCCACAGTCTTGGGGAGGTGCAGATATTATTGTTATTCCAAAAAAAGGCAAACCCGCAGATGTCCCGGGCTCCTACCGTCCCATCACTTTAATGAATGCTGATGTTAAGGTCTACTCTAAAATTCTGGCAAAAAGGCTATCTAGGGTAATCGAATCATTGGTTATTTCCTCTCAGCATGGATTTATTCCAGGTAAGGGAACAACTCAGCATACCAGACTAGTAATCACGGCATTTGATGTAGCAAGCATTCTGGAAGACCCAATGGCAGCGGTGTTTCTTGACGCCGAAAAAGCGTTCGATAGGGTCTCGTGGAGATATTTATGGGATGTTCTGAGGTGGCATGGTATAGGACCAGGATTTATAAAGGCCTTGCAGACACTATATAAAAACCCGACGGCCAGGATAAGAATCAACAGAGGTAGTTCTGCAGCAGTTAATATACAGAGAGGCACAAGACAGGGCTGTCCCTCTTCTCCCCTGCTCTTCGCTCTATATCTTGACCCCTATGTACGCAAGCTGGAAAGTAATGAGCAGATTCCATCATTAGTTCTCAATGGTTGTAGACTTAAATCATTAGCTTACGCGGATGACGTTGCCATCCTGACCACAGAACCTACAGTTGCCATTAGGGCAATTGAAGATGAAGCTGAGAGGTTTGGTCAGTTTTCAGGATACAGCTTGAACACTACTAAAACTCAGATTGTCAAAAATCAGTGGGTACATTGTAATGATGGTAGAGTGGTGGATATGGCAACTTATTTGGGGGTACAAATTACAGCAGAAATAGGTAAGATTGTGGAAAAGAATATGGATCCCTTGATAGTTCAAGTTAAAAAAGACCTGGAAAAAATGAACAATCTGCACCTGTCATTAGTTGGTTGTACAAACATTATCAAAATGATGATTTTACCCAAATTTCATATGTGTTTAGGGCTGTACCTTTGCTAATTGAAGCCAGCTGGTTTAATGGTATAGAGGCTATTTGTAACAGGTTTATATGGGCACACGGTAAGACTCGGAGGGCCTATAGGTATTTGACACTTCCTAGAGAAAAAGGGGGCTGGGGTGCACCAGATTTCCGTCTATATTATATGGCTACTGTTCTACAATATATTCAAGGCCTTATTGGAGGCAACACTGATGATGTAAGAATGCATAAAATGTCTACAGAGGTCTATGCTGTTGCACTAGGGGTGAATGCTCACAATTGTTTTTTAAATTGTACAGATTATAGTTATTTCAAGAGAACTAGGTTTAAAACTGTCAAGGCGGCAGTTACGGTGTGGAATGCATTCTTAAAGAAAGTCAAGATGGGGAGGTACAATAGGTATGTTTCATTGATCAATAATAGGTCACTTCCAGAGGAAGTTTTTTCAGATCATACAATGGCAGAGTGGGCTTTAAGGGGAATCACGCAAATAGGCGATCTTTTCTCACAGGATGGTTTTAAGCAATTCTCAGAGCTAAGAGAAGCATATGGTATACAAAATAGTGGTTTCTTCAAATACTTACAGGTCAGAAGTTTTTTTAAAAATAAGGTGGGAGGCCCAGCAGGCTTTAACAAAATAGAAATAATGGAGAAAATAAAGCTGATGGGTGATTGCTCTATCAAGTCTTTCTACGGAATATTGATGAAAGAAAAGCAAGATGACTTAGATAAATTTGGTAAGAAATGGGCGGACATACTAGGAGTTGAAAGTAATTTGTTTTATGATTCCTTGAATTTAGGTTGTACAGTATTATGTGCTGCCCCGCTGCAGTCTCAGCATTACAAAACATTATATTTTTTGTATTACACGCCTGCAAGGATTGCAAAATGGGGGGGAATACAGGAATTAACTGCCCTAGATGCAATACGTTGGAAGCAGACAGTGTACATATTTTCGCAACATGCCCCCAATTACAAACTTTGATTAACGATATTGAGGGGTTTTTGGCAAGATCACTGGGCATCACGATATCTCTTACACCAGCTTGGATTATGTTAGGTGTGACGGAAGGAGAACAGGATCAATATGCTGAATTTCTGTTTGTAATAATGGCTGTCTACAGACTAACAATAGCTAGGGCCTGGCTAGACAAAAACCCTCCGAAACTGCAATGCTGGTTGGCAAATACCTTGTATGCATACAATATAGAGGAAAAGATTTATGCTCGTAAAGGGAGGAGTGGTAGACGTTTGGGGAAAAGAATATGGGAGCCACTATGTAAATGGAAAGAGTTGCAAAGAAAGGACAACTAGGTATTAGGGCAGGATGATGTTGTATTTACTGTTAATGTTATTATCAGACTTCCATGTATTTGCTTTTTTTTATTTTTTCCATTTTTTTTTCTTTCTCTTTATTTCAAGTTTATTTCAAGTTGAAAAAAAGCATTGTAATATATTATGTGTAAGGCTTAATGTGCCCTGTTATAGTGAAGAAAAATAAAAACTTTAAAAAAAAATAAATAAATAAATAAAGTAAAAAAAAGAAAAAAATGTATATATATTGTAATGAAAGGATAAGGAGAGGTTGCGGATGTAAAAAAAAGTTGTATAGTGTTTGTTTTCAGCATGTCGCCGAACATTTTACTTGTATATGCCTTCGTCGGGTCATGTCACGATTAAAGTAATGGGTAAAGATGGAAAAATAACTAAGTGTTTAATTAATAGAAAACATTTTGAACGTTTAATGTTTTGTGTAGAGATAGAAATGTATTGCGATTGAAGTTTTAAGAAGAGAAATAGAATAATTTTGTTATTTTGGCAAAATGATTGCTTTTGGCTTGGTTGGTAATAAAGAAAACTGTTTTTTTGAATTACAAGTGGGAAAAAAGAAGGGAGATGCATTTAGATTAAATTGTTGTACTTTTCGTTTTTGAGGTTTGATTGGTTGCATTGGTTTAAAATTTAATAGGCCAGTAATTTAAAGGAATTATTTTGCGTGTTGTTTTTTGGAAAAACTGGAATGAGATACAATATGATTTAGTTAGCGAGAAAAAATCCAGTAAGGATGTGATGTTACATAACCTTAAAAATTAATTTACAGGTTGGGAACGTCACATTTTGCTGCAAGGGATTTTTGGAAAAAAGAAGAATGCAAAAGGATTCGGGTAACGAAGACGGATATGTTTTCAAGAACGTAATTTTTCTGTTTGAAAAAGTACAGAAAAAAGAAAAAAAATTGAAACAATTATGTTATGAATATGGATGTATTTTATGGCACTTACATTATTTTTTTTACTTGTAAAGAAGAATGCTTTACTCAGAAAATGCATTAAATTATTGATTTAAAAATTAAAAATTGAAAAAGTATCGATTTGATAAACAGTAATAGAAAAATATTCTGATACGTTTTGCAGACTTTTGGAGGTATAAATTTAAGAGATTACAACATTGTTCTTTTTTTCACAATTGGAAAAAATATGCCAAATACTTAAATAATAACCTTTTTCAAAAAACTAGTTTTTCAAGCAAGCATCACTTTGGAAAAAATAAGTGGTGAGGAAGGAAAGGATATTTTTAAAGGAACGTTCAAAATGTTTTCAAAAGTAAATATATTCCATTTTAAATGCAATGGATAAAAAATTTTTATTTTTAAATTAAAGAAGGAGAATAGTGACTTATCTTTGGATTTGTCTACATTTGAAAATGGTGGAACAGAAAAAAAGAAGACTTCTTAAGGTAAGGGAACCCGACGAAAATTAATTTTAAAAATGTTTAAAAAAATGCCAATTGAATTAAATGTGAAAAAATAATTTAAGGTCAAAGCAGGAAAGTAAATTTGTGAGAATTGATTAGAAATGTAATATGTTAGCAACATTTGCCAGGTAGTCTAATGCCACACTCAACGAAAATTGTTGAAGTACTGTCAATAGTCTCTCGGACATCTCCTTAGCTTGTTTAGAAGGTCGTGGATTTAGGCTACCTGTTAATGCTTGTGCAAGTCTCATGTCTTGAAAACTTTGCTCCTTCTTCAAAGTTTTCAAAAAAAGGTAGAAATTTGGATGATGTTTCCCAATTGTATGACTGAAGGAGTTGTGCCATCCCTCTATGGCATTGTTTGTTTTAGCACCTCCTACCAAGCAGGTTGATAGCAGTTCCACCACTCCACATGGAAACGTGGCTTCCTCCTGCGACCCGATCTGCTTAGATGCCCAATCCATGTGTCCTCAAAATAATTTAACAAGGGTGCCAATTTTTCTTCATTTTCAACATAATATTCTGATTCAGAAATTGCAGTGTAGTACTCGTCTACACTTTCAGGAGGTACAAAACAAAGTGCTGTTAATTTCTTTAATTCTACTTGTAGTTTGCTATCTGAGCAGTAATCTGAAACCAGGGATGTTTTTTGTAATTTACGCCAATATGCCTGGGAAAAATGAAAAAAACATCCCTGAATTTGGGTATCCACGTACATTTTGTTGATCACATTGATCATAGTCAATTCGAAATCTATAATGATTTTCCTAGGACTTTTCCCGGATGTTTTCTCTTTAATCACTGACAAAAATTCAGTGTAGGTTGCAGATTGCTTATCTGGTAGCAAACTATACACTAAGGGAACTACATTTTTGTTAATCTGTGCATGAATGCTGTAAATTTGTGTGAAAGGATGGGGCGTACATTTAAACGTCCCATCCATTTTTTTTTTTTAAATATATTTTTATTGCAGGAATCAGTAAAAAGTTACAAATTGGACCAGCATTATAAGGTCAATTGAAAATAGTAGAACACATCCCATCTCCATTCAATAAAACATCCCAACACACAGCCATTCAGCCCACAACCCGAGGGTCGGGCGGCGAGTATCAGTAAGGGCCCGATAGGAGGGCAAGGCCGGTCCGGATGATCCACAGTCCATCATCTGCTTTTCTAAACCATACTACAAAAGGGAAAGAAAAAGTAAAACCCCCCCAAAACACTATGAACTAAACAGAACCCTCCCCAACCCCGCCATCAGTGTATGGAAAGAGACGTAGAAGGAAATATGGGTGAGCCTCCTGGGAACCCTACAGACATGTGAAGAACAACTGTCTATCGGGACTCGGGGCGAGCCGCATCCTCACTTTCTGAGGCGCTGGAAGCGCAATAATCCCTGAGGGCCTGCACTAATGTCTCCCATTCTAGCGCCGCCTCCTGCGCCTTCTCATTGTGCTGTCTTCTAGCTAGCTGGTATCGCAGCGTGCTTTCCCCTGCCGCCCACTTCAAAAGTTCGCCGTGCCACCGGGTCCATGTGGGACCAACCCTCGCCTTCCAGTTCCTAGTGACCTCCCGCTTAGCAAGGAGAAGCCCTAGGTCAATGAATTTACTGGAAATTTTATTCTTGGGGGTATGTGGAAACCAGTGTAAGAGTCCCACCGCCGCGTCAACCGCCAAGGACCTCCCCGTCACCTCCTTCAGGGTGTCTCCCACCTCAAGCCAATAGGAGGACAATCCTGGGCAGGACCACAGCATGTGAAGGAGGTCTGCCCCAGGCGCGCGGCATCTGGGGCAGTCCGCAGAATCCGTGGCGAAGTATTGTTGGATCTTCGCCGGGGTCAAATATGCTCTGTGGAGCACATAGAAGTGGACCAGTTGAAAGCGGGCGTGGCGCGTACCCTTCCAGGCCCGCCTCATGAGTTGTGACCAGGTCGCCTCCGGTATCTCCTGTCCTACGTCCGCCTCCCAGCGGTTCTTTAAGGTGGTGAGGGGGGTTAACCCCTCGTTGACCAGTCTGTTATACAGGCATGTGACCGCCTTGACCGTACCCGCAGACATCATGACATACTGGCATACCGGGGATGTAGGAGGTTCCTCCATTCCGTTTTTCCAGTGCGCTTGAATCGCTCGGACCAGGGCTGTGTGCAAAAGAAAGTCGCCACGAGGAACATCAAAGCGGTCAATGAGCTCCTGAAAGGGCAGTAGTGCCCCATCCTCGTAAAGGTCACCCACCAGCTGTAGGCCCGCATCCTCCCAATCCACCAGCCGTGACCAATCACCGCCGTGAGGCAGGGCCGTCAACATACCCAAAGGTATTTCGGGTGCGTACGGCAGCCGCAACCGTCCCCGGGAGTGGGCGCGGTTCCAGCATAGTCGAATGGTCTTTTCCTCAAGCGTCAGGTCCTGCAAGACCAAACGCTGACGCAACGCAATGAAGGAAACAACATGCCTGGCCATCCCAGTGCCCCTCCCGGTCTCTGGGCCACGGAATTCCCTGGCGACTTCCTGAGTGAAGGTCTGTAGCTGGGCCGCCAAGTAGTATTTCTCAAAGTCTGGTACCGCAAGACCACCCTCAGCCTTCGGCCTTGTCAGGGTCTTAAGGGCCACTCTCCGGCGGCCTGAACCCCAGAGGAATCCCACCACCATTGATCTTAGCAGGCGAAAGGTGGCCGGCGCGATCCAAACTGGCAGCGCACGGAAATAGTACAGCAGCCGAGGGAGCGCCACCATTTTTAGCAGAGCGATGTGCCCCGCCACCGACAGCGGCAGGGTAGCCCAGAAATCCATGCTACTCCGGAGTGCGCGAGTGCTGCGAGCTATGTTCCCATCCAGGAGGTCAGTCGGGTCGTGGTAGACGTACACCCCCAGGTATTTAAAGCAGTCAGGTTCCCACCTAATCTCCCTACTGATATCGGGGCTGGGCGTGCCCCTGTGAACCGGGAACAGGCAGGTCTTGGCCCAATTCACCCGAAGGCCCGAAATCTCTCCAAACGCCGTGAGCGCCGATGCAGCCCCATTCAAGGCATCAATCGGGTCCTCAAGGAAGAGTAACAGGTCATCAGCGTATAGCGAGACATAATGCGGGCCCGATGGTGTCCACAAACCGCGAAAGTGGGCCCCGGATCGGAGCAGCAGCGCCAGAGGTTCCACCGCTAGCGCGAAGAGAAGCGGAGACAGTGAACAACCCTGCCTCGTGCCTCTCTCCACCGAGTATTGTGAGGAAACCAGCGGGCCCGCGCGTACCCTGGCCGATGCTGAGGCATACAGTACCGAGGTCCACCTGACGAAGCCCTCACCTAGGCCGAACCGCCGCAATACACAGCGCAGGTAGTCCCACTCCAGGCTGTCAAAGGCCTTTTCCAAATCCACCGAAAGGACCACCGGGCACGGGGCGTCAACAAGCGGCTCCCCCAGCAAACGGAACAGCCTACGGATGTTCATGGTCGTGTTTCGCTTGGGAAGGAATCCAGCCTGGTCCTCGTGCACCAAAGAGCGCATGTGACCGAGCAGCCGCGACGCCAGTATGCTGCTCAGTATCTTGTAATCGACCGTCAACATGGATAGTCGACGGTAGGACGCCGGGTCGGATGAATTCCTGCCCGGTTTGAGGAGAGGAACTACCAAGGCCTCACACATCGAGCCGGGGAGCCGACCCAGCCGCTTCGCCTCTCTGTAGACTATCAGCAGCCTTGGCACCAGGAGGTCAACATAGGCGGAATAAAATTCTATCGGAAGACCATCCAGGCCCGGGGTCTTATTCCTCGCCATCTTTTTAATGGCGCTGCGGATTTCACCCAGTTCGATATCAGAGCCCAGAGCCTTCGCCACGTCCGATTTCACAGCTGGGAGTTCCAGGGGTCGCAAGTAGTCCTCAATCCGGGAGGGGTCCCCGGCTGAGCAGCTACGGTACAGGCGCTCATAGTAGCGCAGGTAACAACTCAAGATCTCAGGTTGAGTGTGTACTTCGGTCCCTTCTGCCGTGCGCATGGACGTTGTCAGGGAAGTTTGGCGCGTGGGGTTAGCCAACCACGCCAACAGTGCGCCCGATCTGTCTCCCTCCGCAAGCGACCTAGCAGTATAGGCCTTATAGTCGAAGCAGCGTAGCCGCTCGACCTCCGCCGCCACCGCCTCTTTCGCCGCCGCCGTGCGCACCCGAAGTTCAGGACGCCCGGGGCGGTGGAGTTCCAACTCACGGAGCTTCCGATCCGCCGTAGCCAGGTCATCAAGGATGACGCGCCGCATGCCCACCTTCTTAGCAATACAGTAGCCCCTGACCACCACCTTAAAGGCGTCCCATTCCAGTGCCCTCGATCCCGCCGTACCCCCATTGGTCGCAAAATATTCTGAAATGGTATCCTCCAAGTCCGCCTTAAAAACTGCGTCCTCCAAAATTTCCGGGCGCATTTTCCAGGTGGGCACAGCGGGAACCCCGGGAAACCAGCGAAGGTCTAACAAAAGAGGGTTATGGTCCGAGATAGTCCTGGTCAGGTATTCAGACCGGACCGCTGCCGAAGTCAACTCTGCCGAGCCCAGAAACCCGTCCAACCGGACGTGCAATTCGTGTAGGCCCGAGAAGTAGGAGTAGTCTCTAGTATCGGGGTGTTGTGCTCTCCAGATATCCGTGAGTCCCCAGTGCGTCTGCCATTCCCTCCTTCCTTTAGCCACACGGTGAACCGGAGAGTCAGGGGGGGGGGGGTGCGAGCGGTCAGCCTCCACGTCCACTATTGAATTGAAATCCCCTCCGAGCAGAAGGGGACCAGAAAAGAAGTGGGCTAACGAACCCGATAACCCAGAGAGGAAGGCGAGTTGGTCCACGTTAGGTGCATAAACACAGCAAACGTTCAGGTCCCTCCCCCCAAGTGTGCCTGAGATGGCTACGTAGCGGCCCTCTGGGTCCACCACGGATTTTGCAACCTGGAATGGAACCCCCCCTCTGATCCAAATCAGCGCCCCCCTGGCATATGCTGAATACGAAGTACAGAAGACCTGCCCCCTCCATCTACGCTGTAGCGCCGCCCCTTCCGCCTTGTTGAGATGGGTCTCCTGCAGCAGCGCCATTTGCACCCCTCTACGCACTAAATAAGCGTGGACTTTGTGGCGTCTAGACATAGTGTGAAGCCCTCGTACGTTCCAAGTAATGCATTTCATAGTAGTAACATCAGCCATTGTCCCATACCGTTCGTTCCAAGTCTCTTCCCCTCGGTCCCAACAAAGGAAGAGCAACAATCAACCCAACACTGATGGCGGCCATTTTCCCCAACCAGAAAACCACAACCCCGGGTCGAAACAAACCCCTGCCCACCCTCCCCAGAACAGGACCCAAATAGTACCATCTAGTTCCCATCCAAACCTTACCCCTAACAATCCCAAAGTCCCCAACTAATCCTGCGGTCAACACCGCAGGAAGGCCTTAAGGGCTAGGTGCGGGCTGGGCGCCGGTAATGGGCCCTCGATTCTCGGACTACCGAGACCAGAGATGAGCCCCAAACAAAAGCTATGTCACAGGCAGGGCACCCCTCCCTTCTTCACCACGGAGTTCATGGACAATCGCCAACCCCTGCCACCCCCGTTGCAGACCCCCACCCAAATGGAAGTAGCTCACCCCATCACCCCTGTCCATCCAGAAGGTCCTCAACCGAGTTAGGAGTGATCACCGGCATGTGGACACTGTCAGTCACCGATTCCTCCAAATCCGTTGGCGCCCCCTCATCCCCAGGGTCCGTTTCCTCAGTAATGGGGCCTTCTCGCGAACCAGATATCGTAGTCAACATCTCCAACACTCCCTTCCGTTCCGCTGATGTCTCCATGGTCGAAGGCCTGCCCGCTTGGCCACGGCGACTCCAGAGCCTGCTGGATCACCGTCGCTGTCCAGGTTCTGTTGTCAGCCGAGATGACGCGCTGAAACCATCTTTACCAGCCCTATAGAGTTCGAGCCAGTTGCAGACGTCCTCCGGGGAGTCAAAGAACTGAGTCTTGTCATCAACTATTATGCGGAGCCTTGCGGGAAACAGGAGCGAGTACTGAATGCCCTCGCTCCGGAGCTCGCGCTTGTTCGCCAGGAAAGAGGACCGCCTGCGCTGGGTCTCAAACGTGTAGTCCGGAAAAATGTTCACCTGGCTATTCTCCACCTTGTAAGGGCCATTATGTCTGGCGGCATTTAGGATGAGATCTCTGTCCCTAAAATGTAGCAAGCGTGCCACTACCGGCCGTGGGGCGCGGCCTTGCTGCGGCGGCCTTGCCGGCACCCTGTGTGCTCGCTCCAAGGTGTAGAAGGAGGACAGGCCTTCTGGCGCCACCGTGTCCCGGAGCCAGGCTTCTAAGTAGGCCACCATATCGCCATCTTCAATCTTTTCCGGCAGGCCCACCACACGAATGTTGTTTCGCCTATTACGCCCCTACGCATCCTCCGCTCGCCGCTCAAGGGCCTCTATCCGGGACAGGGCATCCTTCATCGTCGCGGCCAGGGTCTTCTACACGGGCTCTAAGGTCCTCACCGAGCCTTCCACTTCCTTGACCCTCTCTGAAAGCTTACCATGGTCCGCTCTAAGGAGGCCCAAGCTCGTTGCAACCTGGGCAATGTCCTGCTGGAGGGCCGAGCGCGTCGTCGCTATCGCCTCTAGGACCCGGTCAAATTGTTGTTGCAAGTGAGGGCCTCCAGAGCTCCCCGGGTCCCTGCGATCCTCTTTGTCCGGCGCCTCCAAATCCGAGGCAGCTGGAGTGGCTCCTTTGGGTCCTTTCGGTTTTCCCATGGCGCTGGAGTCCCACGGTGGAAAGTCAGTCAGAGGCACCTCCGGGTGCGGGCGTCCACTCTGCCCCACCCGGCAAATTGTCGTGGAGCCGAGGGTCGCCGCTCTCTGTCTCCAGGGCCTGTTGGTCTTCCGCACCTCCGGGCCGCGCCACCACCGTGTCGTCGGAGGGCACCGAGAAGGAGGCGGGGATAATCGGCGCCAGGTCGGATAGGCCCGCTTGGCCGATGAGGATCTAGATCGAGAGTCACCAACGCCTCCGGAGACTTTGTGGCGCCAAGGCGCCGTGCTGCCCATGGATTTCAGTCACTCAGCGGGGTGCAACCGGGTGCGGCACTGGGGTTCGGTTCCACATACAGGGTCGCCAGACGTCCGTGTTATAAAGCCATCGATAGTCCGGACCTCAGATCGTCCGGGATCGGTCACCGTGCTCAGATTCTGGGTGAGGCAACACCTAGACCATCACATCACAGGGAGATAGGAGGCGGAGGGTGCGCCGTGCCCAGCGATGTTCCTCCGGATTAAGGGTCCCGGCCAAGGTGTTGAGAAGGTCCGGGCGCCATCTTGGGTCGCACTCCGCTGGTCCCCTAACTTCGATTTTCCGTCGGATCAACCGGTCTTCAAGTATCACCGGGCATCCCAGTGGGTCCCAATCAGTTCGGTCGTCGGTTTGCGGGGACTAGGGTGCCCCGTGGACTCCGATTTGCAGGATCAATGCGGGCTCAGTCCCAGAGCCGAGCTCTCAGGCGACCATCGCCATCGGCGTCCAAGCCACGCCCCCTAAACGTCCCATCCATCATCCAAATTTCAGTATTCTCTAACTTAAAAAGGTTGCGGGGAGTGCTAAATATTAGAATACGTTTAAGAGGGTTTTGGTTGTCATAGAGTAAGAAAGGTTCATTAGAGAGAGATAGAGTAAGATCATGAGGAATAATTATGTCTGCAAAAGTTTGAGGGGTAACTGTGTGAGTGTTACTTGCCTGCTTTTTACGTTGAATAATTCTACGCAAATTGGGTATAGTAGGCATATTACAAGCAATATGACCAGGGACATGTTGTGCAACCTCTCTTAAAATTCTACCAGGAGTTTCATTGGAGGTGGATGCAATATCTTTCATTTTGTTTATTGTTTCACATATTTCTATCTCCATTGCAGAAGCAGAGTGGTTATGTTCAGTTGTTTTTATTACGTTGTCACCAACAGTAACCGCTCTGCCGCTGCAACGGGAAGAATAATACTGCACACACCTCCAATGTCTCCTTGGTTCACTTATCCTTTCATTACAATATATATATCCACAATGATTGAGAAGTCTGTTTCCTTTCCTGGATTTAGTGTAAGATGCTGTGGCCTGGCTTGACATTATCTGTTGAAAAAATGAAATGGGAAAAAAAAATTACTATGTTTTTCTATGTCTTTGTTTTATCTTTTAGAAATGTATATTTATTTTCCTATTTATACAAGTTTATGGAGTTAGAATAGTAAGTGGCACCCCTACACTATCCAGCACTTACCCTACTGATGCACTTTCATGGAGTTAGAATAGTAAGTGGCATCCCTACACTATCCAGCACTTACCCTACTGATGCATTTTCCTGGAGTTAGAATAGTAAGTGGCACCCATACACTATCCAGCACTTACCATACTAATGCACTTTCCTGGAGTTACAATAGTAATTGGCACCCCTACACTATCCAGCACTTACCCTACTGATGCATTTTCCTGGAGTTAGAATAGTAAGTGGCACCCCTACACTATCCAGCACTTACCATACTAATGCACTTTCCTGGAGTTTGATTAGTAATTGGCACCCCTTCACTATTCAGCACTTACCCTACTGATGCACTTTCCTGGAGTTAGGATAGTAAGTGGCACCCCTACACTATCCTGCACTTACCCTACTGATGCACTTTCCTGGAGTTAGAATAGTAAGTGGCACCCCTACACTATCCTGCACTTACCCTACTGATGCACTTTCCTGGAGTTAGAATAGTAAGTGGCACCCCTACACTATCCAGCACTTACCCTACTGAAGCACTTTCCTGGAGTTAGAATAGTAAGTGGCACCCCTACACTATCCAGCATTTACCCTACTGATGCACTTTCCTGGAGTTAGAATAGTAAGTGGCACCCCTACACTATCCTGCACTTACCCTACTGATGCACTTTCCTGGAGTTAGAATAGTAAGTGGCACCCCTACACTATCCAGCACTTACCCTACTGAAGCACTTTCCTGGAGTTAGAATAGTAAGTGGCACCCCTACACTATCCAGCATTTACCCTACTGATGCACTTTCCTGGAGTTAGAATAGTAAGTGGCACCCCTACACTATCCTGCACTTACCCTGCTGATGCACTTTCGTGGAGTTAGAATAGTAAGTGGCACCCCTACACTATCCAGCACTTACCCTACTGATGCACCTTCCTGGAGTTAGAATAGTAAGTGATACCTCTAAAAATGTCATCACTTACTCTACTGAGGCTCTTGTTTTGCTTTTTACAAACTTTTCAAATCAACTTTTGCTATTTATTTTGCAGATTAGATGTGTTTATATTTATAAATTACCTTTGGTTTTTGGAGTTTGCTTCTTTGTCTTCTTCCTGGTCTTCTGACTTGTTTTTGTTTAGACTTTTTTGTTGATTGCTCTTTCAAGTTTTGCTTTTCTGGTTTGGCTCTAGAAAAACAATTGAAGAAGGTTTTATATGTTTTCTAAATGTTTCATGTTCATTTCGTTTTTGAAGTTTTTGATGGTGTGCAAAATTACAATATTATTGTGTTTTAATTTAATTTTAAACACTGTATTATCACTGTTTTAATTTTTTTCAACTGCCTCATCTTTCATGGAGTTAGAATAGTAAGTGGCACCCCTACACTATCCAGCACTTACCCTACTGATGCATTTTCCAGGAGTTAGAATAGTAAGTGGCACCCCTACACTATCCAGCACTTACCCTACTGATGCACTTTCCTGGAGTTATAATAGTAAGTGGCACCCCTACACTATCCAGTACTTACCCTACTGATGCACTTTCCTGGAGTTAGAATAGTAAGTGGCACCCCTACACTATCCAGCACTTACCCTACTGATGCACTTTCCTGGAGTTAGAATAGTAAGTGGCACTCCTACACTATCCAGCACTTACCATACTGATGCACTTTCCTGGAGTTAGAATAGTAAGTGATATCCCTATACTATCCAGCATTTACACTAGTGATGCACTTTCCAGGAGTCAGAATAGTAAGTGGCACATCTACACTATCCAGCACTTACCTTACTGATAATCCTAGTTTTTTTATATATTTATGTTTGGCTTTCTTTGTCGACTGCTATTCCCAGTTTTTGTTCTTAATTGGAGGGCTTCAGAAAATAAATTTGAGTATCTAAAATGTATTCAAAACATTTCATCAAAATCTGTTTCTATTGTTTGTGATCTAGTGATAACTGACAAGTTTTAAATGATAAATAATTGTTATCTTCAAAACATCACATACTTTCTTAGTGCTGCATTTTTATTGTGTAGGAATTTTAATTAATTTTACAAATTAAACTCTTGTTTTCTCTAGAATTGCATTATTTTGAAATTGCTTTAGTTATTGTTTATTCTAAACCGTCCCACATTTTTTAACAGCTGCAGTTTGTAGATGTTGGATTTGGATTTGAAAATTCTACATCATGTCACACTTTCTGTACTGTTGCATTTTCAAGTAGTAAGAACAATATTTAAATCCGTTTTTTCGGTGATAATTTCATATATTATTTATACTTTTATTAAATATAAAAAAAATTTACCTTCTTAAAATCTCGACGATTGTATTTCGAAAATGAATTGTTTTTTTTTAAACCAAGTTCGTTTTTCTGTGAGAAAAGAATAATTTAAAGGTATGGATTATTACATCGGAAGGTGTGTAAACTATTTACTTATGTGTTTTGGTAAATTGGATAAAAAGTACCTTATTTTAAATCGTGGTGAGTAGTGTTGCTGTTTAGAAAAAAAGCTTTATTTTGAAAAGGTGGTTTATTTGTCTCACTTGGTTGGAGAACTGTTTCTAAAAGAAAGAAATATTTTTTGTTGTTTTAAAAAATGTATAGTATATTTCTGAATAGAATACTTTCTTTTAAAAAAATTACAACGTTTTAATATTAGTAACGTTTATATATTTTTCGGAATCTTTAGAGATGTTTGTAAATATATTCAGGTATTTCCTTAGTTAAAGGTTATTGTTGTATTATTTATTGTATTTAAAAAATATATATTTCTAACTTATTGCTGCTCAAATGCTATAATCAAACATTTCTTTACTTCGTTTTCTTAACTTACTTGAATGTGATTGAAAAAATGCTTCAAAGTTGGCTATGGCTGATATTATGTTGAAGAGGTCAGAGGGTCAGCTTTTGACATCTGGTCACTCTGGGAGTTGATAATCAACTGACTTAAAAATGGTGTCTTGCACTTATTTATAACTTTTCGTCAGTAGCATCATTATTTCTTTAATTTACACTGTTAGTTTTATAATTTTATTTTCATTCATATAATGTGAAAACGTATAATTTAAAATGTTGTGTTTTGAAGTGATGTTTTGACAGTTTTGTTCCGTTTTGACATCCATTTTGAAAGTATTGTTGATCTGCAATGTCATGGAAATGGTAGATGGACTTCATTTTAAACTACAATGCTTAAAATGGCGGTTCTCTGTATGTAAAATATTTCTGTTTCTGAAAAAAGTTTGTTTTTCATTTATTTAATAATCGTTTTCACGTTGTTTTGAAAAGTAAATCGTTCTCTCGGTGAAATATGTGAATTTTTATAAATACGAGTATTAATTTTGTTACTCAAGTATTAATTTTGTTACTCGAGTATTAATTTTAAAATCTCTGTGATTTCGGAACATTTCTGTGCAGTTTATCACCACATTTTAATACACTTCCCCACCCAAAAACCCCTAATTTCCCTGCTTCCCGTGCCAGGATTTATTTTACTTTAAAAAAATATATATTTATTTATTTATTTAATTAAATAAATAATCCGTTGATAAGGTAAGCATTTTAAAGAAATTCAGAGCTTTTCCGTGGAGTTTATCACTACATTTTAATACACTTCCCCACCCAAAACCCCTAATTTCCCTGCATCCCATGCAAGATTTTAAATTACAAAAAAAAAATATATTATTGAAATGCGTTGTAAAGGTATGCGTGTTAAAGGATTTCGTTGTAATGGTGCTTTTTCATTAGTAACTCTATATTGCGTTGTAATAGTATTCGTTGTAAAATTTTGCGTTGTAATATCTTCTGCATTGTAAAAAATGCATTGTAAAAGCATGCGTTGTAATAGCATGCGTTGTAACGTCATATATCCATAATGTTTTTTTTTCAAGAGAAACATTCTTCTGAACAGTTGACAAATATTACTTTGCCTTTTCCTTGAATATATTAATTGATACTCTGGCCCTTATAAAAGGAACACTGGAAAAGTCTATTGAAAATGTTCTTTATATAGAATTGGTTCTAGGATTTGCTTTTTGCTTAGGGCTGGAAAAATATTGATGATTCTGTTTGTGATAATAGTCATTACTCTCTCCTGCTCCTGTATGTTAATTATGACCCAATGCTTTGATCCCTTTGTACTCCTGCTTATACCTTATATATACCCGCTTAATTAAATGTTTATAATGAAAATGCCCACCTAGCAATGGATTAGGATATTGATGGATTTATGAAAATCTATGTTCCTACTGGATCATAGGAATGTCTTTAGCTCATGCTAAAAGGACTATCTGTTAAAGATAGCAGGAATCGCTGTTAGCATGAGCTGAAAGCCATTTTGTACTTGGCAGTCATCTTAGTTAGCCATGTGCTTGCCATGTGCTTCCTCCCTTTTCCGGACCCTTGCACATGCTCAGAAAGGCATAGCTGTCAGAATGCACCTGCTCCTAGTATAGAACTGTCAGGCTATTCTTGCTGATGTAAGGAGAAATGTCTCTCCTCCCACTTCGTTGAGCAAAGCAAATTTTGTATAGCCATATTAGTCAGTAAGCATGCTTACATGTGCCAGGACCTCCCCTTGGTTTTATGCTGACTAATGTAACATATGCATATATAAGGCCCCTGTTTTCTGTTCTCCTTAGACTGGTTCCTACAGTGGCCCGAGGGTACCGTATGACGCAGGCTCCCTCATGTGAGGTTATTAAAGATGGTATTTTTATATTACAGCTTCTGTGCCAATTTCTTCTTTGTTGGTTATAAGGATCAGGTGTCTCAGTGAACCCCTTAGGAGATTTATATTTCTTCAGACTAATAGTGTCAGGGGAGGAATTTGTCCAGGGCAAAGAGGGAGGACGGGATGCGTGCAGGACGTGTGTAGGTCATGCCACAGTAGTGTACGTTGGACCAGTTTCTCTTGGATCATGGGGAGTCATGGAATGTCAAAAAACGGGAGGGCAGGGAAGTACAAGAGGCCTCCACCCAGCATTTAGCTAAACTTCAGCCAGGTCCAGCTTGCAGTAGAAGAGGTCTGTATGTCAGTGGGGTCAAGTTTCAGGCCCTGCAGTAGTATAGATGCTGGAGTGGTTGTCCCGGCCTCATCATAAATGGCTTTTGCATAGGGAAGCCGGGCATCCTGGTGGTAACAATGGGATGAAAATTGGCATTGCGCCTCCAGATAATACAACTGAAAATCAGGGATCCTAAACCCGCCATGCTCACAGGGGAGTACAACCGTATCCCATTTAATTCAGGGGAAACGATCCGCACACACAAGCCCCAATAGAAGGCTCCTGTGGATGAGACAGAACGTGTTGGTCAGGGGAATAAAAATAAAAAAATAAAAATACAAAAAACGGGGTAGAAGAACAATTTTAATGATTTCTATGCGGTCGGTCATGGAGAGGGGAAGTTGCAATCACTGCTCAATCTGAACAGTCAGTTTATCAATGGCAGGGCCATAGCTCAGACGGATAGCCTGCTCCTTGTTGCAATGCAGATGAATGCCCAGGTATTTGGTGGGGTCCTGGCACCATGTGAAGGGATACTCACAGGGCACAGAGGCAGTGGCGTCCGTGAGAGGAAACAACTCAGACTTCGCCCAATTAATGTGAAGGCAGGAGAAGCCACCAAACCTGATCATCTCCTGTACAAGATTTTAGGATGGATGATGAATAAACAATAAAATATCATCTGCATACATGTATAATAGTAGGGGACTTGGGGCAAATCGAAAGCCCTGGTGCAAGTGGCTGGCCTGGAGATGGCACACCATGGGGTCCTTGGCAGTTATGACAAGAAGGGAAGATAGGGGGCAACCCTGACTTGTTCCGCTGGCTATAGCAAAGGGCTCAGATAGAGTTCAATGGACCCGTAGCCGGGCTTTTGGGCTGGAGTATAGCAACATAATCAGGCTGGTGAAACCTCTGGGCAGCCTCAATTTTTGCAGAGCGTGCAGGAAAGACCACTCTAAAGAATCAAAAGCTTTCTCTGCCTCTAGCAGAGCCACGGCAGCTAGTATATCTAGGGACACCCTGTTCAGCATTGCAAATATAGTTCGAAGGTTGAGAGATGCGGACCTGTGGGGGACAAACTTGGTTTGTACGGGAGAGATAATGTGGTCCAGTGGGAGTGACAGCTGAGTGGCTATCGCCTTGGCTAGAATTTCGTTATCAAAATTTAAGAGCAATAAAGGCCTATAGGAGGAGCAGC
Source organism: Lissotriton vulgaris (assembly GCF_964263255.1). Lineage (NCBI taxonomy): Eukaryota > Metazoa > Chordata > Amphibia > Caudata > Salamandridae > Lissotriton > Lissotriton vulgaris. The sequence continues at coordinate 291,394,191 of NC_141693.1, forward strand.
TTCAGCAATAGTGTAATATACGCCTTAAATGTGTCCCAGCACTTACCATACTGATGCACTTTCCTGGAGTTAGAATAGTAAGTGATATCCCTATACTATCCAGCATTTACACTAGTGATGCACTTTCCAGGAGTTAGAATAGTAAGTGGCACATCTACACTATCCAGCACTTACCTTACTGATAATCCTAGTTTTTTTTATATGTTTTTGTTTGGCTTTCTTTGTCGACTGCTATTCCCAGTTTTTGTTCTTAATTGGAGGGCTTCAGAAAATAAATTTGAGTATCTAAAATGTATTCAAAAGATTTCATCAAAATCTGTTTCTATTGTTTGTGATCTAGTGATAACTGACAAGTTTTAAATGATAAATAATTGTTATCTTCAAAACATCACATACTTTCTTAGTGCTGCATTTTTATTGTGTAGGAATTTTAATTAATTTTACAAATTAAACTCTTGTTTTCTCTAGAATTGCATTATTTTGAAATTGCTTTAGTTATTGTTTATTCTAAACCGTCCCACATTTTTTAACAGCTGCAGTTTGTAGATGTTGGATTTGGATTTGAAAATTCTACATCATGTCACACTTTCTGTACTGTTGCATTTTCAAGTAGTAAGAACAATATTTAAATCCGTTTTTTCGGTGATAATTTCATATATTATTTATACTTTTATAAATATAAAAAAAATTTACCTTCTTAAAATCTCGACGATTGTATTTCGAAAATGAATTGGTTTTTTTTTAAACAAGTTCGTTTTTCTGTGAGAAAAGAATAATTTAAAGGTATGGATTATTACATCGGAAGGTGTGTAAAATATTTACTAATGTGTTTTGGTAAATTGGATAAAAAGTACCTTATATTTAATCGTGGTGAGTAGTGTTGCTGTTTAGAAAAAAAGCTTTATTTTGAAAAGGTGATTTATTCATCTCACTTGGTTGGAGAACTGTTTCTAAAAGAAAGAAATATTTTTTGTTGTTTTAAAAAATGTATAGTATATTTCTGAATAGAATACTTTCTTTTAAAAAAATTACAACGTTTTAATATTAGTAACGTTTATATATTTTTCGGAATCTTTAGAGATGTTTGTAAATATATTCAGGTATTTCCTTAGTTAAAGGTTATTGTTGTATTATTTATTGTATTTAAAAAATATATATTTCTAACTTATTGCTGCTCAAATGCTATAATCAAACATTTCTTTACTTCGTTTTCTTAACTTACTTGAATGTGATTGAAAAAATGCTTCAAAGTTGGCTATGGCTGATATTACGTTGAAGAGGTCAGAGGGTCAGCTTTTGACATCTGGTCACTCTGGGAGTTGATAATCAACTGACTTAAAAATGGTGTCTTGCACTTATTTATAACTTTTCGTCAGTAGCATCATTATTTCTTTAATTTACACCGTTAGTTTTATAATTTTATTTTCATTCATATGTGAAAACGTATAATTTAAAATGTTGTGTTTTGAAGTGATGTTTTGACAGTTTTGTTCCGTTTTGACATCCATTTTGAAAGTATTGTTGATCTGCAATGTCATGGAAATGGTAGATGGACTTCATTTTAAACTACAGTGTTAAAAATGGCGGTTCTCTGTATGTAAAATATTTCTGTTTCTGAAAAAAGTTTGTTTTTCATTTATTTAATAATCGTTTTCACGTTGTTTTGAAAAGTAAATCGTTCTCTCTGTGAAATATGTGAATTTTTATAAACACGAGTATTAATTTTGTTACTCAAGTATTAATTTTGTTACTCGAGTATTAATTTTAAAATCTCTGTGATTTCGGGGCATTTCTGTGCAGTTTATCACCACATTTTAATACACTTCCCCACCCAAAAACCCCTAATTTCCCTGCATCCCGTGCCAGGATTTATTTTACTTTAAAAAAATATATATTTATTTATTTATTTAATTAAATAAATAATCCGTTGATAAGGTAAGCATTTTAAAGAAATTCAGAGCTTTTCCGTAGAGTTTATCACTACATTTTAATACACTTCCCCACCCAAAACCCCTAATTTCCCTGCATCCCGTGCAAGATTTTAAATTACAAAAAAAATGTATATTATTGAAATGCGTTGTAAAGGTATGCGTGTTAAAGGATTTCGTTGTAATGGTACTTTTTCATTAGTAACTCTATATTGCGTTGTAATAGTATTCATTGTAAAATATTGCGTTGTAATATCTTCTGCGTTGTAAAAAATGCGTTGTAAAAGCATGCGTTGTAATAGCATGCGTTGTAACGTCATATATCCATAATGTTTTTTTTTCAAGAGAAACATTCTTCTGAACAGTTGACAAATATTACTTTGCCTTTTCCTTGAATATATTAATTGATACTCTGGCCCTTATAAAAGGAACACTGGAAAAGTCTATTGAAAATGTTCTTTATATAGAATTGGTTCTAAGATTTGCTTTTTGCTTAGGGCTGGAAAAATATTGATGATTCTGTTTGTGATAATAGTCATTACTCTCTCCTGCTATCTGTATGTTAATTATGACCCAATGCTTTGATCCCTTTGTACTCCTGCTTATACCTTATATATACCAGCTTAATTAAATGTTTATAATGAAAATGCCCACCTAGCAATTGATTAGGATATTGATGGATTTATGAAAATCTATGTTCCTACTGGATCATAGGAATGTCTTTAGCTCATGCTAAAAGGACTATCTGTTAAAGATAGCAGGAAACGCTGTTAGCATGAGCTGAAAGCCATTTTGTACTTGGCAGTCATCTTAGTTAGCCATGTGCTTGCCATGTGCTTTCTCCCTTTTCCGGACCCTTGCACATGCTCAGAAAGGCATAGCTGTCAGAATGCACCTGCTCCTAGTATAGAACTGTCAGGCTATTCTTGCTGATGTAAGGAGAAATGTCTCTCCTCCCACTTCGTTGAGCAAAGCAAATTTTGTATAGTCATATTAGTCAGTAAGCATGCTTACATGTGCCAGGACCTCCCCTTGGTTTTATGCTGACTAATGTAACATATGCATATATAAGGCCCCTGTTTTCTGTTCTCCTTAGACTGGTTCCTACAGTGGCCCGAGGGTACCGTATGACGCAGGCTCCCTCATGTGAGGTTATTAAAGATGGTATTTTTATATTACAGCTTCTGTGCCAATTTCTTCTTTGTTGGTTATAAGGATCAGGTGTCTCAGTGAACCCCTTAGGAGATTTATATTTCTTCAGACTAATAGTGTCAGGGGAGGAATTTGTCCAGGGCAAAGAGGGAGGACGGGATGCGTGCAGGACGTGTGTAGGTCATGCCACAGTAGTGTACGTTGGCCCAGTTTTTCTTGGATCATGGGGAGTCATGGATTGTCAAAAAATGGGAGGGCAGGGAAGTACAAGAGGCCTCCACCCAGTATTTAGTTAAACTTCAGCCAGGTCCAGCTTGCAGTAGAAGAGGTCTGTATGTCAGTGGGGTCAAGTTTCAGGCCCTGCAGTAGTATAGATGCTGGAGTGGTTGTCCCGGCCTCATCATAAATGGCTTTTGCATAGGGAAGCCGGGCATCCTGGTGGTAACAATGGGATGAAAATTGCATTGCGCCTCCAGATAATACAACTGAAAATCAGGGATCCTAAACCCGCCATGCTCACAGGGGAGTACAACCGTATCCCATTTAATTCAGGGGAAACGACCCGCACACACAAGCCTCAATAGAAGGCTCCTGGTGATGAGACAGAACGTGTTGGTCAGGGGAATAAAAATATAAAAAAATAAATACAAAAAACGGGGTAGAAGAACAATTTTAATGATTTCTATGCGGTCGGTCATGGAGAGGGGAAGTTGCAATCACTGCTCAATCTGAACAGTCAGTTTATCAATGGCAGGGCCATAGCTCAGACGGATAGCCTGCTCCTTGTTGCAATGCAGATGAATGCCCAGGTATTTGGTGGGGTCCTGGCACCATGTGAAGGGATACTCACAGGGCACAGAGGCAGTGGCGTCCGTGAGAGGAAACAACTCAGACTTCGCCCAATTAATGTGAAGGCAGGAGAAGCCACCAAACCTGATCATCTCCCGTACAAGATTTTAGGATGGATGACGAATAAACAATAAAATATCATCTGCATACATGTATAATAGTAGGGGACTTGGGGCAAATCGAAAGCCCTGGTGCAAGTGGCTGGCCTGGAGATGGCACACCATGGGGTCCTTGGCAGTTATGACAAGAAGGGAAGATAGGGGGCAACCCTGACTTGTTCCGCTGGCTATAGCAAAGGGCTCAGATAGAGTTCAATGGACCCGTAGCCGGGCTTTTGGGCTGGAGTATAGCAACATAATCAGGCTGGTGAAACCTCTGGGCAGCCTCAATTTTTGCAGAGCGTGCAGGAAAGACCACTCTAAAGAATCAAAAGCTTTCTCTGCCTCTAGCAGAGCCACGGCAGCTAGCATATCTAGGGACACCCTGTTCAGCATTGCAAATATAGTTCGAAGGTTGAGAGATGCGGACCTGTGGGGGACAAACTTGGTTTGTACGGGAGAGATAATGTGGTCCAGTGGGAGGGACAGCTGAGTGGCTATCGCCTTGGCTAGAATTTCGTTATCAAAATTTAAGAGCAATAAAGGCCTATAGGAGGAGCAGCTTCAGCAATAGTGTAATATACGCCTTAAATGTGTCCCATAAGGTAGCCTGTAGCGCAATTGAAACTGTGTTGAGAGCAAAATACACAAGGATGGAATCACTGACCTTCGATCAAAATACTTTGTCCATGATGGCAGTGCTCTGGAAGCACCATCCACGCTCCTGGTCACATCCATATGGAATCTTCAACACCATACACCAGCAAGTGATTTGGCAGCGTACACAGAAGATGTCACACTTCATCCAACCACATAGCAGAATTTGCTAATATAAACCAATAATCTTTGTGTAACCACACCGAATGTGGAGCCGAGTAAACTGTGTACCAGGCGTGTCAGCATGTTGAGATGCCACATGTCCCTCAAAGCGTAAGGGTCAGTAATGTCTTAGAAAACTCGCAGAACTCGCAGTTTCGCCCTTGCATGCATACTGGTGCATCCCAACAATGGATCCTGGACCAGGTTGAAGATGCTCCCCATGATGACCGCGTCGAGGCAGCCCATTAGGGATGAAATGTCCTGAAAAAAGTCAGGGCCGTCTGAGTTAAGGGCATATATGTAAAGGAGAAGGAGTCGCTGGCCAGCGAGCATGCCTGTAATGATAATGTATCCTCCATTATCATTAGTAAAACTGGCGCGTAGAATAAAAGGCACACTTTTATGAATGAGTGTGCAAACACCCCATGAGTAAGTGCTGTAACAGGGAAAATATCTATTCAGGCCCCAAGGGCAGCACAGGATGGTGTGTCTAGGGGCGGCAGACAGCGGTGGCTTCTCCGCTAAGGTGGAGAAGTGTTGCCCCACTAGTGCAAAGGAAAAAATAAAATGATAATAACAGAGCATTACTATAATTTTAGTTTTTGAATTGGAGTTGCTGCCAGGATAGGGCGGGTGGGTCTGGGCTTGCCGCATCGCATCGATGAGGAGTGGCTGATGCTGCACCTACAGTGCACACAACTGTTTGGAAGGCCGTCTCAGGCCGACCAAACAGTCATGCACACTTTGCATGTTCCCCACCCAGGCTGCATTACAGACTGCGTGGAGGACATGCCCAGGCTTTCACTCCCTCTCTCAGTGTTTAACCATGGCACTCAGACCAATCACAATGCTGCAAACAGCAGTGTCGTTATTGGCTAGGGAAGTCCGGTAGCCTGGGTGCTTCCTGTTCTTGCTGAGGAGAAGCAGCAGCTGGTGATGGCAATGGCAACCAGCAGGTACATTTTATTTTTTATGTATATCCTCCTTCCCACAATCCCCCGCCCCCGCCACAGTCCCCTACCAGCCGCTACTGGTGGCAGATGAGTCTCCTGCAAGAAAGTGATTTTCACGTTATGCCTGATTAGGAGATATGGGAGTAGGTACTTGCCCTTGCGGGGGTTGTTGAGGCCCCAGATGTTCCACGTCATGAATGTGAGCTCAGCTTGTTGGTCCCGTCCCATATGTGTTGCAGTTATGTGGGATTTTGTAGATATGAGAATATGTGAATGCCAACTGTAGTGTCCCCTTTCAAACTAATAAAAAAAAAAGAAATGAAAAACTTGTACCCTAAAAAACAACCCAATTCCTCCCCCCTCCCACAATAGACATTAAACTACTCAGAGAATCCCAATACTATCCAAGAAACAAACAACCTCCAACAAGAGACAGTTTGGTATACACTGTGGAGGTAGGCAGCTCTGCGGCAAACGGAGCCCATATGACAATTGATACCTGCTAAAAAGTACAAATACTCAAGTTCCAGGAAAAAGAATAACAGCATCATATCAGGAGACTGAAGTGCCAGTGATAATGGCTATAACAGAACATGTAACACTATTCGCAAGCAGGCATATGTATGAGCAGTTCAGACAGGAGAGAGAAGATCAGTACTTGTCAAGGCATGGATATCCGGGGGAGTGCTCCGGTGTGGTGTGTGGGGAGATGAATTTGCCTCTACCCTGCTTCTTGCATAAGGAAAATGCCTTGGCCAGGGTTTCAGAAAATGGAGCCTTCCTATTTACCTCCACACACAGCCTCTCCGGGTACAGCATTCCATATTTATGTCCCTGCTTATGGAGCAGCGATTTAACATCAACACATTTCCAGCGTACCTCCTGAACAGCCATGGTGAAGTCAGGGTAGAAAGAGACCACAGAGCCCTGATATTGCAACGAGCCGTGCTCACGGGCAAAACGTAGCATTGTGTCTCTTTCCCTTTAGTTCCGCAGACAGGCAAGTAGTGGACGAGGTGGGGCACCCGGCTGCTGGCAAAGGTCCAGTGTTCTATGGGCACACTCCAAAGCAAATGTAGACATGAAGCTTTGGTGATTGATGAGTTTCGCAAGGAGGCGTTCCACAAATACGTTACGGCTCCCCATGTCCGTGGAATTAGCAATGCCCATAATACAAATGCTATTCCAGTGCAATCTCCTCTCCAGGTCCTTGGTTTTGACAGCAGCTGCCTTCAGGAGTGGCTCTGTCTTTTCTAGACGTTTTGTGAGGGACACTGCACCATCCACTAGACAAAAGATGTCCAACTGGACATTCTGGTGGTCTATCCTTTCCCCCATATGGTCCAGGCACCTGACTAGGGCATCTAAACTTGTGTTGATGGAGCGGAAGCTGGCATACAGCTCAGCCATGATTGCAGCAAAGCCGCCCAGTTGAGTAGTGGCTCACTCCCTCCTCAACATCAGACATTGAGTTGTGGTGTCATGGTACCCTATTGCTCTCAAACGAGAGCTTGTGTTGCTTGGATGTCCCCTCTCCCCATGTTGTGGGATCCACAAAGGGTCTGCTAATCTCAAACAAATGTCCTGGGAACAGCCGTCACGCTCCATGAAAGGGGGGAGGAAGCGAAGCATAGCTGACAAGTGCGGGCAATGGAGAGCCCCGGGCGCTGGCCCCACAGCACTCATAAAACAATATGGCTAGGCAGGCTAAGCTGAGCACAGGTGGGCCCAGGCAGAGTCAAACTGCAGTCCAGGATGGTAGAAAAGCACTTAGGGACCAAGTGGCCCAGGGTGAGAAGTCCACATACACATCCCATAGCAAGTACCATGCTCAAACTTACTGGCACCTTCAGTCGTCCACTGTGGAGGGCGGCTCTATGCCTGCAACAATGCCAATGAGGCCAAGGACAGTCCCTTACCGCACACACCAATGGTGCGGGGAGCTTGGTCTCGCTCACTGCCATCCCCATGGCTAGCACACAGGGATGTAGAGCATAACCCGGCAAGTCAGTCGAGGTAGGTGGGCAGGGAGGCCCAGTGAGGCTTGATAGCCCAGTACCTCAGGCTCGCCCATGGCCCTGTCGCCGCGGGGCTTCTGAGGGTCAGGCTGAGCCGAGCCCACCCACTCCTGATCACCGCACTGCAGCGAAATTAGGCACAATCAGCGCCACCTGGGGTAAGGATATATCTTTCGGCAGACTCGTACAGATTGGATTACAGCCTGGATACCCTCCTCTTGTGGGCCATCACATAAAGCCATCTTTGTTGCTGGCTTGGCCTGTACACTGGCCTCATTTCAGTGGCCCACCTTCAGAACCTGGGTTAAGATGTAGTTTAGGAGTTAGGTCTACATGTAAACCCTGTCATATGTTGATGTTGTGCAACAATGAACAGGATACAGTAAATGTGCACACAAATTCTGGAGAATACTGGAGCACACCCCACTTATAACCAATACACCTGAACCACGACTTGAGTTGATGATCCCAAAAGTGTGCTCAATTATGACTTGTATATAAATGTGCCCCATTGTACCTTTCTTGAAACTGTGTGGATGAATCCCTCAAGGGGGTGAAGAGATGGAGAGAGAGGCCTCACCCAGCATCACCTGTAACAAAGACATATTGTACCTTTTTAAAATGTAGTTAAATTTTTTTTAAATTGAGACATTGTTAACTTCAGAATTCGGTACACAAAAGAGTGAAATTATGACTATGTTTGTGATGCCACTCCCCAGGTAGCCACGTATTGCTAGTGTGAGTAGGTTGCCACCATATTCCTCAGCAAGCAATTGACACACAAAACCTGACTGCTGGAAGATGCAACTGACATGCATGCTGCCAGGAAATGTCCACATTATTACAGACAGCTTGAAGGTTCGTGGAGTGCCAATACTGTCTTGTGAAATGGCATTCCCTAAAATGAATTGCTGATGTGCCACAGTGTTGTAATCTAAAGCATCTAATATCTGGGAAAAGTGGACAACAGCACTGAATTCCCTTGTCACCCGTTGCCTTTCCACCAATGACTGTAGCATGGAGATATATAGAGCACTTTGCTGGAGACCTATCTTAGTACCTGCCGCAAGCAGCAAGATTCACTTTCTCCTGTGAGATGCCGACAGTGTCTCCACTGATCCTCCAGAAAAGTCTAGTGGGCAGGAATCAAGTTGCGACCAGTGTTTTGAGACATGCCGGTAAGGCCTGGGAGCAGTAAGTAACTTGAACACCTTCTCCCAGTGTGAAACGATGCCAAGAGTCATATCTGAAGAGAAGCAGTATTAGGCAATGACTGCTTCTCTGGACATGCCAAATAGGTTGATCCTCTGCCTGTAAATCGTCTCCCTCTCTCCTCAAATAATTGCTCCACAAAATGAGGGGAACCAACAAAGCAATTCCCAAACATGGTGCACCTAACTTTTTGGGTGTTTTACATGCTTTCGTATTCGAGCAACCTGTGTGTGTTTGTTTGATTTTGCAGTAAGTTTCAGTTGCTAATGGGTGTGACCGGGTTCTGCTTGTCCGCTGCTTTCAACCCTTCCAGTATCTGGAATGTTAATGTGTTTGAAGGTTGGCTGCAGTATTTTTTTATATTAATTATAAATACAATCAATGCTGTTCATATTTTTTTAATATATTTGTAAAAAATAATTGATAAAATATAACTTTTGTAATAGTTACTTTTTTTAACTACTACTTTATCTTTGTGGTGTTAATGTTATTTCCTGTCTCCACTTATTTCTACGAGAGTGTATCGCATTACCAGTAATTGGCCATATGTAGTGCATGACTTACTCTCAAGCTTGGTTGGAGAAGATTTGAGCCTTTTTTGTCAGTAGTACTGTTGTAGAAGATGTAGGTGTATGGTTTGTGAAAAGCTATTATCTTACTCCTTTGTGGGGGTGTTTTAGTATTTGCATTTGTATTCTTTAAGCCATCAAATTTCCCTCTGCCTCACCTATTAAGAGTTGATATGCTCTTTTTTCCCAACCACCCCCCTTATCCCTCCCACATATACTACAAAATATGTATACCTCTGTGTGCAGAGATCAGATCACGTCACGTGTAATGGAGAATTTCCCAAATAAAAAACAGGGCAGATAGAGACATGTGATGCAACACTTTTCAGTGCACCCTCCTTGCGACCCCATGGATGCGCCATGTTTACTGTACGGTGCTCCATGTCGCATGGAGTTACAGATAAGTCAGTATTACTGACGTATCTGTAGGCATAAAAGTGGCACACTGCTGGGGTGTGTCTGAAAACAGACGCAATTCCAGCAACGTGTCCTTTCACATGGGGCCAGCCCCATGTTAAAGGGCCTGTATCCCTCTTATGCCTGCTGTGAAGCAGGAGTAAGGATTTAACACAGTGGCGTCCTAGAAGTGGTGCAGTGAAATCTCATAGATTTCACTGTGCCACTACTATGAGCCTTTTCTGCGGGGTAATGCCCACCGTGCATACATTATACCTGGTTGAGGTATAATGTAGCGCAGGGGATTACAAACTGAAGCATCTGCCTAGATGTGTCACTTTGTAAATAGGGCGCAGCGTGGCACATATTTTGCACCATCGCAGTGTCACAAAAAGTGATGCAATGGTGGCATAAAGGGCTCACAAATAAGGCCCATAGGTCGCTAGACATAGATCTGTGAACAGTCTTTGTGAGAGCGTAAAGTAGAACTACTGCATTACACCTTCCTGGTCACAAAAAAGCTTTTGATTCACTCGAGGGTTCTTCTTTGTGATTGTAGGACCTAACAGAAAGAACCCCTTCTTTCTCCCTGCTATAGATTGTAAAGTGCACCTCGGTGACATACTGGTCTATGTATCAATAATTAGCATAAAATCATATCAGAGGTTTGTGGAGAGGACGGAAAAAAACCTAAGGGGCATATTACCAACAACTAGCGATAATTTTTGTCTCTAACTTGTTTAGAGACAAAAATTATCGCCGCACATCGGCGATTTTTATCGCAGATAAACCTTGCTATTAGCAAGGTTTATCGCAAATGCGATAAAAAACGGCCGCAATGCATGAATATCGCTGAAAAGTCAGCGATATTCATGCATTATCGAGCAAATGCTCTTAGCCATGTTATCCACCTCCCATTGGATAACATGGCTAAGAACTGCTCAGGGCAGGTGTTAGCTTTTGGAGATATTCGCGCTTAGCGCGAATATCTCCAAAAGTTGGTAATAGGAGATAGCGATGTTAGCGACTGTTTCCAGTCGCTAACATCTTGGCACGCCCACTTTGCATGTCATTAGTGATAAATATCACTGACATGCAAAGCGGGGCCCAAGATGGTCGCTATCTCCTATTAGCTGTCGCTAACTGGTGTTAGCGACAGCTTGGTAATAGGGAGATAATTTTATCTCCGCTTTCTTGGCTTTTAAAGCCAAAAAAGCGGAGATAAACCCCCTTGATAATATGCCCCCTAAGTTCTTCAGACTGTGGTTCACTTTCCCGTGCTCTTACAGAAGGGACAACATTTTCACCACCCACTTACCCACAGATGAGTTCCCAAAGATGGTATGATTATATAAAGGACCGATTCATTCCCATGGCAGGATACAGCTTCGAATTGGGTCCGCCAGCTCATACAGGCAAACGAGGCAGTCTGCTATAGTGCCACACTTGAGGGAAAAATATAAGTTACAAAACTAAAAAAAAAAAGAAAAATTCGTGGGCAGCAGAATGTGCTGGCAGCTAATCATGGGCTACCGTTTGCCAACATAGGGCAGTAAAACAGAAGTCTATTGGAGTCTTCAAAATGCAAAAGATTATAAAATGCACTGCTGGTGTGGACTTTCATTCTCACCCGGGTCTGCTGGCAGTCAAGGGGAACCCATTCCCCTTGACTGCCAGCGGTAGCACGGTTGTGTAACACCCCTGGACCAACTAGTGTTAAGCGCTGCTCAACATTTTATGTTTGCGGTGGTGGAAAGTGCTGCGGTTTTGAACTTCCGGGTCATGCTTAGGGACGCGGATACTTCTGATTGATAGAATATGGATAATACTCCTGGAGGGCCATGAAATGCACATTCCAGCCCTGCGAAGTCCCCGGCTACCGATGACTCTGAGAGATAATTGCATGTATAAGTCAGGTTTGTAAATTCCTGCCCTTTCCTCCCTTTCCTCTGGTCTGCTTTTAATTCTGGAGCTTGTCATCTCTTAGCCGTTCTCTTAAATATGATAGTTACGAAACTGAATATGCCCTTTTTGAAGTGAGCGAAAATAAACCCTCGAGCCACCTCTGACAATAAATGAAGACATCTTAAAAGTGAATTTATTTTTTATGTTTAGTGGGAAAAAAAAGAAATCAAGAAAGCTTCGGGTTTCCTTCACAAATCTACAAATTTGAAATGAATAATAATAGGAGCCTTATTTAGATAAAGTGGAGCAGTTCCTGCCAAACTCACGCTTCGCCAGTCTTTTAGAGGTGGCTGGCCCTGCCGATGGAAACCACTGGCTACGCTTGGGCAAAGTCTGGGGAGTTCCAGTGGCAAAAAACTCTGCTGTGCGGAGTTCCGCAAGCAGCAGAGTGTGTTAGGTCATGTCGTTCGCGCTGATTTTTACCTCCGAGTATTTTTCACGCGCTGGAAAATCAACACAAACGGCACCTTGCGCAGTGCAAGAGGGCACTGCTTATTTCTTCTTCTCGAATAGATGTTCTACCGAAGGTTTCTCAACATGAGCGGTAGCAGCTATCCGCGACTGCCACCTGCATTGAGAAATCTCACTGGGAGGTGATCTGAAGTAAGATTTTCCACGCTTGTGCTCGCCAACTTAATGAGTGAGGAAAAAACTCACCATGGTGCAGAGTTTTTCAAAACTCTGCACGTTAAGCGGAGCGCAGAATGAGGCTATACTACTCAAGCGGAGCAGAATTTCACACCCAGTCCTACCATTGGCCAGGTGGCCTGCCCGTCACAGGTCCTACAGCCCCAACGCCTTCCAAGTTGAGAGGGACCAGATCACTGCTACATAGCAAAGTGCGCTTTCTTTAAAGTTATTAGAAGACCTCCAGGTCAACGTAGTCCCATGGCTCTTGTCCCGGGTTTTTGTCTAATGCATTCTGGGATTTGTAATCTTGGGCCTGTGTCATGAACAGTGCACACACTTTGTTTTGCACCCCTCTGTTTGCAAAGTTGCTGTCATGTTGCTCTGATTTCTAAGCCTAATTATCATATGACCTCATGCTCACATTACATTTTCATCAATTAATGCACATTATTTGAAGTTGTTTTTAACTCCGTTCATGGCAAAAGAAGCCTCTTGCTACTTTTTTAAGATATGATCAAAATTCGAATTTCTTAAAATGTGCCTAAATGGACGAAAAATCAGCACATCTCTATCATTCCAAACACAACACTTAAGTTTTCTAGGTCAATGTGTGAATGGAGCTCTGTCACTAGAGAAGGCTGATGATTAGCCGCTGAAATCACAGCAACATTGCTGAACTGGTGCAAATGGAGGGGGCGAAAACCAGTTATTGCAGGCTTGCATATTGTTCCTGATATGGAGGTTCGCTTCCATTGAACTAACACCTGAAAACAATGATTTGTAAAATGAAACCCCATGACTATAGCAATGCAATCACCTTAAACTACTTCTATTTCCATTTAATGATCAGCAGTCTTGCTCCCCACCCCTTTCACACCACATTGTCACTCCCACGGGCTGCACGAGTTGGGCAGCCTATCGGGGAAAACTTTCTGTGCCGCCTGAAGGAAGATGACTAATGTGCACAGAGATTCATTTTATGCCTATCTCTTTTAAAATGTCATCAGTGCACTACAGTGAGCAGAGGAGTAGCTTCTATTGGTGCAGCAGGTGCAGTGGCACCAGACCAAGCGGCCTGAAGGTCCCACTGAACCTTGATTATTGCTGTATTTCACAATTCAAACTGCAGCCAGTGGGCCGATTTCCTTCCTTGCCCTGGGGAGTATGACACATTGGCTACGTTACTGACAGTGAGATGTCAAAAGCAGATATGTCATGGTGAAAAACCCGCTGTGAAACGGGAGTCATCACTCAGCCTGAGGAATATACTAAAGCCTTAGAGCTTGCGGTAGCAGGCTCTACCGGCCATTAAAGGCCCGCTCCAGCATTTAGGCCTTTAACAAGGGAGGGGGCCCTTTAATGGCCGGTAGAGCCCACTACATAGGGCGCTAAGGCTATTAGAACATTCCACCTCTAGAGGGCAGAATGTTCTAATTTGTGAAAACAAAGGCATCACGGAGCTCGAGGGGATTGAAATCCACTCGGGCTTCATGTGGCCTTTTGTTCACAGCAAGAGCTGTGAACAAACATTGGAATGTTGGAGCTCCAGGATTTTACCGGCCATTAGAAGCCCAGAGCACTCCATTGTTTTCAATGGAGCTCGAAACATTCCCATGTTCTAATACAAAACAACGTGAAAATGTTAGCCTGAGGACTAAGATACTGGTGAAGGAGAGCGCTTGGAACCATCTCTTCACGGACTATTCGCAAACGCATTTTGTAGTTAATATACTCTTACCTTCCTTGTGGACTGGCTAATCTACTTCTACAATGGAAATATGTGTATACAATTAGTACACATAGAAGGGAGTGTGCTCCCTTTCTGCTTTTACTTATAGGGAGTTAGCTGTTTCTGGACAATTCACAAAGAGTGTAAAAGTTTGTAAAAAGAACTACTTTAGTACTACCGCCAGTCCTCATAAACACTTTTTTGAATATGCCACTATAATATTAAAATAAACACACTGGGGACTGTTCACAAAGTAGAATTAGGTCATAAACGTACATGTATGACTAAGGTCACCTGTTTTACAACTTCCAAGAATTTATAAATGGAATCATGGAAGGCACAGCCCTGTTTACAAGTTTGAAGTTCTGCTCCTCAAACACAGTTTTTCACACCTGGAAATGCCACTCAAGGGATAATCCATGACGTGTTTAGCCTTGGAAGCTTGTGAGCCCCTCCACCCACAAACATGTATATTTGTGGACATTCAGAAACTCCTCTCATTCCTTTTTCCACTCTGGAAACAATAGGATTTTACTTCAGCCAAGGATTTGTATAAATCTCTTTCTAGGATGGGAAGTGGAATGGATAGTTTTTTAAGCTTGCTTGCATTGTTCTCTCCACAGTTCTGCTGATTCCTAGAGGAGGGTGACCAGCCCTCCCAGGTACACAATACAGCAGGGGCCTGAATTCCACTGCATTCTCCTCCTGACTCTGCTGCCGCAAAGCAAGGAAAATGGTGTATCCGGCACTGCCCAGGCAGAAGAGAGCCAGGAGGCAGCCTTATCAGGTGCCTATCTGAACCTGGACAACCACAGATGGACTTGCCGAACCGCAAGATTCTCGGCCGCCAATCCCACTCCAACCCATGGAACCCAAGAAGATCGGCTTCCCGATCACCAGTGTGGCCCAGGGCAGGCCTCAGCAGGCCTGGGATCAAACAGCATCCTCAAGGACATGGATAGCTGATTCTGGACACCCCTACCTCCGGGTTCACATACCTGGATGTGCACAGGCACTGCTTCTCTAAGGAGACCATCAGCAACCATTAAAAGGAGACATATCTGAGGAGCCCCTACCTTGCCGGGCTCATCTAGTCTGTAGCCCCACCTACTGCACATAATTGGCACTGCTGCCCCCGCAGTCTCTTGCTGTTGCTGCCCACCCTTGGACAGACACCAATACCCATTGGGCTGAGAGCAAGTGAGTAGCCTGAAAAGTAAAATACCCTCACTTTGAACCATACTGCCAATTGCAATAAGTGAGGGAGTGAGCTCATAAATCACTCCTCTAAGGAAATTCTCAATATTCTTTCCTTCCTTCCATCCTTCTTTCAGTTTTTTCGACATGTCGTTCCTCACTTCTCTCTTGTCATTTGTACATCCATCTTTTTTCTCACATCCCTTTCTTTTTCAGTTCTTCCTTTATTCATCCATCCATCCATCCTTCTGTCATTCCTTCTCTTCATCTATGCATTCTTCCACCCAAACATCCATCCATCTTTCATTCCTTCATTCTCTAAACGTGCCTATCTTTTTCTTTATCCAGTCATCCTTCTATGCATCCAACCACTGTTCTTCGTCCGTTCTCTCCATCCATCATCCGATCATTCATCCATCTCTGTCCATCCATTCATTTATCTCTCAATCCATCCATTCTTCATGCCTACAGTTTTAGTTATGAACTCTGTTTGGAGACCAGCAGTCTAAGTCAAACTTAAAGCAGCCGTAAACAAAAACTTATATGTTTTATGATAATCAGAACTGCTCTGTGAGACCCACCCCTGCTCAAGCAGCTAAAGTGGGGGTTCATGACGCCACTTGCTGAGAGGGGGCCCTCTCTTCCCCATTCACAATTCCCCCCACCTGTCAGGTTCCTGGCGCTGGCTGGGCTGGGCCTGATGCTGTGACCTTCAGTCACATCAAAAGTATTCCTTCCGCTGGTCCTCACAAGGACGTTTAAAACCTAGACAAGACTCTGTGTGTTTTTACTTTCCGTTATCCCTGCTGCAATCTCGTTTCCGCTAAGTAAACATTATAAAACATGATGGTTTCACTTGCATAATCAAAGCAGTCCAGACTTGGCCTACTTAAAGTGGCCAGACGAAAGTTGGCAGGGGTCAAAGCTGCCATTATCACACCTTGCATCCATTAAGAAATAAACAGCGGAGGTACTCAGGAGCACTCCCACTTCAACAATAGAACCGGAAGAAATACTCATCGAATGGCATTTAAAAGACAGTGCTAGCCAGGAAGTTTGCTTCCAACGAAAAGGTCTAGAAAATAAGCCCAGTGTATTACATTAGAACAACCACCTTATAGAGGTTTGTTTTATTTTCTTGGCGATATTGTGCAGCACTATTTAAATGCAAAAAAAATTGCATTCCGAAATCCGTAAAAAGAGGGATTGTCAAAATCAATATTTCTCGCCTTTGGAACCTATTGGCTTTGATAGCACAATTTGGCGAGAAAAATCTAAATGTTTTTACTCAATACTGTGCAAAAAACGACAGGCAATGGTAAATGCATTTGTTATCACATATGTGATTAATAGTAAGCTGTTTTTTGTTGTAAGTTGTAGCTTACTGAGTAGTTGTACAATATAATTTACAGAAAGTCTGTTAAAGTGTTATGGCTTGTTTATGTTCACAAAGGCCATATATTGTGCTGTTACTAATGGTATAGTGCAGGTAAGTAATAGCAAAATTTGAAAAAATGAAATGAAAGTGGGAATTAATAGATTTAATTGATGCAATAGCAATATTATGTGCTTAGTTGAATTCTGACAACTTTTGAGCCCGGTGCCACTGCACCTGCTGCTCTATTCAGATCATGCCACTAGGGCCTGCAAGACAAATGCATTTGTGACTGCCTGTTTAGTAATAAAATATAGCAATATTTGGCGTTTAGAAAAGTTATAACAACTTTTGGCCCCAGTGCCACTGCACCTGCAGCACCATTGAAATCATGGCCCTAGTGCCTGCTAAATAACTGCACTTGTGACTGCTTGTTTAGTAGTAAAGTTTATCAATATTCTTCGTTTACTGGGGTCCCTAGATCTTTTGGCCCCCGTGCCATTGCACCTGTTGCACCATTCAAATCAAGAAGGTGTTTGTCGGTTGTTTCCTCCCCTCGCGGCCGGGCTTAGCTCCGCCCCCCGCCCTCACCGACCGGCCAGGCTTTGCTCCGCCGGTCCAGCGCCACAGATCACTTTGCCAGACTGCAAGCCCCAGGAGCCACAGGGGCACATCGCGCTTTTCACACGCGCAAGGAGGCGCTTAAAGACTCGCCTGCTACAGAGTCCATTGGTGTTCGTGGGTTGTTTCCTCCCCTCGCGGCCGGGCTTAGCTCCGCCCCCCGCCCTCATCGACCGGCCGGGCTTTGCTCCGCCGGTCCAGCGCCACAGACTACTTTGCCAGACTGCAAGCCCCAGGAGCCACAGGGGCACATCGCGCTTTTCACACGCGCCAGGAGGCGCTTAAAGACTCGCCTGCTACAGAGTCCATTGGTGTTCGTGGGTTGTTTCCTCCCCTCACGGCCGGGCTTAGCTCCGCCCCCCGCCCTCACCGACCGGCCGGGCTTTGCTCCGCTGGTCCAGCGCCACAGATCACTTTGCCAGACTGCAAGCCCCAGGAGCCACAGGGGCACATCACGCTTTTCACACGCGCAAGGAGGCGCTTAAAGACTCGCCTGCTACAGAGTCCATTGGTGTTCGTGGGTTGTTTCCTCCCCTCGCGGCCGGGCTTAGCTCCGCCCCCCGCCCTCACCGACCGGCCGGGCTTTGCTCCGCCGGTCCAGCGCCACAGACCACTTTGCCAGACTGCAAGCCCCAGGAGCCACAGGGGCACATTGCGCTTTTCACACGCGCCAGGAGGCGCTTAAAGACTCGCCTGCTACAGAGTCCATTGGTGCTCGTGGGTTGTTTCCTCCCCTCGGGGCCGGGCTTAGCTCCGCCCCCCGCCCTCACCGACCGGCCGGGCTTTGCTCCGCCGGTCCAGCGCCACAGATCACTTTGCCAGACTGCAAGCCCCAGGAGCCACAGGGGCACATTGCGCTTTTCACACGCGCCAGGAGGCGCTTAAAGACTCGCCTGCTACAGAGTCCATTGGTGTTCGTGGGTTGTTTCCTCCCCTCGCGGCCGGGCTTAGCTCTGCCCCCCGCCCTCACCGACCGGCCGGGATTTTGCTCCGCCAGTCCAGCACCACAGATCACTTTGCCAGACTGGAAGCCCCAGGAGCCACAGGGGCACATCGCGCTTTTCACACGCGCCAGGAGGCGCTTAAAGACTCGCCTGCTACAGAGTCCATTGGTGTTCGTGGGTTGTTTCCTCCCCTCGCGGCTGGGCTTAGCTCCGCCCCCCGCCCTCACCGACCGGCCGGGCTTTGCTCCGCCGGTCCAGCGCCACAGATCACTTTGCCAGACTGCAAGCCCCAGGAGCCACAGGGGCACATCGCGCTTTTCACACGCGCAAGGAGGCGCTTAAAGACTCGCCTGCTACAGAGTCCATTGGTGTTCGTGGGTTGTTTCCTCCCCTCGCGGCCGGGCTTAGCTCCGCCCCCCGCCCTCACCGACCGGCCGGGCTTTGCTCCGCCGGTCCAGCGCCACAGACCACTTTGCCAGACTGCAAGCCCCAGGAGCCACAGGGGCACATCGCGCTTTTCACACGCGCCAGGAGGCGCTTAAAGACTCGCCTGCTACAGAGTCCATTGGTGCTCATGGGTTGTTTCCTCCCCTCGCGGCCGGGCTTAGCTCCGCCCCCCGCCCTCACCGACCGGCCGGGCTTTGCTCCGCCAGTCCAGCGCCACAGATCACTTTGCCAGACTGCAAGCCTCAGGAGCCACCGGGGCACATCGCGCTTTTCTCATGTGCCAGGAGGCGCTTAAAGACTCGCCTGCTCCTTCGTCCTGCGAGGATGCGCCGGGCTAAGCCTGGGCAAAGGGCGGGCCCTCTGTGGCCCTCAGAGGCACAAGGAGGACGGGACGGGCCACTCCCCCTGACCCCATCACACTGCCAAGGTAATAATTTTATGACCTTCCTGACATTTTGGCAAGGGATCATAAACTGAACTTTAGTTGAATACTCTTTAATACCCTCAGATTTTCTTGAGACCTTGTTATAGCCTTGTGATAGCCTAACACTTGCACACCCCATGATTACACACAAGGGGGTGACCAATAAATCTATCAGCCAGAGAGGCTTGCACTCAGGGTCACAAGTTCTATGCAGGTCATCTCCGCCCACCGCCAATATGAATGAACCTGCCAAGTCTAGCATATCCATCAACCAATTGCCCGACCCAATCAATGGCATACCGCAACACCCCTCGCTGCTGGATGAACTAAATTCCCTCTGCAAAACAAGGTATGCCACCGTGGAATCCAGAAATGAAATCAAAAGTTCCTCCCCTTGCCTCGCTAAACGAACCAGTATGTCAACCCCAATCGTCAGCCCCCTCGCCCAACCCAAAAATGTTAATACACCAAACACAGTTTCTTCGCAGTCCTCATCTAGCAAAAGGAAGTGGGATGGGGTCAAGCCCACAGGGAATAAATCAAAACAACAAAAACTCTGTTTTAGCTCTCCACTGCCTGCAACTAACCCCCTTCAAAAATTGGAAGAAAAAATAGACCAATGGATAACCTCCTTCAATTCGAACTTTTTGGCCCAGATTGAACAAACGGTTGGTTCACTCATTTCTCCACTGATTGTCAAAATTACCACCTTAGAGAATAGGCTGTCAGGAATAGAGAAACGTTTAAAGGCCAACCAAACAAAAACTTTATAAATGTAAATCATTGTATCAGTTGTAGATAACAAAAATATAATACATAATGATGAACATAAATATCTTTGAAGCAATTAAAAATATTCTTGGAACTTTGGAATATTTTTAATTGACAGTTTTGGTTTAGATCAATATTAAATATCTGATTCTTGAAAAGTATATTTCAGATAAAAGTAATGTTCAATACACAATGAATAAATTGTGATCTTTTTCTGAAACACAAGGTGACATTTGTATACAGTACCTTGAGCTGTGTATCCAGTATGCCGGTAGTTCTCCACCAGATAAACTGCTAGTGACCAGGTTGGCTACCTTCTCCCTGGGTTGCACACATTCCTTAGTGAAAATTCATCAATTCATGAGTACTTTGCTAAATAAATTGGTGTGCGCAGACTTTCACATTTTCACTATGTCCAAACATGCCATAGGACTCAAGTTACATCCTACTTATGAAAACAACTAATGGCAAAAGCATTTTGGGGTCGCTTGTGTTACCCTTCAGAATGGACCTCACATGCCAGTGTGGTCTGGGCTGGACTGCTTGTGAGGCTGAATGCATATGACAGGTTCCAGTCAGAGGTGCTATAATAGGCAAGGAAATCAATGGTCTGGAATGTGCTATGAGTAAAAACCAGTGGCTGAGATGAATCCATGCACTCCACCCATTACTTTTTTGCCTTCTTCAGTTTGACGCCATGTCCTGTCTTAGGTAGCATGGTGGACATTAGAAATGTATTTGAATGTGGTCTGAGTAATTATGAGTGACTGAGATTAATTCAAGCATTCCATCCATCACTTTTTGACTTTCTTTAGAAGTTGGCGTAGAAAGTGCCAGGTAGCACAAACAATCTACTGTAACCAGCACTACTTAGTGCACAATCAAAACACGGGCTCCATGGATTTCATTGGAGTTTGTTCAATGGATTCCTGTCGCATATGGGATTGCCAGAACTTCCCGAATTTTTACAGAGGGTAAGTGAAAGCAAGTGACAGTGTACTACAATGTTCAATTTATGGCCTGTGAAAGCCAGCAAGCAGTCTGTGCTGATAGGCTTGAAGCTCTCGAAACAGCTGGCTGATATGCTCATAAAGAAGAGAAGGAAAAAAAAATCCATGGAGCTGTAGGGCCTGTAGATCGACGCTCGGAATTGACCGAGGACTTCTGACGGTTGGCAGATGTGTCCACAGGAGGCTACTGCCAAATGCTCTGAACTGGCATGTACTTAGACTGTCGCCTCTGAGAAGACTTCTGCACTTACTGTATCTCCAGACACACTTCAGGACCAGGATGCCCTCACAGCAGACATCTGTCGGACACAAATGCCTGCATATACTGTTGTGGTCTGAAGGATCCTATCCGTGTTCTTTCTGTGAGGTTAACATGTATTGCTGTTGCCAAATTCAATGTACCTGTTTTGTGTGCAAGAAATTCATGTGCTAATGCTACCTATCCTATGCCAGTTCAGTGCTAGTGAGGGAAGTTTGCAATGCTTCTGCAGCTTCCTTTGAAGAAACATTTTAGGGTCAGGAGTGGAGTGGTGAATATACCACATAATTTCATGTTTGTTCTGCTATCTTTGAGTTTATTCTAAAGAAGTAACACTTAGGGTCTAATTATGAGGGCCCTGGAAACTTTGATCTCTGTGCAAACACCCGGTTGTGGAGGAATCGGAATTATAAGTGGTGATTAAGATGTCTATTGCGCCTGGTAGATACCGGGTGCGATAAAGTTCTTACCCTCCATTAATTTCAGCAGGTCACACCTACTGGAATTTAGTGGAGGAATAAAGCCCAGTGTTTACTGAGATATGCAGATTTTGTATTGTGTGCACCAAAATATTCATGTTATTCCACTTTGAAGTGAAAATTCTCAGAATAATTGCAGCTTTGGAAGAGAAGGCTGGTGAGAGATTGATGAAGACAGCAAAAACATTTCTGGGTGAAGAGTAAGGGCTGAGGAAAGTCAGAGGGAAGAGTAGCATGAGGGACTGTGGTGGGGGGATGAAAAGGTGTGTTCCCACGCATCCACCAATGGATTTCGGTATATTCCCAGACTTATCAAAACAAGTAAACCTGGGAATGCATCAAAGTAGTGCCTTGCCAGGAGAGGAGCAATGAGGAGAAATATCTACATTTTTCCTCGCTGTTTCCTCTTTCTAAGCTTGCTGCATTCTGCAGCACACTAAGGAGGAAAACACTTTCAACGATTGTTTTTGTGCAGGAAGGTGTCCCTTCCTGCATTGAAACAATTCTACCTATTATGCAGGTACCTTGGCAGCAAGGCGCAAGTATACCTGTATTGGTGCTGGGCAGCAGGACAACGAAGGGATAAGCGTGGCTAAGCAGCGGAGGATGAAAGGCTTTGTGTTGGATTTGGAAAAAGAATGAGTAGGCCCAGGGTTAAGGTGAGAGGCATAAGTGGAGAGGAAGTGGTAAGTGGTGATAGGATTATGTAGTATTCTGTGTTAGTTTTTACCATTTAGGGATCTGTAGTTAGAATGTTTCAAGGGACCGTACAGGTGACAAGGGAACCCGGGACCACCAGGTAGACAGACAGGAGCGAACAAGAAATCGTGCTATAGATGTGGGAGTTGGGCGCACGAAGCTCACGACAGGAGATGTCCGGCGTTTCGCGCCAAATGTCTGCATTGCAGAA
Organism: Lissotriton vulgaris; assembly: GCF_964263255.1. NCBI lineage: Eukaryota > Metazoa > Chordata > Amphibia > Caudata > Salamandridae > Lissotriton > Lissotriton vulgaris. The sequence continues at coordinate 291,416,946 of NC_141693.1, forward strand.
TCATAGGGCACTATGAAAAGGTGTGCCGCAGGAAATCCTCCAAAAGCATGGTTAAATACATTGACCAAGGACAGGAGGACAGAGAGGGGGAGGACCACGGAGAGGAAGACACAGTACTCTGCATCTATGACCAAGTGTTGAGTGTGGACAACAAAAGGTCGACCAAGCCGGTACTGGACATGACCATTGGTGGTGTGCCAATATGTATAGTGGTGGACACGGTGTCGCCCTACACTATCGTCCAGCGTGCAGTGTGGAACGAAACCTTCAAGCCGCACCTAGGCCCAAACCTGGAGAAAGTGGACATAAGGCCGGTTACGTACAATGGTGACTGCATACCCATGGTGGGGTTCAGACCACTGAGGTTTGAATTTAAAGGACGCAGTGCCTACTGTAAACTGTACATATCGGAAAAAGGTCCATCAGTGCTGGGATGGCTGGACCAAGGCGACTTGGGCATCAAACTGGACCCGGGTGGCAAGGAGCAAATCCTGCTCACAGAACCGGATGCATGGCCAGACTTAGATAAGTGGAAGACAGAATTTCCCAAAGTTTTCGGAGGTACCGTGGGCAAGCTAGAAAAGTTTGCGCACAAAATTATCCTCAAGGAAGGCGCCGTACCGGTGGCTCACAAGGTGAGAAACGTACCATTAGCAGTGAGAGAGGCGGTGCAAGTGGAGCTACAGGAACTAGAAAAGAAAGGAATAATCGAACCAATCACCTGCGCCGAGTGGCTGGCGCCATTGGTAGTGGTCATGAAACCCAGTGGAAAGGTCAGGCTCTGCGTAGACCTGCGAGAGCTGAATAAAAACATTGTGGTTGAGAAATTTCCCTTCCCGAGGATTGAGGAGATGCTGGCCATGACGAGAGGCATCAAATGGTACTCTACCATCGACTTGACGTCAGCATATCATCAGATCGGCCTGCACCCGGAGAGCAGAAGGTTGACATCATTTATCACCCCTTTCGGGTGCTACCAGTTCCGCTGCATGCCGTTTGGACTAGCTTCAGCGGCTGCGGTGTTTCAGAAACTGATGCACCAGTTGTTCAAGAATATAGGCGGCATCCAATATTTCCAGGATGATATTCTGGTGATGGGGCGAGACAAATTAGACCACGACGCCAAACTCACGAAGGTCCTGAGAACACTTGAAGGGAAGTGCCTAACGGCTGAATGGGAGAAATGCCGATTGGGCATGGAATCTGTAACGTATTTGGGACATGAGATCGGTGTACAAGGCATCACACCCAAGGCCGAGAATGTGAAGGCGATCTGTGACGCACCCCCGCCTGCCAACAAGGAAGACATCAGGTCCTTCTTAGGAATGGCGGAATACTATAGTAAATTTGTGCAGCATTTCGCAACAAAGACACACCACATGAGAAAGCTCACAAGAGAAAGCTCAGTGTTCCACTGGAAGGAGGAGGCACAAGGGAAGTTGGAGAGCATCAAGAAGGACGTGGTAGGAGCCATACCCTTACAAGAATATGATCCACATGGTAGAACTGTGCTAATTACGGATGCCAGTGATAAAGGCCTAGGTGCCGTGTTGATGCAGGAGCGAGGACAGGGAGTGACGGAAACGCTCAGTTTTGCCTCGCGCACGTTGAGTGACACTGAAAGAAAATACAGTGTCATAGAGAAGGAGATGCTGGCCATGGTATGGGCCACGACAAGATTCAGACAATTCCTGTGGGGTACCCACTTCAAATTGAAAACAGACCACAAGCCCTTGGTGAAGGTACTAACGTCCAGTGGTCACGCCACTGCCACCCCCAGGATCTCAAAGATGACATTAAAATTACTAGAATTTAGGTACGACGTGGAGTACATCCCGGGCAGCCGCAACCGGGTGGCAGACTACTTGAGTAGAGCGGCGGCCATGGAACCAGGGGAAGAGGACCAAGCGAGTGGTGAAGAGATGGTGGCTCTGACGGAGGACCAAGAGAAGGTTATCAGCAACCAGGAGTGGAATGAGGCATATAATGAAGACCCCATCATGCAGGAGGTGAGGAGGTACATAATGCAGGGCTGGCCAGAAAAGAAACACACCAGCAAAGCCCTCAAAATGTTCTACAAAGTACGGGAGGCGTTGTCGGTGGATGATCAAGGAGTGTTCGTGTATCGGGTAGACAAGGCTGTTCCCCCCGACGGCATAGTGGAAAAACTATTGGCGTTACTCCATGAAGGGCATCTGGGGATAGTCAAGATGAAAATGAGAACTAAGCAAGGATATTGGTGGCCAGGAATGGACCTAAGAGCAGAACAATATGTCAGAGAATGCCCGCAGTGCCAGGGAGCAGACAAAACGCTCAAGCCACTGCACCCCGCACTAGGTAGGTTTGACCTCCCGCAGAACCCGTGGGAGGAGCTGTCCATCGACGTCTTGGGCCCAATCTTAAATGGACAAAGCATACAAAAATACGTATGTGTCATCATAGACAGGTACTCAAAGTGGCCTGAGATGAAGGTGGATGAAATAATGGACGCGGAAACAATCTTTAATTTCCTGGATGACACTTTCCTGAGAGAGGGCATTCCCAAGTCGATCCTAAGCGACAATGGGCCAAAGTTCACCTCGGAAAAATGGAATAACTTCATGGAAAGAAATGGCATTCTCTCCAAGCACACATCGATCTACCACCCGGCAGGCAATGGTCTAGTGGAACGATTTAATCGCGTGGTGATGGGATCGGTGCAAGCAGCGATAGTGAACAATAAGGACTGGGAGAAGGAAATACGGAAAATGATATGGGCCTACAGGATCACCCCCACAGGTACAGGATATAGCCCATTCCAAATCTTGAGAGGCTGTGACCCCTTCACGAAGGACAATAGAGTATGGAAGGAGAAGACCATAGTGAGCCAGTGGTCACCGGCAGTGGTCCAGGCAAACCTGGAGAAGGCCCAAGCCATCTATGCAAAACATTACGACAAGCGGCGAAATGTAAGAGACACAGGACTGGAGGAAGGTGAATGGGTGCGGGTGAAGCTGGCAACGATGCAAAGAAAAGGTGATAGCAAATACAGCAACCCATTACAGGTGAAGGAGGTGTACGACAGGGCCGCTCTGTTGAGTGACGGAAATGTGTGGTCCCAGGACCGCAAGGCGAGATGCAACAAAGTGCTACAGTGGGACCAAGCAGGAAGAGCACCTGATATCGCAGAGGAGTCTTGAGTAGAGGAAGAATGGCTTGATGGAGAAGCAGACATGAGAGGAGAAGAACCTGGCGAGGAGCGAGGCAACAGAGGTTGTCCCAGAGTGGAAAAGGAGATAAACTCAAGGAGACCTAGCGAGAGCCTGGCTGCGTGGAACAGTGGGGGAGCTAGCGCAGAGACTCCTGTGAGAGAGGCCATGGCCACCCCGGTAAGACTTACCCGCAGGGGCAGAGCGGTGGTCAAGCCCGCCAGGTTCCAGGACTTTGACATGAGCGGCGGACTGTAAGTTACAGTTTTCATTGTTTGGAAAAAAGGGAGATATGTAGTGTAGCGGTCTAGTGCACGCACGTTGCGTGACCACGCGACGTGCGGCGGCGGCTATCTTGGGATGCGCGCGCATCCCAGCGCGGCATTAGCGCGAGTGCCGGAGCAGAGAAGGAGCTGGCTCGGCGCTCTCTGTGTAATTACCGGAATAAAGACTAATAACCACCCTACAGTGTCCTGTGGTCTATTGGGGGCATTACAGTGCTGACGATGAAAGATGCACCCCTCATTTCTGCCAACATGCCTTGATGAAGGGAGCAATTTGCAACACAAGAGGCACCCACAGTGATGTCTCTGATGATAACCAACAGCCAGAAGATAAGAATCAAGGGGAATGCATGACCACGTCTGAAGAAACAAAGAAATAACATCTAGCTGTGAAAGAAATGGTGCAAAAACTCCACAACACTAATTAACGAGTGCCATGAACACACGCATATGGGCAGAAGCTGACTACCTTGAAGCCTGACTCATCTACCAACATGAGGCCAGATTTATCAAGGGCTTGCGTGGCTTGAGAAATCTGGAGTAACGCAAGGCTGCACGAGTCCCTGCCTTGGGTTACTCTGCTCCAGGAAACTGTTACATGGGTGGGGACCGTGTGTTCCCAAACACCCACCCATGGATTTTGGGGCCATATGTATCAAGATACCAATTAGCGATTCTGTAATAGCGATTTTTAAGAAATCGCTATTTCAGAATCGCTAGTTGGTATGTATCAAGAAAAGCGCAATTTTTTAGCGATTTCTTGATATTCCTTAAATGTGAAATCGCAAATTGCGATTTCGCAATTAAGGAATACTTTCCCATTCATTTCTATGGGCCTCCTGGCCCATAGGAAGGAATGGGAATTTTTTCTCAATTTACGATTCGCAATTTGCTAATCGCGAATTGAGAATAATTTCAAGGGTGCAGGGGTGTCCAAAGGACACCCTGTTGCACCCCTGAAATAAGTATGGGTGCACATGTGGTGCACATACATGCCCTAAGGGCATGTATGTGCGTCACATGGCACTTTGAAAAATGCTGAAATGTGCATTTTTCAAGGAAATCGCAACTTACCACCAACTAGAAGTTGGTGGTAATTTGCGAATCCTTTAGGGCATTTTGGAAATTTTTTTTGCTTAATACATTGCATTTAAGGAATCGCAAAATTTGCAATTCCTTAAATGCAATCGCAAAATAAGGAATCGCCAATTTTGAGATTCCTTGTTTTGCACCCAAATTCCTTCATACATACCATTTTGCGAAAATGAGTTCGCAAACGCCGAAATTCTGCGAATTTCAGTGTTTGCGAACCCATTTCGCCTTGCTACATATGGCCCTTGGAGCATTCCCAGGTTTACCAAAACAAGTAAAAATGCATTAAAATACTGTGCCTTCCCAGGAGAGGCGCAACGAGGAGAAATAGCTATATTTCGCATAATTATTTTCCTCTTTCTAAGTGTGGTGCATTCTGCAGCACAGTAAGAAGGAGGAAAACACCTTCAAGGATTGTTTTTGCGGATGATGGTGTCACTTCCTGCATTAAAACAATCCTGCCTGTAACGCAGGCACCCTTGCAGCAAGGCGCAATGATACCTGCATTGGCGCTGGGCAGCCACAAGTGCGCCAGTGCAGGGAGAGAACAGTAATACGCCATTTCTTTGTAAATATGGCACATTTCTGCCCTCTCCATTTGACGCAGTGTGGCAAGTTGTCTTGCTGTTTTGAGTTGCGTCAAATTTTGATACATCTGGCCCTAGGTTTTTAAACAGCAAACAGAATCAAAGGACAATTGGAAGTAGTGGTAAATTTGATCATAACATAAAACAGCAAACACCCAGCTTTTAACACCTCAGGTTCCTGTGCTGTAGTCACGTCACACTGTCTTGTCATACATCTAGTCTATGTGCCTGAAGATGCTCATAATGTGTATTTTATTTCCCCCATACTTCTCGCAGTGTTGATGTTTGACCTTCAGTCTCACTCACCTATCTGATCTCACGCGCAAACTTCAGGCACCACCTAAACATGTGCCACAAGCACGTCTCACAGTGACTTAATGTGTTGAAAGGTGAGTCTGTAACTACCTGTGGGAGCGAGGGTAGCCTAACGTAGTCTTTAACCTGACCGCTGATCCTACAGGGCTGATCCTCTGTCCACCTTTTATGGCCTTATAACATTCTCTTATTTCTCCTAAAGTAGGAGGGAAAGGGGGCAGAATAGAAACACAAGAATGTAAACAGGATTTACAAATAACTGTGTATTTTTAGTTTCTGTTGCTGTCTTCTAAGACTAGAAACTCTGTATATTTTCTGTCCGTCAGTGTCAGGATAGCTGATCAACTACTAAAACGTCCAGCCGGGTTGTGAGCACAGAGACATAAACAGGCCTAAGGATGACAGGCACCTCCTTTAGTGGCGGCCCTTCCCTTCCCCCATTTCAGCCGCTAGAGTGTCCTAAGTTTCAGTATTGGTGGACCCGGTTTGTGCAGCCTCTATTTAATGACCTGAGGTACTTTTTCGAGAGAAAATGATCAAAAAGGGCCATAGGCATCTAAACAAATCGCTACTGCATCTACCTGTGTGTTTTGAACATTCAGAGTCCAGTTATTTCTTGTGCAGACGTTTCCATCCGCGGAGACTCTAGTGACGCAGAACAAGAAGTTCCCGTCTGACTGTCTGGTTGCGTCACCACAGTGCGTCATGTAGGTGTAACTCTGCTGCCTGTCCTCATGCCTTCAGGAACTTGAAAAGCGCTGCCGGGGGCCAGTCTGAGCGCAGGATTCTTCCAAGAGTTGTTTACGGACCGACGGTGTTTATGTAAAAACGGAGCTTGTTCCAGCGAGGACCCACGGAGTGGGTGACCTCATCTGACTGACAAGAACCATGGCTGGCCGGGGATTGTTGGCTTCTTCTGAGAGTCCCGGGAGCTGCTGAGACCGCGGGGGTGTGACCCCACCTGAGAAAACGAGGCCCAGCTGGATCACAGGTGGTGTAAACTCACCTGAGAATTCCTGGGTCTTGCTGGAACATGGCTGCTGTGAATTACTTTGGGCAACTTTTCATTGTTACTTGATAGAAATCTATTCATGTGAAAAGCCATCATATGATGCTTATTTGATGGTAGGTACCCTGAAACTGGGCGCGGATTTTCAAGATTTCGTTCCATAATGCCCTCTCCTAAATTTGGCCCCTTGTCAATACAAACAAAATGTATGGATCTGGACAACAATGGATGTATTGTGTTGAACTTCTCTGTCACACTGTATCTGTGTTCCAAGCCACCTAAAGGCCCCTCATGGATTACAAGATTTGGGGGATGATTTACAAGGAACTGACGCATCTGCATAGATGCGTCAGTTTCCTTATGCCAGTGCCAAATGTCCTTGCACCGCCATGGATGCGCTGTATTTACAATACAGTGCGTCATGGCGCAAGGATTAACAGATGCATCAGAAATACTGATACATCTGTTGGCACAAAAGTGACGCATTGCTGGAGGTGCTCATGAATGTGACGCAACTCCAGCAATGCGCCACAATAGATAGGTGAGTCCCATATAAAAAGCCCTGCGTTATTCCTTACGCCTGGTCTGAGCAGGCATAGGGGTTTGACGCAGTGAAGGCGTAGAGTGACGGAGTGAAATTTTGTAACTTTCACTGTGTCAGTTCTACATGTTTTTTTGCGTGGGAATTCCCACCCAGCATAAATTATACCTAGCACAGGTATAATGTACTGCAGAGATATACAACGTGACGCATCTCCCTAGAAGCATCACGTTGTAAATTGGCCGCATTGATTGGGCCGCCTTTGCGTCAAAAAATGTGACGCAATGGCAGTGCAAGAAGGCGCAAGGGGCTTTTAAGTCTGCCCCCATGTTGCTTTTCTCAGATACTTTGGCTTCTGAAACATGTGGGAATTGGCACAGAAACACCAAATCCTCCATATTATTCCACATAAACATGTAATGGAAGGATGTCTGCCCCTAGATTTACAGATACTCCTGTTAATGATAACTCCAATGGGAAAGATTAAGAAAAACTGGACAAATTATGACTCACTCGAAATCCTGCCTGCAGAAGGACCCGTGAACCTCTACCTGAACCACCTGTGGCGCAGTTAGGGGGATAAAACACTGTATAACTTGTGTAATACAATGCAACAAGCTACAATACAAAACCAATTCAAACTGATAAAATAATAGACTCAACCTATCTTCAATTTGGAACCAAGAATATTTGTTTCTCAAACGTGGGATCGCCTGTTGCATCCATGAAATAAAGTGTCCACAGTGCCTATGAATCAAGCCTGACACATTTCTGAGGAGGAATGCTTCATTTAATCATGAACTGAAACACCTGGAAGTTACAATTAGGTCAGATGATTGAACAGTAACACCCATCACAACAACAACATTAGATAGCTGAGCTTGAAGACTCAGCAGAAATCAAGGGGCAGATTTATGTTAACTGGCGCATCCCCAGGGATGCGCCAGTTAATGTGCGCCACAGTGCGCCACAGCTCCGCGACCCATGGTGCGCCGCATTTATAATGCGGCGCACCATGGTGCAAAAATGGCACAGATGCGTGACGCATCTGTGCCGGAAAGGTGGCGCATTGCTGGAGTTGCGTTGCAAGCGCGACGCAGCTCCAGCAAGGCTCGGGGGTGCCCCATCTTCACACTCCTGCGTCAAGACCTACGACTGCTTCAAGCAGGCGCAGGGTTTTGACGCAGCATTGGCCTGAAAGTGACTGAGTGAAATCTCATTGATTTCACTCAGCCACTTTCAGGAGGCGTTCCTGCGCAGGAACGCCCCCCCCCCCTGCGCAGGAACGCCTCCTTATGGCGCAGGGCTTTACAACGTGACGCATCTACTAGACGCGTCACATTGTAAATAGGGCGCATTGTTTGCGCCGCCGTTGCGTCAAATAAAGTGACGCAATTGCGGCGCAAAGAGGCGCAAGGGAATCATAAATCTGCCCCCAAATACTACAGGTAACAAGTCACACATCTCCCTTCTTCACAGGCACATCACAAAATACGTGACAGCAGAGTTATATGAACACACACATCGAGCACCGAGACAGACATTGCATGACTCTCAACCTCAATTTGATTGGTCACACCACTACCACTCTCTGCCAGGCATAGGTTTTAGCAAAGACACATGGAATACAGCTTGAAATAGCTTGCATTTTCTATTCATTTAAGAGTTGTAACCACATGGTCATGGATTAATCCCTTCCTAACTCTCAAATGCGAGAGAAATCAAGGTTGTAACCTTTAAAGTACGATTGGAAAAGCAAGTTATCACTACTGCTTCACTCAGTATCCTCAGCATATTATACAATGTCTTCTACCTTCTAGTACCTTCCAACTTAAATTACTCTTACAGTCTTACAAGATGTTCTTTCACGTTATGGCACCTCTGATGAATCGTATCATCACATCCTTCACAGCAACAACATGGAATCATTACATGGATGGGGTGCTTGAAGGCAAGAGAGTGACTTGACTAATGCTAAGGAGTGCATTGCACTTTGACAAATAACATATCATAGCCAATCGTCCAGATCAAATATCTAGCTATACCTTGAAAAGGCATATCTAATGCTGACCAGAGGATTCGGTTGATCTTTCAATCTGGATGAACACTGAATAGAAAAGAAGATCCACACTCAAATGCTAGTCTAGATGTCCTTAGTGGCATGGACAGAGCACCTTCCATACCAGCCATGATCCATGCGTAATTAGGACTGGGCAGATTTTACTTATGTTGATTGTTGCTTCATATGGAATATGACTTTTATTAGATTTACTTGAGACAACAGAGTGAAATTTCACCCAACAACTGCAGCAAGATGCCCTGTTTAATTTGGACAGAACATCAAGTTGCAGGGATTTGTTTAGGTGATACTGCACTTCTTTGCAGGTCATGATCCTGGAAATCTTGGGTGACATTTGACAGAATTGTTTTTCCTCCTTGCAAAAGAGTGGGGAAACACTATGGCAGTAGCTTGCCCAGGCTGTCTCCTTTCTCCCATCATGGAAGTTCTTGCCCTATAACTTCCAGGAATAAAGAAATATATCGCAACTTCAAAATTATAAGTGGCTGCTGTGCAGCTCTTCCAATGCAGTCACCTGTTGGAGGTTGCATGTATGACCCAAGGATCATCTTGACTTCACTGTTGTGGTCTTTGTCACCTGTGACCCAACAAGGAGTTTGGAAAGCATAGCAAGCACTGCCAGGGACACACAGCTCTGTGTGTCATGAATGAAGCAGCATGTATAGCTACCTCTTAGGGAGATTACATGGCTCCAGGGTATCAAGGACCTTAAAAGTAGAAGACAGTTGATTACAGAGAGCAGCGGTCTCAGGAAAATCCATCAAGTCACCAAGACATGTGGCAGAGGGTGATGTTCTAGAGGTTGAACTAAAAAGAGCAAAACATATAACCCGCAAGGGCACGTTAAGGGCACAATGTTCTAGCAAACAGGGTTTAACAGTATTTGCACATTAAGACATGAAGGGTGGTGTGAAACCTCTCCTCTTGTTTCAACTGCAGTGAAAACTAGGGCAAAGCAAATGTCTTAATTTGCGGTATGATAGGAAACACCAGAACATGGTATGAAGGACACTCAGACACATTCCTCATTGAAGGCATCTTGCAACTTCAAACAGACTTGGAGAATTATGTCTTTGAGCTGAAGAGAGACGCCAGGAACCTGGATGAAAAGAAAAGGTGGCGGAGCAGCTTGTCCAGTCAATGTCAGACAACCCAGCTGGTAAAGTCTTTTTTGCAACCCTGGAGGCCCAAAGAGGACACGTAGGGAAAATAGTAGAATCTGCGAGAATCTGGAAAACAGATCAAGAAGACACAACATCTGGTTTAAGAAGGTGAAGAATCAGAAGTGGCAAAGTCTAAGCTTGTCTATGGAGCAGGAATTTCTTTGTTTGCCCAGTATTTGTAAAGCGCGAACAATTACCCGAAGGTGTCAAGGCACTGGGGGCCAACAGGAAGATTAAATGAGCTATTGCCCAGAGTCACATGGTGCTGGCAGACCCCTGCGCCGGAGCCGGGGATCGAACCGTGATCCTCAGCTTCCAGCTTCAGTCGACCTGGCCGCTGTGCCACACCTCTTCCTCTTCCTCTTCCAGGAAGGTGTTATAAAAAATAAATAATCTGTTTGATAGGTACTGAGAGGATACATGGCTTGGTAAAGAAACTAATCAAAGCCCATGTAATATTGTTGCCTAGCCTATGTTCTACTAATTGAAAAAACAAATCCACTGGTCTGCAAGATTCAACATTCAAATCCTCTAATTTGCGCAATATTGGGCAGTGGTGACAAAACTTAAAAACATAAAAATGAGGTACAGTTGAATTATAATGGAGACCCCTCATTTAGTTTAAATGGTGAAGAAATTATGGATTCATGTGAAAGAGGCCAACAACTTACAAGGACTTTCAAAAGAAGAAGAGGAGTGACAGGAACTAGACTGTAGACTGACCACTGAGGAATTGGTGGACACATATGGGACTAGAGACAGAGGGAAACACTAGCAACATAAAGCTGTACAAAAGTGGAGACACTTTAGGGATTCGCAACTATTGAGTTCTGAGGACACTCTAATGGCTATTTCTTGAGTCAGCTGGCTATAACACTATGAACATCCTGGAGCTTTTATATGTTAAGGGGATTGCTGAGCTGAGAAATGGACTTCACACTCGTCTAGCTACTGAGGGCCATTATCTCCCAAGAGCAGCACATAACCCTCTGGTTTTTTAATGGGGACAGAGGGATTTCTTCTATTAAACTGTACTACCCTCACTTCCCTCTAGCCACCTTTTAATATCTGCACTTCACACCACCCATACTCAGACCCGCACACACCCATACGGCTAGATCAATAAAAAAGAGCTCCTGCAAAGTGAGCCTTCAGGGGACCCGTAGGGCATTGCAGCGCTGGCCAGACGAGGAGCATCGCCCCATGATGAAGCATGACATCCTTCGGGGTGTGTGAGGGCATCAAGTAAAGGACACACTGACCCCTACCTTTTTATTTAAAGAACGGCACTCCCTTCTCTCTTCCTTACTCTTTCTTAGGAACTGTGACTCCCCTCGGTAACAATACTATTATTCAGGAGCACGAGTCACTTCACCTATACCCAGTGCCTTGTCCCCCCTCCCCTATTTCTAGTGATATGCTCAGAGAGGAGGCATGCAGAGATTAGCTGGTAAGGATAGGTAATTCAGTATAATGAAAGAAGAGAGAAACGTTCCACAGGTTGAAGTCATGGGCAGTTTTTCACACAGGGGGCAAGGAATATAGTGGTAGGGTGATTTTTAAAACAGCATGCAATCTGAGGATGTACAACTATAGAAAAAACCAACAGTATTTGCATGTGAAAAATGTTTTGTATGTGGCATTAATATAGCATTTACTACCCCCACGTGGGACACTGAGGCATATATTCACATAGATAGCATAGTACATCATGAAACTGTGCTGTTAGAAGCATTCTGTCGTTGTTTTGAGCTTATGTGAGAAGTGTTTCCATGTTGTATGTCATGATCAGCTAGATGCTGATATGTTATGGGATGGTATCCTTTTTTTACTGCTTTCTCCTTCCTTCCCCCCTTTTCTGATTGTTTTCTCCTGCTTTTGCATAGTTTTTTTTTACAGTTTTCTCCTTCCTCTCCCCCGTTTCTCTGAGTGCTTTCTTCTGCTTTTGGCTCGTTTTTTACTGCTTTCTCCAACCTTTCCCCATGTTTTTCTGAGTGCTTTCTCATACTTTTGCCTGTTTTTACTGCTTTCTTCTTCCTCTCCCCATTTTTAAAAGTGCTTTCTCCTGCTTTTCCCTTGTTTTTCACTGCTTTCTCCGAATCGCCGCGCAGCAACTAGCAACTCTCGGATTTGCAACGCTTCATAAATCCTGATTAATTGATTTAACCAGGAGTGATAATCACTTTGAGCCCAGTATGTTGGCTATAGCCATGAGTGATAATCACTTAGAGCCCAGTAGGTACACTGTACCCAAGGGCAATTGTCCACTAGAGCCAAGTACAAGCAATCCTCACCCCATGGTTCTGTATAACATTTTGTACTCAGGTGTACTAATCCTTTGTAGTCCAAACTTAGTTATCCATGTGGTTGTGATTAGCTGGTTTCCTGGTAGTTTGGAGATGACACAGTGGTAGAGTTTCTGACCAAAATCCCCTTCAAGTCCCCAGCAGACCCAAATAGCCAGCACTATTAATCTGTCACCCTATACCTGGATGCCAGGCTAGATCTCCTAAAGGGTCTGTTTAAGTAGGAGGGAAAGACATGTTTGTCAGGTTGTGTGGCTACATTCGCAGATAAAGGAGTCACAGACTAAGCAGCCTAAAACTAGACACAATTTGAACCTAATAAACATCTTTACAACTAGAGTCCCATCATTAGGAAACACTCCTTAACTTTGAATTGATAGGGAGAAAAGAGAGTAAAGTTGATCCACATCTGCAACAAATGCTCAGAAAAGCATTAAACACAATGCCATCATATATATGTTTGATTTGTTTAAATAAACTTCAAATTGATTAACACAGAAGCCCTAGGCAAAGCTGTGAAATAAAGCTTGCTTCTGGTGCACCCATTTTCTCAGGATGGGGCAGGAAAAGTTTGTAATTGTAGTCCTCTACAAAATGATATCACTCCCAACTCTCAATACACCAACACCCACCTTTGTCTTATTGCAAGAACCACATCACTGGATTACATTTAGAGACTATCAACTTTAAATGCTAGATTTGTATATCTCTAGGGCAGCTGGCATAAAATTATTCGCCCCCCGAGAATACATTCCTGCCTACTAGATCCTGTAAACATCCTCTCCAGCTGCAGAGCCAAAAGGCCGATCTGTCTTAATACAAGTAATTCATAGCCTCCGTTGCCATGCTTCCATGGAAGGCCCCCGTGCCCCCACGCTTCACATGTAGACACTTAGGCGCTCATACACGCATCCACAGTTAGCATAGAACAGCTTCTACCCTAGAGACCTTTCCGCCCAGATAGTACAGTTCCTAAACATCAGATATCAGATATGATAAAAGTACAAGTTGATCTGACATGCCAGACTTCTGTCTCTTTCCGTCAGTGTAAATGTCAAGCCCCTGCACCCCGTCAACCACACGTCATGCAGCTGCGCGCGCATCCAAGCTTCCGATTTCTGCTGACATCGCAACATTCTGTTAAGCACCACCCCTTGGTGCCACCCACTTGCGTCACCTATCAGTGACGTTTCTAACACACACCTCTAGTTCACGCCTAGTTTACGCCTCTTGATGATGTACTAGTACCACGTGTATACTGTTATCTTGTCTTCTCTCAGCTGTTACGCCTCTTACATTGAACATTATGATGTAAATCAAGTATATAAGCTATGTATTGTCAATAAACGAGGGCGCGCTCATCTATCCCTTCTGACACCCTGTGTGGTGGTCAGAACACGATATCCTGATTCCTTTATGAGGAATAAAACCCTTAGAAACTCTAACACCACGGACTCTGCTTTCTTTCCTTCTGATTGAGTTATTATTGATTAAGTACTTACCTGCATAGAAATTAAGAGAGTAAATTAATTATTTACGTCATTTTGGCGCCCGAACAGGGACCCCTCCCCCACCTCACGCGCCGGAAGGTGCGTTGCAATCCGTGTCCCCTGCCATCAGTTAGACGGACTACACGTGTACTGGCAGGATTTCTTGCATCCCCCTCTGACCCACGGAGGTGACGAGGACTGCGATCAGTGCCCAGACGAGGCGGTGAGGAGTGCGGAGGATCCCGACCAGAGCCCAGCCGAAAGAAGCAAGGTCCGAGGTGTGAAGAGGCCCACCAGTTTTCCGAAGTTTTCAGAAGTTTTCCGAAGTTTTCCGAAGTTTTCCGAAGTCCCGAGTCGAGTCCAGTCGAGTTTTCCGAGGCCTTCTGTTTCCGTGCTTCCCGGTGAGTACCATTGCTGGGTCGTATCTAGACGGGTTTGGGTACGCAAGTCCGGTCTGCACTGTTTTTAGGCAGTGTATCTGTACTGTTTAGCAGTATATCGAGTCTTCCGAATTTTTGCACTGTTACAGCAGTGTATCCGTACTGTTGAGCAGTACATTCAGTTAGCTATGTCCTCAATGTTTTCATGTGATTAATGTCGTGGTATGAATGTGACTGTTTAAACGTGTATTATTGTGTTGTTCATGTAATAACAGCTGTCAAAAAGTATCAAGGAATAAAGATCTAGCGTTCAGTAATAAGGATGCCGTTCCTCAGCAAGCTAAAACAGATCGGAACTAGGAAAGGGTTACTAGAGGAAGAAATTCCTATCCCCCCTAGGGACACTCCAGGCAATTTCATGTATCAAAAACACGGCATAGATGCCATATTATATCTAGATTTATGGGCCGATTACACCAAGCACCTAGATGAGAGACACAGATGGCCTGTTACCGGAACGTGGGATGCCGAGTGCATCATGAGGGTAGAAGAAGCATTATGGAAAAAGAAAGCTAGACAATCTCAGAAGGATGCCATAGAGTTTTGGCGTAAGGAATCACGTAAGCGTGCCGACAAAGCACTCCGTAGAGAAGACAGACTTAAAGAATCAGATAAAGAACGAGAAAACGAATTAGTTACTGAAGGGATCAGAGTAAAAACAGAACAAATAGACCGTGCCCGAAATAATCTTGTAAACGGTATGTATCTTGCAGCAGATGGCCCATCCGATACTGAATCAGAGATACCGAAAAACTTACCAACACCATTAGTTCCAACTAAAGTAATGCATAAAACTACTAAAGACATATTCCTGAATTCGTATCTAGAGGATGTAGCACCAGCTTACACCAATCTGCCTGTTCGCACCCTGCCTACTGACAGGGATGGGGGTGGCACTCCGCCCCCAGATAATGTTCCGCCGGTACCCCGACAGACCTCCCCCGCTCCGCCACCTCCGCCACTTCCTCCACTCAAGACGGATCTACCGAAACCAGTACTACCTGATCTTACTAAAAGACAGATTCCAGTCCAGATACAGACTCCGCGGAGAGATAATGCCCAAGCATCCGCCTCAGGAGGTGCGACAGTGGGTCTACAGACCCCGCCACCGACACACAGATTGCATTTAAAGGACACACAGAATCCTTTCCAGTCTCCCCACTACTCATCCCGGCTTGAGGCATTGAAAGATAGGATGTCATTCTGCAGATATGATCCAGTACCCGGAACAGACGATCTAATGGTATTAGCATCACTGCGCTTAAGATCTGCCACCGATAGCTTGCTATGCTGTGTGGGAATGCAGGAAGCCCTCGACAGACTATACAAATTCATACAGACAGGGAAAGACCCCGACAGTGTCCAAGCTGCCATGTATAAACAGAAAGTTGACATTCAAAAACAGATATTACGATTCTTCATTAATTGTGTAATAAGAGAACGAGACAGGCCCGGGACAGATCAAAGTGAGTTAGACGTATTGAACAAGTGGGGCCAAAATATAGCAGAAGCAAAACATGACAAGGGGACTTGCATAGCCGCTATGTCCCAGAAAATTAGAAAGGCAGTATTAGCTGCACACCAGGAAGAAACTGATAAAACTTCCTCCGAGGAGGAAAATGAAGATGGGACATCAGGAAAGTCTACAGACATTATAGCATATGTAGGTAGGGGAAACTACCTTAGGAAAGGTGTCCGTCCGGAGAGCAAGAGAGTTCTTTTCTCCGCTTTAACAAATCCGAACACAGGAGGCAGCGACTTCGACTGTCCTCTCTTGGACTCAGGAACACACACAAGCCTTTGAGGAATTAAAGAAAGCTTTATGCCAAGCACCCGTTTTAGCGACACCATGTTACAGCAAACCGTTTACACTTTTTGTTACAGAACGTGACGGTACAGCATTGTCTGTCCTCACTCAAGATCAAGCAGGCTCACATAAGCCTTGCGCTTATTTTTCAAGCACATTGGATTCAGTAGCACAGGCACTCCCTGCATGCTTAAAGTCAGTAGCAGCAACAGCATTAGCAATCAGACAAAGCGATTCAATTGTTTTAGGTCATCCGTTAACAGTACAAGTTCCACATTCTGTAGAGGTTCTGTTAAACAGAACCCAGACTCAACACTTGACTATAGCACGACTGACAGGTTACGAATTGACATTATTCCAGCCACACATAGAAATCAGACGCTGCAGTATCCTGAATCCAGCAACATTGTTACCTACAGCTATGACAGATCCAGCTCCACATGATTGTATAGAGATTATTAATGCAGTAACAAAGCCCAGACGAGATTTAACAGATGTTCCATTGACAAATCCAGACCTGACACTTTATGTGGATGGTTCATGCATGAGAACAGGTACAGGAAAGTTAGTGGCCGCGTACGCCGTGACCACTGAAACTGAAGTTAAAGAAACACATCGTATTGATACACTGTCTGCCCAAGCAGCAGAGCTCATCGCTCTGACCCAAGCCTGTATTCTAGCGAAAAACAGAAATGTTAACATATACACAGATTCCCGTTATGCGTTCGGAGTCGTACACGACTTCGGCATGCTCTGGCAAGAACGAGGTTTTCTGACCTCTCATGGTACAAAGATACAGCATGGTCCTCTCATTCAAGCACTACTAGAAGCAATACATCTGCCTTCAGCCATTTCAGTCATGAAGTGTAAAGCACATACTAAAGTCACAGATTCTGTTTCCCAGGGTAATGACCTGGCAGATCAGACAGCAAAACATACCGCACTGACTCACACCCAGACAACTGACACAACAAGGATAACAGATCCGACAAACTGTATGACAGTCAGGGATCCCACACTAGATGTTATTGACATTCAGACACATGCTACTACAGACGAAATAAAGAAATGGATCGAACTAGGAGGGGTCCAGACAGATCAAGGTTGGATGACGAAGGGAAAATCTACATGGTTTCTCCCTGACTCTATGGTTCAAGTCATGATAAATACAGCACATAGTCCTGCCCACCTGGGAGAGAAAGCAATGCTAGACAGTTTGCAAAATCTCTGGTACAATAAACACTTACGAGCAGCCGCAAAACAGAAAGTGCGTACTTGCATGATCTGTTGTCAGTTCAATCCAGGTAAA
Source organism: Lissotriton vulgaris (assembly GCF_964263255.1). NCBI lineage: Eukaryota > Metazoa > Chordata > Amphibia > Caudata > Salamandridae > Lissotriton > Lissotriton vulgaris. The sequence continues at coordinate 291,434,557 of NC_141693.1, forward strand.
AGCGTCCCTGTAGAGCAAGGTGGATTTCATCCTCCCGATCACCCTTTTGAAGTCCTCCAGATGGATTATATCCAGATGGACCGTTGTCGAGGATTTAAATATGTTCTCGTAGTTGTCTGTGCTCTGTCCCGCTGGACCGAAGCATACCCAGTCCCAGATTACACTGCTCCGACCACTGCCAAACAGTTGGTTCGTGAATTTTTCCCACGGTACGGCTTGCCCCGTGTCGTGTACTCAGATAACGGTCAGCCATTCTCGTCTGCCCTAATGAAAGAAGTTTCCTTGTTACTGGGATACCAGTGGAAGTTCCATTGTGTCCGACATCCAGAAGCAGCAGGCCTTGTAGAAAGGCATAATCAGACATTAAAGATTCGCCTTGCCAAAATATGTCAGGACAAAGGGGTCGACTGGATAGTCGCCCTGCCGGTGGCACTATTCTATATGAGGATGGTCGCCCATTCGAGATCAGGGCTATCTCCGTACGAAGTGGTCTTTGGCAGACCACCGAATATGTGGGGGACGCCCATTCCTAAAAAGATAACCGATGTTGATTCTAATATGTTGACAGATTACCTTGCCTCCTTGATGTCTGCACTCCAATCATGTCGTTCACAGGTTGCCGCAGCCTTCCCTGACAACACCGATGTGAAGGAGCATGATGTCCGCCCCGGAGACGTTGTTTTAGTCCGAAACTTCGACAGGAAAAGTCCGTTGGAGCCCCGCTGGAAATCTCCAAAGATCGTTCTCCTAACAACGAAGACCGCAGTCAAGTTGGAGGGCAGAAAGGGGTGGGTCCACCTAAGCCATATCAAAACATTCCCAGGACTGAAACCGGAACAAGACACACCCACCCCCACCCGAGACTGTGATCCCAAAGACTTTACCGAAGTTAAAAGAGAAAAGACTCCTCAAGAACAATACCGTATGAAATTACGATCTAGCAAGTCAGACAGTTTAATTGTTTAAGTCCTCCCCTAGGTGAATCGGTTAAATAGTTTCTGACATGTATCCCCTAGATCGAGTTAGAGAGAGAGAGGAAAAGAAAAGAACATATTGCAAATCACTTCGTAGTCACTGCATAGTGACACTAATAATCATGTTTATTCTCAGTATACTAATCATTATTGCTAGCATCTTGTTACCTATATATTATCCTATTTTCAAGCGTGAACAATCTGCTTACAATGTCTCTGCTGAACACACTTTTAGTGAGTTACCTCCTCATGAGCTTTCTTACAGACTTGCGCTGCGTAACAATACATTCATTAGTATGTTACATCATTCTCATCAAACTAACAATGCTACAAATTGCTGGATATGTGGCCGACTCCCTCCCTACCAGAATTACAAGGGAGCTCTGCCCCTCTTTCCGTATCCGTTCACTCACAATGGCTCCTGTGGAGCATGGTTTAAGATAATTAATTCTCTAGATCCCGACATTGCTGTTTTCGATGGGGGTTGGGTTTGGGGAAACCTGAACTTGGTCCTACTAGACGTCTGTTACCCGGATAAGGAGGGACTCCCCATTAGAATAGGAACTGATCTAGAAAATGAAGTATATGGATTAGGTAATTATACAATTAGCCTTATGATTCTTACTGTCGAATCCGAAGCCACACCAGTTCTACCTATTATGTCAGTACTGCCAGTCACTGGTGAATTATGTATCAAGAAGAAAGGTTCAGTACACTTAGGTCATAGTAAATGCACTACTGTGGTTGAATTCAGTGATGATGGAAAATCATCTTTCAAAGCTATCAGTCATTCTTACTTTGTTTGTGGTCATACCGCATACATTCGCCTACCTCCAGATTGGGATGGTACCTGTTACATTGCATTCCTCCTGCCACCTGTCTTTCTAGCTCCTTCTGATTACCATAGAAATAGCAATCTAGTAAAGAATAGACCCAGAAGAGATGCCCCCCTTGTCGACTACACAGAAACGGCATGGGAACAGTACACTGACTTTAATAAAGGATTCTTTTTCTTTTTAGGCCCTGTCCAGAATAGTAAATTAATTCGCAGATTGACTAGAACACTTGAAGCCGTAGTAAATGAAACTACTTCCGCCTTAGGTAACCTAACAGAAGAGCAGTCCGCTATGCGGGTTGTTGTTCTTCAGAATCGTCTTGTAATTGACGTCTTCTTGGCAGATAGAGGTGGAGCCTGTAAGGTCATCGGGTCAAGCTGCTGTGTTTTCATTCCACAAAATGCACCATCTGTATATCAAGCTATCACCCGTCTCCATAAAATTGCAAATCAGATACATCAGAATCCAGGCACCTGGACTTGGTCTGGTTGGTTCTGGACAACGTTAACAGCTTGGGGATGGAAGATCCTATCCTTCCTAGGCATTGGCCTAGTCCTAGTATTCAGTTGCTGCCTATGCCTGCAGTGTGGGCCAGCGATCTGTGGACTGTGTGCCACATCCTGCATTGAGCATTCCAGTTGTCTCTCAAACAGTCAAAGAAAGAGAGATGAACATATAATGTTACAAGAACAAACTGATCGATTTATGAGGATCGATATTTCATGAAGGGTCCGTAGGGAACAAGGAGGGAATGAGGAAAATTAAATTTTGGCCATGTTGTGTTCCCTAGCGCGTACCCCACCGACTCCATGTACGAGTTAAAGTGCATGTAACTTCCCTCCTGTACCAGCTATGAAGACGCAAATACATTTGCGTCCACCGTCAACTTGTCCTCTTTCAGATGCACCATGAATGGATTATATAGCCCGTTCCTAAGTATGCTATGCCACCGTCTTTTTGTAATACACTTTTCACTTTTTCCTGCTCTAGCCAGAGTAGGCCCTGAATTCCTGCCATCTGAACCTCTTTTGTGGCTCCTGGCTCTGCCCAGGCTACCTCTGTACTCGTGAACTCTGTCCTACATTCAGCGCGGCCCCTCGCGCTCAGCTCAAGCCTGCTTTCTGCCAAGACTGACTATAACCTTCGAGTTATCTGTTCCGCCCCCCGAGAATACATTCCTGCCTACTAGATCCTGTAAACATCCTCTCCAGCTGCAGAGCCAAAAGGCCGATCTGTCTTAATACAAGTAATTCATAGCCTCCGTTGCCATGCTTCCATGGAAGGCCCCCGTGCCCCCACGCTTCACATGTAGACACTTAGGCGCTCATACACGCATCCACAGTTAGCATAGAACAGCTTCTACCCTAGAGACCTTTCCGCCCAGATAGTACAGTTCCTAAACATCAGATATCAGATATGATAAAAGTACAAGTTGATCTGACATGCCAGACTTCTGTCTCTTTCCGTCAGTGTAAATGTCAAGCCCCTGCACCCCGTCAACCACACGTCATGCAGCTGCGCGCGCATCCAAGCTTCCGATTTCTGCTGACATCGCAACATTCTGTTAAGCACCACCCCTTGGTGCCACCCACTTGCGTCACCTATCAGTGACGTTTCTAACACACACCTCTAGTTCACGCCTAGTTTACGCCTCTTGATGATGTACTAGTACCACGTGTATACTGTTATCTTGTCTTCTCTCAGCTGTTACGCCTCTTACATTGAACATTATGATGTAAATCAAGTATATAAGCTATGTATTGTCAATAAACGAGGGCGCGCTCATCTATCCCTTCTGACACCCTGTGTGGTGGTCAGAACACGATATCCTGATTCCTTTATGAGGAATAAAACCCTTAGAAACTCTAACACCACGGACTCTGCTTTCTTTCCTTCTGATTGAGTTATTATTGATTAAGTACTTACCTGCATAGAAATTAAGAGAGTAAATTAATTATTTACGTCAATTAAACACAATGCCATCATATATATGTTTGATTTGTTTAAATAAACTTCAAATTGATTAACACAGAAGCCCTAGGCAAAGCTGTGAAATAAAGCTTGCTTCTGGTGCACCCATTTTCTCAGGATGGGGCAGGAAAAGTTTGTAATTGTAGTCCTCTACAAAATGATATCACTCCCAACTCTCAATACACCAACACCCACCTTTGTCTTATTGCAAGAACCACATCACTGGATTACATTTAGAGACTATCAACTTTAAATGCTAGATTTGTATATCTCTAGGGCAGCTGGCATACCAACCTATATAAAATATAACATTCCATTGACACGTGTATGTCTCCATTAGAAGAAGCAGTTTAGTCCAAAGAGGTTTTATGGGTGAAAGGCTCAACTGCACAACATCTATGCACCAAATGTGACTCCAGACTTATAATAGACACCATTGCCTAACGCATTAAGTTTTTAAAGGGCAAAGTAATCCTCAAGGAAGAGAGGACTGGGTGTTTAACAGACTTTCTGAGTCAGTATCTTTGTGCTGATCATGTTTATGAGTGTCTGAGGTGTACCTTAATGTGTACTCAGGGTTGTGGAGAATGTATATGCAGTGTGTTGCTTTATGAAGTTCTAGTGTGTGTGTGTGTCTCTGTGTCTCTGTTTATGTGTGTGTCTGGTTCTTTCTGCAGCTGATGAGCTGTGTGAGAGTCATGTCTGTGTATGTGTCTGTGTGTGCATGTACGTGTGTGTATTTGATGATCTGTGTGGGAGTCCAATGGTGTGTGAGCATATCTTGGGTGGGTTGGGCTTCTGATGATGGGTGCATACGGGGAGTCTCCAGGTGGTGCAAAGAGATCTGGTGGTCGGTGTCATATGGCATGTGTATGGTTGTCTCACGGTTTCCAGCTCTTTCGTGATTTGACTGGGTCTCTGTTGGGCTAATTGGATGTCTGCAACCTAATATGGGAGTCTACTAGTGAGTGTGGCTGTATGGTGTCCGGTGGTGTGTGTGGACATCTAATGTTGTGTGAACATCTCATGGTGTGTGCATGGGTATCTCATGGTTTATGTTGGTGATGCTGGTGTGTGTTTGGGTATCTCATGGTACATGGGGTGTCTTACAGTGCATGTTCGGTGTCTGAGGGTGGGAGGGTGGCATCTGATGGTGGGTGTGTTGGCATCTAATGATGTGTGGACATCTGATTATGTGCATCTGATGGAGTGTATCTGGGTCTACTGGTATGTCTTGCTGTCTGATTGTTTACAGGTACAGCGTTGTGTGCATAGGTGTCTGATGGTGTACTTGAACGTCGGATGGTGTGTATGGGCATGTGATTGGTATGTGTGTGTTGACATCTGAACGTGCGTGTGGGTGTTTGTGTGGGAATATCTCATGGTGGCCATGTGAGCATCTGATGGATGCGTAATGGAGGGTGTATAAGGGCAGGTGGTGGCAGGTTCGTGGGTATCTGATGGTGGCCTCTTGTCAGATTGATTGCATCCATGGTAGCCAGTGGTGTATGTGCATCTTTCAAGGTGTCTGTGTACTAGTGGGTAGTGTGTATGGGCATCTCATGTCATGTATCAATGTTTTATGGCATGTATGGATGTCTGATGATGTGTGCTTGTGTACTATGGTGTTTGTGGTTGTCTGCTGGTGTGCATGGGTAATTATTGTTATGCATGTATATGTGATGGTTTGGGTGTCTAAAGGTGTGTGGCAGAGTATGAGCAGCTGAAGTATGTGTGGGCATCTTATTGTTTGTGGGCATCTCATTGTCAGTATGGGTATCTGGTGGTTGATATCGGTATGTGTGGGTATCTATTGGTCTTTGTGTGGGGCAGCTGACAGTGGGTGCATTGGTGTTGGATGGTGTACTTATGGGCATGGAATTGTGTTTTTAGGAATCTGATGGTGTGTATGTGTGTGTAAGTGGCATTTGAAGGTAGACATGTTTGCCCCTAACAGTAGATGTGTGGGTATCTGATGGAGTGTGTGGGTGTCTGATTTCATATAGGTTTTTGATGGTGTGCACACGTGTCTGTTTGCATAGTAGAATGTCTGATTATGTGTATGTGCATGTAATGGTTTTTGGGTGTGGGTGTGGGTGTTTGAAGGTATGTGTTTGCGTATCGTGGTGTTTTTGTGTGGGCATCTGGGCATGTGATGGGTGTGAGGCTATTAAATGGTCAGTGGCTGCTTGATGTGGGTGTGCGAAGGTGTTTGATGGTGAGTTTGAAGACTTCTACGAACTTGCATTGCCCTTTTGTAATGCAAGGCAGTCAGTAATTCTTTATTTGGTGGTTAAAAAACACCAGAAAAGCGCAATTATATACAAGTTAAAATACAATTAAATCATTGTCTGAAACCTGACAGAATTTTACACATGGATTTAAAAAAAAGGATTAAAAAATTCATTACGACAATCAGTATCAAGCCTGCCCCCTGGTTTCCCTTAATCTCACTGCGACTTTGATAAAATTCATAATGCAGCGGAGTGTCCTAGGCTCATTTGCCCTTTGCAGAAAAAGTAAAGCGTCTTTAGCATGATTCAATTTGGCTTGTTTTAACATTTCTACCAAAAATCTACGCCTGGGTATTGTATAAAAGGGACACAAAAGTACAAAATGAAGGGTGTCCTGCGGAGACTTATTGTCGCAGACGCAGGCACCCTTCTGCTCAATTGTCAATGTGAAACCTGGTGGATCAGCCAGTAAATGTGATAAAAGATTGAGCCTAAAACGAGACATTAAAAACCTGTCCTGAGCATTATACATGAGAAAGAGATACGGTTCCATCCCCTCTGTGGTTTTAACAAGGCAATGGGCGCTTACTGAGTGTTTGGTCCCTTCAACACCTGCTCTACGTGTGGTTCGCTGGTCCGAAAAAGATCTCTTTATTTTGGCCTTATCTTGTGATACAATTAGTGTGGGGTTTGTAAAAAGGTCCTTGCAACCTAGACTTTCCAGACTATTCTTCACATATCTGAGCCACAGGATATTCATACTTTTGTCCCTATCGAGGCAATCTTTTAAGATTTGTCTACTCAGGAATGCTTCTGGGTTTATCCATATTTTTATCCAGGCTAAGATAGGTCTGAGTTTAACCAGATCCTGAATGTAAGGCCTCCCCAATTCCCCATGAGCAATTACAGCTGGGCAGCTCTGCAGTATTCTTAAAATAGATCGAAAACATTTATTTTCCTCCCTCTGCACTTGGTCAATGTTTGCAACGCCCCACACTTCAGAGCATATATAACTTTGGAGCGGCATATGGAACTATATAGGTTAATGACTTGTTCAGGGGACCAGCGGCCCAGTCTACGCCCATAATTTGCAATAGCCCCATTTGAAGATACTAGTTTAGAGCAACGGTCCTCCACCAAAGGGTTAAAGTTAAGTGAACCATCGAATAATAAGCCAAGATAGGAAAAAGAGTGCACCCTTCCTAATGTGTGACTTCCTATTCTATAAGAGAAACTGGTGCAAGGTTTATTGCCTGCCAGCATAACATACGACTTACTTAGATTCACTGAAAGATCTAGGGTTTCCATAAATTTGGCAAATCCTTCAATTAGGATCTGTAAACTCTTCGGGGTACGGGCTAGCAGGACCGCGTTATCTGCGTACAAGAGTACCGGTATATGGCGCGTTCCTGCTCTCGTACAATCTGTCTTTAAATTAATCAGAGCCTGCTCCAGGTTATTAATATAGAGCGAGAATAAAAAAGGGGCCAGGATACAACCCTGCTCCACCCCGCTAGTACACGGGAATGGATCGGTGTTCCCCCCATTCTTGTTATAGCGTACTCTGGCGGTGGTATCCCTATGTAATTCTCTCAGGACATTAATCAGGCCAGGGTCGATTCCCAAATTGCTCATCAGTGACCTGAGTTTGGCCCTATTAACATGATCAAAGACGGCTGCCAAATCCATGAACCCCAGATAAATAGCTTCATTGCTGGTTTTAGTGTATTTAGCAACCAGCATGTAAAGGTTCAGGCATTGATCACTTATGGACCTCCCTGCCCTAAAGCCAAACTGGATGTCTGAGATGATGTTATAGTCATCGGTCCACTCAGTGAAAGTCACAAGGAAATGAAAGTCCCTAAATGGGGTTCACAAAGTTGAGAAAAGCTACTTTGCAAGGCTTTGTGGGGTTTAATAAATACAAAGAAATACAGCGCATAGTGCTGCATTGAGTTTTTTTGCTTAAGGTAGGCTTTATATTAGTGGAGTATGGCGTTCTCATTCAACCACCCATGTATTTTAACACATTACAAAGACTTATGAATTGAGGTTTTTGCAAAAAGGTGCACTTACCCAAAAGATGTGTAATGAGAAGAGATATATATATATATATATATTTCTCCTCTATCCATGTTGCTGCATTCTGCAGCACACATAAAAAGATGAATATGCCTCTGGCAATGTTTTTTTATGCAGGAAGGTGTCCCTTCCTGCACAAAAACAATCCTACCCATAACATAGACACCCTTGCACTAAGGTCCAAAGGTGCATGCATGCTTTGGGGCTAGGCAGCACACAGTGTCTCAGTGCAAGGAAAAAGCAGATATGCTGCATATCTTCCTAAATATGGAACATTTCTGCCCTCTCCCTTTAATGCAATGGATCACAGCAAGTTGCATTGCTGTGCTGTGTTGCTAAAAAGAATGGTAAATCTGCCCCGTAATGTAGTCAATTAATGTTTCTCAATGGTGTGTTTGTGTCTGATTGTGTTACATAAAATACTGTGTTTTGTAAAGTGGACATTTACTCAGAAGAGCATTTTGCCACTGAATAACAGATGGTTATTGTTACTCAGCTCTATGGTACTCATTTTATCGACCCCAGAAGGATGAAATGCTGAGTACCTGTACTTGTGAATGATGGTGTCATGGATGTCTAGTGCCATGATTGGATGTTTGTTGGTGCATCTGAGTGTCTGCTGATGTGTTATGGTGTCTGATGGTGCGGATGGTTGTCTAATGGTGGGGTGGAAATGTGAAATGTGTTAGAATGTGATGGTAAGAATGTCTGATCTTGTGTCCGTGGGTATCTGATGGTCAGTTGGTGTGCATCTAGTGGTAGGCATGGAGGTATCTGATGGTGGATGTGTGGGTGCCTGATGGTTTGCACGTGGGTGGTTGTCAGTGTGCGTTTTTGTGTGAATATATGATGGTGTGTGATGGTTTGTCTGACTGACTATATGCATGGGTGTCTGATGGTGTGCATGTGTGATCTTGTTCATGTTTGATCCAGTGTATGAGTTTGTGTGCAAGTGATAGCTGTGTGGAATCGGATGTGTGATGGCATCTCAATGGTATCAGAGGCTATGCCTGTATATATTCATATGGTAATATGTGGCATTCGTACATTGCTAACTCAGCCAAAAAGGGGCATTGTATGGAGTCAAAGGCAGGATACAATGAGTGGTCGAAGGGGAATCTGGAGGTGGACTGTTACTTTGTCGTAACATACTGTAATTTAAAGGGGTATTTCTTAAACTCTTTTCTAAACTGGAGTAGGGCTGGGGTGGTCCTGAAGAGTAATGGAGCGTTATTGCAGATCCTGATTTTCGCCTTTCTTTGTCTCCAGCTACAAGGCTGCTGGTGTACAGAGAGGCACTAGATCTGGTGAGCTACCAGCCAGGTGTACAGTAGTGTTGGTCATGATGGCTTTGTAATGGTGCAGCTGTTTTTTAAGTTTGGGGGTGTGGCAAAAGAAGATACTGGAGTTACATCAAGGTCGGGTGATGTGGCCATATAGCTTCAGGCCCTTCATGAGGAACGCTGTAGCTACCAATGACACTCCATTCTATGCCACTCTACTCTATGCCACTCTACAACACGCCCCTCCACTCTACTCCCCTACACTATATGCCCTTCAACCGTAAGCCCCTCCAATCTAAAACACAACACTCTATGAGACTCTAGGAAACTCCCCCGACTCCATTCCACCCTGTGATACTTTACTCCACTCTGGACAGCGCCACTCCAATCTAATCCATTCTACCAAAATGTACTCCATTCTGCAACAATCCAGTCTATGCCACTCCAATGTATGCCACTCCACTACACTCTATGACACTCTACTCCACTCTATGCCCCTCAACTCTATGACATTCTATTCCACTCTATGCCACTCCACTCTACAACACTTTACTCCATTCTATCCTACTCTACTTCACTCTATACAACTTCCTCTGACACTCCACTCTATGGCACTCCACTCTACGACACTCCACTCTACGACACTCCACTCTACGACACTCCAATCTAAGACACTCCACCCTGTGACACTCCACACGATGCCACTCTACTCTATGGCACTATGTGCTACTCTACGACAATCTATACCACTCCATGACACTGTACTCCACTCTATGCCACTTCACTCTATGCCAATCTACTCTACTCCACGCTGCAGCACTCTTCTCCACTGTACACAACTCCCTCTATGTCACACTACACTACTTTGCTCCACTTACACCATCTCCACTCCACTCTACGAAACTCTACTCCACTCTACCCCACTCTATGCCACTGACACTCCATGCCACTCTATACCACTTCACTGTAGCCACCCCACAACACTCCTCTCCACTCTATACCACTTTGAGAAACAAATCTCAGGCTAAAGTGATGTTATAGTTAGGTGTTGAAATAAGATAAGAACTAACAAGCAACCACAACATTTTGCCAGTTATTGTTTAGTGGACTAACTTACTACACCTTGTGTCCCCTTCATGCACTGTTTATGACCTCACATATTACATCACTTGTGAAATATTAAATTGCATTGTTGATGACACCACTGATGACATCATAAAATGATTATGATAGTGTGCTATGGGTTTTGTGGACTTGAAATAATTTACAAAGCTACACTTCTGTCCAATTTTCTATCATCAATCAAATGGCAATGGGCATAAACTTTGACTGCATAACATGTCACCTATCCCACATTTGGTGAATGTCACCCTATTTTTAGTGATATTAACCTACCTAACAAACAAATGTCCCCTCAAGATTGTCCCCTCAAGATTTTAATGGGGACACCCACTTTTTAAATCTTGGTCAAGATCACAAAAATATGTTTGTTCTCTATTTACCTTCTTACAGACTTGTTGTGACCTACAATTTTGAGTCAAGAGGTTTAGAGGTGTGCATTAGCCACTGATGAGACACCTTTAGCCAGGTCCTAAGAACAATGGTCAGCACTTTGGTAAAATACACTACACACCTTCCTGAGATGAGCAGAATGGTAAATATCCTTAGACCCATCTATGCTGCGTTATTCAATAATCTGAAATGCCTCAAAACCTTTAGCAAAGTTTTGGAAACAAGCACCTACACCAACGTGTCTATATCAATGAATAACAACAATTTAACTTAGACAGGTGCCCAGACATCCACTGCTGGATAATTTATTGTGAACAGAAGCTTTGGCTTTTTTCACAGATTTTCTTTTAACAGCCTTTGACTTTAAGCCACAACCTACTTTGAAACACGCCTCTGGGGTGAGACGCAAGATGGCGATCTGTCACTGATCGCAGTGCACACGCTACAGAGCATGCATCGAGAGCGCTGATCGCACTACCTGAATGACTGAGTGAACCCGGGCCGTGTTTGGTGGCCATCTGACTAGCAATACCTGGCTAAACACGGCTGGCCCGGATGGATCTACAGACCCCCGCAGCTAATACGATTTCCGCACTCTACTCTATTATTGGATGGGCAGTATTGATAATTGCTTTAAGAACCCCATCTGCATTTTTTCTCAAGCCCAACTGCTGTACTTACCCCCCAAGGCCTGCGGAGATCACCAAGGTGGATCCAAGAGACAATACGGGCATGGCTCCCAAAATCGCCGCTGTTCCACTCTCTGCTGCTGCTAGGGCGAGATCCACGAGAAAAGCCCAGCGCGATGCGGCTGAGCGGCGAGGGCTCGATGGATCATTGACGGAAAAAGCAGGAAAAGATAGACCGCTGAACAAACCGGAGCGGGCAGAGAAAGCTACTGCGGCGCCTGCCGCACTGGATTCACCTAAGCTTGGAGCTTCGACCCGGAAGAATGATCCTCAGAGGGACACGCGGGCCCGACGGTAATGGATCTGATGCGCATATGCTCCGGACTGCTTCCGGGGCAAGAAAGGAAGCGTCATGTCGAGCCTGAGGATGAAGCAAATTCCACCGCAATGCCAGAGAGCATTGCGGGAGCAACTGGTCCGACACTGACAGAGGAGCCCAGCAATACCTTTAACATTGCCAATATCGTAGATATCGACCAGGCAGAAAACGATTGTGGCATACGTGTCGATATGGAGAGGAAGCCAGTGATTTCTTCTCATTTTCTGACGAGGCAGAATTAGAAACAGGATGGGCTGATACCTCTACTTCATTTTTAACTGATGAGTCAGGAAGCATAAGTGATGGCGGTTTGGAGCCTCTAACAGTTAAACCAAAATCAAAGATCGCTAACAAACGGGGGAAGAAAACTCATGGTGCAGGCCTTGCCTGGGATTATACACCCACTGATCAACTAACCCATCCTGCCTCACTATCAGGTCTCACCCAGCAGTCAACCCAGCCAACCCCTACAGCCCCATCGCCTGCATCCCTTGACATGGTGCTGCAAGCAATAGCAGCACATTGCGAAGAAACCTCACAAGACGGGCGAAGAGCACAAGCCGCCCCAACATAAGGTTCAAGGGGTAGTTCGGAAATTAACTAAAACCTGTAGTACTTTTGGAGACCGTCTGACGGAGATGGAATCCAGGATGCTCTCGAATGAGTCTGAAATTACCACAAATCAAGAGCGGGTTGAGGCTCATGAGTCTGAATTGGCGGATGTTAGATGGAAACTAGAGGATTTTGAAAACCACCAGTGCAGAAACAATCTTCGCATTTTGGGGGTGCCTGAGGCTGCTGAGGGGGAAGACACCCGTACCTTCATGATCAATCTTTTCCGTGACTCCCTGCCTGAACTCTCTAGCTGGAACTGGGATGTTGAAATTCAACAGGCCCATCGCATGCCATTCACTCTGAAAACCCCAGGGAAACCTGGTGCCTACGCCAGGGCTATTCTTGTCTTCTTTGTAAGCATGGGTGAAATTTGCGAATTCGCGTTCCGCAAGTTCGCGGGTTTCCCTGCGAAATCTAAAAAAAAATCTGCGAATTCGCAAATTTTCCCGCAAAATCACAGATTTTTTTGCGATTTGCCCTGGAGAACTTTCTACTGGCTAATCCAGTAAGTGCTCACTTATTGGGTAAATGTATAGTGCTTTTACTACACTGCAGCTGCGTAACGGGCCAGAAGACGTGTCTCCAGTGACCATGTGAGCCTGTAACACAGGCACAGGCACACATGGTCACTGGAGACACATCTTCTGGCCCTTTACGCAGCTACAGTGTAGTAAAAGCACCATGGGGCAGATTTACAAGCCGCTTGCCCCACTTTTGCGCCGCAGTTGCGTCACTTTTGTGACGCAGCGGCAGCACAAAAGATGCGCAATGGTGCTGGGTATTAACAATGTGACGCATCTGAGAGATGCGTCACGTTGTAAAGCCCTGCGCCATCAGGAGGCGTTCCTGCGCAGGGGAGGGCGTTCCTGCGCCGGAACGCCTCCTAAAAGTGGCTGAGTGAAATCTACAAGATTTCACTCAGTCACTTTTAGGCCAATGCTGCGTCAAAACCCTGCGCCTGCTTGAAGCAGGCGCAAGTCTTGACGCAGCATTGGGGAGATAGAGCTGCGTCCAGCAATGCTGAGAGATGCGTCATGTTGTAAAGCCCTGCGCCATCAGGAGGCGTTCCTGCGCAGGGGAGGGCGTTCCTGCGCCGGAACGCCTCCTAAAAGTGGCCGAGTGAAATCTACAAGATTTCACTCAGTCACTTTTAGGCCAATGCTGCGTCAAAACCCTTCGCCTGCTTGAAGCAGGCGCAAGGCTTGATGCAGCATTGGGGAGATAGGGCCCCCCAGAGCATTGCTGGAGCTGTGTCGCGCTTGCGACACAGCTCCAGCAATGCGCTGCTTTTACGGCACAGATGCGTGACGCATCTGTGCTGTTTTTGCCACATAGTGCGCCGCATTGTAAATGGGGCAGACCATGGGTGGCGGAGCTGCGGTGCATAATAACTGGTGCATCCCTGGGGATGCTCCAGTTATTGTAAATCTGCCCCTAAACATTTAGCCAACGAGGGAGCACTTACTGATTAGACAGTAGAAAGTACTCCAGTTGAGTAGAGGTATTGCACAAAACGGTGGCATCTTCGTGGACAAACACGCAGGGCGGGATTCATTCTGCCCCTGTTAGACTCGTTTTTTGTGCCCTTCTTCCCTCTGTTAGACTCGTTTTTCCCTTGTTTTTCTGCCCTCTGTTAGACTTGTTTTTCCCTTGTATTTCTGCCCTTCTGCCCCCGTTAGACTCGTTTTTTGTGCCCTTCTGCCCTCTGTTAGACTCATTTTTCCCTTGTTTTTGTGCCCTTTTGCCCTCTGTTAGACTCGTTTTTTGTGCCCTTCTGGCCTCTGTTATTCCGTTGTTTTTCTGCCCTTCTACCCTCTGTTAGATTCGTTTTTTGTGCCCTTCTGCCCTCTGTTAGACTCGTTTTTGTGCCTTTCTGCCCCCTGTTAGACTCGTGTTTTGTGCCCTTCTGCCCTCTGTTAGACTCGTTTTTCCCTTGTTTTTCTGCCCTTCTGTCCTCTGTTAGACTGGTTTTTTGTGCCCTTCTGCCCTCTGTTAGACTCGTTTTTCCCTTGTTTATCTGCCCTTCTGCCCTTCGTTAGACTGCTTTTTGTGCCTTTCTGCCCTCTGCATCACCACATCATCACTCAGCGCTACCCCAGCATCACTCAGCACCACCACATTATTACTCAGCACCACCACATTATCACTCAGCACCACAACAGCATCACTCAGCACCACCACAGTATTACTCAGCACCGCCACAGCACCACTCAGCACCACCACAGCATCACTCAGCACCACCACAGCATCACTCAGCACCACCACAGCACCACTCAGCGCCACCACAGCATCACTCAGCACCACCACAGCATCACTCAGTGCCACCACATTATCACTCAGCACCACCACAGCACCACTCAGCACCACCACAGCACCACTCAGCACCACGACAGCACCACTCAGCTCCATCACAGCACCACTCAGTACCACCACAGCATCACTCAGCACCACCACATCACCACCACATTATCACTCAGCACCACCACAGCACCACTCAGCACCACCACAGCACCAGTCAGCACCACCACAGCACCACTCAGCGCCACCCCAGCATCAATCTACACAGCCATTCAACAACAACTGGTTCAAATATGTTCTCTCAATGTTGCAAGCTTTATTACAAATGTCACAAAAAGATGTTAATATTTCACTTCCGTTCTTGGATTTTCGTCACAATAAAATACACTGAACATAATCTTCACAAAAGTTATTTACAAATGTTTAAGCTATTGCCACTTTAAATTAAAATCACTTTTATTTAAGTATTATTTAAAAAAATTAAAAGCCATTGTAATTTGTAATAATAATACATCTAAGTCACGTAAATACAAAACATGTTGCATTACAAATGCTATAGGTGTCACATTTGCGAAAGTTATAACTATTGGCATTGTAAATGACAAAGCTATTAATTTAGCTATTTTCAAAACCAACGCATAAATAAAAAAAAAATCATTTACAAGACCAATTGCTCAAACTTTCCTAATGCGAGACCTATTGCATTGCAAATGCTTGTTTTTATATCTGTCAGTGCTTCCTGTTGAGGTTTAATTTTTGTGACAGGCGCCTCATTGCCTACTTGTGACTATTCTCTGACCCTGCTTCAAGGGTCAGAGCAGGGTCAGAGAATAGTTACAAGTAGGCAACGAGGCGCCAGGAAGCACTTACAGGCTTACAGCAGCAGGCGTCCAAGTTGAAGTTAATTTCTTTTTAACCCTTTTGTAAAAGGTTACAAAAAATGTGCTTCAACTTTTGCACCTGTTGTTGTAACCCTGTAAGTGCTTGGCTGAAAATTCGTCCCCGCTGATTCGCGGATTTTACCGCAATTACGCGAGATTCGCGGATCGCGAAATCGCGGAAAATCCGCAAATTCCGCGAGCGGAACGAATTTTCAGCCCATGCTTACTTCTTTGGCAACTTTTTGCTTCGGTAGGCAATCTTTGAAAAAGCCAGACCTGAAGCCATGCGTACCTCCAACGGAATTTCATACTTCTCATGCCCAGACTTTTGCCACACAACAGTGGAAAGAAGATGGAGGTTACGCCAGCACATAAAACCATTTCAGGATAAAAAGGCACTGGTCTATCTCAACAACCCAGCACGGCTCAAGGTTATTTATGGGGGGCAGACAAAGTTCTTTGCTTCTGAAATTACAGCAAAGGAATACCTAGATGGTTTAAAGTAATATAATACCCTAGAAACATTGCTTTAATCATGATCATCAAGATATATACATACCTTAAGTGTCTCTGAACCACTTTTTAAAAAAATTTGAAATTAATGATTATGAGATATACATGTTAATTGATAGTGAATTTAACGACTCTATAACAACATGATTGTAGTGTTGATACAATGTCGAGGTAGGGGGATTCTCGATTTGTGATTTCTCCCTTTTTCTTTTTTTTAATATTTGGACAGATTTGGCCGGGTAGGCAGGTAGATCGGTTGCTCTTACATATTTTTTCTTATTCACTGAACCAATATGCTCTCTTCTAGTTTTCTTATTTGTTTATTATCACGTTTCAGTCGGGATCTGATAGCGTGTTGCACCTCCATCACTTTCAGACTCAAATGGAGTCTTTTTGCCTTATGTTGGGAGCAAGGGGGGAGAGAGGGGGAGGGAGGAGTGGGAGGGGTTGGGAGGGGGGTGGGCAGGGGACTAAAATTTCTAAAATGCAAACAACTCCAGACCTGGAATTAAGAAAAGAAACTATATCTAGTCAAAACAACATTACATCCTTAGCAGCATGGACAACAGTAGTGAGCACAGTATCTCTCAACATAATAAAATGTACTTACACATTGCCATTAAGATTGGAATCAAATACACACTATCATGGGAAGGATAACCATATGTAGTTGGAACATTGCTGGGCTACACGACAGAGACAAGCATGGGCGGATGAACGAGATAATTAAACAAAACTCTTTCGATATAATATGCCTTCAAGAAACCCACCTGCCCTGGGAGAAGAAAAACGTATTAAAAATTCAGGGGTACAATGTTTTAACAACCACCACTCAAACATCAAACACCCGTGGTGTAGTCATATTTGCTACAAACTTCACAGGAAAACCCATACATCAATCTGCGGACCACCAGGGCAGATGGATTATTATTGAAGTCGCCCTAGGACTAATCCTTTGCTCAGTTTATGGCTCAAACCTAGACGATCCCTCGATTTTTGAGACCCTAGAACTAGAGCTAGCCTCCAGGTCAGGACCACTTATATTTTGTGGAGATTTTAATATCTCACTTGGCCCCACATTTAATGACATAAACAAACATAAATATATTGGTCGGAAACCTAAAGTATTCAATGTAATTAGTTCACTTAGAGATAGCTACAATCTAGTTCATATTTGGTCTCTTAAAAATCAAAGGGATCCAGGCCATACATATTTCTCACACACCCACAATAAATATGTCAGGATTGATTATATATTTACAACACGTGACATTTCTAGTCAAGTGACAATTGTTAAACACCCTAAACTAGTCTCTGATCACAATGCCCTTGCTCTTACAGTCGAACTAAACAGTCCTAGCAGAAAACGCTCCACCTGGACATTTGATAGGAAACTTTAGGTCAACAGGGACTATATTGTTTATATTAGAAACTGGGCCCAGGACTTCTTCGATATTAATCGCTATAGCGCCCCCAGAAATGTTGTATGGGACTGTTTTAAGGCTGCCCTTAGTGGGGAAACTATCAGTTATGTCGCAAGAGTTAAAAAACAACACACCACTGAATATAACCAAAGGATTGGGGAGCTCGCTAGGCTAGAAGCAGAGCACACAGCATTAATAGCACAAAGGGCTGATGGAAAAGATACAATGAGCTGAATACTAATACTTAAAACCGGTCTGAATAAGGGG
This sequence comes from Lissotriton vulgaris, assembly GCF_964263255.1. Taxonomy (NCBI): domain Eukaryota; kingdom Metazoa; phylum Chordata; class Amphibia; order Caudata; family Salamandridae; genus Lissotriton; species Lissotriton vulgaris. The sequence continues at coordinate 291,452,455 of NC_141693.1, forward strand.
CTGACCCAGAAATCTGCAGAAATCTTTACAGCCTACCAAAGAAACTTGTACGAAAATGGAGAGAGAGTAGGTAAACTGGCCTTACCCACTAGACAGAAGATCTCCTATAATACAATTCCATCTATTAAATTAAACAACCTTGTATATACACAAACGGAGGATATAGAGGAGGTGTTTCAACACTAATATCAGAAACTCTACCAGAAGGATATCTCTGCCAATCGGGATGAAACAAAAAAGTTTTTAAATGATTTTGTAACCGGCACAGACAGGAGCCTAGATACCAATACTAAATATGACCTAGAGAAAGAAATTACCCCAACAGAGTTTCAACTGGCTCTCGCTGAATTATCCTCTGGCGAAGCTGCAGGCCCAGATAAAATTCCGCTCGAACTATATAAAATTCTAGGTGAAGTTATATTGCCTCTTCTATTAGATCTATTTCTTGGGATTCAGTGGAGTGGTATCTCATCCAAATCTTGGAAAGACACAAATATTATTATTTTTCCCAAGAAAGGCAAACCGACCTACTCTCCATCGTCATACCACCCAATTTCACTTATTAATTCCAACTCAAACCTTTATGCGAAAATCATAGCTAATCGGCTCGGGAGGGTTGTTGAGCATCTGGTTAGCCCGTGGCAACATGGCTTTATTCCCGGGAAAGGCACCACTGATCACACCCCCAGAGCCATCTCTTTATTTGACATCACGACTGTGATGGGTGGCCATTTGTCAATGATCCTCCTAGACGCCGAGAAGGCATTTGACCGGGTGTCATGGGAGTTTATTTGGGCTATCCTAGAATATTATAACTTTGGGCCTAGATTCATTAAGTCAATAAAAGCAATGTATAAAGATCCAAAAGCCAAACTACAAATTATGGGGTGCGAATCAGGTACCATCAATATATCAAGGGGAACCAGACAGAGCTGCCACGTGCTCCCCAATCTTGTTTGCTCTCTTCATTAATCCCTTGTTATTAAAGCTTTTAGATAATGCAAGAATCAAACCAGTTGGGGCAGGAATATGTGAAACCAAGGTATTAGCAAATGCGAACGATGTCGCAATTTTAACACCAGACCCAGTAGAGGCGATCATAGAGATTGAGGCAATCACGCAGCTATTTGGATCCCACTCTGGATATCCATCCATACTAATATAATAAAGAGAGAGCCCAAACCTTTGAGGTGGGTAATCTCAGGAACCACAGCACCAATCACAACACCCAATAGAGCGTTAAAAAGGGCAGTTGCAGCAGAAGGACATAGGCTATGCAGATGCCCATCATATACATTTAAAAGGTTAAAAAAAATGTGCCAGCAAAGTAGTCCCTTGTGGGCGTGTCTACGTTGTGCTGTGGGCGTGTGCTGAGGGCGTGACAAACGCTGGGGACGTGTGGTACGTTCCACCCTTCATGCCATGTCTCATATAGTGTGCTAATCCCACCCTTCTCCCTTTAAATACCCCTACACCCCATAATCATAACCCACCCGTACTCCTTAAAATACCCCAACACCCTTAAACACTAACCCATCTTAACCCTATCAATATACCCTGTACCCCAAAACCCAAACCTACCCCTGAGCCCTAAAAATACCCCTGTACCCCAAAACCCAAACCTCCCCTGAACCCTAAAAATACCCCTGTACCCCAAAACCCACACCTATCCCTAAACCCTAAAACTACCCCTGTACCCATACTTACCTTATCCAAACATTTAAAAAAACATGCTTTTACCATTCATGCATTTACAACAAATTTCGTTGTAAATGTATGTGTGATAAAAGCATATAAAATGTAATGCCATGCGTTATAATTGCATTGCGGAGTCATGGTACTTTTGTAATGAAAGTATGCGGAGTGTTGGTATGCGAAAAGAAAAATGCAGAATAATGGGTGTTTACCCTCCCCCGGTAAGTACATTTGTGGCTGGGCGGCCTACATCTCCAGCAACATACTCATATTTTTTCACCACCCATTTGAAAAATGCACAGGTCTCTCTCATTGATGGCCAGCACCGACATACACTTTTAGACACACCTCCCGCCACAAGTTCTAGAATTGCAAACTTTAGAGCTGGGGAGCTACTTCCGAATCTCTGCATCAGCTCAACATCCTGTGATTCCAGGCAAATCGCAAATGAATGTGTTCTTCTGTAATGTAAATTGTGCTCATGCCATGTTGTCGAGTTCGCGCTATATAATATTACAAGGAAAAATAAAGTAGGGAAACTCGAGTTCACACACTACTTAACGCACACTCTTAAGTGCATCAGCAGTGCACTGTGAATCGGAGCGTTTCACAGGCCTGTCACATATAAGAAATGCTAATAAAACGAAATCCTACAAAACAATATACTACTGGCCGGCAGCAATTCATACCCGGACAACGTCGGGACGGGCTGCTAGTTCCCTTAATAAAGGGAAAACTGTGATTTGATGTACTGACAATACAGACTGTATAGATTCTAGGAGAACCGAAAAAGCAACATATTTAGGGGTGTGTATAAGCTCTGATGTTCAAAATATCTCCAAAATTAACTATGAACTCCTAATTAACACAATCAAACAAGATTTAACTACAGTGAATAGCCTTCACCTTTCAATCATAGGGCGGGGGAATTATGTTAAAATGAATGTCCTGTCCAAGGTACTTTATTTATTCCGTGCTATCCCCTTGTTAATTGAGGATAACCTTATCAAAGCCCTTGACTCTCAGATCTCCAAATTTATTTGGCAATATGGCAAAATTAGGAGATCTTTGAAATACTTATCCCTACCACAGAACAGAGGCGGCCTAGCGATTCCACATATGCTACTATACTTCTGGGCGGCCTTTCGTCAACAACTTTCACCACTGATCAACACTGCCCCTTCCGCCCAGTTTGCGGAGGAAGTGGATATACCTTCAATTTTTGAACTAGCGCTTTATAAGAAGGCCAAAGGGCTCCTCCTGAGACAACTAGAACCTAGCTACTTTAAGAAGGTTAAATTTAAAACTATATTCAGTGCATGGAAAGTCTGGTCGAAAGCTGCAAAACATATGCAAATACCTAAATGTAATCGCCATACTCCTCTTTGGCATTCATCCCTGCTCCCTCAGCATGCTAATGATGTGATCTCAACCAAATGGGAAAGGTTGAGGATCATCACACTTTGGGATTTTCTGGGCAACGACATGCATGCAACCTTCCCTATCCTTCAAAATAGGTTTCATATCTCCGGGTCCGAATATTTCAAATTTTTTCAAATAAATACTATTGTAAGCTCTAAAATATCCAGTATTAAATGAGACAGGGTACCGCTTATTGAAATTATTAATAAATCCTCCACAAGGATTGGCACAATCTATACATCCCTCCTTGAAAAATTACAAGATGATATAGAGCGCACCCAACTACTATGGGCCGGTAAACTAGATAATCCAGACATTGACATTGATATGATTCCGACATTGACCTCAAGTTTGCTGCTTTTTTCTAACTTAAAAGCACAATTATATAAAACTATTTACAATCTGTATTGCACACCCGCAAAATTACATGCATGGGGGAAGAGACTAAATGATGAGTGCCCTAGATGCAACACCGGCCCAGCCACGCTACTGCATATGTTCTACGAGTGCGATAAGCTTCTATTATTTAAGAAAATGATCTGGGAATTCTGGGAGGAGGTCTTTGGGCGTGAATTGCCAGACTCCCCTACAATCTATATGCTGGGATATGATAGTACGCTAGAACTAAACCCAGATGAGGAAGTGATTCTCTTTATTGGAACAGCAGTTTACAGAATTATACTTGCTGCACGGTGGCAAGACCCCAACCCTCCTAACTTTCAAATGTGGCTAACCCGCTTTTTGGGTGTATATAACCATGAGAAAGCAATCTATGCCACCAGGGGCAGGAAATCTAAACGACGGGCGATAAGATCTGGTCTCCCATTACAGTCTGGAGTACCGCACTAATGCCAAATTGAGAGCTTAAAAGTTTTCGCTTTATTTTGCATCATTGCAGATATCACGTACATAATTGCTCTGTCTTGTTCTTTTTGTTCTTTTCTTCCTACTCTTTCAACTCCGTAGTTGCATACTATTATTATATTCTGTGCTCTCTTTTCCTATGGTATATTATTATTACGTTTTTGTTGTATATCTTTTTTTTTACGGTATAATCTCTTTTTTTCTTTAATGTCTGTGTTTTACATTTCTGTATGTACTGGAGTTGTTCAAAAAGAAAAAAAAAACACGCCTCTGGAACCCACATCAGGAGTGTTCAGCCTGTACCTTGTTTAACATAGATTCCACCCTGCACCCAAAACGTTACAGGTTTGTAAATGAGTACACCATATAATTTTCAAATTGAACAAACTCTCTTGACTCCACAGACTCGAGTCAAGAGTCTCTGGAGTCCATAGACTGGAGTCTTTTTACTCCAGAGACTCTTGACTCCAGACTTTCATTTGATGCACCCACACGCATATGCACAGTAACTCTATGGTTTATATGAGTATTGGCTCTTTAATAACAACTTTTTAGAAGTCAAGGTCACTATATATCATGGTATGGTTTCTAAGTTTAAAAGTTTGGATTCATGAAAATATTAGATTCTTTCCAAATGTGAAAGCCTATGCAGTCATTATTTCTCTAATCTGTTCAAGTACTTTCTTTATTTAATCTTCTCTGAACTGAGCAATGTACCAATTGTAATCATCAGTGGGTACTTTCTAAACCAGATTTGGTAGGAGATTGGACCATCTCTTCTCCTAGTCACAAACAATCCCCCTCGCCTTAAAGTGTCACCTTACACTACATAATGAGATCCCTTTCCTATCTGAAAATGTAATTTCTTTGGTTCTCAGGGTATATCGGCCTGCCAAAGTAGAAGCATGTTTCCCAATGATTTAAAAAACAAAACAGATTTAGAGGCTCTGGGCCTGTGGTTCACCAGTTCGTGCTTCATGAATTTTCTCACAATCAATGGAAATAAAATAATTTAAACATATATGGAATGGATATAAATTGGATACCATGGCTTAAAAGTGAAAGGTAATTTCTCTTCTCCAGCTCTTGACCAAAAGTTGAAGATCATGAGTTGAAATGCTGAGTTGCCACTCCGGAGTCTAAAGTGTCAGGTTATTGTGGGAGATACATAAAGTCTGAGAATCCACTTCTGACAGTCGATTGCATCTGTCTGAACGGCCTATCATGTCATGTTGTCAGGACATTCTGACCATCCTTAATGTCTGATGCATGATAGGCCACTTGCGAAGGTTCTGTTCCAGCAAAGTAGTGACACAGTTATTGGAATCTCAAGAGACTTTGGGCCTAATTTAGAGCTCATTAAATTGGATATTCCTTCAAAATGTGACAGAATCCTGTTCTCAGTATTACAAGTGTCATGGGCTATAATGCAGTTATAATATGTCAGACAGGACATTCGCCACATTTGTTATATAGCATCCCAACCGCCAAACAATAAATAAGGCCCCTTGTCACTTACAGTAACAAGAGCAGACTGTGAACCATGATGAAAAGATATGACATTCGTTCTTCAAAAGACAAGGCCAGATGCTGTCATTTCCTCTTGTTTTGAAAGATGATAGTTCCAGTGATGGCAGCCACAAAAAAGAGTGGGGGGCGGGTGGAGGGAGCACAGGAGGGGGAGCGTGGGGGCTAATAATACATATATATGCACTTTTTAAAGGAACTTACTTTAAGATGCCAGCAGCCTCCCGCGTCGCGCCTACATGTTCTTCCTTGTCTCAGCAGACACTGGGACAGACTCCCAGTGTGATCCCTGTGCGGCTCTCATGCTGTTCAATACAGCCGGGTTGAAGAAACCTAAGTGCGCATGTGTGTTTGGCCGGCCTGAGTGCATATAGCCCTCCCACCCCCTCTACCCCCCATAGCCCAGTCCCCCCAGCCCGCCCCACCCTACACGCGCTCGCTCAGAGTCAGAAAATCCATACTAATATAATAAAGAGAGAACCCAAACCTTTGAGGCGGGTAATTTCAGGAACCACAGCACCAATCACAACACCCAATACAGCGTTGGAAAGGGCAGTTGCAGCAGAAGGACATAGGCTATGCAGACGCCCATCATAGCCATTTAAAAGGTAAAAAAACGTGCCAGCAAAGTAGTCCCTTGTGGGCGTGTCTGCGTTGTGCTGTGGGCGTGTGCTGGGGGCGTGGCAAGCGCTGGGGGCGTGTGGTACGTTCCGCCCTTCATGCCATGTCTCATATCGTGTGCTAATCCCACCCTGCTCCCTTTAAATACCACTGCACCCCATAATCATAACACACCCTTACTCCTTAAAATACCCCAACACCCTTAAACACTAACCCATCTTAACCTTAAAAATAACCCTGTACCCCAAAACCCAAACCTACCCCTGAACCCTAAAATACCTCTGTACCCCAAAACCCAAACCTAGCCCTGAACCCAAAAAATACCCCTGTACCCCAAAACCCAAACCTACCCCTGAACCCTAAAAATACCCCTTTACTCCAAAACCCAAACCTAGCCTTGAACCCTAAAAATACCCCTGTACCCCAAAACCCATACCTATCCCTAAACCCTAAAACTACCCCTGTACCCATACTTATCTTTTCCAAACATTAAAAAAAACATGCTTTTACCATTCATGCATTTACAACGAATTTTGTTGTAAATGTATGCGTGGTAAAAGCATATAAAATGTAATGCCATGCATTATAATGGCATTGCAGAGTCATGGTACTTTCGTAATGAAAGTATGCGCAGTGATGGTATGCGGAAAGAAAGTTGCGGAATAATGGGTGTTTACCCTCCCCCAGTAAGTACATTGGTGGCACGGCAGCCTACATCTCCAGCAACATACTCATACTTTTTCACCACCCATTTGAAAAATACACATGTCTCTCTCATTGATGGCCAGCATCGACATACACTTTTAGACACACCTCCCGCCACAAGTTGTAGAATTGCGAACTTTAGAGCTGGGGATCTACGTTCGAATCTCGGCATCAGCTCAACAACCTGTGATTCCAGCCAAATCGCTTTGTCTCCCCGTGCCTACCACAAATGAATGTGTTCTTCTGTAATGTAAATTGTGCTCATGCCATGTTGTCGAGTTTGCGCTATATAATATTACAAGGAGAAATAAAGTAGGGAAACTCGAGTTAACACACTACTGAACGCGCACTCTTAAGTGCATCAGCAGTGCACTGTGAATCGGATCGTTTCACAGGCCTGTCACAGATAAGAAATGCTATCAAAACGAAATCCTACAAAACAAAATACTACTGGCCGGCAGCAATTCATAACCGGACAACGTTGGGACAGGCTGCTAGTTAATAATAAAATTATAATAGAACATCGTTTTACTTTTTTTCAGCTGCTGGCCCTGAGCCAGTGGGGCGACGCTACGCCACCATTGCGGAGGAGCTGCCCCTGTAGTTCTCTAGCGACTAGTCTGGGTTTCTTATCAATTTTAGCTCATCCAGTTTGGGCCTGTGAAGTCGAAGTTGGTAAATGTAGGGGAGAAGTAAACATTTTCTGCAGCATGAGGGTTATGCTTGCTGCTTAAAAGACATGCTTTCAGCCTTTTTCGTGGCTGGATGAAGTGTGACTCAGACTGCACAATGAGCTGAAAGCATTTCAGGCTTGGGGTCCTACTAGAGTTTTCTTCACACACGTTTTTCCCCTGCATTAGGGATTTCCAGTTAGACGCAGTGTTTTTTGATAGTGTGTGCAGTTCTTTCTTTCTAGGGAGGTCGTTGGTATGTATCATTGTTGACTTTATGTATCATGACAACAGTTTTGTACTCGACCCTTGACTCAACTGTCGACCAGTGTAATGCTGTCTCAATTTGGGATTGCGCGTGTAGACTTATGGCTAGCTGTTATCCCAATGTCCCGAAAATTCCTTCGCAGTTTTGGTTTGTTCGTCAAACTTTTGTATTACTTCAAGGAAGATATTTTTCAAAGTGCCGAACAAAAAGGTTGTGTACGGAGCTAATGCAGTAAAGCTGTGCTCCGCTGAGATGTCATGGCCGCTCTTTGCATCTGCGTCATTGTTCCGAGAGGTGAGAAGAACCTCTGCAGGGCTTAAAACAGCTCCCCTGGCTCTTAATTCGACCTGACAGGCCTGCACAGTTTTCAGCTACTATGTGTGCTGTGAAATGGAATGGAACCCACGCGTCACGCGCCGTTAACGCAAGTCCTTCGCGCCCCCGTGCGTCGGTACGTCCGTCGCCGCAGCGATGCGTCCCCCGAGGAAGCACAGAGCCCTCCCGAGATTGGTGCAATTGTTGACAGGGAGAGCGGTTGGACTATTATGAAAAGAAGAGCGCATCTGAGCGGTGCGTTCGCCTCCGCCCAGATATTGATACTGCCTGTGTGATAACTACCTCTGCCGACACAGTTTAGTCTCGCTTTAAATGGGGTCACCCAATGAAATATTAGGCTTCATCTTCTTTCCAGAGCCAGCTGTTTGGCAGGTGTGAAGACAGGCAAGAAAATTAATGACAAGCGCTGTACACGCGTTTTATTCGTTAATTAGTAGTGTTTATTGATTGGTGGCAACAGACTAATCTACAATCCATTGAGAGGTGTCGTACAAACTTACAAATAAATGTAGCTAGTCAACGCCAGTTTGGGGGGGGGGGGGGGGCGAGGGGCACACAGACAAGCAGCGATATTGCAGAATATGGTTGAAATATCTTAAGACATATTAATCAGGGTTCCTTCCATCGCTACTTGGACGCTTGTGGTTCTGTGCATGAGTGTAGTGGTCATTCACCGCTGTGGTTCTCCAGTATAAGAAGATGTGCTTTTATGGCATTCATTAAGAGAGGGAGACAGGAGACAGCCAAGAGCGCATAAGGAAATGAGGTTAAGTGCAAGGGTGCCAGGATGCCAATGGATCCGAAGCTGGTTGAAGTGCATGGCAGTGCGGGGGTGCGTAGTTTAGGGTTAAGGTGAGGTGTGTTAGAGCAATCACATCTGTGATCTTGAAGTCTAGCTTTGAAAATAGTAATTAACAGCCATTAACACTATTAATAGGTCAAACGAAAATTCAATTTTTGCTTGCATTATACAAATGTGGTGAATATAGGTACTAGTTGTTGATTGGTACTACAAATATAAACGCATAGTCAAATTAAATATCATTACTTTCTGAGACCTTTCCGTCATTTCAGAAGACTCTTGTATGGTTAATTATGTCGTGAATGATGCCACCCGTATTGGTAAATAGTGGTTTGTTCAGATTGTGTAGCTGCCTAATATTCCCAATTGTCTTTCCCATTACCATGGGCCTGATTGAAAAGGAAGGATATGTAAACTGCTAAAGGGATAACGTAAGCTAACAAATAACAGTGGTATGTGTTTATCAGGCTTAATAATTTTATCTGTGCTGAAACCCTCCCTCAAGAATTCACACATGGCTACTGTCTATGCCTTCTCCAGCTAGGCCTTGGTCTAGAGAGAGGGCATTTAAAAATCGGTATAGCCCGAGGTAAAATGCTTTTTATCATATTAGAACATTACACCCACTAAGAGAACAATATTCTCAATTAAACAGAAGCAAACAATAGCGATACATTAAAACATTGAAGCACAAAGATTATATCATTAATTATTGGACCTCTACCCTCTAAAAGTAATTCACCGGACATTTTGTGTCACTGCCCACCGTTTGTGGTGCAGTGACACAGCAGCCGGGTGTATAGTTAAAAAATTTTGTTAGAGTTTTACGGGATAGGCCTGAGGCGTGCGTGGCGGGTGTGAGCGGCTGGTGTCAGGCGGCAGTGTCGGTGGTAGCGGAGTGAAGTGCGGCGGTATTTCCGGCAGTATTGCGGCTTTACAAGACCCCAGGGTGACCGAGGCGTTGCGGTTGTTGGGATAGGCGGGCCGCATGGACTTAGTACGGCCTGATCTCCAGGTAAGGCCGCCGCGGCGCGCTACCAACGGCGCCGCGACAGCAGTGCTGGCTTGTGAGCCACCGCGGACGACTCTGAGGGGCGGGAGGGGGGGCGGAGGAGCGAGGGGCGGGGGGAAGCGCGTAGATGTGGCGCCGCGGAGGAAGGCGCGGGGAGGGGCTGGGAGGGCCGGGCGGAAAGGGAAGAAACAGGCTCTGGCTTTTGTGGAGGGGGTGGGAGGCGCCTGGGGGGGCGGGGGGTGAGAGGACGGCCCGTGAGAACGATACGGGGTTGAGAGGGCATGGAGGGGTGGGGGCAGGCCCTGGGGATCAGGTGATGGTGTTGGAGGGGGGGTACGGTGGGTGGGGGGTGGGTCTGGGGGCGGGGGGAGGTGCTGGGGCTGCTGGGGGGGCGGGACGTGGGGGGTGAAGCAGTGGTAGAGCGAGTTGAGATGGAGGGGCAGGCGGGGGGAGAGGACGCTGGGGGGCTGGCTCCCCTCTGTTAATTAAGGAATCAGAGGTGGAGGAGGTGGGGGGGAGGGGGGACACAGAGCTGAATTGGGGTTCGTCGTCGTCAGAGGAGGGAGGGGGCGTGGTGGGCCCGAGCAGGTCTGCGTCGCCGGGGCGTGCGCTGCGGGGGAGAGGTGGTGGGGGGGACAGGCCGGGGGGAGTGGCGTGCTGGGGGGAGTGGCGGAGACGGGTGGGGCAGTGGGGGAGCAGCGGGGGGGAGTGGTGGGCCTGGGGGGAGTGGGGGAGAGGGGCGGGGGAGTGGCGGGCCAGAGGGGCGTGGCGGAGATGGGTGGGGAAGCAGGGGTGCGGCGGGGGGGATGGGGGGCGCGGAAGGGATGTGGGGCCCAGTTGGGGGGTGGGGAGGGCCGGTGGGCTGGGAAGGGGGATAGGGCCAGGTGGGCGGGGGATCCCGTCGCGGCGTGGCGGTCACTCGGCGGGGTGGGGGCGGGGGGCGCCGCGGGGATGGGGAAGTGGTGGCGTGGGGGGAGGGGGGGCACGTGGGGGGGAAGGCGGGTTTTTCTACCCTGGCATGCTGGACTCCACCTTTTTTCCTTGGCAGGAGCTGTTAGCAAGGCGCTCGGGTGAGCAGCATGCTGCTCCACACCACCGAGAGGATGTGCCGGCTCTGTCTGGTGCGGGCGGCCGAGCTCCAGCTAGGGACCTGGCAAGCGACCGCAACAAATGGAGGTGGGAGATGTCTCCGCCGCCCCCCCCCGAAGGGTCGCTACGGCCGCCGGGGGTAGGGGGGTGATGGTGGACGCACATACTTCTGCTTTTGGCGCGAGCGTGGCGGAAGGGTGTGGATTTGGTTGACTTGATGCGGGTGTGTAGGGAGAGGTCGGGGTTGAGCCGGCTGGAATCCCCAGGGGGTGGCCGGGGGTGTGTGGATGTTGGTGATGGGGAGTCTGAGGAGGAAGGGGAGATTCGGGAGGAAGGGGGGGCGAGTAATATTGTTGGCAGTGTATTACAGGTTCCGGCAAGGCGAGATGCGCCCAGAGTGACGGGCCCCTCAGCTCTACTGGTTAGGCGGCAGGATCCGGCAAGGACGCAGACCTTGACGCCAGGTAAGGTGGGAGACGGAGCGGGGAGTGGCAAGCGGCGCTGTGTGCAGCTCTCAGTGGGGACTGGAGCGGGGGGGAAGACGGATGGCGGCTGGTGCGGTGATGGTACGTGCAGGACGCAGGAGTGGAAACGGATGATGCGGCGGCTGGTGGCGACGGGTCAGGCGCGTGTGGCGGGTCGGCGGCGGTCGGTGCAAAAGACACTGCAGGTGGGGGGAAGGAGAGTTGTGTTGTGCCGGTGCGTAAGTTGCCGTACATGGGGCTGACTAAGCTGCTGGGGGCGCACCTTTCGTTGGCAACGAAGGAGAAGATATGGAAAGGGGAGTGCATTGACATTCTGAAGCTTCTCCACAGGGAGTTGACATCCAAGGAGGGGTCGAAAGACGAGGAGCAGGAGTTAGCTAGACGCCCTAAGGTGCAGTTGACGCTGGACAACTGGTCAGCGGCTTTCCTCATATACGCGAGTGTGTATTGTGAGAAGTTTCCGGACCGGTCCGTCGCGCTTTTCAAATACATGGATGTGGTGCGGAGAGCGCAGGTGACCTACGGCGGGTTTGCGTGGTCACACTATGACGAGGAGTTCCGGGAACGCATGGCAGCTGACCCGGAGGTGCAATGGGGGGAGCTGGATTCGGACTTGTACCAGCAGACGATGGGTGGGGCCAAGTTCGGCCGCACCATCTATACAATTCAGAAAAGGGGGTGGTGATGGACAGAGTATCTGAATTAAACAGAACACTCGTACCCAGTCAACAGATCAGGGCTTGATCCATCACAGTTTTTAGCTCACTGCACCATCCCAGCTCAGAACCTGGCTACATGAAATTAGTCTGTCCCTGGCCCAGTGCATCATGGGAACAGGGCAGACCAAACTACCAAGCCAATTCTTATACTGGAAAGGAAGCAAGCTTCCGGGGACCGGTTTCTGGCATTACAGCCGTCTTCGGCCCGGCTTGCTTGAATCCTGATGGTGCAGTGAGCAAGGGACTCACATCTGAGTATACCCTTCCACGCTTATGGTGAACAAAACGATTCAGAAAAGGGGGTGGTGATGGACAGAGTATCTCTGAATAAAGCAGAACACTCGTACCCAGTCAAGAGATCAGGGCTGCTTAATTCAGATACTGAGCTGGGATGGTGCAGTGAGCTAAAAAACAGTGATGGATCAAGCCCTGATCTGTTGACTGGGTACGAGTGTTCTGCTTAATCCAGATACTCTGTCCATCACCACCCCTTTTTCTGAATAGCACCATCTATACAGCCAGCGGGTTGCCGCTGGTGCCACCCCCTTTGCAGCCCGGCCCTCCCGTGGGGGGGTGGGGCAGGGGGAGTCTAGCGGCCAGGCCACGGTCGGGGCATGCTGGGACTTCACTAGAGGAGCGTGCGGGTGGGCGGTGGGCCATTTCCGGCACGAGTGCTCGAAATGCGGGCGGCGTCACCCAGTGCTGCATTGCTGGGGGCTCGGGGGCCCCCGGGACAGCAGCCCGCACAAGAAGTGCTCAAGCCGGGGGGGAGGCAGGGTGGCGGGAGGAGGGGAGGCAGAGGGGAGGGAGCCGGAGCTTTGGGCAAAGGCTTGTACGCCGGTTAGGATAGAGCGGATGGAGCCCTGGTTGGCGGCATATACGCGGGCGGAGGATGCTGCGGTGCTGCGTCGAGGTTTTCGGGAGGGTTTTCGGTTGGGCTATGAGGGCCCCCGGATTGCTCGCTGGGCGGACAATCTGAAGTCAGTGAACGCGCACAAGGGCATCGTGCGGGAGAAGCTGTTCTAAGAGGTCAGGGAGGGTAGGATGGCGGGCCCCTTCACGGAGCCACCAATGCCTGGCTTGATCATCTCCCCCATCGGGGTGGTGCCCAAAAAAGAGGAGGGCAATTCCGGCTGATACAACACCTGTCTTGGCCGGAGGGGGAGTCGGTGAATGCCTACATTTCGGCAGACTTGTCGTCGGTCACCTACTCGTCGGTGGATGTGGGGCGGAGGCTCGTCTCTGCGGCAGGAAGGGGCGCACTGATGGCAAAATGCGATGTCAAGTCGGCATTCCGACTACTCCCGGTCCACCCGGCAGATCACCAGTTGCTGGGGATCCAGTTTGAGGGTCTCATTTTCGTAGACAAGGCGCTGCCTATGGGGTGCTCCATTTCGTGCGCATTATTCGAGCGCTTCAGTTCCTTCCTGCAGTGGGTTTTTTCCAGGCGCACAGGCTCAGAGGCAGTGACGCACTACCTGGATGACTTTTTCCTGGTGGGGCGGCCCGGAGCGGCGGACTGCCAGCGGCAGCTGGACGGTTTGCCCGGGTTTATGGGGGATTTTGGTGTTCCCCTGGCGCCAGAGAAGACGTGCGGTCCCAGTACGATGTTGTCCTTTCTCGGTATTGAGCTCGACTCGGTCGCCATGGAAGCACGCCTACCGGAGGACAAGAGGTCAGCGATGCTGGCCTTAGTGGATAGAATGCTGGCAAAAAAGAAGGTGACGGTGAAGGAAGTGCAGGTGCTGTTGGGGCATTTGAATTTTGCTTGTCGAGTGGTGCGGGCGGGCCGAACGTTTTGCCGGCGCTTGGGTTTGGCGTTGTCCGGTTTGACCTTGCCTCATCACCAAATCAATCAAAAATCCTTTATTCGACTGTCAGAGAAGCAGTCATAAAAGCACATAGATACATTGTTATACAATTCATTCAAGATTTTTATAAACAATTTTAAAAGTAGGCAGGTCACGAGAGAGTTAAAAAATACAGTGAGTTAAAAATGCAGTAAACCAATGGAAATAAAAATGCCTGTTCAAGACAAGATCTCATGTTTAGTGCAAGTCATTTTGGGATCATCCTTCCATGCTTAATCTGAACTTCCGGGCTGTTTTTAAAAACTTACAGATAAAAAAAGTACTGTCATCATGCAGCATCTGAAGATATAAAAGTGCAGGCTTAATCTGTACAAAATTCAACTTTTTAAGCAGGGGTTTTAAAAACATTTGTCTTGGACTCGAATAATAAGGACACAGAAATAAAAAGTGAGCCAAGTCTTGCGGAGACATGTTGTCGCAGCCGCAAGCTATGTTGTCGCAGCCGCAAGCTATGTTGTCGCAGCCGCAAGCTGTGTTGTCGCAGCCGCAAGCTATGTTGTCGCAGCCGCAAGCTCATCCTCATCACCATGTGCGCCTGTCGGTGGGGATGAAGGAGGATCTGTGCATGTGGCGGGCGTTCCTGGAACGTTTCAATGGGGTGCCCATGGCACCGGCGGAGGACTGGGAGTGGGACGTCACCATGTATTCTGATGCGGCGGACGGCGGAGATTTCGGTCTGTACTGGGATGGCAAATGGTGCGCGGAGCAGTGGCCGGCGCAGTGGCAAGCAGGAGGGTGGAGCATTGCATTTTTGGAATTGTTCCCGTTGGTGGTGGCGGTCACGGTGTGGTCGGGGGAGCAGGCGCACAAGCGAGTGTTGTTTTGGGTGGACAACATGGCGTAGTGCAGGTAGTGAACAGGCAGTCGGCACGGGACCGGCAGGTGTTAAAGTTGATGAGGGTGTTTGTGTTGTTTTGCTTGGAGAATGAAATCCTGTTTCAGGCGCGCCACGTCCCAGGGGTGGACAATGACATTGCGGATGCTTTGTCTCGTTCACAGTGGGAGAGATTCCATGGGCTAGCCACGGCGGCAGAGGAGGTCAGGACGCCGGTCCCGGAAGAACTGTGGTCGGTGGGCGAGGCCGGGTCTTTCAGCTGGTGAAGGCCTCGGTAGCAGTCTCTACATGGAAGGCATACGATCAGGCCTGGGAGGTGTTTCTTCTGTCTGGCGCGGTAAGGCGAGGGGACCGGTGGCAGCGCGAGGAGCAGGTGGTGAGGTTCATGTTGGCGCTTATTGACAAAGGCCTATCGCGGGTGACGATTGCGGGCAAGTTGTCGGTGGTGGCGTTCATGGGGAAGCTGTGGTGGGGATACCCCCCGTCGGCGGGGGAACTGGGGACCCGGCTGCTGGAGGGGTGGGAGAGGGAGTGGGGTGCAAAAGTGCGGTTGCGACGTCCCATCACAGTGGCTTTACTGGAGGGGGTCATTGGTACGCTGCCAGCGGTGTGCAGGGACGGGGGTGAGGCGGTGTTGTTTTCTACCCTGATGTCCTGGCTGTTCTTTGGAGCGTTCTGAGTGTCGGAGTTGGTGGGCGCGAGAGAGGGGCGGGGGGTGTTGTGGGAGGATGTGGAGTTGCGAACGCGGGAGGTGGCGGTGCATTTGCGTCGCTCTAAGACGGACCAACGGGGGGTCGAGACTTGGGTGGTGTTGGGCCCAGGCGGTCGAGAGGGGGTGTGTCCCGTGGCGTGGGGGAGGAGGCTGATGGTGAGCCGGTGTGAGAAGTAGGGGGAGGTTTTTGGTCGAGGTGTCGGTGTCAGAGTGATGGCGGCTCAGGCGTTGTGGGTTTTGCGGCACGCCCTGCGGTACATGGGTGAGGACCCACTGGCTTTCGGGACGCATTCCTTCCAGATCGGGCGGCGACGGAGGCGGCACGAAGGGGGTGGGGGAGGGAGGAGATACAGAGGCTGGGGAGGTGGAAGTCGGACTGTTACCGGACGTACGTGAGGATGCGGGAGGCGGATGGGGGGTTGTTGCGATGATTTCCGCCTTCTGATATGTGTGTCTTTACGGGTGCTGTGGTGGGGCCGGAGGTGGCAGTGTTGAATGTGTATATTGTGGGACACTCATTTGTCAAACGGGCTGAACAGGCGGAGTGGGACAGTCATCGGAAACTCAATTTGGGATTGGATGAAGGATTATATTGTTGTCACTGAAGGGGAAAAGGGGGTAGGCGTTGGCATGAGTTGATGCCTTTGTTGAACACGGTGGCCAGGGGGGGTGTGTTCCCGGATGTGGTGGTGATTCATCTGGGCGAAAATGACCTGGTGCAGTGTAAGGGGCTGGCATTGCTCAAACAAATGAAGAGGGACCTGAGAGAAATCAAAAAGCAATGGGCGGGCTGTTACGTGATCTGGTCCGAATTTATCCCCAGGCTGGTGTGGAGGGGAGATGAGCGCCCAGGAGCTATTAATAGGGCTCGGAGGAAGATTACCAGGGAGATGAGGGAATTCTGTGCCAAAGAAGGGGTAGGTAGGATGGGGCACCCGGAGTTGAGCTACGGAGCGGTATATTTTTTCAGGGAGGACGGGGTTCACCTCTCTAGGTATGGAATGGAATTGTACATAGTGCAATTGAAGGAGGCGTTGGATGGAGCTTTGGGGGTGCTCAGGTATCCCAGGAGGCAGGAGTCCTAGGGGGGGGTCGAAAGTCGTAATCGGCTTTCGGGTGGCGATTTCCTAAGAAGAAAGGGGGGTATTTGCAGGAGGCCTGGGGCTGTATCAGTAGGTGGGGGTTGAGGTCATTGAGTTCACTGAGGTCATTGCAGTTGGTGGGTAGGTTGCTGAGTGGATGTTTGTATTTCGGTTGCAATGTTGGGGATACATTTAGGGGTGGGGGTGGGGGGCTGTCAGGCAGTTTTTATTTAGTGAGCATTAGTTTTGTTCGGCACAGGCCAGGTGGGTGTTGTTCAGGGTGCACCTGATTCCAATAAAGCGGCCTTTATCACACTATTTTGGTGTCTGTGTTAGTGCTTCCCCCCCACCTACTGGTGTGCCCCAATGGGGATTTGGGGGGCAGCCGACCAGCAGGAGGCTTGCCCCCCCGGGGAAGTTCGGGGCAGTAGGGGGGGCGTCAGGAGAGCACTGCGGGCTTGCCGTAGTTTTGGGCTGGTGTGGGCTGGTTGGGCTCCCTTTGGGCTGCTTTTGGGCTGGTCCGGTATATAACCGGACATTTTGTGTTACTGCCCACCGTTTGTGGTGCAGTGACACAGCAGCCGGGTGTATAGTTAAAAAATGTTGTCCCGCCCGCCCTCCCTGATTTCTTGCGAGGTGGGTTGTTTTTGTTCCCAGGGGCCTTTCCCGTGGGTTTTGGCTTGATGGGGGGGGCTTTGTTGGATGATGGTGCACTGGGACGGTAGGGTGTCAGGAGTTGTGGTGTCGCTGGAACAGGTGCTGGTACTTGGTGGCGCTTTCCTAAGAAGAAAGGAGGGTATTTGCAGGAGGCCTGGGGCTGTATCGTTAGGTGGGGGTTGAGGTCATTGAGGTCCCTGAGGTCATTGCAGTTGGTGGGTAGGGGGGTAGGTTGCTGAGTGGATGTTTGTATTTCGGTTGCAATGTTGGGGATACATTTAGGGGTGGGGGGCTTTCAGGCAGTTTTTATTTAGTGAGCATTAGTTTTGTTCGGCACAGGCCAGGTGGGTGTTGTTCAGGGTGCACCTGATTCCAATAAAGCGACCTTTATCACACTATTTTGGTGTCTGTGTTAGTGCTCCCCCCCCCCACCTACTGGTGTGC